>NW_027256881.1:288200554-289400554 GCF_029215685.1 Pituophis catenifer annectens
AATATATACTTAAATTATACTGGAAATATTCAGTGAACTAAATGCAACCAAAGGTTTTTCTTAACGAAGGAGATTTACAATTGGTCTATATCAGTGATGGCTAATCTTTTTGCTGTCGCTTGCCAAAAGCGTGAGGAGCGTGGGGGGAGGGTCACGTGCATGCATGCTCACACCCATAATTCAATGCGCCCCCCCCCCCATGCATGTGAGTATAACCCCCCATGCTCCCCACGCTTTTGGCACACAATGGCCCGGTGGGCTTATGGGAATGTGGCAATAAATTAAATTTAAAATATTTTTTTTCCAAATTGTCAAAACACATTTTAGGGATTAATAGATTAACTAAAGTTTTTGCAGACTAAGTTGTATATTTGTCAGCCATTACGAAAAACTTGAAGAAGATGCTGCTACTACTGTGGCGATGGTGGCGGAAGAGGAGGAGGAAGAGGAGGAGGAGAAGGAAGAGGAGGGTGATGAGGATGATTTATGTCCCTGTCATTCCCCATTGAGTTTAGGACAGCCTACATAGATATGAAAGTTTATCATATTATTGCTTTGGGATAAACAACAGTATTCAAAGCATAGAAAAGAGAAAAGAAGATTGAAAAGGTAAGCAAAATAAATTAAAAGCAGAAGATACAAGAAAAGAAAATGTCTAAAATTCTCTACTTGGATTTTTGATTCTTCCAGCAGCATGTCACCAAGCAGGATTCTGATTAGACTGCTACTGGAAGTGTGTGTTGGGAGGGGGGGGGGAGAATTTTTTTCTCATTTTCCTTTCATCCTCCAACCCACTCAAGGAGAACTGCTGTGGAAAGAAGTAATCAGTGAAGATCATCACCTTCCTTCAATATAGTCAACAGAAAAATTCCCTAAAGATGAAGTCAGTCATTGAAAGGAAAACTCCTTTTGTCTATAAAATGTTCTACTGAATTTAACCTATTGACTGCTAAGACAATATCATTAGAACTCCATGATAAAATATGCAGATGTATTCCTAGTTTTACACACAATTCAGAATAAGATGTTTAAAAGGCAAAGCACAGATCAATTGTTTCATTCAGTTTAAAACATGGTAACAGATTCCAGGGAACCTTGTTTAAAATTAATATTCTACAAATGAAGAGTTACTAGTTATTAAAGAAGGCCTTCTCCCATTTAATTGATTCTTTGCTTTTCAGACTAAGAAGATACCTATTCTTGATACATGAGTAGGGTTAGGCTATTGCCACCTATTTATCAAGTGGTATTATTTTGCTGCCATCTAGCAGTCATCAAGATTTATGCAACTAAAATCCAAGAGCCCTAGAAAGAACGCTAGTTTCCATTTTGGTAAGTGGATGTTATGTGTTTAGCCAAATCCAGCTGGGTAGTTATTTTGAAAACTGCCATTGTTTCCAGGGGTAGCTATTTTATGGTAGCAGCACTCATTGCTAGATCTAGGTAACCTGCCAAAATGTTGAAACCATGCTTTCAAGTATCTGATATACCACTTCTGAAAAATACACACATTTTAAAACAAAGTCCTCTCCAATTAGTTTTTTTTGGGCAATCAAATCTGGGCTGCAAAGATATGGAAAACCACTAGATAGTAACAGAATGATGTAGACCCGTGATGGCGAACCTATGGCACGCGTGCCACAAGTGGCATGCAGAGCTATATCGGTGGGCATGGGAGCGTTGCCCTAGCTCAGCTGCAGCATGCACTGGCCAGCTGATTTTCAGGCCTTCCAGGCCCACTGGAAGTTGGGAAACAGGCTGTTTCTGGCCTCCAGAGAGCCTCGGGGGGGGGAGGAGGGTGGTTCGCTCTCCCAGGCTCCAGAGGCTTTCTAGGAGCATAAGGAGGGCAAAAACGGTCTTTCCCCCCGGAGGCCAGAACCAGCCCATTTGCTGACTTCCGGTGGGACCAGAAACTTTATTTAATCCATTAATCCCTAAAATGTGTTTTGACAATTTGGAAAATCTTTATTTTTAAAATATCTCATACTGTATTATTTTGCCACATCCCCATTAACATATTAGATGATTTTCTTTCAAAAATTTAAGATCTTGGGAGGTTTGTAAATAATATGACATTTCTTCAGATACCCTGAAGGTCACATAGGTCTATGATCTGAAAACAAGTTATATTTCAGTTATTGTTCAGTTGTTTAGTTACTTCCAATTAATTTCAACTAGAGTAACAGTAGCTTTATTAGCTACTGTCAAGAACTGCTTCTTGAATCTGTATAATCTAAAGCTTAATACACCAGTAGTAATATTTCATATTCTACCATCCTCTTTTTCTATTGTCTTTAATAATGCACCCTGTTATTAACACAGCTGCCTGCAATTTCTGCAGGCTCAAGGTTGACTCAGCCTTCCATCCTTTCTAAGGTAGGTGAAATGAGGACCCAGTTTGTGGGGGCAATAAGCTGACTTTGTATAAATATACAAAAGTATGAAGGCTATTGCTTAACGCATTGTAAGCCGCCCTGAGTCTCCGGAGAAGGGCAGCATATAAATCAAATTTAAAAAAAAATTAAATTAAATATCCTCAGTTTTAGCTTCCATAGTGTTATCATCAGGATATCTAAGGTTGTTAAACTTTCAATTTGAACTTTCTTCAAATTGAATACATACAAGCATACATGATGTTCAATTCCTGAGCAAATCACAATGTACATAGTACAGAAAAAGGGAAAAAAGTGGTATCTGAAAAAATTAAAGACACATCAGAAAAAAATATAGCTAAATCTATTTTAAGTCAACACTGTTCACTATACCAATCTTGCAAGTCATCTTTGTTTCTACTATGTCTACTATGTCCATATGCAACTTCATATTTTGCCTTTTCTTTTTTAAACATTTCACTTCTCTCTAAAGATTTCATCAACTCCTTAATTCAGTCTTCTCTTTTTCTGTCAGCCTATTCATTTTTCTTTTATATATTTGTTTATAATTCAGTCCTCATTCATTCTATCTCCTTGACTAAACCATCTCAACATATCTTTTTTATGCTGTTTATTCATGTTTGTATTCAATATTAATCATTCATTATCTATTAGTTCTTAAGCCTATTTTATTACTTGTTTGTTTGTTTGTTTGTTTGTTTGTTTGTTTGTTTGTTTATACATCACCTTTTAGTATTTTTACAAATAACCCAAAGCAGCTAACATACTCAACATATCTTCCTACTTCTATTTTTCTCACAACAACCCTATCATGTGAGTTGGGCTGAGACACTGTGACTGGCCCAAAGTCCTCTTATTTCTTTTTATTTTATCACACATGCTTCTTAAGTACTCTATTCCCATTGATTCAATTTACTTTTATGTTTCTCTTTAGATGCCCAAGATTCACCTCCATGTAACAAACTGGGCAGAAGTACTTTCTTATACATAACTAGTTTGCTTTTTCTAATATAAAACGTCATTCTTCAAAATAGACTAAGTACTACCCACTATCTTTCTCCTAACATTTGCACTTCTTAAAATGTCCTCATCCATCTTCCCATTTTTAGTCAACATTCTACCCAAGTACAGAAATTCAACTACTTACTCTAGTATTTCACTACTGTATTTATGTATAACTTGTTTATGTTTATTGTTATATATGGTTATTGTATAGCTATAATTTTTCATTCTATTTTTCCTGTCAGGCATTATTATTTTATTCTTTGATATATAATTTGCATAAAAATAATCTAACCTGAAAATTAATGCATCAAATTTGCATCATAAAAACTAATATTTGCTGAACATCATTTAGATTGTTATTCAACAACGCAACTTCTGTATATAAAAGTACATGCATATTAATGGTCCCAAACAACACGCCATTAAGATCACCACAAACACTTTTTATACATTTACCCATACTTTAAATAGTCATTTTTCTCTTATTCCTTGCTCAACATTCAAGCATTTAAGCATTCCATTTACGTCCAAGAATGCTTTACTTCTACTACATACCACTCTTATCAGCCAGCAACCAAACAGCACCATTGTATTCATGCAAAGCATCCTAGAATCCAAGCCTATTTTCCTAATCATACATTTCCTCTGAATCAATCAATATATAAAAATATGCATTGTATCTCATTAACCTGCTAAAGAACAAAACCCCCCACTATTTTTCAAAAACCTTATCTGTCTTAAAACCATAATGCACTTGTAATCTTGCAATCTTGTTCTGCATGTTCATTCCTTTTTTCCTGTATACTTATTCTTGAAAACTTACCTTATACTATGTATATAAAATAGATTTTTTTTCTAAGGATATACTCACTAAACAGTCCTTATTATCATGCCTTATTGAGTCTGGATTGCATAATATTACAGGATGTTCCAAAAACTCAAATCTGTTCTTCTATTTCACGCAATTTGCTGAAGCATATCATGCAATTGCCCTCAACTAATGGATTCCTATTTTCTTATCTCCCCCTCCCCTACAACTCTTCAGATTCATACTTTCTGACATACATTTTAGCGACTTCATTCAGACCCACTACATCTTTTCCTTTTCTTTTAGAGTTTTAGAGACACAGTTTATATTTCCTTTCCTTTAATCTCATTTGTAATTCATGCTCTTTGCCATTTATTCCTTTTTCTAAGTCATAGTTTTCCATACGTGATGGTTGGCACTTGATGGGCCCAGATATGTCCACTGCCCATCATGATTTTGATCCATTCAGATTGTCATTGAATAGAACAGTTTTTAGTATCAAAGGGAAGGTGTAGAGCAGTTGATCCATTTTAGTCATACCCAAGCAAGTTACATAGAAAATCCCTGATAAAGATATTAGTTAGTTACATCGGATAGATAGAATGTCACATACACAATGCAAACCCAGTTTTATTTCAGGCATGCTCACCCTAATCTAGAGACAAGTTTACAAGTCAATATAGATTCCAGCTGCAATCTATGCACTCAACTGACACACTCAAAATGAATTGCATTTCCGAATTTAGCTGTATTGTAGCCAGTTGTGTTTTTTGTCATGACCATATTTTAAACCAGCTGAAGTTTGTCTCTGGCACTCTCTATTGAACAGAAATTACTGACATAAGGTAAATAGCACTTCTCAGTGTATGGTTAGATTCACACATTACAAACCTACAGTTTGCATTAATCACAACTGAAGATATTATGACCTAGTTCATATATAGTGAGTGGTCTATTGACATACAGTGGTCCAATGACAAAGATGCAAACAATGGACTTGAAGAATGAGTAAAATAAAAATACAGAGGTTAAATTTAAGGTAAGCTTTTAAAATAAAAGCCTTATAAAATCCTCTCCTTTATTTACCTCTTAAAGGCCATGTATGGATCTCTGTCAGAGAGAAGTCAAACTTGACTAAGAAAAACACATAAGCAGCTTGCAGTTGTGATTAGGAGGGTTTTTGCACAGCTTTGTCTTGTGGCGAGTTGCTAGATCATCAGACCCTGCTTAGAAGTCATTCGTTTCCCAGTCATCTCTAGACTGGATTACTGCAACACATTCTATATGAGGTTGCCCTTGTATCCAGAAGTTTCAGCTAACACACGATACATCTGAAGCTTCTGGGCAGTTATATGTATTCCTAGAGCAGTGCATGTTAGACACCTCTGTTCCACAAACTGCATTGATTGCTAGTTTGCTTCCGATCCAGTTCAAAATGCTGGTTTTAACCTTTAAAGCCCTTCCTGGACTATCTGAGAGATGACCTCTCTCTGCCCACCCCATTAGATCTGGCAGGCAAGGTATGCTGCAGGTGCCACATGCTAGAACCGTGATGGCAAACCTATGGCACGCGTGCCACAGGTGGCACGCAGCGCCCTCTCTGTGGGCACGCGAGCGGTCGCCCCAGTTCAGCTCTGCTGCACATGCATGTGCACCTCCTGCCGGCAAGCTGGTCTTTGGGTCTCTGCCATGCATACGTGGTGGGTGCATGAGCATTGCATTTTGGGGGTTCGGGCACACTTTGGGCACTTGGTCTGGAAAAGGTTAGCCATCACTGCACTAGAACATTTCTTCTCTGCCATAACACTTGCCTTATGGATCATTGTCTTCCCTCCTCCAAGATAGATTAGCTCCATCCCTTCCAACATTCTGGAAGTCCCTCAAGACTTGGTTATGTTATCAGGCTTCGGGCTCCTACACTTAATTTTACAAAATGTTACATACTATTTTAAATTAAGAATGGATCTTGTATTAGTCAAAAGTCTCCTTTATTATGTCCTGACCACAAGCCATGTAGTTTTGGGCATCATAATTCCTCACTACTGCTTTTGTCACATTACCCAAGAAAGAAAAGCATATTTTCCAAAATAGATCATTTCCTTGATTAAACTTTGCTGAAGATATAAATAATTTTGGGGAAGGAGTCTCCTTAAGACACAAAATTGATTTTTATGTAAGAATTATTTATTATATTACCTTCAAAGAATTCCTTGGACCATA
Source organism: Pituophis catenifer annectens (assembly GCF_029215685.1). Taxonomy (NCBI): domain Eukaryota; kingdom Metazoa; phylum Chordata; class Lepidosauria; order Squamata; family Colubridae; genus Pituophis; species Pituophis catenifer. The sequence continues at coordinate 288,206,981 of NW_027256881.1, forward strand.
TGATACTTGCTCTTTGAATTTGTATTTCTATTAAAAATACTGAAGCTTCTATGAATTATTTTCTTATACAATTCTCTTGATGCAAACTTGAACTATAGTATCTTTCTTTTGTATACAGACTTTGCTCAGGGTGGATATTTATTATTCTATACAATCCACAGTTGCAATGCTCTTCACCTATTTTGCTCACATTTTACATAATTTGCAGGAAAATTACATTACTTCTCAAGAAGCTAAGTCAAAGTGCAGGAGTAAGGTGATAGCTCAGTGAACACCTGCAAGGAAGTAATATAACGGGTAGTTGTAAAATTAGAGACAAATGTATCTGTACAATAATTTTTGCTCTAGGAAGATCATTTGAAGAAATTGTTCTGCACTATCACCATTTACTGTATGAACTTTTCAAAATTTAGAAACCTGTATCAATTTAATTCTGAGAATCTCAAAAACTTTTAGAATCAACTGAAATCTAGTATCTTTCTTTCTGATATATAATTGTGTGTGTTCACATACAAATTATATAAAAGCCAATTTGTCCTGGTGGTTAAGTCACCCAGCTAGAAAGCAGAAGACCATGAGTTCAAGTTCCAATAGCCATGGAAGCCAATTGGGTGACTTCTAGCCAATCACTCTCTCTTAACCCAACCCATCTCACAGAGTTGTTGTGGGGAAAATAGAGGATGAAGATGTGTTAAATATGTTTGTTGCCTTGAGTTATTTGTAAAAATAACAAATGTGTTATATAAATTACAGTAAATAAATAAATGCCACTATACTACTAACATATATATTCTGAATAGTTTCTTATTAATAAAGCAGAAGTTATAAAAGCAATTTTTACATTGCTAATCATATATGCTATTCAAGTATTTACCTTAGAAGAATATTACAATTGTGTTCTTAAATAACGTAACTTCAACTGGAGTTGAAGTTTTATTTGCTGGGAAGACAACAATGGATTTACACAAGCTCCCTCTCTCCTTGGTGTAAAATCTTAAATTCAGGATCATCTTCCTTTCCTGTGAGTACATTTTTTTCAACAAATTGCTTACCATTGATTTGACTTTGTAATGCTTCTGGGACGAATTAAGGCAGTTTTCTTTATTTTAGAGTTTACACTAAACATTTTATCTCTTCTCCTCTTTGAAACAGAAGGAACCTATGCTACCAGTTTTCATCAATCATTGCTAAAGAGGATTGTAAGAGCATCAATGGAACTAAGGGACGCTGGGATACTCATTCTTGATTTAGATTATGAACTAAAACCACTATGATACTAACCAATATAAACCATTCTAAGACTCTGTCGGCTAAAGGTCAGAAACAGCAGATTGAAATGGTTTTTAAAATATTTCTTTTCCTTTAAAATGTTGGCTGGGAATCCTAAATTGAATATGAGAAAGGGAGTTCTTTTTGGATCAACAAATGTCAATCAATCAAATACAACAACCAGGTCCAATTGGATGATCTTCATGTTCATGTCAATTGTGTCCTACTGCCTTCATTTTGGCCTTCCATGTGGGTGTTTGCCATCAGTGTTAAAGTGAAGGGTGCTGCTTGCAGGATATTGCTATACTATTGTAGTCATCCCGTCCCCCCATATTTTCACCATATGAGCTATGTACAATGTAGAGTTTACACAAAATTAAAAGTATAATTTGGAGAAAGAAGAGCAAATTTTCTGAAATAACCAATCATTATCCAATGTTATAGCTAACTTAAACTAGGAATAATATAGGACAGAATGTTCTTCACAGTGGATCTGTTCAAATTTGAGAAAAAGGTTCTTTTCTTCAAGGTTCAGAAAAAACATACTTAAACTAGGACCTTTACGTTTGCTATGGTTAGCAACGACAGTAGGAATGACTACAAATTGATCTAACCATGTTTTGAGAGTTCCCTTGATTGAGCTCTCAACATTGAGGAAGTTGTTTTCCCTTTCTCTGAATTCCAGTGTTTGGGAAGTAAGAGTGAGAAACAGCTGATATCCATGCCTTACTTGGCTGTTGTGAGAAACAAGAATAAACGTTTTCAAGACTTTTCACTTGCTATGAATTAGAATTAGGTTTATCACATCCATGACTGCTTCTCTTTAAGCCCATGGTTTTGAAGAATTTTGAATGAACAAAACATTGTTTAATATTTATGGGACACCAGGGATTTCACATGGGGAACAAAAATTCTCTTTAAGGTCAATCTTAAATTTATTTATTTTTAAGAAATGATCTTGGCTGAAAGTCCCTGGCACACTGCATGTTAACTCTCAAACACATTTTGTTCCAAGTCACATAGCCTCAGTGGAGATGCAAGCAGGGATGTGTGGGCATTATCACTGCATAAACTTAGGTCATCATGTCATGTGGACATGGTTTTCTAATATTTTTAATTATACAGTCAAGGAAAATTATCAGAGGACCACTATCTGATGACGAAAAGATTAAGAGCTTGCAGTCCTTTAATATTTTGCACCAACAAATAGAAAATTAACACATGATGTTGGTATATAATGTTAGAAACTTGCAGGACTTGCAAGTACATAGGAATTCATGTACTTATAAGTCTGTTAGTTGGGATTACTATTATGTTGTCTCCTTTATTTTTAAGCATGGATACCAACTTATTTAAAATTCTTGTGCAAGGGGTCCCCAAGGGATCCCCAACTTGGAAGCTTTAAGACTTGTGGACTTCAATTCCCAGAGTTCTCCAGCCAGCTGCCAAGTTTGAAGACCTCTGTATTACAATCTGCCTCTGAAAAAAAACCTGTACTTCAATCATTTCATGGCTGACTGTGAAAAAATCTAATCCATCTCCTTATCTTTCAGCTTTCTATGGTTAACTGTCTCCCAGACTACTAACTCCTGTTCATAATGTTCCCATTATCATCATCTTTTTCTTGTACTTCAGTGATCATATATTGCTTCTCAACTTCTGCTGTTTCAATCAGCATTAAAATAATTTCATCTCTAATTGTAACTGAACATTTATCTTCAAGAAAAAAAAAGAACTGTCTGCTTATCCTGTAATAATGGCTCCATTATTATCAGTTATTGAATTTTAATTTTTGACTTGTGTCTTAATAGTTGATATTTTAATTTCAGATCTCACTATTTACTTATGTTTAAAATTGAACGTCAGCTAATTCATAGTAGTAACTTAATGAAGGAATACAATTTTTAAAAGACAAGCAACTTTATTGGTTATATAACAAATTGCCCATACATTTTTCAAACAACTTTTTGAAATCACTAAATTAGATTGTCCGAACCTAGGGTTTGGTGAGCAGCAAAATTAATATCTGGAATAAGTAATGAATGGGATGAAGACCGATAAGCTGAAACCCAACCCTGATAAATAACAGGTACTATTTACCAGATGGTTAATTAATCAAAAAACAGATGTTTAAACTATATGGATACGATTGTATGCACTGTGGAGAATAGATATCTATTTATTAATGATTCAGTTATGTCCTAATTATTTTACCAAACTCCAGGCAGTTTACAGTAAAATCCCTAAAGACAGCAAAAAGAATCATGTATAAAGACCAAAAGTTAAAATGAACAATTAGCAATACAATTAATTCAAAATTATTGAAAACAGCTAGTGAAACACTTAATTCCCAAAGGTGCAGTGACAATGTTTTTGCCACTTTTCTTATGGATGGAGCACAACTAAATAAGGCCAAGCTATTCTACAGAGTTGGGACAAACATAAATAAAGCCTGTTTCTTGGATCCTATTTTCCTGCCCTGGAGCATTACTTGGATGGTGACTAAAATGGTTAGATTCTCCTTGGAAAAGATGGTTTTGAAAATAACCCAGACCCAAACCGTATACAGTTTTATAGGTCATAAACACTTTTAATTGGGGTTGGAAATTAAGAGGGACTAAATGTCTTGTTCGTGAAGTTATCAGTTCAGATTAAGGGAATAATAGTTGCTTTCCTGCACAGAGAGAACTTTGCCAATCTTGTGCTTTTGGTAGCTTTTCAGTGAAATTACTGCACTGTACTGTTTGCAGGGCTAACTTTGAAGACTATTTAAAAAGCACAGCTTGTTCAAGAAAAAAGACCCCCTATATCATATAATTGATTCCATTGCTACTTAAATAACTTTCAGATGTTTATTCAATTCTAAGAGAGTTATATCCGTTTGTTCAGCAATTAGTCCCATTTCATCCTAAAACACACACTTGTAATGGTATGTAGGAATATCCTTGGGAAATGGGGTGGGGAGGACAGATGCTTCCCAGAGAATGATCAGATAAGAGGGAGAGGAGCCCACAGCTGCACAACAGACAGACAAAGAAACTCAGAAGGGATCCTAACTAACTTATCAGGCTGTAAAAAGAGACAGTGAGATTTGATTTGTACTTTCAGATTTGCAAGATTCTGTTAATAAAGTAGAATTTGTCCATCTGGTCTATTTCCTGTCTGGTCTACCTGTAAGGGCTGACAACATTTGGTCATCTTTGGCGATCCTGATTAAGATCCATCATCTATGAAGACAACATTATTTTGGGAGAAAGCTTCCTGTTCAGCCCACTAATCATATTAACTTGTCAGAAATGCATTTGTAGGTGTTAGGCAAATACCTCTTTATGTTTCTTGGCATTTTAACTTGATATTTTATGCAGCTCTTTTTATTCTGCTCTTCTGCTGTTGTTATTTTTGCAATGTATTTTTTTAGAATGGAAGCTTTTATATAGTGATGAAATATTCATAAAATAAAATAAGCATTAAAAATATCATTACTCTCCTGGGAAGTATGCATGATCTTCCTTTTTCTAGTCTTCAGGAAGAGTTTGACAATATATTTATTCAACTATGCCCTCAACAATTTCAGTGAGCTATGCTTTTAATTAACATCTCATGTTGCTATTTTCTTCTGTATTTTGTCTTGTTTTTATCATTTTGTGCTTTATTCCTTTATATCATTTCTATCATATCTGTTTATCATTAAAACAGTCCCAAAGTAAGGTCTGATCTGAGGCTTTCTTATGTTGTATTTTTAAACTGAATTCCACTTCTGTAATTTATGCTGAACTTCTACACTACAAATCTATTAGTAGTAAACATTTCTCCATCAAGGGAATCTGTTCTTTTCATTTTTACAAAGTTCCTGGTTTTCAACTTTTGATGATTATTGTTATTATGAATTTACATATTTTGGCTCTTAGCCCAATAAATCTTGGGTTGTATATTTATATTGTAATAAAGTTTGAAGTTATTTTGAATCATTGTTCGAAAGCAGTCATTTCATTTATTAACAAAATACAGTAAGCATAACTTTTTATGTTGAACTTAGATTTCTGGATCCCTAGATAATTTTTTATAGCATTTAAATAACAAGATACACCAGATTTAGAGCTCTTGATCCTAGGAAGTTAGTGCCTGTACTTTCCTGTCATAATACATTTTTAGAATGTAAATATTTCAGTTATAATACAATCATATGACAAAGTTTATACCAAAGGGAGGAAATTAAAACCAGAAGCCCTAAAACAGTTCAAGGCAAAAACTCTTGCTCAAGTTTTATATGTAACATAACAGAATAACAGAATTGGAAGGGACCTTGGAGGTCTTCTAGTCCAACCCCCCCACACAAGCAGGAGAGCCTATACCATTCTGAATAAATGGCTGTCCAATCTCTTCTTTAAAACTTCCAGTGTTGGAGCATCCACATATTCTGGAGGCAAGTCGTCCCACTGATTAATTGTTCTCACTGTCAGGTTGGTTGGATTAGTTTCCATCCATTAGTTTCCAGGTTGGATTAGTTTCCATCCATTGCTTCTTCTGGTACTTTGGGGCAGTCCCTCAAATATTGGAACACTGCTATCATGTCACCCCTAGTCCTTCTTTTCACTAGACTAGACATAACCAATTCCTGTAATGTAAATGGAACTTTATATGAAGAAATTCTATCTCAAGAGAATATTTGCTAAGATCCATACTGTCAGATCCATGGTGTATCAAAAGTCTAGTACCTAGGTCCACGATAGAATGCCCCAAGTAGAAGAAAAAGCATAGTGGTGAATCATAACATATTGGTTAAAGATAATATTCTTCCTAAGGGCCTGTTTCCAGTAATTTTGAAGCATGACCATTCCTCACCATGGATATTAGCACTGAATGAGAGACTAGGGTACTCTGAGCTTGCCATGGATTTTCTTTGATCATCTAGGGTTTCTGTTGTTGTTGTTCAATCATGAAGATATGTCTAACTCTTTGCTACTCCACAACATGCCACGATCATAGGCAAAAAAAAAAAAAGTTCTTCAAAAGATGAATGATAATGGAAACTAAAATGAAATCAGCACCCTTTTCCAAATCAGGGTTCTGATAGTGAAATGCACAGGTGAATCTATTAGATATTGACCTTCCCAAGAAAGGGTTTTTAGAGCTAGGGAAAATTGACTTTATTGCAAGCCATTCACCAAAACCTCACTAATAGAATGCAATTATCCATGTGTCTCTGCAAAAATAGAAACTGTTCAACAGTGTTTATTTTTACAGGGAACTGTACAAGGATTATATACTCTTTTGCTGCAACATCTCCTAAGGACAGAGATATATTCCAGTCATGTGGGGTTTTTTTAGACTCCGACCATGTTACATGAACTCAAATGCCAAATTTTATGCAGCTGGGTGAAAAAGCTGCAATAACTAGTGCAAATGTGACAAATACCCTTAATTTTAGTTTATTAATTTTCATCTGTTTTGGTTTTATTTTATTTTATTTTATTTATACATAATAACAAATTTGATTTGAATTATGCTGAAGTATATGTCATCATGTCCAAATATTTTTCTCTTAGGTGAGCATGGACAGGATTGCAATGGTAATAAATCACAAAAGATTCAAATAAAATCTGGTTCTTTTTCTCTCCTTCCAGCTGTGTAACTCAAAGGGAATGACTCTGGATAAATGCAGTCTGCAATCCTTGATATATATAAATCATTCAGCTTAAAAGTGAAATCTAAGTCCAATAATCATTTCCAAAACTGCATATTGTTAAACAGTATTACCAGAGCAATAAACTGTTTCTGTCAGTCTCTCAGTGTCAATTCCTATACCTTTCAGTATAGAACAATTTAAAGCTATACATTGATCTACTGAAAGTAATAGTACATATACAATACACACCTGCCCCTATGGGAAGATTCCCCCTCATCTACTGTTAAAGGTAAAAATTAGAAATACAAACCAAGACTGACTGAGGCCAGCAGCTCATTAAAGCTGGGGTGATTTCCCCTATATAGAATTCTATTGATCTCTATAGTCCGAGCTAGACAAAAAGTGTGGTCAGGGAGGGGATGATGGATGCCTTTGCCAATAGTACTGAACAAACCTGTTAGCTAATTGCTACCAAAGACAATTATCCCTGCATTGCTTCATAATGGAAACACATTACAAAACTCTAATATACACACAGGGAAATTTGATGATTTGACTGCGGAGCCATGTGCATTGAATTTCATTGCCAAAGGCCAGCCAGGTCATTGCTGTGAAAGGGGAAGAGAATGTCAGAATAAAAGCTACCCTACCTTTCAGCTCTTTTCTAAAATCACTTTGTGCCAACTCCATGGAGCCCCCTGATCTGGCACGAATAAAAGCTTCTTCCCACCCTCAAAAGAAGCGTTCTCTTGGAAAACATTAATATATTACAGTTGCTTTGACCATAGTTAAGATTTTTATGCTCACATTCAGACTACTGGCAATTATTGTTAATTTAAACTGCGGTCACACACTCCCTTGAACTTGGAAATTGTATAAGCGAATGCATAGCATCAATTTATTAGAAATCCAGAAGGAAATAATAACACTTCCAATAATCAAAACACCGGTGCAGTATAGAAATATTTCAAGGGAATAACATGTTTGAATATACACAGTTGAAACCATTGTTCTTTCTCTCTCTAGAAAATAGGCGCTTAAAATAAGTTTTTTTTTTTTCTAAATTCAGAATATGTATTCTAAATATGGTTAGCACACACACTGAAGGCTTACACTGCTAATGCTGGAGCTTAAGATTCTCAGCCACAATCCATTTAAAAACTTCTATTCAGTTGTTTGATTATATAATATTACAGAATGATGGAAATTAAATACAAAGAGCGGAAGCTGTGCCAGCATTATAAAAATAAATTAAACAGTTGCAGAATTTATGATCAATCTATTAGCTTTATAATTCACAAGCCAATGAATTCCACTTTATAGGGTCTGATACTGTGCTGCAGAGAGTAGTCTACCTGCCTCGGATTGTGCAGACTACTATTTTGACAAGATCTGGATAGCAGTAGGTCCAAAGCAATCAGAAGGTTGACTTTGACAAATGGAGGTGCTGCAGCGAAGTTGAAAATAACACACATCCACTTTAATCTCTTTCTTGATTAAATCGAAACCATACCATTCTGACATCATGTGATTTGCTCATGAAGCATCACTGCAGGTTACTTTAAAGGCTACATCTATTGAGATGATATTGAATTTTTAGAGGAAGTACTTTAATTCATTCAAATGAAACCGTCATGAAGTAACCCTAGCAGTCACCAACCACACAGCTTCCCCCCCAAAATAAAAAAGGTCTATAGAAAAATCCTAGCTTTAAAAAAATAAAAGGGGAAAGGAATAATAATAATAATAATAATAATAATAATAATAATAAATCCCTTCTCTAATTTATTGGATGATAGATTTTTTTTCAGACTGCTTATTTTTTTTACCAAAGAATAAAAAAAAAAAAAATACATGTGTCAAGTATGTTCTAAATCTTTTCACCATTCTCATCGTCAAATTCCAAAGGTAAACATTACAATAGATAATAAAAATGCAAAAGATGAAATTGTCTTTTCTTACATGAGACTAGGCAAATATTTATGGGGCAGTTGACAAACTCCTGCCTAGTAAAGGAGCCAACACTGAGAGCAATTACCCTGATATTCATGACTCACTTTGAATATCACATTGAATATTACTCATAAATCTTTTACGAGCACATCCCCAGAGCTCACTTAACAGCCGGTTTTAATCATGCAGTTGACACAGAGAAAATAACAAAATGTATTTTTTCAGTGGCAAATTAATTTAGCCTTGAACCTCCTCCTGAAGCTGTATTTTTTTCATTTTTTTTTTCTGTCTAATACTGAGCTCAGTTAAATTCACCTTAAAGTTTTGAGGTTCCAGAATGTTAAAGTAAATAAGTTTCTTTTCAAGAATTATTTGGCAAAAATATTTATGCCATGAACCAATTACAGTTGAAAAACTTTGAATTCTTATTAATGTCTAATGAACTTCAAAAACATGCTTATTTCTTGAATTCTTGATGAAAGAATTGCCCCCCAACAGAAGAAGTCTATCAGTAACATTTTGCCTTAAAATATGACAGTAGGCAATTAGAGTGCTATTTTTAAAGGGACATAAACAATTATCTATAGTGTGTTATAATCTGTTACCATAACTGTTATGATCTTAAACGAATCAGTTCCACATGTAATACTAAGAAGTATTTTTTTCTGTACAAAAGAATTGTGAAGACAGAAACAAATATAAATTCTGTGACAAAAGATAAGATATATATTCAAGTGCAAAAAACCTCTGAGGATGAAAACAACTTGTGTTACAGTTCTTACTTAATTATTTAATTAATTTTATTTATATCCTGCCTTTCCTCCAAGAAGTCAATGTGGAATATGCAATATAACCATAATAGTTTTCCCCTACAACAACTGGAAATTTTATGAGATTTTAAAAGCTGCCTTTTATTCACTTTACATTTTTAGTAATTTAGTAGTACATTTTAGTTGTGTATCAATAAGCTTAAATATTTTTTAAATTACTTACGTACTGATCCATCTTGCTCTTGTAGAAATCTTTCTAACACAATTCGAGCCATAAGTGATGGGGCAAAATCCACCTTAGAAGAAAGATAAACTGTAACCAACTTTCATTAAAATGTGGTTTTATTTCATCACTCAGATCAATAAAGAGGTGTCAAGGATGCATCCTCCATTATCTCAGTCATCCTTTCCAAACGGTACATTTCTCTGACATGATAAGAATTATGCTATAATCTGATAAATAAATCTTTTTGACCACAACATACAATGTTATATGCAATCGTATTTGTGTTGCAATGTATGGACTTGGATTTCAATTTTAAAACATTAGACATAATAGTTCATTTTACTGATTTGTGTTTATTACATTGTTTGAAATGATCATGGATAAGATTAAATAACATGTTTAACATTTACACAGTAGAAGTGAGACCTGAAACAAAAGGTTGCAGTATGACTTCATTAATTCAGTGTCACTTAGCTGACTCCTTTGGCATACTCTGTTCCTTCTGCCCATGCATGTTTTCAAGCTCAACTAAATTACTTTGTGGTTGAGATTGCTCAGTGCTCCTTCTTGGCTGATGCTCTCTATCTCTCATTGTGGAGAAGAGGAGAGATTGTATTTTTATTTCTTAGCACTTTTATATAGGTTGCGAACCAGAATTTGCTACTGCAATATTATTACAATACTACATCCTCCAATTTGGTGTCCTCTAGATGGACATCATTACATGTTTACTCCAGTGAGAATTCTTCAATAACAAAATAATGTCTCAAATAACAAAGACATTTTAATTTATTTTTCCAATATAGCTATTATAAATTTAAAGGTTACTACATTGTACATTGTATTACAACCCACTGAAATTATTGTGATTTATGCAGACAAATTTTGTGCAAAGTTGAACGCATCAAGAATGTCTACATTTCTTATTTGTTTGGAAAACTCTAAGGGATTTTTGAAAAGATTTTATTTTTTAAATTAGTAATGATAAAAATACAGATATATAGGTACTGTTATATCTAGATCAATCACTTTGTATAGTATAACCTAAAGGTTATGAAAAAAAATGAATATAGAGAAACATGGATTTCTCAAATATACTTAGGAAATGAACATCTATTTAAAAATATCTACTACTTCATTGTTAAGGCTTACATTTATTAAACAGTGTGAAATATACTCTTGAGCAGATGCCAGACTTTGAAGGAAAATAACTGCAAATGATAACATTTTTCATTTTATATGTTTTGAAATATATTCAAAATTCATATATTTGGGAAAACAAAACTTATTTTGATTTCTACATGCTTTTTTCCCTAAATGTATATGTACTTTGATGCACTGAATTTCCTCCTAATAGAAAGAAATGTTTTTTACAAAGAATTGCTTATTTCTGGTAGCTCACATCAGAGCTGACACATGAAAAATGGTGAAATTACTGAAGGTAGACCAGCCAGAATAAGGACTACCTTATTAGTTCAGGTACTTGCATCTTCCTAATTTTCATATTAATCATGAATTTGTCTGAAATAGGGCCATCATACTTTATGTCAGAATGTAACATGTAAGTAATATTCATAGTGTTTCAAATCTCACTAGAAAATATTTGGTGAGAATGACTAATTTTATTTTTAACACATATATGAGTTGCTTTCATTTAAAAAAAACCCTTTAATTTAAATTATACAATGGTCATATTTAATCTTTTTAAAAGCTTCGACATCTCATAAAAATACAAGGCACTCTTCTGATTTAGCATATTATATGCTGTAATGCATGTTATATGTTTCTGATCAATTTTTACAGCAATCACTTATTGACTCAAAGTGTTACCATTATACTGTTGATCAGCAGATGGAGAAATTTGTCATTTAAATGTTAACTGGGAGTCCTCCTGGATAGGCAGCTGTCCTTGGAGGAACATCTGACGGCTGTAACCAGGGGGACCTTTTGTCAGGTTCGCCTGATCCGCCAGTTACGGCCCTTTCTTGATCGGGATTCCTTGTGCACAGTCACTCATGCCCTCGTCACCTCTCGCCTTGACTACTGCAACGCTCTCTACATGGGGCTCCCCTTGAGGAGCACCCGGAGGCTCCAACTGGTCCAGAATGCAGCAGCGCGGGTAGTGACGGGAGCAGCCTGGCGCTCCCATGTAACACCGCTCCTGCGCGAGCTGCACTGGCTCCCAGTGGTCTTCCGGGTGCGCTTCAAGGTGTTGGTTATCACCTTTAAAGCGCTCCATGGCATAGGGCCTAGCTATCTTCGAGACCGCCTGCTGCCACCGACGATCTCCCATCGACCTGTGCGCTCCCACAGAGAGGGCCTCCTCGGGGTGCCATCAGCCAAACAGTGCAGGCTGGTGACCCCCAGGGGGAGGGCCTTCTCTGTGGGGGCACCTACCCTCTGGAATCAATTGCCTCCAGAGATAAGGAGAATCCAAGACCTCGGTGCCTTCCGCCGTGCCCTTAAAACCTTCCTTTTCCAGCAAGCCGGGCTGGCCTAATTTTTTAAGTGTTTTTAAGTGTTTTGTTTATTGTTTTTAATTAATGGGGCCAAATTTATATATGTATATTTTAACTGTATTTTAATATTTGTACTTGATGTTTTTACTTGGCTGTTCACCGCCCTGAGTCCTCAGGGAGAAGGGCGGTATACAAATTCAAAATAAAATAAAATAAAATAAAAATAAACTACCACATAAAATGGCAACTTGATTGTGTAGAAATAGACATCACATGTTTGATATCCCCATATTTCCCTAATATGCTAAAATTGATTACAAAAATGTACATTTCCTATATATCTGCATGTACTATTAAACAGTTATTTCAACTGTTTAATTTTAAGCTTTAAACTTAAAAATTTTAAATAATTTTATTTATTTCTACATTTACAATTTAAGAAGCCCTAGGTGTATGAATTGCTAAGATGTTCTAACATAGTATTTGAATAAGAGAATGCTTTATGTACCAGAATTATCTGTTAAAAATGGAGATTGAAGGGGGAGGGGGCGCTGATGCAAGCAAGACTATACACATTATATGTTTATGTGCCTATCTAGGACAAGGTGCTTATTTTTAACAATATCTATGTATTGTATTTGATTTAATAATATTCTTTTGTCCAAAATAAAGAGAATAGTATAACACTACAATATGTCAGAAGTTACAAGAACTATCCCTTTGGTATCAGAACAAACAATCTTTTATATTTGGTAGTGTTACAATATGTAGAAATTTTAAAGACCATTAAAACCATTCAGTATCTGGTAGATAATTACTCAATTGTAAACCATACTTCCTAATGTAATGAGTAGAGCTTGCTGTACAGTTCCATTTATCTCTTTTGGGGGGTGGGGTTACTAAAGATTTTAGCACTTAGAAGAAATAAATCCAGTGCATTTTTTATAATTTTACAAAACTATTTGCAAACATATTGTAATATTAAAATCAAATAATATGATACTGTTACAATATATAACCATGTTACAAGTTTAAAAAGATAGGACTCCTCTTGGGAAACCATAGAGAAAGTTTATAAACTTTCTGTGCCTACCGTAGCAAATAATCTTCTCCAATGTATTATATAGCATGTTAAAGCAGTCGTCATTCTGGTTGGTTTACGCAAACATTGGTTTGTCTCAGTAAGTCCATTGGTGACCTGGCTAATATTTCAGGAAGCCATGTTGCACTTAAACTAAGCTTCTATTTTTTAGTATCTACATATAATTTACATTGACATGAATATTTCATCCCAAAAATGCAGGAGTTTTCTTCTATTAAATGTGGATAACAACAATATAAACAATTAAAACTCACACCACACTTCTTTGAACTTTGATGTTCAGGAAGAACAGTTTCATTAATATTAAACCCATTTTCCCATTAAATCCCATATTAAAAAGATTTGAAAAAATAGAAAATAAAGGAAATTCATTTTATTGTAAAACCATAGTGTATATTATGGATATTTCTCTAAAAACAAAGCAATTAAACCAGTTCCTCAGAATCTCAATCTCTCTCTCTCTCTCTCCATAAATTACACAAATATATTCAAAAGGTAATATGTTGGTTACCTTAATTGATTAATTAATATATTTGTTTGTGCTCCTATTACAAGCAGATCAACATTTTAAATATATGATGTGCCCTAAAACTACATATATATTTAAGAATACTTCTTAAAAACCTCTACAGATAAGGATCTTACATTTTAAGAAAAAGATTTTTAAAAAATTATTACCTCATTGGCCAGTTCCAATAATACAGGAGAAGCTGCATTTTTAGACACACCTTTCAGGTATCTGGACAAGACAAAAATAAAAAGCTGTGGTAGATTCAATGAAAAGGCCAGCAATGAAGACTTACTACCTCTCTCTGTCTCTCTTTCTCTTTATCTGTCTCTCCCACTTTCACTAGGGCAAGAAATAAATTGAATACAGATTATATGTATAAGTAGCTTAAGATATAAATATTTGGAAAGCTGTCCTTAATCTCAGACTCTATGCAAATCAAAAGCACAATTATTACTAAAATTCTGAAAGGAAAAAAAGGAATATTACAGTTACACACAGAATACAAAACTATTGTTTTTAGGTTTCTGAAGCTGTACTCAATATTCTTTGACTGTCCCATGAACTTGACTCTAGATATGAATCTTATTTTGTGTGTGTGTGTGTGTGTGTGTGTGTGTGTGTGTGTAATAGATAAAAATACCTGTACGATTATTAAAGACATTTGACGAAAAGGGCAGCAGTTTCACTCTCTAGAGTTACATACTTCCATTTGTAGAACTTGAAGAGTGATGTAAACAGGTTAGAAGTTTGAGAATAGAAGAGCAGTGGGTTACACCCTAATATATTTGATGGGAGATTAAGCAGATGATGGCCTATAGAAATCATGATCAGGATCATCCAGGAGGTTACGTGGATTTATGGACATTAGATTATGTCTGTGAAAAAGTATACACAATCCAATTGTAGTGGATATACACTTCAGAATAGAATTAGAAGGAACAGCTTCAATTTGGTAGCATTTGGGAGAGAGGGTTTTTTTTATAAGATCAATTGGAAGAGATCACATCCAACATTATTTTGGGAGGAACAAAACCAACATTGTGTCAAAACAAAAAGAAAAACAAGTAATCAGACAATTCCCACTTCATATCAAATCTGAAAATGCTAAAATATACATTATTTTCAAAGGCCAAAGCTGACATTTGGAATTAGATTTTTGTAAGTTTAGTTTTTATTCTTTATATAAATGGGAGACTCCAACATTTTGGGGAGTATTTAAAACATACTTTCTCAATGACAGAAGAAGAGGTCTCACTCTACTGTTATGCCTCCTACTCTAAGCTCTTCTTTTCATAGGGAATCAGACTACTTCTGATGTCTTTATCCTAGATATCTTAAACTTGAATTGTTCAACATACTTTTCATGTCAAAAATCCTTAATCCCTTTGCAAGGACATCAGGTGAGAACAGTCATAGGAATTTCTGTAGATAAAAATCCAGCCAAATTTGAAGTCGAAAATGAACCTGATGCTCAGTTATCCACTGGAATCAAGAGTCAGACTATTCAAGAATTAATTTGAATCCTATCTGTGAACCTTCAATGAGATCAAATTCTAGTGCTTTATTACTCACATGTCAGAACATCACAGACTTGGAAGGGACTTTTAAGGTTATCTAATCCAATGCTTTGTCAAATATAGGGTCTACCAGAGGTGGTCTAATAGATGACTATTTGCCTTCTATTTCATGATTTATGCAGGGGAGGAAAATTTGCCACTTTATGTGGCAGCTTGTTCCACAAGCTAAGAATTTCTACTATCAGGAACACTGTCCTGCCATTCATTCTACATTCTAGGTACTACTACTACTACTACTACTGCATCACTACTATTCAGTGATGGGCTGCTGCTGGTTGTAACAACCAATTTGCCCAGTACCGAAAATATGAGCGCATGCACGTGCACGTTCGCTTTGCTTGCATGCCTTCTGCGCATGCATACGGCCTTAAAAAACACGGTGATAAAGGATGGGTATAGGACCGGTAGTTGTGAACCCCACCCGCGGGTCACAACTATCGGTTCGCCTGAACCGGTCCGAACTGGCAGCAGCCCACCTCTGCTACTACTACTACGCTATGTGATAAATAATATTTGAAAACTGCCATCATATCTCTCCTTAGTTATACATATCCATTAAACCATTCATAACAGAAATTGATTTTCAGACCCTTACAGTCTACTTTGGTAACCCTCCTCTAAACTCATTCCAATTTGCTACTGTCCTTTTTTATATTTGATGCCTATAAATGAATCCCAAAGTTGTGTCTACCCATCTTTCTGTGGTTCTGCAGAAAAAAAAAGGTATACATCACATGTTGTTGGATTGCAGAAACCCAAAGTGGGATTCTTTTTTAAATAGCCACTAGTTTTCTTTGAAAACATGCAGTTTACATTCAGAAGTTCTCCTCTATTGTTTATATTTGAGCTTAGACCCTGACACAGGTGCAGACTACAGTTCCTTTTCCTATATTTTTTTTAAAAGTATCCCTAGCATTTCTTAGTGATAAAACATATGGTTCTAGGAAAATGTATTCATCTGTTTTGGATTTTATGAATGTTTGCATGTCTTTGCCATTTTTCCACCAGAGGCTCAGGTGAGTTCTACTAATATAGAAAGTCTGCCTGAAGTTTTGGTACTTCTTGTCTTTATTTCAAAAAGAAAGTAACCCGTGTGAAAAACTAATCTCCCTAGTTAGATTCCGTAACTAGCTGTACCACCATTAGCTATAATAACTGAAATAAAATATTTGTAAAATTAGTGATAAATCTTTTATACTGCATCAGTTTTGGTTTATTCTTCTATGGCAAACTACTTTAATTCAGTTAACATTTGAGGATTTTCTAGCATAAACTGCTAATATCAGATTTAGCTCTGGACTTCGACCTGGCTAGGTTCTGAATGGATTATCATTCTTTTATAGACTTGCTTGCATTTTTTCAATCATTTTAGCTATATACATACAATATCCTTCTTATAAGCCATGCACTTTCATTAATGTAGCTGGTTATGTTTTAAGTTATTACTTAGTAATTTATTATTAAGAACTATTTTTTTTCTGGAGTTCAGGATGGCACACATAAGGACTATTAACTTCAGAAGCATTGCAGAAAATAACATTGCAAATAATAATCACAGAGATATTTGTGAATTGTTAGAAATAGATACATATTTTCCACATTTTAGCACATGGATAAATTAATCCTGACCATCAGATTACATTATTCTTAATATTTTCTGAACTTTGACATTTCTGATAATCACAGATAAAACCTGGAATTGTCAATACTCAAATGTGAATATTAATTTTTACTAAATTTAAAATCATTTTCATTTTTTTGTTTAATAACCATCAGCCCTAGCTAAATTGGCCAAATGTCAGGTATAATGGGAGTTATGTCCCAGAACATCTGGAGGGCAATCTGTTATCTATCCTTATTTTTTTAAAATGAATGCATGCTACCTATTTCATTTCTGAAGGAATGTACTTTATTGTTTAAATTGTACTATCTATACTAGAATTGGCTTCGTTTTATGAGTCTAGTTTACTCATGCTGTTGGGCAGAGTTACAGGAAACTGAAAAGTGGGAAGATAAAATGGGCAAAAATCTGTACAGGATGAAAATCATATATTCAAACCTTCTAAAGGAATTACATACTTGTTTATAGTATGTAAACAGTCCTTGTTTAGCGACTGTCTCCTGAAGACACCTTTCACGGTTATTAATAACAAATGATAAAAAATAATTTTGTGGCGAAAAGCTCACATTTATGACCTTCACAGGCCTAACTTTCCTTGAACAAAGGAAAGCTAGAGTAAGATTGTAAGCAGAATTGTAGATTTACTTAGCATTTGCTTTGCTTAACAAACAAGTTTCCAGTCCCAATTTTCGTTGCTAAATGAGGACTATCTTGTATATGCTCCCCAGCCAATTAGTAGTGGAGAAAGAGAGACAGAAAGATAAGAAAGATGAGAAAACCCACTACTTTGGCTTTGGAAGTGCCACCAATAGTATGCTGCACCTAATGCATTAATTCCCAGGGACTGAGGACCTGAACAAGAAGAAAAAACATTTCCATGCCTAGCTAATTTGATTAGTTTGTCAGTAAGAGTAAATGATTGATTCAACCACAAAGTCATTGGTTATGCCGAATTGGTGGCCATACGAAAACAAAGCAGTGTTTCACAGATTTACATACAGTACAGTTAAGAAAATCATTGCCAATATGTGCTGATAATTGTCATGGGAATGAAAGGAAAACCAAACTTTCAGTGCAGCCTGCAAAAATATTGGACAAACTTAACTGAGCTACCCACACTCAGATTGACGATACCAATCCACTATTTTCTGGCAAGCAAATATTGAGGGGGTAGGGTTAGCAGAGAATTAGAAATCTGTACTATGACAATCATGCATTCCTCGGTATTTTCTAACAGCAACTGCAACAAGGTAAACAAGGAGGACTGCTTGTTATTTTTTTTTAAAAGAAATTTTACAAAAGTTCTTGCTCTTAGCGCTTATTATTGCTATTACAATAATAGAAAGCTCAGACAATTATTAGTCATTCTGTAAGCTTTTTCAAGTGAAAAACAGTGTGAAAATGGAAAAACAAAATTCAAACAACTGGAGTCATGTATATGCTGCAGGAGTAACTGAATGTATTGTTTATTTCCTAATGGTAATAGTGACTTAGAAACTAGATATTTCTGGATCTCTATTTTAAGTATTTGCACAACTCTAAAAATGAGTTTGGCTGAAAACACTAAGAAATCATCTAAGTCAAACGGGTGTTTATCATCTATTTATTTCAGTATTTACAATGGCTTTATTATATTCACAAGGGAACCAAGATATTTCCATGGCTATGAACTTGCTGACCTGTAATTCTCACTTCATGTAATCTTATCAAACTCTGATTGCTCACAATGAAGGTTTGAAACACTAAGCAACTTGCCTTTGGAATTTACATCATTAATTAAAGAAGGAAGATTTCATTATTTCCCTCCTAAAGTGCTAGCTCTAGGAAACAACAAAAATATCTAATTGATAAAGAAATGACAATGACCCCACATTAAGAAAAAAATGGTCCCGTCTTTCTCCAAAAATAAGACCCTGTCTGTTAGATAGGTGGATTGAAGAGACTGGAGACAGGCTTCAAACAACAGCTCTTTATTCAGCAACTATTTACAATCCAGCAGCCAGTCCCTCTAACAGCCAGCCTTTATATAGAGGGCTGTCTGGAAGCTCAGCCAATCACATTTAAACATTCTTCCCGCCCAAACAGTGGACCAGAGAGAAAATTTCCTTGTCAATATCTAACACTGTCTTATATTTTTTTGAACCCTGAACTAAGCGCTTGGCCTTATGACCATGCGCTGAAAAGCCTGATTGGGCTAATTATCAGGGGATGTCTTATTTTGGAGGAAACAGGGTACCTATTTTTATATAGACTACTGACAGAGGATTCAAGTTTATCAAACTGGAGAACAATTTGGAATTGTTTGTTGGTTTATAGAGTACTGTAAGTATTAGCATAATTACAGTTGCCTTATTGGTGAGAGGGCAGCATATAAATAAGTAAAATAAAAAAACAAACAAACAAATAAATAAATAGCATTTATTTACATACATATTTTCCCTAATTTCAATGAGAGTAGATAATTGTTATATCATTTTGCAATCTTCTTCTTTAAGGAAGTAAGTATATCTAGAATTTTTAGTAACTCCTTGGACTTGACTCTGGGCTTGGAATAAAAGCAGGACAAAAATGATGACGTTTGGTTAGTATTTAGATGGAAGATTACCAGACTGCAGGCTAGATTGGGAAGTGGGTAAAATATCTGGAAGAAGGGCATGGCAAACTATTTCTGAAATCCTGCCAAGAAAAATGCATGATGTGTCCAAGCTGTCATTAAAAATCAAGCCAACACCAAGTTAATTTTTACTTTCTTACTATAGATATATTTTAATAGACACTTAACAGAATAATGGTATTCATATTAAACTGGCAATTATTATTGTACATAAAATCATTACATAAATATCTTGCCTAAAAAACTCATGATAATCCTGATATGCAAACTATAAGAAATAACAAACTGGTAATTTATAGGTCCAAGGCCACTGAAAAATGATGCAGTGGAAATATTAATTTTTCATAATGTTAATGAGAAGAATTATAATTAGGCAGTAACACTTTGTCTTAAACACATTTCTACATTAAGCATATCCTTCTTCTTAGGATTTCTGTTTGGAAGTTGATATCAGACTTTTGTCTCCTAAATTATGCCATAATTCAATGTACATTATGGATTTTATCCAAGTTAAAAGTCCTACATAAATTTTATCTTTAAAATTAATGTGCGGGAAATGATTTATCTGCATAACAGAAGAAGCTAATACTGATGAGTTCAGAATACACAGGGAAAAAAGGAGGATAATCTATATTAAAAGCAATAATTGCAAGCAAATGCAAGTTTGAAAATCTCACATTCAAAATTGACCCCATTACACCTTTAAATTCTCATGATGTTTTTACTCAATTTTACTCAATGCACTGATGTAAGGACTTCATATATATTAGGAAGTGGCTCTCCTAATATATACAGCTAATGTGCTATCACCTGCTTCAGGATCCCTTCTCATTTTCCCTTGGCTGAGAGAGCCATTATGGGGGATTCAAGAGGTGGTTATTCTTTGCTATGATCTCTTGATTCTGGAAGATTCTTCCTATGGAGGTTAGGATTGTATCAATGCAACCTGCAACCTGTTTTTTGCAGCCAGATGAAAATGATGTCTAGTTTAATGAAAAGAAAGACTATGGGCGGCATGATAGCAGTGTTCCAATACCTAAGGGATGCCACAAAGAAGAAGGAGTCAACCAGTAGTGGGTTCCTACCGGTTCGCCCCCATAACCATACCTTTCTATCACTATAATTTTAATTATTTTTATAAACGAAATAGTTGTTCAGTTTAATTCATGATTTTGTTTTTGGCTGATTTGCATGGATATGGTTTACTACATATAATGGGCACATTATAAATATTAGAAATGCTTTTCAACATTTTTATAAATCATTTAGAATTTTAGATGAAGAAGCAGAAGGGGTACTCATCAAATTTGAGGATGGCACAAAGATGGGGGATTGCTAACACTTCAGAAAAATTCAAGATTTTAAAAGATCTTGATAGACTTGAACTTTGGGCACTTTCCATCAAAATACTGTCCACTGAGGAGCAAAGTAATATTCTCCTCTAGGTAGGTAAAAAGCAGATGCATGGGTTACAAAACAAATGATTCCTGGCTTAGAAGTAGTACTTTGGAGAATAATCCAAATATTTTGGCAAACTATAGATGAAAACAAGTGTGCTGCAGCTACCAAAACAGTCAATGCAACCTTGGACTGCATCAGTTAAGATACAAATGGCAAGATGATGGGAAGTGATCATTCTATGCTGCACTGGGAAGATCACACTTGGAATACCATGTGAGGAATTGTTACAGAGAAAACTGTATAGCTTTATTCTTCATAGTGCAATGAGAGCAGCACAAAAATGAAGAAAAGAATTTTTAAAGAGAGTTATCTATACCTGAAAAAAGGAGTAAAATCCTCATTTTGAGAGCTATTAATTAGTAGAACAGCCTGCTTTATCACCAGAGGTTTTTAAGCAAAGTTTAATCAGTCATTTGTCTGGGATAGTCTGAGGGTTCTTACTCTGGGCAGAGGGTTAGACTACAAAGGTGCTAAAGTCCTTTCAAACTCTATGATTTTATGAAACAAACAGGCACACTTTCTGAACTCTTTGATGTCTGCAAGTGCCTATGTCCATACGCTAGATAACGAAATAAACAGGTCTTAATCTAAAATAATATCATAACTGGAACAATCTTCTGGAGATTGCAATTTCATACTTGTCTAGCTGTGAATAAATTCTATTCAACTCATTTATTTCTGAACAGACATGTATACTGTTAAACTATAAATCTAGTTTAATATTACAAACTGTATATCAAGACCAGGAACATTAAATTCTAACTAAAATCTATGGATTTAATGCTATTGATCACACAGTTTCTTTTTTTTATTATTTAAAAAGTTTTAACAATCATTACAACAATTTCCCCCCCTCCCACCTCCCCATCCCCCGTCTCCCTCCAAACCCCCTCCCCCCCCGACACCTACCCCTCGGACTTCCCAGAGCAAAAACAGGGTATAGCATAACAAACATAACCTAAATTAAGCTAACTTTCTGTGGTCTCCAAACTCCCCCTTGCTCTTTAACTCCCCTTTCAACTAACTAAACATATTCAAAAAGAAAATATAGATTTCATTCATAAGCTATTTGAAACTTTTTAGTCCGATATTTGTTTTGAATATAGTCAATCCATCTTCTCCATTCCAATATATATCTTTCATTTGAATTGTCCTTCAATTACGCTGAAATTTTAGCCATCTCTGCTAAATTCACTACTTTTAGTGTCCATTCTTCAATAGTAAGCAAGTCTTCCTTCTTCCAGTACTGTGCCACCAAGAGTCTGGCTGCTGTTATTAAATTTAAAATCAACTTAGTCTCTATAACAGTACAATCTGTAATTATGCCTAACAAAAAGAACTGTGGAGTAAATTTTATCTTCTTTTTGAGAATATTTTGAATAATCCACCATATTTTTATCCAAAATGCCTTAATTTTTTTACATGTCCACCATATATGATAATACGTGGCATCATCACATGATCACACAGTTTCTTAATGTTCATTAGGCATTTATGCTTCTGTTTCACTATGGACATAATTTCTAATTTATGCCTGCCAAGTGCATTTTATTTATATATTTAGCTTTATTTAATTATTAAAGTAACTTGGTTGCTTTTAGTTATTTTTCTTTCAACAAAAGTAATGGATTAAGTACTTTTAACATTACTTACAAGCAGCAATGTATATAACACACTATAGAATGAAAATGCTTCATGATTTTGTATTGTTCCTATATTTATTATAAATACACACACACATATACATATAACACACAATTCTAAGACAAAATTGCTACTCAACGCTTACGATACAATAGTTCTCTTAATCTAGCAATAAACAAATGCATGAAGATTACATTAAAGTTCATGTGCTAAAACAGTTTAAACAAAATAATATAGTACTCCTTTGTGGGAAAATGTGATATAAAATTATGTATATGTATATGTGTATGTGAATGTATATATATATGTATATATAAGCTTTTTAATTAAAATAAAACTAATAAAATATACATCTCAGATATCAAGGTACAATCTTACATGCCAAAAACATTATTCATTTTTATTCAATCTAAACAGTAACATTTCCATTGAATATCCAATCCAGATAGCCTTACAATGTAATTATGTTGTGGAGATGTCTATGTCAATAGAAATACTAATAACCTATAACTAATTTCAATTACATTTTATTAACTGCAGGTGCACATAATCAGGAACAGTTTTATGAACTGATATAGTAAAGATTTACGGCTATTTTAAAAGGCTTTATGATAACTCTGTTTATGAAGCAAGTAGTAACATTTCTAAATTTCTATGCCATTTTTTTAAATGGCTAAGATTCTAGACTTTTTTCTCAGTCAACATGGTTGATATTTAAGCTAGTATCATTTAGCATATTAAAACTAGTAGGTAAATTCTCAAAAACACCTTAGAATATGAAATAAAAAAGTCTGCAAGAAATTAAACCAAAATCCTCAATAAAGTAGGTGAGAGTAAGATCACCTGTGTGTACTAAATGAAAAATGTGAAATGCCCAGAGTGATTGGATTGTGACTTGACAGACCTTCTCAGGGGCTAGTTGCCATTTATTTTTAGAAAATTCAAGGGTGGAATTACAACTCTAACTAAATCAGAAAGCAGGATTGTTAGCATATATCTCCTTAAAAATGAACACCATAACCTGGATCACATATGAACATGTGTCATTCAATGGTCTGAATAGCTCATACCTTTGATAGTAAGCTTCAGTTGCCTCTGGTGTATGATGTTTTGCGTGCGTTCTTTTGATTAATTTCTGAAACATAAAAAAAAAAAAAAAGCTTTGCAATAAACCAGGTAAGAAATCCAACCAGTAACAAATCCCTGGAAACTTCCCCCCACCCTCATCTCCCCCATGAAATCCTAGATATAGTTTCGGAAATAATTTTTTTATATATATATATTAAATGAAACATCTTTTGACTGTAGTGCGATACAGCATATATGTAAAAGGCAGTAAGGTCATAGTAATTGAATCTAAATAAGTTTGCTTAGGGTTACAAAGGGCAAAGGAAAAACTTGTTCTCTCTTTCAACCCTTATATTAATTTCCCTTCAAATCAATTCCATCCAAGTCCTGTGCACTCTGGTTTACAATTCAATTGGCATTTTTAACCAGGAAGAACATTGTTTAAAAACAACTTATTTGAAAACTACAGAAAGTAATTCCATTGAGACTTGCCATTTGACTGACACCTGTCATCTCATGATAAATGACTCCATTTTCTGCCTCTCTTGCCTTCTGCCACTCCGGCAATGGTCATTTATCATCATCTCTGTCAGCCATGGAAAGCAGCACTGACAGTGCAAGTCAGCAAACATTTAGCACATGGAACCACGCAACACAGGGAAATTATTATTGTCAGAATAATAATGGTTTAGCATAATTTATTACAGGTCCACCAAATAAGCAAAGGCTAGATGTTATTAGACAGATGGATGGGTAGGCTTGGCAGCCATCCACCGAGACTCAGGCGGTGCTTGATGGGGAAAGGGGAACATCCTCCAAACCAATCAGAAAGCTGGCAGTTCAATTACAAAGAAATAAAGGGACATTCATCATTCAATTAGGCACCTGTCAACCCTCACAAAG
This sequence comes from Pituophis catenifer annectens, assembly GCF_029215685.1. NCBI lineage: Eukaryota > Metazoa > Chordata > Lepidosauria > Squamata > Colubridae > Pituophis > Pituophis catenifer. Next base: position 288,231,785 of record NW_027256881.1, read on the forward strand.
GAGAAAACTTCTAACCTGGTACTCCTGGGAGAAGATGCTCAGCAGAGTGGACTGCGATTGACTGGAACAAATAAAAGAAGGACAAAGTTAATTACTGGAGTGCACAGCAGAGAAACAAAAGAGAAAGGAGCTTCAAAGGTAGGCCTGCTGCCCTGTAATCTAACAGAACACGAAAACAAGTGTGGAAAAGTTGTTCCAGATGAAAACCTCAGACAAAGGCTTCCTACTGCTAGGTCAAGGAGAGAGTAAGAAAAAAAGAGTTTGTAGGGAAGGGGAAGAGAAGTTGCATGTTGCTTTGGTCATTCCTTTCCAGCTCCATAACACAAAAACTGGGGTATTGGTAGCATGTACTGAAGTTAGAAAAGAAAACATGACCATTTTCATTAATAGCTGATGCAGCTAAATTCCATTAGCTGTTGGGAACAGACTGTTTGTTCACTGGCAACATATTGAAATTCATTTTGTTAGCAGCAAGGAAACCTCTTCAGTAGCTGTCTCATATTCAGGGGTGAAACCCAGCTCTCTGTCAGAAGCAGGATATGGGACTATGGTAACATTCCTACTAAAAGTGATGTGCTTTGAAAATAGAAACTTTCACAGCAGGAAACTGAGATTCCCTGGAGTTGGTGATTTCCAAAGGCTGCCATAAACTTTATTCTTTTAAAACTCAGTGTCAAATACCTGGCAATAAAGCAAACTGAAATAACATCACTACCAGCACCCCAAAACATTTAGAAACAGGACAAGATTTTTCCATCCCTCAAAAACAAGTCATACTGCTTCCAATTGTACTCTAGGGATATATGCACCTCATCACATCTTGAAGAAAATTTGATGCGACCGAAACAAAAGACCATCTCTATGCATGAACTTTTTATTAAAGAATGTACAATGTATAATTGACATTAAGACAATTGATATTCACTATAAGAGAGCCGCACCAATTAGCTTGTTACTTTCTACGTTATGATCAACAGCACTAGAAAAATGGGAGCAGCAATCTCATGCTTGCTTTATGTGGTTCAAGGATAGTTTTATGGAAAACCTGTGGGGGGGAAAAAGATATTGCTTGAGAAGAATCATCATTGACACCAAACCTTGACACCAAAATTGGTCTAACAACTGCTATTCAATTTTAAGCAATCGTGCAATATACAGAAATGGCAATATTTAAAATTCATGGTAATACAGGTCTTTTCCTTTTCTCATTGAGATACCTGAGTTTTAATAATAACTAATTCTGGTTGGGCAATACTTTCAAACAACTGACAGAGGAAAATTGCTAACAGATGATGCTACTATTTACATCAATTTTAGTTTAAAATAATTTAGAAAAATATTGAAAAATTGAGTGATTAATTCATTCAACAAATTCTTCATTATTATCTTTTCTTTTCTTATAACTTAATATATTTTTAATATATCTTAAACAAACAAACAAAAAAGATTAAATGCAACCTAAAGACTAAAAATAATTAGAAGCAAGTAGAAGATATAAGCAAGTTAGTTATATAGATAGTCCTCACTTAATGACTGATTATTATTGGTGCTTTTGTCCAATTGCCTTTTGAAAAAAGCACCTTTGGGACAACAATGGCCTGGATGACTGAGAATCTCTATAGACAACTGGTTGCTTACTGGCCAAAGTTATGATGAACTCAAAAAAAGTCATGGTCATATGATTGATTTCATTTCAGACGGTTGGCAACTAGCTCATATTTATAACTGGTTGCAGCATCCCACAATCATGTCACAGTGATTTGTGATTTTCCCCCCCCTCATTTATGGCAAAAATTGCCCATTCAGTAGAATGGATTTGCTTAATGATGACATAGTTCACTGAGCCATGTGATTCACTTAATTACTATGAACTCGCTTTATGACCATTTGTAAAAAATGGTTATAAAATTAAATCAGGTTACATTGAACCCACTTAACAACCCCAATGATTTGCAATCAAAATTCCAGACCCATTTGTGGCCCTTACTGAGGATTCCCTGTGTACAGTTTCATTTTATGTGAAATAACTAAAACTAACATTCAGCCCTCACAGCAATTCAACTAAAATATAAAGGATTTAACTTCAAACTTTCATGTTATGAAAGTCTGCATACAAGCAGAAAACATAGACGTTATGCATATAGGCCCATCAAAAGTGACAAAGCTAAATTAAAAGAAGACACTATTGTTTCCCAATGGATATCATACAATGCCACTACTTTTACTGTGCAGCAATAAAAATCAGTTGCCACACATGAATGTAGATATTGACAACATAATTACTTATTTTCTTCTGTATTATTATTGCAGTCTACTAACAGAATAATGGAGTTGGTGGTCTTTTAGTCCAATCCCCTGGTTAAGTATGGAATCCTATATCATTTCAGACAAATGGTTGTCCAATCTCTTCTTAAAAATCTCAAGTGTTGGAGCACCCACAACTTCTGGAGATAACTGATCAATTTTTCTAATTTCTCCTTAGTTGTAGGTTGGTTCTCTCCTTGATTACTTTCCAGTCATTGCTTCTTGTCTTGCTTTCAGGTGCTTTGGAGAATAGATTGACTTCGTCTTCCTAGTAGCAGTCCCTCAAATATTGGAACACTGATATCAAATCACCCCCTAGTTCTTCTTTTCATTAAATTAGACATATCCATAGTGTTGAATTTAGTATCACTTCTGTGGATTATAGGGGGATATTGCTACTGAATTAAAATACTGCTTATAGGCTCTCTACTATCATTGGTAATTCTTACCTTTTTTAAATGAAAAGTCTTAGTCATGAGTGAAAATTGACAACAATGTCTTCCTCAATATCTTCCTAATACAGCCACCTACACAAATTTTGAGTAGTTCGGAGAACCGGTAAATACCACCTCTGACTGGCCCCGCCCCCATCTATTCTCTGCCTCCTGAATCTCAGCTGATAGGGAGGAAATGGGGATTTTGCCATAACCTTCCCCTGGACTGGGGAGGGAATGGAGATTTTATAGTATCCTTTCCCTGGAACGGGGTAGGAATGGAGATTTTAAAATATCCTTCCCCTGCTACATCCACCAAGCCACGCCCACCAAGCCATGCCATACCCACCAAGCCACACCCACAGAACCGGTAGTAAAAAAATTTGAAACCCACCACTGGCTGGAATCTTCTTCTTCTTTTTTTTTTTTTTGCAAAATATTTTTTATTTTTTCCAACATAACACATAAAATACATCTCTTTCGAGAGCGAAGTCTCGATCCAGTCATGAATAAGTACAATCGCTTACATTTTGAAAAAGCTCCATTCACAATTTCCCATTATATCTTTTAAAATTCAAAGTCAAAACATAGAAAATTTTTTAGTCATAAACTCTAATATCTTGATCAGAACCATTCTATTATATCACCACCAATTTAATTTCCAGGTACACATTTAATTCATTATTATGCTCATTTATAAGTTCAATTATCTCTGGTTCTTTTCCAAGCTCTCTTCATTACACCTTTTGACATCAATATTAAAATATTAAAAAAAGAAAAAAAATATTCTAATCTCTTAGTCTAATTATTTACCTTACAATTTCTAACCACACATCGTAATTTCAGCTTAGATACAGCTCTATTTTTTATTTCAATTAATAAATCAAAATCAGTCCATATTTCTTAATCCCTTGACCCCTTCATCAGATCTTTAAACCTTAAAGCTTTTAGTTTTGCCTTTAGTTTTGCATATTTCATATTCTCAAATTTATCTCAAAATCCATATCCTCCTCCCTATCTCCTCCTATTATTGGCTGATTTCCAGCATATTATTGTTTGGCTGATTAACAGCATATCCTCCTTCATACCTCCAGCTTTTGTTTGGCTGATTTCCAGCATGCTTTATTTTTGCTGATTTCTAGCATAGTCACCTCCATACCTCCACCTATTGTTGGCTAGTTTCCAACGTATTATATTTTGGCTGATTTCCAGCATAGTCTCCTCCGAACCTCCCACTATTATTTGGCTGATTTCCAGCATGTTTTGTTTTGGCTGATTTCCAGTATATTCTCCTCCGAGGCTCCTTTTCTTATTTGGCTGGTGTTACAAGCATATTTTCCTTCACACCTGCATCTGTTGTTTTAGCTATTTCATTTTAACTAATTCACATATTACATAAATTGCTTTTTCAGATACCACAATTTGACTCAGCATAAATTTTAACAAATATCTTCTCATATATTTTAAGACCATCTACTTCATATTTATTTTAAATCTCAAAAATTCATTTAAGCGTTTAGAACATTTAGAAAAATCATATTCTCATTCATTCATTTATAGTCTTATTTCATAACCAAATACATATGTTTATATAGTCCAATTTAAAAGGAATGGAAATAAAAGGTGAAAAGGAGAAGGAAAGGAAAACAAAACAAAGGAGAAAAGAGAGAAAGTAGAAATAAAAAAGAAAAAAGTATCACTGGCTGGAATCTTCTATGGGATTGTGGATGGGGGAGATGTTTTAACACATATGGTTGTCTTCTTACTCAGTAAAATTATTATTTTTAAATTCATGGTATATGGAAGTTACAATTCATGGGTTATAATGTAAATCTTACTATATGCATAGTCTATGCTGTTCTATGCTTTCTTCTTCATGTGCATTAAAAAGAGGTCACATGTCAGTTGTTATTGTCCTATAGTGACATAAATCCACTGCCACTGATTCTTTGCTAGGCTCAATGCTATGTTAGTTTTTTTAAGATGGCTATAAAAAGTATGCTTAACTTTGGTTCTCATTATTTACTATGGGAACTTAAACAACAAATGGAGGCATCATCTCCTTGAACAACTTTTCTCTTAACTGGAAAAGCTGTCACTCATCTAATATTTGGTCTTAAAAGTTGAAAATAAAGAAACAAGGGTGGGGTTTTTTTTTTCATTTCCCCATTCTTTTCTGTGGTATAAGACTTAAAATATTTCAGATTTTGTTCCATCAGAACATGACTGATTCAAATTTTTTGAATGTCCATAGCAGCCCTAAACAAAGGCACATGGAGAAAGTAATAAATTGTGGATTATGCAACACAGCACATTTGTCTGCATTTTTCTTCATTGGGGTTATTTGCAGATGCCCCTGGGAATTATTCCAAGGTTGACGCACAACTTTTTTTCATTCTATGCATACTCTACAATGTAGAGTAATAAAATGTTGTTGTTATCTGATTAAAGACAAACAAATTCAAAAACCTAAGTAATACAGTCAGTTGTTTTCTAACAAAGCATTTTATAGAAAGTGTAATTAATTATAAATTTATAATTAATTGTAAGTCATTCTGAAAGCCTTTTTGATTAAACAGCAAAGTAAAGTATTTTACCTACCAGCTAAATAAGACAACATGTAGTTCCCTGGCTATTTTTTTTCTGATAAAGTTTCCCACATTCCCAATTTTTCATCAAGACATGATGATCTTTTAGTCACATAAATATGATTGCTGCATATATACAGAATTTTGAACTTGTGTATCACCACATCATGGTATTGTAAGCAACTTTCTGCAATTTTGGTAAACGTGCCTTATCTCACTAAATAACAATGAATAAGTCTATAATCTGTTACCTGGATAAGGAAGTAAAGGCAGAAGTTCTCTCTAGCCATCTAATCACCATATCAATGACACATGCCACAACAGAGAAGCACTAGTTTATTTGATTGATCATGCTAGATAAACTCCAAATAACAGAGAAATTAACAAATGCTTGACATTTGCTCAACATCTATTATTCTGACACTGCTTTCAGAATTTCAAAGCCTGGGAGGATGCTTAATCAACATTCATATTCCCCAGTGAGCTACAGGCACCATATTGCGCCCCGCCTTAGTACTGATGAAAGCTGCATATTGGCCATTTCCAAAGTGTTCTGGGACTCTACACAGGGCCCCTTCTCTCTCTTGTTCCTGTTCTGCAGTTTTCTTTTAAACACTTTCAAGACAAAAGCATCTGCCAGGTTTTTTTCCCCCCCCTCCCTCTGGGGATGTATGCAAAATGAATTTAACAGTTTTAAGGCCAGAGAAGCCCTCACATCTAAATTCATTCATAGGACAGAAAAGGGCCTAAGAGGCCTCTCCAGGGACAAAAAACCCTGCTGAAATTTTTCCCCGACAACACTGGGAGCTTTATAAATTCTAAGTCCAGACAATTTCCAATTCAAATGCCCAGTATAGCATGACCTTTGTCAGATCTAAGAGCCCTAGATGCACCCACTTTTTTTTTATTATTCTAACCAGCACAGACATTAGACAGAGCACTACTGCTAAGCAAGAGGCTCAATATTTGCATGCTCTTCCATTGTGAAAATTTAACACTGACAGCACTGTGTCGAATTCTTTTCCCTTTAGAACTTTAACTCCATAGGAGGGGCCTGGTTGACAGATGACTCTCCAACATATGTGTTATGTACACTGCACAGCTGAGGAACCTTAAATCAATGTCATAGTATTTCAGAGATGACCTACATATACCTTTTTGCCCATTACTGGGGAAGGGGGGGGGGACAGGAATCACCCTACTTTTTAAGAAGGAGAGCCAAAGATGAGTAATTTATATTCATTAAACAGCAAACAAAGCTGTTTCATGGAAGCAGTATAAATGTTCCGCACAAAATAATTTATCAGACATGACATGTTGCACATCATATTGTATTATTTAATATGCTCACTAAAATTTTATAGATCAGACTCAATTCCTAAAAGAATGCATACAACACTAGAAATATTTCTTTATCATCCATAATTTATTTTGATTATCTTTTACAGCTACAGGATAAAATAGAACTTGCAAAATTACAGGATTATAGTTTACACAGCCATTGTATCATATACTAAACATAACAAATGTCTCCACGTCTGGTAGTTCCCCCCCACACACACACACATTTACCATTCAATTCATACCGAACAATAAGCTCTTAATCTGATGCTATTCAGAGAGAGCTTAACAATAAATACTGTAGGTTTAACAAAAAGTTCAGCTTTTAGCCTGATCCTGTATGTTTATTTGGAAGCAAATCCTCCTAAATTAAATTTACTCATTGGGAAACTGCACAGAATTCAAGCTTTGATCAAACTGTTACAATACAATATGGTATGAACCAGCAGTGTCTTGTGTAAGCAGAAAGCTCTATTTAATTTAGTTGATTTCTTTATTCTGTTGCAGTCCACATCATATCCTATCCCCTCCCATAAGAAAAGGTTAATCAGCCCTGAGAATCACCTCTGCATAGCATAGGGCTATAGAGGAAGAAAACATTACAAAATAGCAAAAACAGCAAAACAACCCCACCATAAATCAGATATAAACTATCAAACTATAAATCAGTCAATCAATCAATCAATCAATCATCACATACAAATTCTGCAATCATTCCAAGTGAATGGAATCCCTCAGCTACCAAATACTCCTTGAAATGTTTTAAAAGCTTCTTAAATATCAGTAGCAAGGATGCAAATTTTCTGGGGGAAGAGGGGCATTTCTGCAGAAAATGCTCATCAATCTGTCCCTTTCGGCTACATCATTTGGGATTCTCAGTACCTTTTCTCTGCAGGCAGTACCTTGAGCGAGTAGCAGTGGTGAAATGCTCCCAGTTCGGCTGAACCGGTAGCGATGGTGTCTGGTGGTTCGGAGAACCGGTAGCGATGGCGGTACGAGGCTCCACCCACCCACCCGGTTTTAACCAGGAAGTAACCAGTTTTTTATCCTCTGTGCATGAGCAGAAGGGTTTGTGCATGCGCAGAGGGTCCACACGCGCATGTGATATGTGCACTTCCAAACCGGTTGGGAAGGTAAGTAGATTTCACCCCTGGTGAGTAGTCTTGAAGATATATAGGCTCCAAACCATATAGGATTTTATATGCAACAACCAGCATTTAAAGAACAGAGTGACAATCAAAAGAAGACATTGTTCAGATCGTGCATGGAGAAAGCTGAAAAGAGGGATATACTACATATAGTATAAATAATATTTATATACTTTTAGAAGCAATATCTGGGGGGAATTTCAGAATATTATTGAGACTTCACCTGAATACCATGGAAACCCTTTTACATTCAAGGGTTATACAAGCTGAAGAAGCTTCTTGGAAGCAAAATGTCTTCAAAGAAAAACCAGAAAGTCTAGTTGCCTCTTGAAAAAGCACCTTTGGGACAAGGGTTATAACAGCTGATCTGGGAATAGAACATATAATATCAGTGGAAGAGATGGGACATAAGTGTGTATGTAGACTCCGCCTTGTAGTATCAGGTTCTAAGGTAGCAAAAGATTGCCAGAAGCCAATCAAATTGTGAATTTATGTCAGAGTTTAAAAAAGAGTCCATCTTCCTTACTATCATGAGATATAATCAACATAGTCATCCCAAACATTTTTGCAGTGTCACTTGAATTATTGGTCAATAAAATTGGTGAAAATCAATTTAAAGACAAATGGTATGCATCTCAAAACTAATATGAAGGAACAAAGATAACAGTCTATTGTTGGGGCAGTGGGAGGTGAGGGAGACTAGGAAATAGTTTGTCTCTTCCATTACATTATTGAGAATTCTTCTGGGTAGAGAAGAGTGTATAGGGATTGGACAGAAATGTAAACTGCTTAGCTGCTGTAATGAAATTGTTCAGCTCTGAAAAGAATTAAAATGGTTGTGAATGAGATATGTTAGGAGAACCAAGAGCAGCTTATAAAGCAAATACGTACGCCTAAAAAGTGCTGTTTCAAAAACAGTGCTTCATATACTCTATTGTTAACTGACAAATATCTACTTTGAAAGATATGCACAGCCATAATATTCAAATGAATTCTCTTGATGGGATGCAAGCGGGTTGGAGAATCATACTGTGGATCTATTTATGGTGTAGATTCCATAAAGAAGCATAAAGGGATTTTTTTTCTTGGCATCTTGGCTGGTAACATACTGCAATTATGTATTTTGCTTGCCATTTTTATGGATGAAAATAGGAGGAGGAATTATATATCAATAATACTTTGTTGTCATAATCAAGCATGACTGTATAGGTCTTGGACTGTTGTCTAGATGAATGTAATAGTCTGGATTAAAAGTTATATTTCACTAAAATGGAAAGACTCTGCATTGTTGACTTCTGGGTTAGGAAATGAATAAATAAGATATTATTGATGAGGCTGTAGTCTCTTTGAAGGAGCAGATTCATAATTTTGGAATGTTCTTTTATTTCTCTCTATTATATATTTATCCTGAATTTCCAGGATTACAGGAGTGTCTACTGCAGTTTAGCTACAGTAATTTCACATTTAAATTACCACAATACATTCTATTTTATTGCTTTCTTCTGATGATGATATTGAAAGTGCAATTCAGAATTCAGGGGCAATACCACATTGTCAAAAAAAAATTATTCATGTAACACTAATTGTAAAAACCTGTGCTAACTTTTGATCCAAGTTCAAGGTGCTTAGAATAGCATCTGAACTTCTCAGTGATGGGGTAGTTTGGTAGCATCTCCTACTATACACTTGATTCCTGTTGACCCATCTTCTGGATCATCAGACATCTAGAAGTGCAATTTCATAAACAAACATTCTACGTTCTATAAAACTAAATGGAACTTAACAAAATAAAATTCAACTATATTTAACAGATACACACAGAAATCCCTGTTACTGTTAAATTTTAGTTGCTTTTGCCACAGATTAAAGAATGGATGTGAATACTAGGAGTTCTCTTACTAGGTGAAACATTGCTTATTTTTTGTAGGTTCCATTCATCTACTCATAACAGTTGCTATCAGAAGAAACATTTTATGAAGTTTTTTTTTTCCAATCCATATTTTGCTTTAGATGAATAAATTATTAACAATTGGGAATAATGCAGAATCTCATTTCCACTTTGCTTCATGTTTAGAACTTGTTTAAAAGAAAGTGGTAAATAGTTTCGTATGCACTCCTGACTTACACTGATGAGCAGGGAAATGTTCATGTGAAAGCACCAGTATTAAACATTCTTTGATTTTAGCAGATTCCTTTTATTTTAGCAGATTCCTAGCTTACTAATACATGCCAATAAAATACTGGTACTTTAAAGGAAGTTTTAGTTTGATAAACAACGTATAAAACAATCCAGGTTTTGATTTAAAAATGACTAGAGAGTTTTCGTTCACACCTATATAATGCTTAATCATGGTTTTCTATTGTATTTTATTATTACATGTAATTCAAGTTTCATTACAATATAGATAGGTTCAGCAAAAAAAACAACATGAATAAAATCTTTAAAATTGAGTGTGTTATTTAGTGAAAAGGTGATTAAAAAAACTATTACAAAAAAATCACTGTCAAACATTAGAGCATATGTAACTTTCATTTTATTTAGTGATGTAATAAGCTTGGGGACATATATCAGGACCAAGAGAGTCATGGTCATTAATTTAGGCAATAAATCACACACCTTGCCAACAATGACAGCAAACAGATGCTAACAAGGAAATGTATTATTTAATACTGCCATGTATTATAAAAATGGAGGTGTTTTTATAAGAAGTCTTAAATTTTTATAATAATATGCATTTAGTGTATTACTGTTTTGACACACATAAGAATCAAATTTATAGGTCCATTCTGCAAACGCATGCTGTTTTTGGAAGCATAAACAGTATTAGAGCTTCTCTGAAAGAAAAAAAGGAAAAGGAAAAGCTTTAAAATTATATAATTTTAAAAATACATTAAATTACTACTGTGTTCTACTTGTGTAGTCTGTTTAACCAGGATTATTACTTATTCGGGAATGGTATGTATATTTAAGACTAATGTTTTCTGAGAGAAAATCTAAATACCATAATATTCTGAATAAATTCTCAAACAAGTAAAGATAAAAAAGCTTTGTCACATACTATGAATGTACTTTTAAAGGATTCTTATGAAAGATGTTCATTTATATAATAACTTATTTGTTTAAATGCAGTCCTTAAACTGTTCTCTTATTTTGTTATATGTATTTGTCTTAAGAATTTAGTAACTCTACTGATTTCCGTGCAGCCAATTAATAGGCATATTTAGGAATATTTATGACCCCAAAATTTTTGCTGATATTTTTGTAGACAAACGTATTGATAAAAACAAAACTCTTTTATACTTAAATAATGAAAAAGTTGGGGTTTTTTAAACTGAAACACATTCATATCTTTTTAGTAATGAGTTTGTGTATTCTGGCAAATTGAAATGGCAAGAATAAAATGACTCTGCTTTTCTCTGCATATCACCTGATTATGACTCTGCAGTATCTAGTACACTGAACTTGTTTTATTACGGCATACATCATATTATTTCTAGTTGCCATTGTTTAACAAGTTAATTCTATGCACAGGTTTTTGTTTATGAATTTATTCAACTTCAACTTGTAATAAGCTCTGCCAGCTCTTCCTTGGAAATGCTAGAGTTAGTCTTCTAAAACACTTGAGGAAGCAGTGATCAGAGTAGGGAAACAGAATTTTCTTCATTAAATCTACTGAAGCAGATATTAAAAATGCATTTAATATACTGGGGATAGTTGGTGGGCATCAGAGAGTGTGACAGGCCAGTTACTGATGAGCTGCCATCAGACGGCCTTCTCAGCAGGATTCTGTGTCTAAGGCTGCTGCTGAAGGACAGCAATATCTTCCCTTGTGTGTAAGCTCTATTCATCTCCCAAGTATTTACTAAATCACAGACCTCTGCACACAAACTCAGCATTTCAGTGTATGCTAACAAATGATGAATGGTCCAGTCAATTCGTTATGTCTTGAAAGCGTGATTTCCTGCCATTCCAGTCATCAAACCTCTAGAGCTTTCAGAACTGATCAGTCTTGGAGAATATATTTTGCAGGCTCTATTAGGAGTAGAGGTTGTTACCATTAAAATCTCTAACTTTTTCCCAATGGCTGGGAAGGATGAAGGGTGAAAAAAACAAAAACTTTGTTCTGTATTTAAAGGACTCAATGTTCTATTAGAGCCTCAAAGTCCTTTAAAACTGAAATGTTCATATACTAAGTTTAACTAAAAAAACACATAAATATTTTGCTAAAGCAAATCTTTAGATAACGATTTATTACTTTCATGAAACTGAAATATTTTTGCTGCTGTTGCGAAAAATAATGTTTAGATGAAACAGCCATTTTATATTTAAACTTGTAACTAAAAAAGGTATCTCATTGCTCTCTTACTCATTCTGAAAGTTTAAAAAAAATCAATAAAATTATATTAATGTTATTCCTGTAGAGCAATGTGTCTTCATAAATCCATGTCCACAAGTTACAAGAGGTATACTTTTCATCACTTTTTAAATTATTTTATAATAAACACATACAAATATAGCCAACTTTTCTTCACAATGAACACAATTGCCTATTGCTTTTCTATTATGTGTAAATAAATTTTATCATAAGTGTATAACAACTGGTAACAGACATTATTCAGGAAACTACAATTAGTTATTTTTTTCATCTTGTTTTTGCTTGCTAACATATTAGATAGGCCCCAACCAAGACTACTAAAACTTTTCCCTATTTTTGCCCTGTCGTTCACCTCAACCTTGACCTGAAGATTAAACTCACTTTTATTGCACACAAAGGTCATCTGTATTAGGTCAACATTCAAAGTCCCTTGTCAACCAAGGTTGATATATTCCAACCTTTCCTACTCTAATGCATCAAATTTTTCATGGTGAGGTCATACGCAGCAGATTGTATTCAGCAATTTATTGCACCATTGTAATTTAGCACGGAATATGATTGTCCAAAAAGCTGCCTCATGAATAAATTTTTTACCCCAATATGCTAAATCCCATTACCCTGCAAAGCTAACAAATCTGGTCCTGCATAGAAACCCCATAAATAGTTGTCCCTGAGATATAATGCAAAATTGGTACATTTATATTGAAGCCGTAAGTATTTTAAAGCTGCAACAGTCAAGAACCAATAATCATATGTGGAAAGTATTAAATCTCAACTACAGAGCCCTTTAAAATCTCAGGGCATTTATTTATGACCTGAGATCAAGGTTGTTTGAGATTGAATTATATGAAACAATAATTAGTAGGATAGCTCCAATGTGAATGTATAATATATGAATAGAAAAAGCCATACATGGTAAAAAGTAATGCAGTTGAACGGAAGCATCTATCTAAAATAATAGATTTAGGTTTCTGAATAGAATCAAGGAAATTTGGGTTCAAGCTTTGTCTAGAATATTAAATTATCTGGCTTTTGGCCAGGCTTTCAGTCTGCTATGTTACAGAAAAGTGAGGATAAAATGATGGGAAATTCAGGTATACTTTTCTTTAAGACAAATTTCTGCTTTTAATACAAATAATCTGTCAGAGAGAATGTGAAAGTAACAACTGTCCAGCTAGGTGGAAAATATGAGGAGAGTAACAACTTTAGAATAAAACTACCGCACTGTCTCTGTACTTAGCTGTTATTCAGAATCACAGAACTCTTTGCAAGACCAGAGCTGCCTGAATTCCTCCCTAGCTGAAAGTAACTATGGAAGTAATAACCAGCAGTGTAGTCTTTTAATGTTGGTACTCGGTGGTGTAATTATTTTTATTTTTACTTTTAAAATTGTTTTAAATTCAGTCATTCATTGAGATGGGTAACTATATAAATTGACTAAATAAGTACATAGACAGACAGACAGATATAAGATGTAAGACAGAAGGCTTTGTTTGACTGAGCTTGGCAGTTAATCACACACTTCCTGTCACTTCATTGCTTAACTCCTTGTCAACTCCTTGCCTTGACTTTTTGAAAACTTTCATATATACAGTAGCTGCGATAGATGAAGGTCTTTAAATAAGACATGAAATCATAAACTAAAGGTAAAGGTAAGGTTTTCCCGGTTCAGTTGCGTCCAAATCTAAGGGTGGTGCTCTTTTTCCTTTTTTAGTCAAGGGAGCCAATGTTGTCTGAAGACATTTCCATGGTCATGTGACCAGCATGATTATACACCATGGCACACAGAATGCTGTTACCTTCTCACCAAAGTGGTACCTATTTATCTACTCACATTTGCATGCTTTCAAATTGCTAGTTGGGAAAGAGCTGGCCAAGTAACAGAAGCTCATCCCATTGTGTTACACTCAGATCTCGAACCAAGGTGTCAGCTTTCCAGCTGACAAGCTCAGTTTCTTTAGTTGCTGAGTCATCACATCCTCCTCATGAAATCATACAAAGTGTTTTCTACATGTAAAGACATTTATATTCTTATGTATTTAAATTCTAGGCTTCTTCCTCCCTATATTCTGAATTAACAGATACAGTAGTATCTCGGTACTTGATTGCTTCAAAACTCGTTGAATTTGGTATTCAACACATTTTGACACAAAAATGTTGTCCCAGTAATCATCTTTACTTGATACACGATGAGCTGCAAAAGGAAGTGGGGACAGCTGCAGAGGCCAGACAGGAAGTCAGCCATGCTGGGAAGGTCGCTGGCATAGGAAAAGGGACAGATAGGAAGTTCTTCCTGGCCAAAACAAAGAGTCATGTGGTAAGTATCAACCGTGCTTTTGAAAAGGCAACTGGACTGATATTTTAAGGAAAAACAAGATGTTTAGCTTCCTATCCTGGAAGCATCATCAGTTGTATTGGATGCTGTGGGAGATGGAAGGACAATTATTGACAGTTGTGATTAGTTGGTGGGGAAGTAGAATGATAGAGTCTGATAGGACGGGGGGGATGGAAAGATTTTGTTTTCTTTGCAGTCAACTGGTCTTAACACTCTCTGAAAGCTTTTGTGGTTGGAGTTTTATCTATGACCTCAGGGTCATCTGAATCAGATATATGGAATCTTCTTGGAACAGCCAAAAGGACTGCATTGTAAATTGGGGATAGATAGTTTTATCCCTCTACCTCTGTTGAGAGAGGGCTGTTCATGGTTTGTTTGCTACTTGTCCTTTTGAGTACTTGTTGTGGAACCATTTAAGCACAAGTACCGAAGTATCACTGTACATGTATTTCCTATCTGCCATAATGATCAGAGGCTGTCTCAGATGATATCTAGCTCCACACATGCAAGCCATAGTCCATTGCTGGGAATCTGAGAAGAGAAAACCTTTCTTCTGTAACTTCATTCTCATGGACAGATAACTCTCTGTCAAATAAGAAGTTCTATCTTTGGCCCCTATTATATGAACTTGAACAGGATTAAATTCTCATTCTATTTGTTTAATCTCTACATGAGGTCACTTGATGAAGTCATTCACTGTCATGAGGTGAGGTACCATCAATATGATGATGAAACCCAGCTGGCGAATTAAGCAATGATGTTGATGTCCTGTCTCAGTGTTTGGAGGCTGTGAAGGTTTTGATAGGGAACAATAGACTTTGGCTCAAGAACTGAGTAGATTTGGGCTTGGGGCTTCCAGACTCTGGTGTTGGATGAGGTGGATACTATCCTAAATAGACCTTGAACACAATCTGGGGATCCTTTTGAAGTCACAATTCCTGCTCAACTCACTTTGCTCACCTCAGAAATTATAGTATTTCCTATGTCTTTTTGTAGAGATAAATGTTTGGAAAGGTGATATTGACATATTGACATGTTTTTTTAAAAAATAATCTTCACTCTAACAAAAGCAGCACTGACAATTAGTACAATATAGTTCTAAAGGGAACCGTGACAATTATTGGAGATGCATAAAAATGTAATCGATTTAAAGGTCAGTACTCAACTGATGTAAATGCTTCCAATCTTTCTACTTCCACATGCCAGCAACTTCTACCCTTCCAAAAACTCATCTCTGCAACATGCTTAGGATATTGACTAGCATTCTGGTCCAGCTACACCATTAATTATATTCTCATACATTCCTTAATTTTGTTAAAGTCAATGTAAAAGATAGCAGGTTATGGTACAGTAAAGTTGGTGCTGTTGCTCACACAGGAGAAAATGGAAGTGTAATATATGTTCAGATTTTATTAGAAACCTTGAGATTTTGGAATTGCAGTGGAAGAATTCAACAGCATCTCTAATGGACCCTTTGCCGCCTTATTTATTAGCCTTCATAATATATCTATGCTAGAGATAAGGTTTCAAATTTAGCTCAAACTATTTATATAAATATTTTTATTTAAACTATATATGGAAAACTGGTAGTGCAATATACATTTAAGCTTACTGTAACTTTTTCAAGCATATACTGATAAGGATCATGTCCTACATTTACAGTCCATTTGCCAGCTTAGCTTAATGTAGCTTGAAGAGCAAGTCACATTTTACCTATTAGTTTTTTCTATAAATGTTATTGGAAAAACAAACCGTATAATATAACTTTCATAAATGACATTCAATATAAATATTAGTAAGTACAAAATTACTTCTTTTAAAGAGTTAGTCCTTTTGCTGAATTTGCTCAGGTAGAGTGAAAGAGAGGTTTTCTGTATCTTACAATGATTTAAAATAGTGAACTACAATAAATGATGTTTGGAACCTTGGTAAGTTGTAAAGTGGTTTATATTGAGGTATAAGAGGATTCTGGAACTTTTGTCAAGAATTCTGAAAAAAAATGTTGCATAAATTTGAATCAGTGCCCATGAAGTGGCAAAAAGAAAGCCACCAAACCATAGTACACAACTAGTATGAGCCTTGCACTAGTTTCAGGATGCCAACTTTAACATTTAAAGCCCCACATGGCTTGCCCCATGTACTTGCAGGACAACCTTTTCTGTGTGGAATTGAATTATTCAGCATGTGCTCTCTGGAAAAACCTATTAGTTGTTCCAACTATCAAGAGATAAAGAGGCACTTTACTTTCTGTTAGCAGTTCTTGTATTTTGGTTCCTCCTTGAGCCCAGGCTAACACCCACTCTGAAAGTCTTCCAGAAGTTAGTGAAAACTGATGGATCCAGAGGACGTCTGGGTAGTGATTTTGATACCATTTGGTTTTGCAGTATGGATTTTATGAATCTGTAGTATGAATTTTAGGAGCTCATAGTATTATTTTGTTTCTATTTTTGTTTTTACTTGGGAGTCAGTGTAGATTATATGCAGTTTTATAATGGCATATAAATCAGATATCAATCTGTCAGAAGGTTGGGAGATCTACCAGAGCAGATTTGGTAGCACATAAGGAACTGAGTAGAAGACTGCAAGATTGCAGTGAAATTACTTTCTAAGGCACCCAGGATAGCATTTAAATCATTTGTTAAGCCATCTGTACAACTTGCACTGGTGGATATCCCCTCAGGAGACTGCACATAAAACTAACTACAAGAAAACCACCTTATGCTGGAACTGATCATTTGGTTCAATATTCTGAACACTGATTGACAACAACCCTCCAAGATTTTAGGTGAGGTTATTTTTCAAACCTGGAACCTTACGGTACATGAAACTATGGTATTGTGAGCTATATCCATGTCTCTGATACAACACTATCAATTATGCACTAATTTTATTCTTACAAGTGACTTTACATTAATAAATTTGATTACAAAGTCTTTTTTCATAAGCCTATAGAGGCCAGAATAAAAAAAAGATTTACTTAGTCATAGCAAACCGCAAAGCAAAGATGTATTACAAAGATTGTTCGTAATACAAAACATTTAAGGTTGCAATACACTTGCACTTAACTAAATGAGACTTGTATTTGAGGAAACATGTTTAAGATAGCATTTTAAGAATTCTATATCCATGATACATTTGTCCACACTATTCTAGAACAAATGGTTTATTGTGTCTCAGGGCACTAAAATGCTAATTTTTAACATAAAACTGTCTACAAATGTGGTTAAAATTAAATATTACATACACATTTCATCTTCCTAGTATTATTTTTATGTTTCCATTATTTTTGAAGAAGGCTTTGTCTGGCACCTTTTACATAGTTCTCTCTGACAATGTAAATATTAGTATCAGTTTCAGCTCATCTGGACCTACAGGAAAAAAAAAAGTTCTGCCTATTCTGAATTGTCCCAAGAAGCTTCAAGATTAATTTGATTTAAAAGGCTTCAGGAACTTTCAAAGGAGAGTTGGTGGTTTCAGGCCATTTCCTAATGGACAGGTACATCTATCATAAAACTATCAGGATTTCTACCATTATTGGCAATTTCTCATCCACACACAATATTTTCATTTTAGAGTCTAGGCATATTGGCAGAAAGATATATTCTAGACAGAACAGTAAATTTCCACAAATGATACAATTCTGTATACTCAGAAAATATAAGAAATAATGGTTATTTCATTCATCGAGTAGTTTTATCTATTAAATTAATAGGTTCAAATACAAAATATTTTATTTATCTAAATTTAACAAAAATGTTAGCAAAATATTAGCAGATTAAAAAATGGGAAGTTATTCTAATATACAAGATAATACAAACCAATTCTTTTGTAAGAAAAAGTGTGTTTTAGGAAAGGTCATCTTCAATGATTTCTTTTCTGTTATGAAAGTAAATAGAAAATATTCCCAATGTCTCTTGGATGTCCCTTGGTAACATCCAAGAGATAAAACGGTTTCAGAGATAGTGTATTAATATTCAGCTAATTTACTGATCTTGAAACTTTCAACTGAATAATAATCCTTCACGTTTTATGCATCATTCTTTTATATTAAAAGCAAGCACGTGCTATTTATATTTGGAGAAAGAAGTACCTGCTAAAATTGGATTGAAAGTTTTGCTTAATATTTTTCAGTTTTATACGGGTGATCCAAAGCATGCCCAGGCACCAGCTTTTTTTTTTTTAATTTGATTTATATGCCGCCCTTTTCCGGAGACTCAGGGCAGCTTACAATGCATTAAGCAATAGCCTTCATTCTTTTGTATATTTTATACAAAGTCAGCTTATTGCCCCCACAAACTGGGTCCTCATTTAACCTACCTTAGAAAGGATGGAAGGCTGAGTCGACCTTGAGCCTGGTGAGATTCGAACTTACAGTAATTGCAGACAGCTGGTGTTAATCACAATGCTTTTTTTTAGTCTGCTGAGCCACCAGGCCCATTTTAATTTAAGACTATTTAAAACAATAACAAAATGCGCATAACAGCTTTCATGCTAGAGAAACAACTTCTTCAGGAAAAATAAAGATCATGCAAGTATTTACTTAGGTGGTTATTGCTTAAATTTCTTATTTAGAGACCTTTCAAAGTAAAATTGCAAGTCATGATCATCTGATGTCTGGCTTAACAACTGCAGGTTGTTAATGCTTAATGACCATAAGGAAAGTGAGATTGTGAGTCCATCATGGTTGTGTGATGTCTTGTTTATTGACCACAGCCATCATTTAGCAATCTCCATTGCTGCCATTGCATCACATTGGTAGCTATGGAACTGTTGATTGGTGTGTTAGGCACTGATGCTCACTGCTGCTGTAAACTGGCTTGAAAATTCCTTAAAAATTAAGAATCACCTCTTGGGACCTGGTGCAAGCTCTGTAAATATGTACTATATAAACAGAGAAAGGGTGTGCGTGTGTGGGAACCATGCTGTCAATTTATGGGCCAAAAGATCAAACAATTTACGATGCTGCAGCAATTGTATCACTGTAAGCCTTTGCAGTTTATTCTTATGCCAAGTTTCAAATATCAAATCTGAAAATTAATTTGCAGAAGAAAATGGAAATGAGCAAAAGTAGTTGTCCAAAATCTTTTAAGATGCTGAAAATTAGAATTTCCTAACTCAGTCTCAGAAGATCTGTTTTCTCCTTCATTTTTGGTATATATTTTCTTTTGGACAATAATGGGTCTTAACGTTTCAATGTTTAGGATTTCCTTTAGAAAGGCCTATTTAACCTAGTACTTTCTTCCATCCTAGAGATAAGGTTTTCAAATTATCAATCCTCTATGGTATTTGTGTCTCTGGTACTTTGAAAAATGCGACACATATCCTTCAATGATTTAGAAGGGACACAATTTACCAATCCCCTATTTTTGAATTCCCATAAAGGAATTCAAATAAAGAAATCCCATAAAGAATATATTTATTTTCTGTAATTTTCAGTGTTACACATGTGAGCCTAGATATAACTATAATGGTTCCAAAGCTAAGAAAAGAGCCCAGTCATTGTACAATAAATACATAGACTGCCTTTTAATAATTGTATGCCACCCACTTACAGAAAGAAGGGTATCCATATAAATCTTATGAATAAATGAATTTATTGTAAAAACAATATTCAAGTTCTGGGGTTTATTGTATTCCTTGATTCGGCCAAAGGCTAAAATGAAAATTCACTCATCCACTTAAATAAAATTATATTGATGAGTGACTCACAAGGGTATGCCAGTATATTCATGGTTTCTTTCTTTCTTTTCATATATTATTTGGTGCATCTTACCTGAGATAATTCAATAATATTTTTCTCAACTGGGTATAGTCAATTTGTATCAAAGGTCCAGAAACATGCTAAGAGTTCTTCCTGCCAAACCCACTTGAATATTTTCCTACCAAATCCCTTTTTCCTCTCTTATGTATTTACCATGTGTAGTTATTGTAAATGTGTGTCTTGTTTCCATTTAATCCCTAGCTGCAATAGACCTTGATTTACGACCATTTACTTAATGATAGTTACAATGGTATTGAAAAAAGTAGCTTACAACTGAAGTTATGTCTGTAACATACATTCCTGTGATCATATGATCACAATTTGTGACCTTCCCAGTTAGCTTCCAAGTAAAATTAATGGGAAACTGGTAGAAAAGATTACAAATCATGCTCACATGATATCTTGCTTAACAACTGTGATTGTTTGCTTATCACCACAGTAAAAATAGCCATAAAATTGGGTCTAGTCACATGATGGCTTGCTTTACAACTGTGTCACTTAGCAAACAAAATTCTGGTCCCAATTGTGGTTGTAAGTTAAGAATTATCTGTATTGTTACTAGGGGATCAAAAGGAACAGAGAAAATGAAAACAAAAAGGATCTTTCTAAGACCTTCATTCCTAGAAACAAAGTTGGTTGTCCTCAAATCCTCAGCTTTTTAACCTGATTGAACCTTTTGTGCATAACATAGCAAAGAATGTTAATAAAATTCATAATGCTGTGATGCATTCAATTTTTTTTTGCTATGATAATCACACACATTAGAAATCCAGCTGTAGAAAACACAAAAGAAATGTGCAGGGAACACAAGACAAGGAAAGAAACACGCTTGAATAATGTAGAATAAGGCTCTACACATTATGTCAATTCATTTAGACTACAAAATTTGACACTCTAACTCACAGATTCCTTTTTTCTACTTTTTCAATTTCTTGTTCTATGTGATTTTGCTTTGCATGAGCTTATCATGGTACATAATCATAGCATAAAGTGAAGGAAGCCTCTCTTAAGATCTAGGTTAACTTATACTTCAAACACTCCATCAAACAAGATCACAACCTGCATGCCATTATATATGAAAAGTATATAAACTTTTATGCTACACAAACTAATACTATTTATATATATTACACCCAGAAAATACATCAGTTAATTATCTGCAACCCAGCTTCATATTCAATTGGACGTTCACTTTTTAATAATGAGATTTGCAGGATTAATGTAATTATAAAATACATAATTGTTATATTGGTAAAACACATTGTGAGCCACTCAAGAGTCGTTGACAGTTGAGTGGCAGACAAATATAATAATAATACTTAGTGGGGAAATAAAGCTTGAAATCCACACATCAAAACAGGTATCTACAATAGTTGTCATCTCATATTGATTAGTCTAATATGGAAATTAGCAGTTAATAGTTGTCATCCTACTTCTCAACTGAAAACTATTTATTTATTTATTTGTTTGTTTGTTTGTTTGTTTGTTTCCTTTATTATTTTTATAAATATCTCAAGGCATCAAACATACCTAATATTCCTTCCTCCCATCCAAGCATAAACTAGGTAACCATATGAGGTGAGGTGAGGTAAGAGAGAGTGACTGGCCTGAAGTCAGCCAATAGGTTTTCATGTCTAAGGCAAGACTAGAACATCAAGTCTTACAGCCAATCCTAAATTGTTTTTCCCTTTTTCCACTGGGAATTTTTTAGTATCAAATAAAAACCTACTACCTCCCAAAAGGAGTACATTTTTCACACAGGTTTTGAGGACATCCTTCAAGATGCCATGTACAACAAGCATGATCTTCAGTCTGATGAAAGTTAGTCCTGTCTTTTGCTGTGAAGTAAGGCTGTACAAGGATTCAGATTCAGAAGTGAGGCTTCGAAGCATGTGGGGGCACAAACGTGGCACCTGCAACTCTTCAAACATAATGTATATTCCAATAAAAAAGAATATATGTAGCTCAGAGTTGAACTGTGGAGTCCTTGGTGCTATCTGACCTTGACTGTTTTTTTACAGCATTTCATTACCCAATTTGTTAACATCACTTACACTCACACTGATGTTACCTAGTTGGGTAATAAAACATCTGCAAGCAAACAATTAAGCTCAGAGAGGACCCCACAGAACAAGTATTTTTCCATGATTACACTGTGGCTTAGGAGAGCAGCATTATGATACCAGGGCAAAAAGGTGTGGTTTTAAGGAGGCGTAGACAGATGCTATCTAGATATCCTTGTACACATTTAAATGTAAAGTATGTCCACAATGTTGTATATGTCTAGTACTTGTATCTTCCTATCTCAGTGATTATTTAACCTACCTGACAGAATGGCTTCTAGAATGAGAACATTAAATGGCATAATTCAGCTACATTACAGATAGCTTTGGTTGTTTTATTGCAATGGAATAATATGGCTATTATTAAGACTTTTCAGTGATGCTAGAAAAAGTTAAGTGCTAAAGGAGCTGGTGTTAAATGTGTTTGCCAACATGAATATAAAATAATGTTATTTTTACAATACTAAGAAATATTAATAGATATTTTAGTTTTTTTTAAAAATTTCAGTCTACTGTTCCTTCAGGAATTTAAGGCTTGATAATCCAAACTACCCTAACCAATCTGTCTGATAAGCTAACAGAGAGAATTGAACTTATTATTTCTTGTGGCATGTGGCCATAGGAAGCTCCAAACTAGAGCGGTACTTGGTACTTGGGAAAACTAGAGAAATATGCTCTACTAGGGAAAATGGCACCCTTGGCAGAAGGGAGTGTAAATTATAAAGTGCAAGCACTTGGATAATACAGGTAGTCCTCGACTTACAACCATTCATTTAGTGACCATTCGAAGTTACAACAGAACTGAAAAAAGTGACTTATGACTGTTTTTCACACATGATCATTGCAGCATCCCCATGATCACGTGATCAAAATTTGGATGCTTAGGAACTGGCATGTATTTGTGACAGCTGCAGTCTCCTGAGGTTTGCGACCTTCTGACAAGCAGTCAATCAGTGAAGCCAGATTCACTTAGCAACCATATTATTAACAACTAAAGTGATTCACTTAATCTCTGTGCCAAGAGACAAGTCTTAAAATGGGGCAAAACTCACTTAACAAGTGTCTTGTTTAACCAACAGAAACGTTGGCCTCAATTGTGGACACAAGTTAAGGACTCCCTGTATCTAAATACTTCCCCACTATCTTCATTTTTAAGAAGAATTAAGGTATTTACAACAAATCTTAAAAGTATGGCTATTGGAACTTGGTTCACATGACAGTTGGTATGTGACAACCCCACGTCAGACTGAAATGAAGAATAGATATAATTCACTGAGAACTAGCAGCTTATTTACATTAGGGGTGGCCATACCAGAGAGGACACACCGCATTTTACATCTTACTCATGGGTAACTTTCATTTTGAGCTCCCTGGCAAGCAAGCCAGAGTCACATTTCTTTTTCCTGTTCCTCTAATATCCCGCTCCCTTTTTAAAAATCCAGCGCAAAAGCTGCCGCAGCGAAGCGAAATCACACTACACGGGAGCGACTCTTTTTTTTTTTTTTTTTTTTTTTATTGCAAAAGTTTTACAATTACATTTTCACCCCTTTTTTCACCCCCCCACCTCCCTCCCCAAACTTCCCATCCACCCTAACCCTCCCTAACCCTCCCCCCCCAGACTTCCCTATTACATACTCATAACTAATAACACTAATATATAAACCTGAACCCATCCCTCCCCCTATATAATTTTTCCTCTTTGTCTCTTTACATAAAAATATTTCTAATAGATTATTTTCGGGAGCGACTCTTTTAATCACGCCGCAAAGCCAGCTGAGCTGCCTCCCCTCCCGTTACAAAAAAAAGGATTCCCCGCGGCCTCGGGCCGCCACTTGTTAACAGTTTACTTCCGACAGCTGACTTCTTCACTTCCTTCGCGTAAAAAAAAAAGGGGCGGAATTTGCCTTGGAAGAGCCAGGCGGCGGGAAGAGGTGGGGGGAGGACGGGGTGTGGGAGACGGAGGCTGCCCGGGGAAGACTTACCTGGGGAATTTTGCCTTCAGTTTTCTCAGGCTCTGCCTGGTAGGCGGTACCTGAGCCAGGAACTGAACCACCTCTTCGTACTGGGCTTTAGTGAGCTTCATAACCTCCCCGGTGGACGGAGGTGACCCCCTGCAAGCTGCAGCAGAGCGGCTGGGGCAGGGAAGAATTTCCTTGCTTAAGGGGGCGCTTCCCGGCTCCGGCCACCGCCGAGTGGAAGCGGAGGGTTTGGTGAAACCGGGCAGCCCAAAGAAACCCCTGCCCCGACTCCGCGGCTTCGCGCCACTGCAAAAGACGAACACTCATGCGCTGCGCTCGGAGCTCCACCCTCGTTGGCGCGTAGAGCCCGGCTCGGCCCTTTTCTTCCTGGGTTGAAAGCTGCGAGGCCGGCGGGCTGCTCGGAGCGAGCGAGAGCCGAAGGAACAGTTGGCCGCCTTTTCTTTACACTGGTGGCCGGCCGGCTTGTCCAGAACTTAACGCTATCCTTCGGGGGAGTGTAGTTTTTGATACCTGGGTAGGATTGAAAGGAAGGGGTAACTGGTTGCTCAGACTGCGCTCCCCCCCCCGCACCCCGACACTGAAATGCTTTAAATATGAGGAAGGAGCTATCGGCTGGTCGCCTTAGACAGAAGTTATGCACAATTGTCTTGTCTGTTTTATTGGTCGGTCATGTGTGGATAAAAGTAAATCAAAAGTAACTGTAGGGGAAACGTAATTCTTGATGCAGTTTTGGGGCAAACCAGACTCATCCAGAAACAGCTGATTAGGGCAGACATAAATTTAGCCAGTTCTGGAGGGGAATTTATTTAAAAGATTTATGTGCCCATGTGAAGCATCTATAAGCAGCTCATAACAATATAAATTAGAAAACAGTATATATAGTTACCTAAAAGAAACAAAGGGAATAACTGTAATAGGGATAACAAACATACACCATAATGTAGTCAATGTATTCCAGAGATTAATTTGTGTCAACCTGTAGTGGAGCTGAGAACGTGTTTACAGGAATCTTTTAAAGGACTGAAAGTTCACTAAGAGTCAAAATTTAAACTATAAAGGTTCAATATATTTAAACTACTATAAAGTAGTTTTAAAAACGTAGTTATATTCTGTGGAGAACCAAACTTAGTATAAAGTGATAGGTCAAGTTGATTTTGACTCTTAGTGACTACATAAATGGACCATCTCTAGGATGATCTGTCCCTAGCTCGGCCCTTCAAGTTCTTTCAACAGTGCACCAGTTTCATTGTGCAGTAATTGAGTCTGTATCTTGCTGCTGATAGTCTGTTTTACCATTGTCAGCATTATGGTCTTCTTAAGGAAACTGGATCTTCCTATAACATGTCTGAAATGATCATTTATACCTAATCATTTGATCTGAGTATTGTTATTTTCTCCATGATTTTCCCTTCTATAGAGTGTCACAGAAAAAAAACACACTGCCTGCATGATTATGATATTTGTAAGTATAGACGAAAATAACTACAGGTAATCCTTGATTTACAACATTTCATTTAGTGACCATTCAAAGTTACAACAGGACTGAAAAAAGTGACATGTCCTTTTTTCACAGTTACATGGCACCATGGCCATGTGATCAAAATTCAGATGCTTGGCCACTGATTCATATTTATGACAGTCGCAATGTTCCGGCATTGTGTGATTCTCTTTTGCGACCTTCTGAAAAGCAAAGTCAATGGGGAACCCAGATTCACTTAACCGTATTACTAACTTAACAACTGCAGTGATTCATTTAACAACTGTGGAAAGAAATGTCATAAAATGGGGCAAAATTCACTTAACTGTCTTGCTTAGAACAAAAATTTTGGACTCAATTGAGGTCGTACTTAAAATCAGTGGGTATTTGTTCAGGATCATATAGAATTCTTTATTGGCCAAGCGTGATTGGACACACAAGGAATTTATCTTTGGTGCATAAGCTCTCAGTGTACATACAGCTATAAGTGATAAATCATGATCATGGGCATAAAAATACATCATAAGTCATAAGATACAACAGTTAGTGATAATCATAGGATACTAAATAAGCAATCAACATAAATCATACTTGGAAACTAAATAAAACAATATAAATCGTAAAGATACAAGCAACAAAGTTATAGTCATAAGTAGAAAAGAAGATAGGTAATAAGAAAGATGAGAAGAATAATAGTAATACAGCCTTATTAAATAGTTTAACTGTTGTGGGAATTAGTAGTTTAGCAGAGTGATGGCATGGAGGGAAAAACTTGTGTCTAGTTCTGGTGTGCAATGCCTTATAACGTCGTTTTGAGGGTAGAAGTTGAAACAGTTTATGTCTAGGATGTGAGGGGTCTAGATATTTTCACAGCCCTTTTTTTGACTCATGCAGTATACCTCACTTGAAGGCAGGTTGGTAGCAATTGTTTTTTTTAATTATCCGTTGAAGTCTGTATCTGTCTTGTTTGGTTGCAAAGCCAAACCAGACAGTTATAGAGGTGCAGGTGACAGACTCAATAATTTCTCTGTAGAACTATCATGGAAACTATATATAGCTTCTGTACCTCTTTATACCAATAATGTATGTAGTCAATTTCATTTCTGTGTATTCCATCTAGTGATTTGGTAGTTTGAACACTACATTAGCAATGAGAACATCACTGGATTGGAAGAAACATGCATTCTCTTGCTTCTTATCTCTTTCCTAGGCCATACAGTCCAACTGTGTTTTACATATTTCCAGTTTTGGCATTCCAATCTTCAACCATAAGCAGCAACTCCCCCCTGTGTGTTCTGTCAATTTCAGATAAAATTTAATCATAAAGCCTATCAACCTTTTATTCTTAATGATTGACCATTGATTTGGTTAAGCCGTGTAATTGCTATTATTTAGTCATTGACTACATTGTACCCAAGTATTGTCTTTGCTACTCTCAGCCTTCCAAGGTAGACAAACATGGAAATCAAAGACATGCAACCCAATACTACTTTTATTATAAGGTTTGTAACAGTCTTGCTAGCATGAAAGTGTTTCTCCCTCCCTCCTTCCTTTCTTCTTCATGAAAACCAAGGTGGTCATGTCTGAGACACTTTTCTCAAATTACATTTCTGCCCTGGATTCAGATTTCTTTTATCTGACCATTGTCATACTTAAAGCTCTTCCTTCTTTTCCTCAGTTATTTTTTTCTGCCCATTATAGCTAAATCCTTCCTGAAAAAGAAAGCAGTACTGTTTCCTTTTTTGTTTTTTATGTTTTGGTATTAATATAATCTTTTGACTGAAAGCGTCCAATTCCAGTCCACAATATTCCATACTTACATTATAATTTTGTTTTTGTAGCTCTGGGTTTTCTTTTCAGGGCATCACTACCAACTAGACATCTTAAAGGCTTTGATGTAGCCACATCATAAGCACCATTAGTGTTCCAAAACTATTTCAGCTCTTCTTCAGTAGATGCTTAGTGTCATCTTACCTGGGGGGCTATATCATTATATCATTAATCATTTCAACCTGCCTTTCCATCTGATTTTCTTGGTACAATACAGGAGTGCTTTACTAGTGTCTTCTCTTCTCTTCTGCAGAATGAAATAATGCCTTTCCTGTTTTCACTAAAGTTATCTTCTACTTCCAACATCTTTCTATGTCATTGCCACCCAATATAAGTGCTTGCTTATTTGTATGCTCCTTTTACCTAAGATAATCTTCCTGCCTTGAGTGACACTGATATACTCTTGCTGTATTCTCCCATTCTTCTCCAGTCATTCCTTCCAGAGTATACCAAAATCCAGCTTTGGCAAGAAAAGGGGAAATTAGTCTTTCTGTAGCCATAGAAAATTACAACCTTGTGGGTTTTTAAATGGATATTGTACCTAAAATATCCTCTCATCTACTAATATTAAAGGAAGAAGATACTGTTTTTCTGATAAAAATAAAATAAAATCATCTTATATATAATCTATTTTTTTTCTTTTTTAACAAGATTCTTTTATAACAAAAAAGTGAACTTGTATTATCACTTTTTAACTAACTAACTAACAGCATATAATAATGCTGACTGTGATTCTAAAAAGATCCTGTTTCTTGTCATAACTGATGAAATTCCATCATAGGTCATAGAAGTGTTCTTAACAAGCACGTTCAGAGTGGCATAGAAAGAGGCACCTCTAATGGATCCAACCATTATAAAAAAATCACAATTCCTTTGAACTGTGCACAGAAACAAGTAAACAATATGACTTGCAAAAATGCAGTGATGGGAGCAAATTATAGTAATACCCTCACAACCATATTCTAAACCTAATAGCCCTGTTCACATATGAAAACCTAGAAGTGCATGTATACGTTTACATGAAGCCTTTGTTGCAGATGAGTATATTACACAGATATACAATCTGTCCCCCATGACATCATCAGTACATCATTAGTACACCATCATTAGGGTTTCTTGTGTTGAATTTTAGATCAAGGGTGTCAAAACTCAAAAGCCCTAGGGCCGTATCTGGCCAGTGGGGTACTTAAATCTGGCCAGCACATTTTCGAAGAAGTTACTCATGAGAAGGGGTAAGTGTGATATGATATGATTAAGTAGCATTTAGGTATTAACTTCCATTTGGCTTCTCCCTCACAGTATTTACTATTACATAAGAGCTGTTCACTTTATTTTTCCCTTTTATTTCTCTAGAATTTAGTACAGATATTTATGTGTGATAATTGTGTACAATCTATTTTATAGGAGCCCTGATGGGGCAGTGGTTAGAATGCAGTTATTCAGGCTAATTTTGCCCACAGCCTGGAGGTCAACCTCGACGGGGCTTTCCAATCTTCTGAGGACAATAAAATAAGGACTCAAATTGTTGGGGCAATATGCTGATATTGCTCCCAACACTCAGAACCACTCAGAAAGCGCTATAAAGTACTATGGAGTGATAAGTCTAAGTGCTATTGCTATTAGGAGCAAAGATCTACAAATCATAACACCATCCCTCAACCTTAGCCAAATAATAACTTCATGAAGAAATTCTGCAAAGCAGCAACAATAGTTCTCCATTCTGCCTGGGATTCCTAGTTAGTCCTTTCTACCATTTGTTCCCTAACTAACTTACTGCCAAGATGCAGCAGAAGGCATCATCTATTTTCCTATAGGAAGAATATACTGTCAAACATTAAAATGTTTTGTGTTTTTAGAAATGTAGAAAACAATCCAGAGATAAAACAAAATTGCTATATACCAATAATAAAATTTCCTCTGGATTGTATCTCCTGTGCAGTCCATGATTATGCGTAAAGTTTGTTGGGTTGTGTGTAGATGCTGTATTATGTAAGGAATTCAGTCTGTAAATTAGTGCTTTTAAACTTGGCTTATTTGAAAAACTTACTGATTCTTTTTATTAGGTTTGTGGCTTGTAAGTGCAAGTTAAACATTTTGCTGCTGTTTATTAAAGCAGCCCCGTTTTTTTCCAAGTATCCACAAGCATGACAGAATAATATTAGCAGTTAACGGAACTCCTAAAGCAGCTGGACCTTTTATAACACTAGATTGAAATTTGAAAAACAGAAAGGCTGTGTAATAGTAATAGTATGAGAAATAGAATAGAATAGAATAGAATAGAATAGAATAGAATAGAATAGAATAGAATAGAATAGTATAGAATAGAATAGAATAGAATAGAATAGAATAGAATAGAATAGAATACTCTTGCATTATTTTGAGATCTAAAGTATGTTACATTGTTTTTGAAGTGTGTATGGCTCTAATATTTAAATTGTTGAACTGTTCACTTTTCTAAAAAAATTAACATTTTAAACAAAAGGACAAAATGAAACAAACAAACAAAAAATACTGAATTTGCTGGATTCAGCTTAATGGTTTATTTCAAATGAATCATAATCTGGAATAGAAATCACCAATGTGAAGCCTGTGGGTCACATGTGCCCTTGCAAGTGATGGTTTTGCAGTCAGTAACTATATTTTGTCACACTAAGAACACTGTTCAACATGGCAAGGGTATTGAGTGTTACATAGATGCATAGGGTTGACCACGGCAAGCACTTCATGAAGAGGAATGACTAGGGAGTAGCAGTATCCCAATTCGCCATGGTCCACTCCAGTGACTCTCCTGGCAACAGGGCAGCCAGGTTGGTCTAGCGGTTAAGCCATTAGACTGTGAGTTCTAGTTCTTCCTTAGGCAGGAAAGTCAGTTGGGTGAGCTTGGGCCAGTCACACTCCCAGCCTAATTTACCTCACGTGTATGTATCTTGACTTACTTATAAAATAATAAAGGCTGGATAAAAAAACTCTTAATAAATACAATTACTCTATTCAGTTAAACAATGTAAGACGAAAATATATTTAAAAGAGTTCACCGACAATGTTGATTTTTTATCTTCTCTATGTCTTCTCATTAAGATAAATTTTGAAGTTGTTTCAAATAATAATATGGAAATATAGAATAAAAACCATATGTAAGAACAATGAGTACAAATGAGTGTCTGGGATGCGGAAAAGGTAGATATGAAGATTGCCTTACATCATTGCAGGTTCTTGTTTCTATTAAAGATGCAAATAAGGTAATATTTGGGACAGTTTATGAGCTTTAACAGTGCAATTTAAGAATAACATTGACTTAACATAGTGGGTTATCCTAATTTAAGGCAAGTACTTGAGAGCTGTTAAATAAAATCCTGTAGTTGAAAAGTGTTTTTATCTGTATTTCCCATATGTGGACAATTAGGGCAATCCAGTGTTTAAAACCTTCAGTTCTTTTCCAATTTATAAATTTCAGCTTTAAGAAAGATTATTTTTTTATTTTTTTTATTTATTGGAATTTGCCAAACAAAAATGAGAACAAGAATAAGAGATAAAAATACAATGACAGGGACGATAGGCACATTACTGCACTTATGCACGCCACCTCTACTGACTACTTAAGTATGAAGTAAGGACCATGGAAGTCAATTTGTGACTGAAACTGAAAATTTGTAGCTGAGACAACTGAATCAGATAGGGTAGTGATGGCGAACCTTTTTTTCCTTGGGTGCTGAAAGCGTATGTGCGTACGATAGCCCGTGTGTGCTGACACGCATAATGCAGTACCCCCCCTGCAGGTCCCACCCACCCCCACGCATGCGCATGTGACCCTCCACAGTCCCCCACCCCTCGCGCATGCGTGTACAACCCCCAGTTTGGTGTTAGCAGGCCTCCCTGAAGCCTGGAACCAAAAACTGAACCCCCCCCGCAGGTCCCACCCCACCCCCTGCAAATGCATACAACCCCCCCAACTTAGTCCCAGCAACCCTGTGATATCTTGTTGATTTTTGGATGTGGAGAGGATGGGGGTGGCAGAATTTGATAGAGAGCTCTTTTTAAAACAGGAGTATCTTTGGTAGCTTTTTTCAAGTCATACAAATCTATCTACATACTAATAAAATACTAGGACATGAACAGTTATTCTACTGGTATGAGTTGCGATGACGAAAGTGTACATCTGTTTTTACTTGGACTAGTTTATTTCTCAATAAACTTCTTTACTCCTTTAAAATCATGTCTTGAATGCTAGCAAGTACCTTGCCAAATTGCTTTGCCATATGATATGATGAAGTCAGAGAGTTTTTTAGAGATAATTAAAATGTTCATGGCAAGCTCTGGTATGGTTATATTTATGATATTTAAATAGAACAGTGTATTGTATCATATAATGGTTCATATCAAGAATCTGATCCATTAATTAGGCTGCAAGGCACCATGCTTTAGGACAAAAGTCTGCATCTCAACTGCATCTGTACTTTCATCAGAACATTTTAAACTAATTTTGTTTATATCAAATAAGCCTCACAAATTTCTGAGCAGTATTGTTCAATGGTTTCACAATGAAACTAGATGCATTGTCTTTTAATATATGCCACCATGGAACAAAGGCAGAGAAAAGATAAAGATGTGCTGAAATAAATCCAAAATAATAGATTTCTTTAACAATACAGTTGACTCTAGCAGGCTGGCAAAGTCATCTCCAAAAGGTAGACAAATGTGATAGTTTAAATAGTCATTCCTAGATACTTTAGTTATGTTTCTTTATGCTGATACTTTCCATTATTACCTTGGCTATGTTAGTCCTTAATATTGGTGTTACTTTCATTGGTGCTTCTATTAAAAAAAAAAAATAACCTTCCTGTGTGTGATTTGTGAACTGTCCTGAATCCCAAGAAAAATTTCTTTATAAAACAAAGAAATATTCTTTTCACTTTCATGACTGCCATCATAAGTGATTTGCATTGGATGTCCAATCTAGATGGAATAACATGTTTTTCAAGTTATTTACTAATACTTTATTGGCCATAAGGATTCCTATGGTTTTACAACAAGTGTTATAATGACATTCCTTTGAATATATCTGCCAAAATGTTCTCATGTGAGCCCATCCAATTTATTAGTTTATTGGAAGTAAAAAAATATTTCTCTGTGAACAACTTTTCTCCAGCTCTCCAGAACACCATATCATGTGCCATCAAGCAGACTGTTTTGGCTTATTTATTTATTTATTTTTTGAAGTTTTTTTTTTTTTCAGCTATGTTCTCAATCTGAATTAGGTTTTCAGCTTCTTTCACTGTATGGTGAAGTGCTTGGTTGCTTTTCATGGTGTTTCAGAATGTCATTCAAGTGTTTTCAGTTGCTGATTCAGATGTTTCCTAGTTCAAGGGCCTACTTGAAATATTTTGTAATGGAAATTACTCACCAAATTAAATGTTAAGTATTTTTGAATAAATGAGTCCGTGCCTTTTTTGCTTTTCACCTTCCCCTTCCCACAAAAGAGATTTGAACAATTACTTTTGCCCTTATCTACGGCAAAAACCATGTCATAGTTTCACTTAACTTCTTAAAAACAACTATAATAACATTGAGGAGACTTCAAAAACACTAATTGGTAGGCTTAATATAGAACGTGATTGTACTGCAGTTTTTTTTTTGTTTTGTTAATGAAGGTGGGCTATTTAATTGAACAGAAATCCACCATGTTAGTGGGTTTTAACATTTTAACAACTTTCATAACAAAAAGTCAATAGATACCTGTGAAACTCTCTGGTTTCTCAAACTATTACCACCATCAATTTCTTCATGAAAAAAGGACTGGAATACAAGGAGAAGAAAACAAATTATGGAAGGAAGCTCTATGTATTTTGGATGTACCTGAGCTTCAAAATGTTCTTTATCTAATCAGACAGGCAATCAAAAGGATTTGATCTTTTGTGGGAATTAGTAATCGGAATATGTCAAGAAGGAGAAGAAAACAAAGTAAGGAAATACAATAACACTGGTGATGTGAGGAAGATGGAAGACAACTTCCCTGTAATCCTTCAAACCTGGCAGCATCACTGAGTACCAGACTTGCATAATATGTTTGGAAAAGTATAGATATTCTTAAAATGCTCTTTAAAAAATGTTATTTATGAAATCGAATGCAGGAAAAGTCTTAACATCTCTTTTAATCCCTGGAATCAATAGAAGCAAAAAAATAAAATGAACAAGTGTCAGGAGGATAGGATTGGATTTACACAAGTGATTAAATTATAGAGGCAATAAGCTAAAATGACCAGATTTTTCACCAGTGAACTATATGTAGAAATTGTGTGTAGCCCTAAACTGAAACTGAATGGTAGGAGAGGGGCAAAAAAAAAGAAAAAAGAAAAAAAAAGAAAAAAACTTAAGTGTCTTGAAAAGCATTAGCTGCCTGACTTGAAAAGCATTAGCTGCCTGACTTCTTGAGTTTATTAAAGAGCCACATTTATTCTAGAGATAATGCTACATATACAGGCTACAGATTCCATGTGAATTGCTTTCAATTAATTACATTGTTTTTCAAACAAATTTGGTAATAGAATCCAGAATGTTCACATTGGAAGAATATCTTGCAAAACCCTCAGTGAACATTCTGCAATTCAGGAAAACGAGGTTGGGACAAATTGTGTTTTATCTGATTTTACAACTAGGCAATTCTTTACCTGAACCTTCTTTCTTTTACCTGATTCCTACTTCTTGTGGTCCTTTTAAAATATGCAAGACATGTTTGACATTTGTAATAGTGGACTTAAGATGAATATTTATGATGTCCAATTTTTTAAAAAATTGGGTGACATAAAGGAATGCATCTTCTACTTTAATCCTCTGGGACCCATTTTCAAATCCAATAAAACTATACTGGTGGGATCCTGTGCTAATTTAGCAAGCTGGATAATTTTTTATATATGAAAGCAGCATTTATTGTTTGTTTTGTAAAACAACATATAGTGCTAGTTACTGTCATATTCTCAAGAAAAAATTGTTTAGCATCTCTTTTCTCAGACAAGTAGCTAAAATAATTCAAAATAATATGGAAGGATTATTGAAGTCAGCGAGTACATGTTGTCATGAAAGGTGTGATTCTCCAGGGTACATGACACCAAGATGCTACACATCTGGTCAATTTTCATTTCAGTGACATGGAAGACAACATCACTTGTGGGCTGCATTGATTTTACTTTTGTCAGCAAGGAAAGTTTCATGATGTGTTCTTTGCATCATTGCTCAAGTATGTACAGAAGCACCCATAGTAGAAGCTTTTAAGAAAATCAAAGGTGTCAGTACCCAGTGCAACAGAATGAACAGAAGCTACCTGCAATAACTCTTTTATCTGACAATGTTCTCACAAACATAGTCTCAGAACTGCCCCTGCAGCAGAAAAGAGATCCCATTGTATAAGAATTTCTATCTCTTAGATATGCTGAACTTTTGTTAGCAATTGGAATTTACTGGATAAGGCAATGCTGTTTTCACGTGTTTCCATAAACCTTAAAATTGGATACAAATTAAGGCCAGATCATTATGGCATCTTCAATATGCAGTTAGTTGACTGCTGTTAAACTAACTAATGATAAAGACTAATCTGAATGAATTTATCACTTGCAAGTTGACCCGGAAAAAACCTCTTAAAAACAATATGTATTGTTTCTTTGTGTATCTCCTGTTTACAGTGTTCTGTCTTAACTGTTGCAAGTTAGAGTTAGGAAGAAATGAAATTGTAACCTTCAAAAAAATCAGTTCTCATTTACTAACTTTAACAAGAAAATATCATTACATGAGTATAACCCCCCCCCCATATTGGTTATTCCATTATATGTTCTGCTCTATTAACCTGACACTATTTATAGGAATAGTCTAATTTATAAGAAATAAACAGTTTTTTTTCTCAGACCTGGCTTTCTTATTTTTTCTTTCTTTCTAATCTGCTTTTGCTTAAAAAAATGTGGGCTAAAAATGTTATTGCAAAATTCATTCTGAATGGGGTCACATTTTCCTTGAAGGAGCAGATCTGTTGACTCCTGGTTGAGCAGCAGGAGGAGGTCACGAACAGGAAGCCTATTACAGCATGTTCTACATCAGGCTGCTCTTGAAAACATCTCAGAAACTGCAGTTGGTTCAAAATGCTTTTAAGAAGGATTGGGTTCAGTACTGTTACAGCATTTGTAACATTGCCATATATTGGCAACCAATAGGTAGCTAGATCTAATTCAAGGTTCTAGTTTTAACCCTTAAATCAATATGACTTGGCACACTTGTACCTGTGAGAAATATTTATTATCAAGGACCTTCTTTATTCATTGTTCAAGGTGTTAAGCACCAGTTTATGAAATGGATAGTTTTGATGTAGTGAACTGAAATATTTCTGTGAGTAATGAAATAAGGTTCCTTTGCTGTTTTAAAGGTAGAAATGTTTTCATTTGCATTTTAGGACTGCTGCTTTTCTTTTTTAGATCTGTTTCCTTCAGACTTTCCCTTATTAAGGTGTTATGTGGCTTAAGTATTTTTTTTTTATCTGTAATCATTTTAAAGCTTCCTATAGTACAGTTTTCCTAACCATTATGTCCTTTATTGTTTTAATTTCACGTTTGCTTGGTTTTTTTTACTATGTTGCTGATGATATTGATTGATGATATTTGTTCAGTACCCAAAGGCAATTCCTCTTTCATTTTTCCCTTTCCTGCCCCTATCTCCAATTAGAAAAGATGGGCTGAGAGAGAGGGAGAGAAAGTGCTTGATCCCAATTTTTGCTTAAAAAGTGTCACTATGAAGTAGACAGTTGGCTTGTGGTTATGTTTTTTTTAGGCAAAGGCTTAAATAAAATCCTTTTCATATTTATAAATTATAGCTTCTGACACATAAAACCTTAGTAATACCACACCTGGAATACTGTATCCAGTTTTAGTCATCCCATTAAAAAAAGATATTGAGACTTTGGAAAAAGGGCAGAGAAGAGCAACTAAGATAATTAAGCGCCTGAAGACTAAAACATGAAAACAATTCTAGGAATTGGGTATGGCTAGTTTAGAGAAAAGAAGGATTAGAGTGATATTCCAATATTTGAGGAGTTGCCAGAAAAATAGGGGATTCAACCTATTTTCCAAAGTACCAGAAGGCAAGAGAAGAAACAATGGGTGGAAAGTAATCAAGGAGAGAAACAACCTGGAATTAAGGAGAAACTTCCTAACAGTGAGAACAATTAACCAGTGGAAATTATGGATACTTCATCATGGAGGGCTTTAAGAAGAGATTGGACAGCCACTTCTCTGAAGTGGTATAAGGTTTCCTGCTTGAGCAGGAGGTTGGACTAGAAGTTCTACAAGATCCCTCCCAGGTCTATTCTGATTAAATTAAATTAAATTAAATATTTCTCCTGTAAAACCTTGGAAAAATAATAAGTAGTCAAGCAACATGCTAGATTGTTTCTATTTAGAAATAGGCCTGATCCAAATGCCTATCACAGCATTCTTTAATTCACAGCATTCTTTAGTTCAAGGCTAGGCAAAAGTAATCTTGAGCAGGGTCACTAAAAGAAGACCTTCTATTTGCACTGCATGTAGCATAGGAAGACATCCATTTTAAACTGTGATTGTTAATTATAGGCAATTGGTAAATACACCAAAGATATCGGTTTTAATTGGGTTGTTTTTAAATCTTGGGCCGAAATTATTTAATTGTTTTTTAAATTGTTTTTAAATTTTATATCCAATGTTTTATCTTGGCTGTACACTGCCCTGAGTCCCGCAGGAGAAGGGCAGTATAGAAATAAAATAAAATAAAATAAAATAAAATAAAATAAAATAAAATAAAATAAAATAAAATAAAATAAAATAAAATAAAATAAAATAAAATAAAATAAAATAAAATAAAATAAAATAAAATAAAATAAAATAAAATAAAATAAAATAAATAAATATCTAGTAAGTTTTGAGCTGTATAAAATAATATTTTTGCTTCCAGCAATTATGATATTAAAATCTAATAAGCTTTTTGTCAGATAGATAATAGATTGTAGATACAAGATGTGCAATAGATGAAGTAATAATATTTGCAAGACTGTTTAATAACACTGAAATGATTCCTTCAGTTTTTCTTTCTAATTGTCTGCTTCTAGAACTAGAGATTTGTGTCATAGTTCTGTCAACAATCCTGTCTGTCAATTAATAAGAATATATATTCTTATTAATTGCCAAATATAAATTATTCTTTCTTTCTTAGATATATAAAGCTTTGTTGTGGAATAGAAATTTCTTGAAACTCAGCATGATACAAAGTTTTATCATTCAAATTGGAGAGTTCTGATATTTGTTTTCCTAAGCAAAAAGTTTCCATGTATCAGATTATACATTTTGTTTATTGTTTTTATCTGATTTTTTGTATCTGAATAAATCTATTCTGGGGTTAGAACAATATGGATCTGGAATCTTAATAAATGTATTAATGTTGATGGAATATTGACTAGTGAATAAAATAACTGAAACTCCTGAATTCCTGAGGAATTGCCTCTGTGAACTAGATTACAAATCTAATCAATTGAAATGTTTAATGTTTTAACTCTCTGATCCCTATTGTATTTGACCCTAATTGTCTTATCAGATGATACAAGTCTAGAATGATTTTCAATATATAGCTTTAAAAAGAGCTTTGGTTTTTTGTTTTTTGTTTTGGTATCAAATTTATTAACGTATGCTTTAATTGTTCTTTTTTTTTTGTCCACTATTCTATATTCTACAATTGTGGTTTCTCTATATACAAATTAAAATAAGTTAATTGTCTATTAACTAAAAGACTAAGCTAAATATTAAATTTAATACTGTACCTCTGGATTAATTTTTGCTGGAATTTCTAATTCATGTTTACATACATATTTGTTCCAGTTGAGGTATCTGATTTAAGGAGTTAAAAGTTTAATATTTTACCTTCATCTAAAGTAATTCACACAATACACCAGTGTGTTATATATAAACTTTGATGGTGAAACAGTCTGATTACTCCTGTATGGTTCTTCCTGTGGATTTTGGGTAGGTCTACCAGAGTAAAAAAAAAAATGCTTAGTATATCTGAGTCAGGGATGCTATTCAGCAGGTTCTGACAGGTTCTGGAGAACCGGTAGCAGAAATTTTGAGTAGTTCAGAGAACCGGCAATACCACCTCTGGCTGGCCCCAGAGTGGGGTGGGAATGGAGATTTTGCAATATCCTTCCCCTGGAGTAGGGAGGGAATGGAGTTTTTGCAGTGTCCTTCCCCCAGGAGTGGGGAGGGAATGGAGATTTCCTTCCCCTGCCACGCTCACCAAACCACACCTACAGAACTAGTAGTAAAAAAAATTGAATTCCACTACTGATTCTGAGCCCATGGGGGTTGATAGCTCAGTGGTTAAAGACATGAAGTTGATAGCTGGACAGCTGACAGCCTGGGTTCGAGACAGGGTGAGTTCCCATTACTTGCCTCAGCTCCTACCCACTGAGCAGTTCGAAAGCATGCAAATGCAAGTAGATTAATACTGTAGGTACCAGTTTGTGGACAAGTAAACACTGTTACATGTTCCATGCGCTTTTAATCACAGAAATTGTCCATGGACAGTGTTAGTTCCCTCAGCCAAGAAATGGACATGGGCACCATTCCCTAGAGTTATACAAAACTGATAGGGAAACCTTTCCCTTTTTTTATCTGAGTCCAGACAGCTTGACATTCCTCTAACAGTGCTTTGACTCTAATTCAGTTTCAAAGCTTGTGATCTAGTCAGCTGGCTTGAAAAAAATCAAAACCTATCTACTGCACTCTACATAAATTTGGAACAAACTGTCTGACTGGTTACGAATAGAGTATATTCCACCTTGTAAATTGAAACTACTAAGATACAAATGTCTTTGGATTCAGCATCTAGACAATCACAGTCGGTGGTGACTAGATATGCCCTTCATCAATTTAGCTATTATCTCTTCTTCTTCTTTTTTCGTTCCTTCAAGCCAGCATTCACTCTTGGTGATCGAACAAGGAAGTCCCTGCAATTTTTTTGACAAGATTTTGGAAGTGTTTTGCCACTGCCTCTTTCCTAGGTCTGAGAAAGAGTGACTACCTCAAAGTCCCCTATCTGGCTTTGTAGGACTAAATCTCTCAGTCTCCCCTTTTCTTACCTGATGCTTTAACCATTATGGCAGATAGACTCTCCAGCTATGATCCTATATAGTGTATTTAATATTAGATTCATATGCCTTATAGTGCATGCCCACATCATAAGCAAATTAGCACATATAGCACAAGGCTGATGTTGAATGCAGTGGTGAAATCTAAAATTTGTTACTACCAGTTCTGTGGGCGTGGCTTGGTGGTGGGGTAATGTGACTGGGTGGGCATAGCCAATTTTTTTTCTTTTAAAACCATTTTTTCTACAACCTCTTCGGTGAAGAGGTTGTAAAAAAAATGCTTTCAAAAGGCTCTGACGATCCCAGCTGAGTTCCCTGATCGGCAGAGGCTTTTTTTCTTTTAAAAGCCTCTGCCGATCAGGCAACTCAGCTTGGATCGTCAGAGGCTTTTAAAAGAAAAAAAGCCTCTGGTGATCAGGCAACTCAGCTTGGATTGTCAGAGGCTTTTAAAAGAAAAAAAACCTCTGCCGATCAGGCAACTCAGCTGGGATCATCAGCTGACAATCCCTTTGACGATCCCAGCTGAGCTGCGCGATCATCAGAGGCTTTTTTTTTTTTACTTTTAAAAGCATTTTTTCAGCCGAAGAGATTGTAGAAAAAATGCTTTTAAAAATTAAAAGAAAAAGCCTCTGATGATTGTGCGGCTTAGCTGGGCATGGGGGGGGGGGGCAGGGATTTTTGCTACCGGTTCTCCGAACCACCCACCTCCATTGCTACTGGATCAGGCAATCCGGTCCGAACCGGGAGCATTTCACCCCTGTTTGAACGCTATATGAAAATATCAATAAAGACGAAGGCTAGATACTTGGAAAACACCAGTGCTCAAGGGCATGTAATTCTGATAGTTTATTTGCAAGCTTGGTTCCAAGTCCAGGTCCTTGTATTAACTCTGATGGATTATTTGTATCAAGATAATCAGTTGGAGTTCTGAGGTCTGTTTCAGAAGACATCTTTGCACATCAACAGGTACACCCCAGTGGTGGGTTTCAACTGGTATAATAACCAGTTCGCTTCGTGCATTCGCTTTGTATTTCAGAACAGCTGACCTGTGGCAATCCACTCTGCCGCGCTTATCAGCTAGGCTAAAAATGAGCGAATATAGGTAAGTATAGCACAGGAGCGAGCGGGAGGGCCCAGCTGACAGTTGAAGCGAACTGATTCACTCTCAGCTCACCATCACGGTACTACCGACTCATGAGAACTGGGACGTTAGAAACCCACCACTGGTACACCCTCTCCCTGAAGCTTTTTAATAGGTTAGAAAGTTGCTACCAGAATCCTTTTGATTTTTTTTTCACCATAAAGTAATTAGAGTCTCTTCCTATAATTTCCTTCTCTCTTATTGTATGCATGTGCATGTGAACATAAGAATTTTTTGGAGGTGGCTCTTTATTTATGGAGCTGATTTCAAAAAAAGAGAATTTTCCCTTATTAATTTCTTTTACATGGTTCCCACATCACTATTTTGTTTCAATCAATTTATGTTTGGGGGTCATTTGGGTTTTTTTTTCTATTGCATAATTTCATGAACTGATACAATTGGAGTTACACTCCTCATTTGGCTGACTAGAACTATGGGTACTCTTATCAGATTTAGGACTCGCGTATTAGCTATTTTATAGTACCATTGCTTTATTGTGGGCATCCATGTTTGTGTGTGTGTGTGTGTGTGTGTTTATAGTGCAATCTGCTTAGAGGTCTTGTCTGGTTTTGAGGTCTTGTCAAATCAAATAAATATAGGCCAACAATTGTTGTCTTATAATAGCATCCGTGCATATACTTTGGAGTGGTGTAAAGCAGGCTGTATGATTCTTGCTTTTTTTACTTTCTGTTCCTTTTTTGTCTTCATAATTGCCTATTTGAAAATAAATTTCCAAAGCAGGAAAATCAAGTATATCTCCTGTATGCATAAATCACTTCACATTATCTGTTCAGATATGTTGTTTAATACATATAAAATGCATTCCCTTCAAAGCACTTTGGTTAAGATTAAAGCTTGAAAATTGTATGTAAATTGTCATATAAAATGATTGTTCACATGGATAGACCTACTCTAATAAAAAAAACATTTTTTAGGAAATGAATGATGGAAGTATAGTGAAATAGATATGTATCATCACACATAGCGAGCCATACATGTTACTCATGCTTTTTCTACAAGCATTTCCTATAATAAATGAAAAGTTAAAGTACATCCATTTTACAAAGTTGTATCCACATGTATAAGTATGTCTCTCTTTTTTGTTTTAATGTTTTGTATGTTGCTCAAAGTTGCCTGGAAGATTGAGATGGTTTATAAAAAACAATGGATTGTTTTCTTATAAACAGTTATTTGATCAAAAGACAGATATATGACACAAAGATAGAAAATAGATAGACGATAGATAGATAGATAGATAGATAGATAGATAGATAGAGAGGGAGGGAGGGAGACAGACAGACAGACGGACAAACGGACGGATGGACAGACGGATGGATGGATGGATAGAGTGCAAAATAGAGAATGTTCCCTATTCTGCAAAAAATAATTGTAAGTTCAACCTTCCCTAACCTTGAAACCAACAGTCCCAACACTGGGAAGGAAAAATGATCAGCCAAAGTGACAGTGAATCTGAAATTGACAATGTAATATTAAAGCTATAATTCCAACCAACAACATGCAAGGTTTTGAAGATTTTTTAAAAATAAAATTGATAGAATTATTTTGCTATGTATTTAAAAGAAACAAAGGAGAAATTTCTAGAACAGGATGAAATATAATAATCAGTTTTTAATGATCAAACTCATATTTCTGTATTTTTATCTGTCGCAAAATTTTAAAAATAAATATCCCAAGATCCCAGCAATAATTACAGCTGCTAATATAGATAAATACTGGGATATTAGGGATTTGTATGCGTACTGATCTATCTATATCTTCATTCTAGCAGTTCACATGCTTAAAGAGACACATGTGTATGTTTCACATCAAACATCTACTGTATGTTTCATGAGGGAGACAAGACCCATGTGTTTTGCAGAAGCTTTTAAAGCTGTTTCATTTATTTTATTAGCCTTTAATGAATGTAATTAGAACCCAAGTAATTAAATGCAATTGTGCTCAGTAAGTTCCTGTTGTAAATTGCCCTAAACAATGTGCATGGTGTGAACAAATTTGTGGGATTAATAGAGGATAGATAATGTTTTTGGATAGTATTTCACACTAAATGGCCGCAGAGAGAAACAAAGAAGCTGGCG
The DNA here is from genome assembly GCF_029215685.1 of Pituophis catenifer annectens. Lineage (NCBI taxonomy): Eukaryota > Metazoa > Chordata > Lepidosauria > Squamata > Colubridae > Pituophis > Pituophis catenifer. The sequence continues at coordinate 288,274,803 of NW_027256881.1, forward strand.
CAGTGTCATTAATCTTAGTCAACTGGCAGCTTTGGTGTAATTTGCATGACTTAGGCAGTGACACAAGATGGGGATAGCTTAGGATGGGTGTTAGATCATCAGGATATGTATGTATTTCATTCTCTTTAATGGCTTATGTACAGAAATACAGAGATTTGCATGCAAAAGAATGATACAGATGAAGATGTAAATAAAAGGTGTCTTAGAGGAATAGAGGGGAAAAAGCAGTGTTGCGTTTTCATATTTAGCATAGTGGTTTATCGATATTACAAACCATTTCTCTCCATTGTTAAGAATGAAAAGAAATATTCAGATGTACTGAGATTTATAAAGATGTTATCACTAGAATATATCTTTTGAATCTCTGTATCTGAATTTTCTTTCTCTTGAGTTACTTCAATAATCACTACAAAAAAAGAATCTGGATTTGTTTATTTCATATATGTTGAAACTTATTCCTATGGGAAGAAATTATTTTATAGCCTGACATTTTTATCTCTTTATACATTCTGCTGCAAGGGTTCTATTTTTCAGATTTATATATCTGTAATATACCTTGATGTGGTGTAGTAGAGTTCACTATAATAAAAGATCCTTTATATTATACATAATACATTATTATTTTAAATCTTTTGATGCAAATATTCACAGGATGAAAAGCATTTATACAGTGAAGATTTTAATATGTAAACAGTCTGGAAATGAAGATATGCCTCTTTAATATGGTTGCAGTTTTGCTTATTCCAGTATTTCTAGTTATGTGTGGTAACATATTGACTTTAACTTTTTGATGTTAATAGAACTCTGAATTGTTTTTTATTCATTTTGAATTATTTCTAAAAGCATTCGCATGCTTGGCTATAGTGATCAGTAAATCAACTTTTTCTGAATGGGGAAAGGAGAAGTCAGACATGGCTAACTGAAAGTCTTATAATATCATCCATAATTATTAATCTAGTACTTGCAAAATGATCATATAGAAGAAAAGTGCATAAATAAGTGGGCAGTAACATAGCTGGATTCAGGTTTCCACCACACTGATCAATCAACCCTGAAGATCAAGGAACAATAAATCAGTGTGCCTCAAGATCAAGATCTGCTTTCAGAACATTTGCATCTGGATTAAATCTGGATATAAAGTTCCAAGATGGACTAAAATTGATGTATCATTGCAAGCTGGTTTGTGATGCATGAAGTACATCCGCTGGGTTGGGGAGGGAGACATGCGGAGACAAAGAAGCTAGTAAGACCTGGGCTTTTAAAGAAGACAAATAGAAATGACAGCAAACCAACAAAGCAGCCGGTTAGGACCAATATAAGACAATGGATAGGTTGTGTACATGTCTAGCTCACACAAACGTCTTTGTAGATATATGGAAAAAACGTTCCTGTATGTTTGCAATATTTGTACACAAGCCCCAGAAAGAGGGATGCAATATAGGAATCGGATGGGTTGATCTGTTTTTTCCTTTGTGCTTCCATGGGAGAAAGAGCATCTGAACAGGGGTTCTGTAAAGAGGGGCTCCAAAGAGGAGCTATGTCTTCTCTGTGAAGAACTCCCTGGATTTTCAGTGCAGATATTATAATAGAAAGAGTTAACATCTCTGTAGCTAGATGATGTCATCTACAAGGGAAAGCTTGCTTGAAGATAATTTGTAATAAAGCATTTGAACAAGTCACTCTGTGTTCAAGGTTAGTGGTAATAAAACACTTGAGCAGGTCAGATTAGATTTTTCAATAATGCAAATAAACTCATGCTTTCCAGCATGGCAGAACTTATTATAAGACACATTTCCTTTTACAGCTTCATGCCAAGAAAAACCAGGGACATTGGGGAAGTCTCTAGAACTGGGATGGCGAACCTATGGCACACATGCAGAGGTGGCATGCAGAGCCCTCTCTGCTGGCACACGAGCTGTCACCCCAGGTGAGATCTCCATGGCGTTTCTTTCATGAGCTTCTGTTTCCCTGCAGATGATGAAACAGAAGCTTACAAAAGAAAAAGAACTTACCTCTTGCCACGCTGCTGCAGGTGTTTGGATGTCCCGCCTCCTGCCGGCCTACTGGTCTTTGGGTCTCTGCTGCTCATGCGCACATGTCCATGCATGCATGTGAATGTCTCTGCATGCCTGCACATGTGCAGCAGAGACCTGAAGACTAGCACACACCTTTTAGTTTGGGCATGCCCGCGTGCGCAGTTTGGGTACTCAGTGTCTAAAAGGTTCGCCATCACTGCTCTAGAACAAATTTCAACCATTTGTAAAAAAACATAACTGCGTAATATGTAGCATCTTCTGAGTTGAAAATGTGAAAAAAAAAGCATAAGGTTCTTGATCTAGTTATTCAGAAGATCAAAACAAGTTTTAGAAGAAAAGTGAAGAACTGGAATTTACAATAGATATAAAGCGATTGCTTACATCCTATATTTGCAATTTCTTACGTGTTTATGTATGCAAACATATTGGCAGATCTTCTAGTAATCCTCCATAAGACTCTGCCAAAAGATAGTTTTGCTAAAGACCATTTGCTAAAGATGAAACTACTAATTGTAGAGAATGGGATTAGATACTTTTGTAAAATAAATTTCAGCATGGTAGAGCTGGTAGTGATACTTTAATGTTTGTGATGATTGTCAACTCATAACATACTGTCAGAACAAAACTTTAGATTTGCTAATCTATTGTGTCAGCTCCTGTTCTAAGTGAGAAATCAAATTATTCATTTCCCCTTCCCGCTCTCCAGTAACCAGGTAGTTGCTTGTTTCTAGTTTAACATTTGATAGTTTTCTATAATATGTATTTCTACACCTTTGAAATTGGTCTCCCTTCTGAAAGCTCAATGTCTGCCAGGGAATGTGTAAAACAACAAAAAGTAATTAAAAATTTATGGATACAGTTATCTTCTATTAATAGGCCATTGACCTGAATAACCATCTTCATTTTTTAAAGACCAAGGGTGGCAATATTTATTGTGAAGTCAGACATATTGATATAACATTAAAAGAAACATATTCAATATGCTGCATAGTAATTATGTTGATATAGTAAGTTATGGGAGTGCTGTGGGAACGTGAATTAACATTTCACTTGAAAGGTTAAAAATCCTACGTAGAATGGGATAGGAGAGTTGTAGTCAGAGAAAGACAGTGTATCTAACTATGAGTAAATAACTTGGACCAATGTTTTAGCTGATCCAATGTAAGAAAAAAAAAGTCCTACAAGCTATTCTTTATGCAGTTTTAAACATAGTATGCCATGATTATTTATTTACTCATTAGCATGTGGGCTGGGAATTTTGGGAATGTAAATTTGCAGTTTAAAGTTGAGAAAGCCAAAGTTGAGAAACTGCACCAGGAATTCAACAAAGCACATTGTCAGACTTCGCTGCTATCTCAAAATAAATGAATTTCCAAACTGCCAATCTTTAAGGAAATCTTTTCTTTAATTGAGCACAGCCACCGGATCATGACTCGATGTGGACAAGACTGACCTTTTGCCCCCCAATCCCTCCCTTTCCAATCCCCAAATCTTTGCTTCTCATTGGCTATCTTCCAAGTCATTCTTCAGACTTCTTGTCTTGTCATTTCTCAGGAATGTCTCCCCCCTATCATTTCCACGACAACCCGACTTCGAAGGGATTTAGCAGGCAAAAGTTCAGAGCTTATCTCTCTCTCTCCTCTGCTCTCTATGCCAGCGTCGAAGCACTGACACGTATGAGTTTTTCCCTGCCTCAGTCCCCCCCCTCAGGAATAAGTGATCCCTTGAGGAACTTCCATGGCTAACAGTAGATTTGAACCTTAGTTTCCCCAGTCCTATTCCAACACTACAACTATTATTTGGAGGAGGAGGAGGAAGAGCAGGAGAAAGAGAAGGAGATCTCACACATGATTGAAATGTTTGTTATGGTCAAAAAATAAACCCTTGAGGAAGAATCAGTTCTACTACCAACCTGTATAAGGAATGCCATCAAATTAGTCCAAAATACTGAAAGTATTTAATTGTTTCAACAGAAGTACAATCATTTTTTAGAATTCACTGATTACAGAGCTTCTTGCTGATGGAATGCATGATGAATGCTTCATTCCTCTTGATAAGCTTTATCAGTGTTGCCACATTTCTCTCAGTTTCAAATTAAATTACTTAACATGGCACATTCCTAACCCCCCCTTCCCCCAAAAAATGAAGAAAAGAAGGGAAAACTTTTGTCACTCTACAAATGCGCTCTTTTTATTGCTTTTAGAAGACTGAAAAGACAAAAAGGCCTATTACTGTAATTAAAAGTCATTTTTGAATAACCTCAGAAGATTGTTTCTAGAAATCAAAACATCTTTATGGTTTCCTTTCTAAGAAAAGAAAGACAAGTGATTGGGATCCTGTACACTTTACCGTAGTCTACATTAATTGCCTCCTTTTTTAAAAAAAATGACAAAGATCTTTTTGAAAGGGAATCTGGCACTCTTTCCAGAGAAATGATGGCAGACACCCTACTCTCTGCTGATTTCTTGACACTTCTAATTACCTGTATTCATTTGAAATCGCTTTCTTTATACTGAGCTATTGGCATGATTTTCAGAGAACAAGAAGAAAATGGAAAACATTTTAGCAAGTTAAGGGGGGGAAATCAACAGTATCATTGTTTGCAGCTTTTGTTGAAACTACCTTCGCAAATCATTTGAGGGACATGAAGGTAAATGAAAGGTTATACTTTGCCCTGCACGTTGTCGCTGGTATTTGTAATGTCAATAACTGTAGAAGGTTGTCAGGAAATTGGAGAGATAAAGGTCAATAGCAATGACAAATGTATCATTGTATGTGTTTGAATATGCAGTATCAGTCTAATCTCATGGTAGAGGTTTTCACACCCTGGAAATATCAATCAGATGCTGTATCAAATCTGCCCGCTCTTTTCTGTTAACCTTCTACACTAAAGTGGGATGGCGTTAAGCACTGTCCACTTTATATATTTAAAAAGTATAGGCAGAAGACAATGAAACTTAAAAATTTGTTGACACATATAATCATCACAATGTTGTGAGTACCTCTCCAATCATGGTTTATTAATCCCAGTGAACTTTAACTGTAATAGGTAAGATAAATTTCCAATGTTTATGTAGGAAATAGTCTTTGGTTTTCTGTTTCGATCTGTGGGCTCTCCTTTATTAAATTCGTTATAAACATTTAATTAAAAGTATTGGGATGCCATCAAATAGTTTTTATAATATTTATTTTTTATAATTTTACCGTTTTTATATTTACTCTGAACTTTATATTACTTTTATGTTTATAGCTTTTTATAGGTGGTTTTATCTATTTGTTGTACACCATCCAGAATCACCTTCAGTAAGATGGATGGTTATATAAATTTAAGGGAAGGGAAGGGAAGGGAAGGGAAGGGAAGGGAAGGGAAGGGAAGGAAGGAAGGAAGGAAGGAAGGAAGGAAGGAAGGAAGGAAGGAAGGAAGGAAGGAAGGAAGGACGGACTGTGTTAAACCTCATAAAACATCCTACAAACTTCCTACCAATATTTTTCATTTAGTTCCCCAAAATTAAAAAAAAAAACTTTGAGCAGCTTTTCTTTGATCTAATTCCAAATTTCAAAGTAAAACAAACCACTTCCCCCATTTCTTCCTTCTTATAGTATGTATAGTAGTTGTAATAGAAACAAAACAAAATTCTTCTACTACAGATAAAAGTAGCTTCCTTCCTTAATACAACCCCCCTCCCCCCCAAAAAAACATATAAATAAAAAGCAGGGAAACTTATTGAGGATGTTCTCCATTGAGTAGTCCATCCCTCTTTCTCAGTTACTTCAAATCTATCTATCTATCTATCTATCTATCTATCTATCTATCTATCTATCTATCTATCACCTATCTATCTATCTATCTATCTATCTATCTATCTATCTATCTATCATCTATCCATCCATCCAGTGGTGGGATTCTACAAGTTCGGACTGGTCAGGTGAACCGGTACCTCCGACGATCAGCTGGGAGCAAACCAGTTCATCCCAATGATCAGATGGGCCCACCACCCACCCATGCTATTTTCCTACCTTTAACTCCTCAGCTGATTCACGCGGCAGAGCTGATTGCTGTGCAAATCAGCTGTGTTACTCCTCCAATGAAACCTGGAAGTGAAGATTTGTTCAAATTGTGCACACACGCACAGCGCATGTTAGGCTCAGGCGCGATCACTGAACTGGTTGTTAAGCCGGGAGGATCCCACAACTCTATCTATCTATCTATCTATCTATCTATCTATCTATCTATCTATCTATCTATCATTTATCTATCTCTGACTTTTCAGATAATCATTATCTCTCAAAGTAATTCAGATCAGTTAAAAAACATATGTTCCTCAGTTTACAAATTAATGACAAGAGATAAAAAAAGTATGTTGCCTTCCTAGAATTCTTTGAATAGAAGTTAATATCTTAGTCTCCTGGCTGAGGGTAGGATGGAAAGTGTTACTCTTTAGATTCTAATTACAGGGCAACTGTTAGAAGGTGAAAGTTCTGTTTGGCAAAGAATAGCAAAGCAAATTCTCTGAAATAGCCCTTTCTCTGGCTGATAAAGAACCAATCTGATAACCCTAGGCAGCTTTAGTCTGCCTTTTTAAACCACTTAGCCTCTTTTCCAAAATATTAGAAAAAAAAACATGCATTATATTTTAATGGATTTAATCGACAATATATGTACAAATACTGTAGAACCTGTTTCAGAATGCATTGTATGTTAATAATATGTTGATTTTATTATATATTGTATTTGCCTCAAAGCTGTCTGTTTTATTTATATTTCATTATTCGTTTATTGACACAATAACTGGTGTGAACATTTTAAAGGAATTTATCCATTGTATTTACTAAAAGACAGAAACACATACATTCTACAGATGTCTGATTTAGAACTGATCCATTTAAACTGGATCATTGTCCAGTCTTTGAAATGAGATGGGCGGCAAATAAATTTAATAAATAAAATAAACTGGACCTATCTGGAATACACATATTTAATGTACAAAATTAAATTAGTATAAAATGTAAAACCTAAGCCACTCAGAGTCATACATTTAAGATGGGTGGCTATATAAATTTAACCGTAATGAACAAACAAATAAATAAGGTCTATGGAGTCTCTAAGGTCACTACTCTTTGCTTTTAATAAGGCTTTCTTAATTTAGTAGAAACAAAATATTTACCTGACTGCAGAATCTTTGGAGACCTTTTCCATGTTGCCAAGAGGAACACTGGATGAGGAGCTCTTGGAAGGTTATTGATAAGCCCTTTGGAACATACAGAGTGCTATTGAATATATTTGCACCATAATTTTGGGATATTTAGAATCCTCAACAATGGAGTTTAGCATTTTTAAAATTATTTTTTGTCTTTGAGTCAGTGTTGGCTTCTGGCAATGCCTTAACAACTTCCTTAGCAAAGTTTTTGGGAAGTGGTTTGTCATTGCTTTCTTCCTAGGGCTGATAGAAGTGATCTTCTCCAAGGTCAGCTAACTGATTTGGTGTTTAAGGCAGGACTAGAATTCCTGGTCTCCCAGTCTGATGCCTTAAGCACTACACTAAGTTGGCTCTTATGGATACACTGGAAAGCCTGAAACGTAATAACATGAAACAGCACATTTATTTTGATTCCCGAATGCTATAGATGCCAGTCTACCAAACTAAATGATGCCAATCTACCAAACTACCATATTTTCAACCAGTTTACCCCATCACTAATTATAGTAGCCAATATTTGAATTAAACCTAGCATTTCATACTTCATATATGAAGGGACAAAATTGAGTGTTTTTTCTGCATCTCAGATAATTTACCACAGAGCAAACAGGTACTCATAATAGTAATTCAGTGTGTCCTGGCCTACAGATCAGGAGAGTTTGCATCCCATTTACACAATTTACACAATTACATTTTGGAGGTTTTCTTAAGACCAACCACTTTAGATTACTAGGTTTTAAAAAAGAAATTAGGACTGTAGAATTGATGTATCCCTAGTGATTTCACTGTCAGTGAGAATTACTGTATATATCAAATCAATAAAACTTGTAACTGCAGATTCATTTTATCAAGTTCTATTCATATTTAACAACTTACTTCAAAAGGTTGTGTGGATAGTTAAGGCCAAAAATAGGGAGCACCACTTTTTAATATAATGGTTATGACTCTTTGATAAGTAAACAAATAGATTTCTCATGAAAATAATTGAAGCAATGGATAATGGAATATATCTTCATGTTAGCAGGATTTATATAAACAAACAGGCATATATATCTATAAACTATGTGGTTATATGTATATCATTATTTTATTATGAAATTGTTATTGGCTATTTTTCTCTGTTTTATTGTTGTTTAGATATTGTAAAATTGTAAACTGCCCTAATTGGTTGATGGAATGGTTATATAACTTGGTGAATTAAATAAAAATAAATGTATAAATTAAGTCATTGTGCATACATGTAATAAAAAAAGTCAAATGCCTAGGTGACAATTATATAACCATTTTCTCCTATATAATTTTTGTTTATTGTGCAAGATTGTTAACTTCAGATTAAAATTGCATTGTTTTAAGAATTCCTTGTATAATTATTCTGAATATAGTAGAATAAAGAATTACTATAAGTGTGAAAGCAGTCTATTAGGAGAAATGTAGCATTTTCAAAAGCTACCTTCAAAGTGTATGCATAAATATTTATAGTCCAAGCACAATAAATATCAGCGTTTCATCAGACAGCTTTGTGCAGAAGTATGTAATTTTCGCTATATCATTTTATTGGGTAGGCAAAAACTCAAGTCATTGATTTGTGTGCTGAAGTAATTTTAAAATAAATGGAAAAAATTCTCTGCACAAAGGAAAGTGAATTTGGTCCAGATTTTTCTTTCCCGAAGTGCTACGTGAATTATTTCTCCATCTATCTTCTATTGGATTCTAGGCTTCTATGGGCAAAACTCCACTGGAAAATGAGGAGATACAATTTTTGGCAAACGTCTATTTTCATCTGTCTCCTGAAAACTGTTTCAAAGATTTGAAACTGGAGCTGTAATTAGTATGTTGTCTTCTTCCTCTGGCAGGAAACTCAAATGGAGTTCAGACTTTCTGCAAAGAAAAGAAGTCCATAGATCCTGAGTAATTTATTAATTAATAATTTATTAAATAATAATAAATAATAATAATGTTTTATTATTATTTACTTTAAAGAGTCATGGCTGAATATTTGCTTCTTCCTGGATTCAGGAAGGCTATATATTTTTCTACAACATCTGTGTATAATTTGGAATTCAAGTACTACATTTTTTATAGGTAAACCAGGCCCTAAATGATCTGGACAAATTTTTGAGATTTGCTTTGCTTTACTATATGCATTTTCAGGCTTTCTAATTTTTAAAAAAATTTCTTCTAACTTTATATTGTATATATTCTAACTTTAAAAGAATGTATTCACACAGACGCCATCGGTGCATGTGACTGGGGATAGCTGACAATATTCCATTTACTCAGCTGGTAAAGAGAAAAGGTGGGTTTTGAGCTAGTTCATGAACATCATATGTACTTCTGTTTTTTCACAGAAAAGAAAATTTGTAAAATAATTATTTGAAACAACGGGTAACCCTCAACTTAAAACAATTCATTTAGTGACAGTTCAAAGTTGCAACAACACTGAAAAAAGTGACTTATGGTGGTTTTTCATACTTATAACCATTGCAACATCCCCATGGTCACGTGATCAAAATCGGATGCTTGTCAGCTGGCATGTATTTATAATGGTTGCAATGTCCTGGAGTCATATGATCACCTTTTGTGACTTTTTTTACTGATCTAAAGCGCTAGAACTCACTTGTGCCTGACTGGTCTTACAATTGCTGATTCTGTTATTGTACTAAAAATAGCTTTTATAATTGATAATTATTCCTGCACTTGCTGGTTACCAAATATAAGTATTTTGGGGGACATTATAAAATCTTAAAGGGTACATTTGGTGGCTACTTCAAACTTGAAGACTGATTGCACTTAATACAAACTGATTCTGATATAGGAATAGATAAGTTCCCCGAGCCCACAATCACACAGTTTCACTCGCTGGCATTTATAAAATAAATGCTTCTATTTGTGTTTTCTCAAATGCTTCTTTTTCTCAAATGTTTTGCTTCTCTCACATTTTGATTTAATACTGTCAAATAAATCCCAAACAATTTTTACAACATTGTTTGTTGAGACACAGGCTAACATACAATTTATCCTTCCGAAAGATAAGTAGTATTCAATATCTATATACTACTAAGTCTCTCATTGTCATGACCTTTAACTGGGTGTAACAATGCTTCATAGGGCAACAATCATCGAGCCAAGGTAACTCAAATGGGCTAACTTACAGAAGGCATCCAAAATCTGAGATCAGTGACTCCTGAGGGAATGACCTTTTGCAAAGTTGTAGTGGTTTCAGTTGTATTGGCTGCTGCAGTAGTGCTGGGTTGCTGCTGCACTCATGTGACCTTCATTTCCAATATCCCATGACTGTTTCCCAGCCAATCTTTCAATTCCTTGCTCCCTCACCCACCCACCCACCCAGCAGTAGCAGCCACTTATCTGCTTGCTGGGGGAAAAAATTCAACACAGGAAGCCGGCATAAAGTCGGAAGCCACTCCTGCTCCCATTGCTTTTTTGCCTGTGTATGGTCATTCTATTTCTCTGTTTAGGTGAGGTAATATCTCTGAAATGACAGCCCAATGGTGCAGATTTCTTTAGTATGAATTAAAATGCTTATATCTCTTGTAGAGAAAGCTGTAGCTGACACCTATTATAGCATTCAAAACTAATCACTTTTGTAATCTACTAATACTAAACAGCCTTTGAGGACAAAAGTGTCATTTGGGCAAACATCTTTCTAGTAGAGCAGTTTATAAGTTTAAATCAGTCCCAAAGTTTTTGTATAAAAATGTTCTCCAATAGCTTGTGAGAAGTAATCAGCTAGGTGATGATGTTTCACAGGCAATGGTTGTAGTTCAGGGGTGAAATGCTACCAGTTTGGGCCGGTTTGCCCAAGCTGGTAGTAAAAAATGCTATTGTTCGCCTGAACCGGTAGTAAAAAATGTTTTAAAAAGTGTGACAATCAGCTGTGCCATGCGATCACTGGAACTTTTAAAAACTTTTTAAAAGCATTTTTTTACTACCTATTCTCCCGAACTGGTAGTCACATGCCCACCAAGCCATGCCCCAAGCCACGCCCACAGAACCGGTAGGGAAAAATTTTGACTTTCACCACTGTGGTAGTTCCAGAGTTAGGCTACCAGGGAAAGGTGAAAGGTGAAAGAAAAGAAGGGAAGGGAAGGGAAAGGAGGGAAAGGAAAGGAAAGGAAAGGAAAGGAAAGGAAAGGAAAGGAAAGGAAAGGAAAGGAAAGGAAAGGAAAGGAAAGGAAAGGAAAGGAAAGGAAAAAAGAGAAGAAAAGAAAGGAAAAGAAAGACTGTGTTTTATATAGTTCATCTGCACAACTTACATTAAAGAATATACTCTTTTATTAGAACTACAGCAACTTTTAAAATATGTATGTATGTATAAGCTACCCATAATTTTTGAAAATTATCAGAAAAATATATATGAAAATTTCATTTTTGTAACTCATCTGTGGATAAGTCAGACCCAATTTGTCGGTGTATTTTGGCACCTAAAATTATCAGCTTATCCACAACTGTATATGGTAATAAAAACAAATTAAAGAATTGTTAGCTATGTTAACATGTAGTTAGGTGACATTTTGTAATATTGGGCAAAGAGAGCTTTTATATAAAAAAAACAACTTTAGTGCTAGAAAAACATGTTTGTCTCTAGGGAATCTTCTTTTCAGGAAATTTGAAAGTTTCTTCTTTAATATTGAAAGGTGAAGAAATTTAAGAAACAGCTGCTGGTGATGATTACATTACATTACCAAAATACCAAATTACATGTTCCATAGCTATGATATGCAAGTTACCTAGTTGCAAAGATGGCCTGACCACCAAATAAAATGTTTATCCTATGCAGGAATAACAAACTTTATTCTGAACAATACCATTTATCAAAACCCTACTTGTTATATTGGACTATGTTAGGTTTTTGAAGGCAGACCCAAGTATAATGCATTGAATATTCTAGTTTGAAAAATACTAGAATGTAGAATACTTTAGCTGTGCTAATTCTATCCAGGAAGATATAAAGCTGATCCACTTAGCTTTGATGTCACTCAGAGTTTAGTGACTGAGCTATCACTTTTCAGTCTGCTCTCCTGATAAGAAAAGTTACCTGAATCCAAAATTGAATCAATTACTGTCTGCCTGTTGGCATCCTTTAATATACCAATCTGAGCTTGGAATTTCTTGAGTTCAGAAATATTTTTTGAAAGTTTTTTTAATTTGTTTTATTTTTCTATCTCTGATTCTATTTCTGTTTACAGATATTAATGTAATACCAGTTCTTGCCTCTTCGAGTAACACTCAAAGGCAAAAGTTCTTTCCTGAGATGTTTGTCTCAAAGGTGCTTCTTTTCCCAAAGGCAACGGCACTGTTTTTTCCTTGAGGAAGAAGAAAATGTTTTGCTTCTCATCCAAGAAGCTTCATCAGTTCTGATGAAATGATCAGAACCGATGAAGCTTCTATGACCTGGATGACTGAGAATCTCTATAGACACTGAGATTTTTGTCTTTTTTGGATTTAATTTGGTTTCTTTTCTCTTTTTAGCAATTTCCACGATTCATTTTGACACCTGTTTTAATTTCTTCGTGTTTTGGACTTCAACAATCTCTTTTCATATCAGAATCTTTAATTTCCTTCTACAGTTTCTCTTGTTTACTTTCCTGACTGGTTGGATTTGTCCTTCCACTTCAGTTTGACTTGGAACTTAACACATTAGCAATTCATTCCATCATCAGCCTATAGCCACATCTTTGCTGTCATAACTAGACTCCGTTCTACCTTCTTGTATCAATAATATAGTTAAACTGATACCTTAATAATATCTTTAAACTGATGCCCATGATATAGGTATTGTATCAGTAGTTAGAAGATTGATGAAATCAATGGTTTGGAAAAAAACTGATAAGTCATTATCTTGTTTCATTTCTGTTTCTTAGGCCATATAGTTCAACTATTTTTCTTCCTTACTATTTCCGATTTTTGTATTCCAGCCTATAACCACAAACAACACATCTTGCTTCCGTGTTCTGTTGATTTCAGATTGAACTTCTCCATAAAACTCATCAACTCACTCATCTTCATCAGTAGTTGAAGCATAGGCTTGGATAATCATCATATTAAGGGGTCGTCTGCAAATCAAGTTGACATTATTCAGTTGATATTAATAATAATTAAGGTTATTCAAATTGATATTATTCAGTTGCTGACTGAATTGTATTCAAATGCTGACATTGATATATTCTTCCTGACTATGAAAACAATGTCATTTTTAGTTCATTTTTCGAGTCTTCGTCAGGAACATAATTGTGTCATGCAGCCTGAGGGGTCCACCATCCACAGTGCATTGCCAATCACATTAACTTGAATATCCACATTGTTTTCTTGCCTTCTCCTATGCAGTTTGAAATTATTCCTTTCCCATTGTCACTAAAGTGATCATCTCCCTCCAGCATTTTCCTATACTGTTGCTGCTGATATAGGTGCCTACTTGATTTAGCTGGGCAGCTGGGATAAGCTTAACTGCCTGAATACCCAGCTCGGAACATATATTCTTTCTGTAAATTCCCAGCTTTCTATACTCATCTGTCCCAGGATTATACTAACACTACCACAGTGAGGCAGCATAGCAAGATTTGAAGGGGTCACTAGATAAATACGTAGAGCCTATTGAAAAATCTAGTCAAAAGGTAATGACTATGATCAGTTCCTTTTTACATGTTGGGTATATCAGCAAAAGTGGTTGAAGCCACTATGACACCAAAGCTTTGTTTGATCCAGGAAAACCTATATGCATTTAGGTTAAATATAGCACTATGACTGCTTAATTAATAAGTTTGGTATATTCATTTCCTCTTGATTAAACTAAGCTTGTTTAACCAGTACCAGTCTGTTATGCATCAAATGCACAACAGATGTGTGAAATAGAAGATAAAACTATCAAGTTTATTTGAAAAAATATTTTCTTCATCCTGGCCAAGATACGTTATATGTCTTAGAGACGGAAGGATGTTGGGCTGGAGAAGATTTTTATACATGTTTTATGGAAAATATATGCCACCCTTTATTACTATCTTCTGTTCAATTGTTGAATAGGCATATGGGAATGTGTTCAATTTATGTGCTCAATTTAGTGACTAAATATAAAGAAAATGATTCCATTTTGAAGCTACCATGAAGGCCAAAATCTTTGACCATCTTGAAAATTTACTTTAGTCTTTAAAACTTTCATAACCATAGGTCAAACAGTTGTATTAATACAATTGTACAATTGCTACAATAATACATAGTACAATTGCTTGACAGAAAAAGCTTCAGTTTCCAGAATTTTGTTATAATAATAGCATGTACAAGAATCATTCCAAAAAAGTTATACTGTTCATTCTCCCTCTCCCTCCCTCTCTCTCTCCCTCCTATCTCTCTCTCTCTCTCTGTGAGCACATGCAAACATCTACATCTACATACATTTCTGATTAAATGCATACATAGAGTCTGTAAAGGTCCATTTGAAATTAACAAGGACCAAGAAAACATATTTTTTTTATTTCTAAATGTATTTCATTCATTTTCGTGATGATGCCCAATAAATAGTTTATATTAGAGATACTGACCTAGATCAGACTGAGTTAGTCATACTCTTGTTCCATTTCTAACCTCAGGCTCACTTATTTAAAGAGGATTAAAACAAACACTGTCTTCATCTCAGAAATTTTGTTTCTAAATAAATCCTACCAGAATCTACATCTTCCTATGCATTACCAAACTATTAATGTGATGGTTCAATCAACATTTGACCACACCGAGTGATAAACTTGTTCTTAATAAACAATTTCATACAATTGCACAGTATAACTTTAGCTTTTAAATCTGAGACCATTCATTGTCAGGAATTGCTAGAACAGTATTCTGTACATGGTCAGAGGTTTATCTGCCACAACATGCAACAGAATTTTTTTCTGCACATTGGGATCAGATAACCGAGGCTGCTTCTAAAGAAGCTGATTTAAGTGGATTATGTCGGAAAGATTAGGACCAAGAGTAGGAATCTACTTTAGAAGTATTCATTGGATGATCATTAAGGATTTGCTTTCTGGCAAACCACAGAGGGATGTTGCAATAGTAAACAAAATAACTGAAAGTGACATGGAGGGAGTGGTAAGTCAGCAGAGCGTCTGGAGCCTCAGGATGCTGCTTTTATTCTTTGAGTAATAGGTTAAAAAACTGAAAATCATAATAATCCCCCCCCTTCACTTGGCAAAGATCATTGATACCCAACTGATATCCATTCCGACAAACTGCTGCTTCTTTGAAACCAAGCATTATATGGCCTGTAATCTGAAAATATAAATAAATGAATCCATGTATTCTTCACAAGTGGATCATGTACATTTTCATGACTGTTGATGGTAAAAATGTAGTATTGCATTGTTATAAAGAACTTTCAGGCATTAAATCTTCTCTTTTCTGAAACAGTGTGAGGGAGAAAAAAACCTTTACACTTGAATCTATTTTTTTTTGCAAAAGACAATAGGCTCTTTAACACCTTTTGTGAAACATCCCACAAAAATATCAAAAGACATTCCAGCAAATATTTTATAGATTTGCTGAAAAATTGAAAATTCTTCACTCGTAGGAAAAAAAAAATTAACGATGCATATTTGCACTTTTTATTTCATTATTATTGTTATTTTTCTTGACAAAGGAAGGCCTTTTGTTCCGATTTCTACCACAGAATCACATTTTGTGACTTTCTACTGTCCCCTAGTGGCACGTTAATCTTTCTACCTACTGGGTTATTGTAATTCTATATTGTTTCTGTGGTTTTGTGTGTGGGCATGTTTTCCTGAGACTATCATTAACAAATATCTGAACTGTTACTATGTAGCCTACCAATTGCACATAGAATTGCACCAATGCACTTTAGTTCAAATGATCCTTTCATGTATTCTTAAACAATATAAACAAAGCACAAAGCCATATGCTATCTATATCTTGCATTACTTCTTTACAGTAAACACTGCATAGTTCTAGATGCTAATTCTATGATGATAAAAGTAGAATATTATTAGTTGTGACAGAGTTTATACAGTAGCTACAGCAACTGAGATGTAATATGTGACAGGATGGAAGGTTTTCATCAGTGCACTTGTAAGCATCTCTCCATTCTTTTCACTTTCTCTTCCATGGAGGTCTGTTATTTCCTGGGAATGTTAGCAGATTTGCTCATTAATGCTGGATCTCTTGTATGGAGGTTTGAAGATTTTACAGGTTATGTATAACTATATTTTAGATGTTTAAGATATTATAGACTTCAAGAGATGTTCAAATTGTTTGCTCAGTTGTAATTGCTGTACCACAAAGCAATTTATGCTTTTCACACCAGGCAAAACTTCCAGGTATTCTTGGAGATCATGATTGACAGGAATGTTATTCTCACATGAAGACTGAGACTTCTGGATATGTCCCCGGTAGCCTTTCTTCTTTAAAGAATATCCATCAGTTTGTTGTGAATAAAATTAATTTTAACTCAAAATAAGAAGAAATGATAACAAAATAAAACAGTTACTATGAATGTTTGGCCATTTTGCTAGTAAGAGCCTCATTATATTTTTCTAGAAAGTTAATCTCTTAAAAATCAAACATTCCAAAGTTGTTATAGTTTTTGGAATGGCAAGCTAATCTTGTTATTAGTGAGAAGAGTGAGAGCCTTTTAGCTTTGGTTATTGATTTATTCTGTTTGTGATGTCATCATCTGAATTTACAATCGGTGCAGTATGGTCTAGTAACAATGTATTTTTGCTAGAAAACAGAACAAATGTGGGTTTCTAAGGTCATATGGTAACTTAATGAGGTCTGCTTATATGAACCTGGGTTTCATTAAGATCTCTCAAAACAAAGCTTTAGTTTGCAATCCTGTCTGGCAGAAATACTCAAGATTACAACCAATTCCACCAATGCCATTTGAAAATGGAAACCAAAGAGCTTACAGCTCTGTTTCAAAGGAGAATGAAAACAAGCTAGATGGTTTCCTGATACATAAACAACAAACCAGAACATCAGTTTTGTGTAATATTGTGCGTCCTTTAATTCTAATTTTTCAAATAACCTTATTTTTTTATAATCCACCAGAATCTCTTCCACATGTTAAAATAATAAGCAGATACCATTTAAGATAGCAAGCTATATTGTAAATAGAGATAGAAAGTAGAGATAGAAATAGAGCTGTAAACAGTGGGATAAAATGCAATGAAAAGTCTACTTTTTTATTTAGACATTTCAAATTTGCTTAATTGAATATTCATATCCTTCATAAAAGATCCTTGGCAAGAATATTTTGATCTTATGTTCTTATTATTGATGATACGTGATAAAGTGGTTAAAATTATGCCAGAATTTAATTTTAACAAATAAGAATAGGGTGTCCTTAATCTTAAATTGAAATTTCAATCTTAATTGAAAGTGTTCTTAATCTTAAAAAAATAAAAACAACAAACTGATCCCCCTCCCCTTAGAATAAATACTTTATTTCTTTCTCAAACATCTCTGAAAGCAGGTACAATATATAATTTTTAAAATTCTGCAAATAACTCCAGAACATGAAGAGATCAGTGGAGTTATTCATAGTGTGTGCTACAATATCATGGTAGAATACATTTCCTTTTCAATCCAAAATTATAAATTAAGTATCAAAGATTACCAAATTCCAAACATTCTCTAACTATTTGAAATAACAACTAGTTATATAAATTCACATGTTTATTATAAAATCAAATCGAAAGGTAGATAAAGAATTTACTGATGGATGAGAATAGAAACATTAACTGTAGCATTAAATTCAATGAAAATGAAATATAGCAGTTTGTGTGTGTGTATGTGTGTGTGTGTATTGATATGGCCACTACACTCACTTTCAAAATATTCAAATGTCTATTGATTTTATATTAAATGAAAGATTGAAGTCATTTTGAAATTTGTTATAAATATGTTATTGTCCTTAGTGAAGACATTACATGTCTGCTCTCTGCAACTGCCACACAATTCCAAAAATAGGGAATTGTTATTGCTTTAAAGTATTACAGGAAAGTACAGTATTTATACTTTTAAAGCACCATTCATACATCAAAACTGAATTGTCACCCAGCTGTAATGGAAATAGTAATAATATAACAACTGTCTCTATTTTTTTAAAATATTGGGCCATCAATAAAATGGACTCCTTGTTTAGTGAATATATATTGTCATTTCTGTATTGTAAACATTCTTTTAAATTAATGCTACAAAGAAAATATGGAGTGGGCTGCATGATATCAATCAGACTAATGTAAAAATCTTTGTTAACAATAACTAAATCATGGGACTCTGCTCCATTTTGCTAGATCATTAGACTATCCATTTAACAATATGGAAATGATGACCTTGAATCAAACTTCATCATTCAAATCAAGTTTTCTACAGATTTTTCTGGAAACAGTTCAAATGCAAAACTGTTACAAAACACATGCACACACATTTACTTCGCTTTATGAAATTGCTCAGCTCTGCTGTCATGATCCTTGCTACAGTGGGTGCACTTCACTGAAAAGAATGAAGCAAATCATGCCTATAAAAAATCATTTCACAAATTGCTTTCCTGGAGCCTCATATAGACTAAGGGGACTTAAAAGGCATGGACAAGCTAAAAGGATGGTATTAATCACAACTAGAATGTTAAGTAGAAATTAAGACAACCAAGGAAAGTTGAAGTTTGAGGTCTAATCTGAGACATACATTGAGAAATGTATGTTTTAAAGAGCCTTGGTAGTACAGTGGTCTAAGGCACCCTGTTATTAAGCTGGTTATTAAGACCAGCTGCCTGCAATTACTGCAGGTTCGAATCTTGCCAAGACTCAAGGTTGACTCAGCCTTCCATCCTTTCTAAGGTAGGTAAATTGAGGACCCAGTTGTGGGGGTAATAAACTGACTTTGTATAAATATACAAAAGGATGAAGGCTATTGCTGAGCACATTGTAAGCCGCCCTGAGTCTCCGGAGAAGGGCGGCATATAAATCAAATTAAAAAAAAAAAAAAGGAAGTGCTTTTTGTTTGTTTCTTAATTTGTGGTAGGTGCTGGCTTATTAATTGAGCCAAATAAAAACAGTAAATCTTGACAGTAACTTAACCAACAGATTTTATTTGACATTAATTTCCTGCTAACAGGTAAAAGTAGTAAAAGTATGGTAAACAGCAGTTTGAAATGTGTAGCACTAGCCAAGCTCTATTTTTAAGCTCCATTTTGAATGACTGCGCCACAGAGGCTGTACAAAGTTATTTGTATGCCTAGACAGAAAGTACCATTTAGTTTCATGGTATACATATCTTTTGCCAATCTGAAGATTTGAATCAAACTAAAATGCCTTCCAAATGTGGCACTTTGTTCTGTCCAAATAAATAAAAAGACAAGTATTGCATTAATGTAGATTTTTAAACTGGATTAAATCAGAGTGAAAATATGGCCTCTGTGGGACTTTTGGTAGTTCTTTCAAAAATACGTACCATAAAAGGGAGACAGGAAGATATAGTGCCTACCATGGTAAAAATAGCTGAGTTAGGACATGTAGCCTAACTGAGTCTATGGTACTACTTTTCCCCCCTTATTTTTTAAAAGAAAAGCCAGTCATAAAAAAAGCTACAATATATGTTATAGTCTATTTAAAAAACAACAACAGATGTGATAATTAAAGTTGGCATGTTAATTGTCTATGTAGTTTTCAACCTACATATATTTTATGCACAAATACCATTCTTTTAATTTCATTTGTGTCATTTCCTCTTTTCTATTTTGGAAAATTTTCTCTAAAAACCCATTGGTGCTGTCTATTCAGTGACCCTAAAAGTCCTCAGTGGACCTTAACATGAATAGGTATTCAAATCTCTGAAATATTTATGGAAAGGAGAATTTTTAGAATCTTTTTAATAATAGCATAAATAATCTGTCAAATGCTTTTTACTGAGCCCCATTACAGTGTTTTTAAAAGGTGCAATAATTCAAGTACCTAGATAGCAACTCAAACTACCACTACTTTTTATAATGTAATGCTCTAATTGAATCCTAATTCCTGGCCCCACTTTCAGAAAAATACAGTTGTCTTTATTTAAACTAAAGCTGTAGTCCTTTACAAACTGTAAAAGGAAGATACAAGAACACTGTATAAAGAGCGTAAGTATAATTTTAAAACTATTTTGTCTTTAGCCTAGGATTTTCTTCCTATTTATATGTAGGATAAGTACAAACCTAAAGGGTAGATTTGTACTGATTTGTTATCTATGAAATACTTTGAAATAACTAACGCAACCAGTTACCATTTATATTAGATTCAATTTTAATCTAAAAATGCATGTGTGTGTAGCTATTTATTTGAATTCCAGAATTTAGTGAGATGCAATATATTTTCAGAGGATAATATTTTCAAATATTGCTTTCTGTTTTTTATTTAAAAGACCACACTGCTTTGTAAACTGTATCCAATGTTAGGAGAAAAAAATGTTAATAAAAGCAGTTATTTCATTTCTTTATGTGCATTTTAAAAAGAAAGGAGAGACCATAAACATGAAAAGAAGCAGATGATCTAAGTTGTAAATCTACCCCCATTTATCTTTGTATTAACAAGAGCAATACTGCAAGAGTGATACTGTTTTCTGTGCATTAAAATATCATTGGGAAAAAATGCTGCTCAGGACACAGTGGTAGTGGGTTGAGTTTGTCCAGTCTTTACCCAGAACAGGATTAATCTTTGTGATGGTGCAAAGTGTATGTCTAGGGTCAGAGTGCGGGTTGCCTTTTGGGATCTGCATTACATTAGTGTCATTTTTGGATTCCTGATGTTAATCAAAACCAACACCATAAAGCGTCACTTAGCTAATTTGTGTATTATTGTCAATGTTACCATTAATTATGCATTTGTGAGGAAAAAGAGGATTAATGAGTTGTCACAGGTAATTTACAATGATCAGGCTCCCCAGGACATTAGGAAAACACTAGCTGTGTAAGATTACCATTCTAACATTAATACCATGTAAGTAGGGAAGTCTTTGTTAAGCTTCTGAACCAAGTTTGTCCATCACCATCAGTCTATCTTTTCTAAAAAAAACCTTCCTACGCAGCAATAATTACAATTTATTGAAAGCAATTGTGATTTTTTAAAAAAAAAGATGCACCCTACTATCTAAACTGTTAATCATGAATAAGTGGTGTTACACATTAATTGGGAATTGTGGAATTTGTGCAGCATGTTGCTAAGTTACTCAGACCATTGTTCCCACTGCAAAGTTTTCATCAGCAAACTTAATGAGCACACAAAGCCTCATTAAAGGTGCCACATTATCAGGTGACAAGGCCATCGTTAGCACATGTCATTGCTGTAATGTGATGTTACTTTTAATATCAAGACAGCAGGGACAGTGGGCAGCATAATAAGAGCCATCAGGATTTATAATACCAAACTGAAGATTCAAATAAGATATTGAAAGATGCACTACTTCTGTCCCTACACAATGTATAGTTCTTACTGTAAAAGAAAATGAGACATTTCACTAGGTAATTCATTCATTCTGAGAAGTGAAACTACATGCCATTTAAAATACACTGATTTTAAATAGGAGGATCTATATTTAAGTGTTCGAAACATACGTACATACGTACATACATACACATGTATATAAATTTATGTCAGATTTTGCTCCTGTGTGACTTGCTATCACATGTGGATGTCCATTATCCACAATCTAGCTATTTCTATTTTTTCTTGAATGACAACCCAGCTGTTGCGTATATTATAAGCACCTACCCTATTGAGGTTTGTATGTAAAAATATGGATAGTTTATTTTTATTCTTTTACAGGAGATTGGATTCTTGTCTGGTTGTCTTGCTTTTATTATTTTCCAATTGGAACATTTCACTGTCTGATGCTTCTGCTGGATTTCACTCTCTGTCTTCACTGATCCCAATCCATTGCCTCGCCTACTCGATATATATTTATTTTTTTCCTCCCTTGGATTGGTTACTATTTCATACCTACTAATGTTATTTTGTATTTTTGCAAAACATTTGAGTTTTTCCAAATTTTACATCCATTTTAATTTTGAAAGCCCAATTGCTTCTGCTTAGAACACTAAGAAAATATTCATATAAACTGTATGAAAGGGTGAAGAATCCACCTCTTGATACCTATCAATTTTTTATGATATGGATAATCAAAAGATTTTTCTCCATGTCAGTTTAGAGTAGGGGTTTCAAACTCGATTTCATTGAAGGCCGCATCAGGGTTGTGTTTGACCTCGGAGGGTGTGGGGCAGGGGGACATGGCCAGCTCAATGTCACTTGTGTCGAGGGCCTGGGCAGGGCTGAGGGAATCCATTATCTCCAGTGGATGAAAGAGAGACTAGAGAGAGCGCCAAACCCTTGTCCTCCAGAGGAGTCTCCCCATCCCTTTCAGGCTACATGGAGGGCCCCCAGACAGCAGCATAGGCACCGGACCCCCACAGTCCCGAGCTGTTCATAGTTTCGGCTATGATGACCTCCTGCAATGCTCTGCCAGCAAAAATGGAGCTCAGGAAGGCTACGTGCAGCTTTCCCGAGCTCTGTTTTTGCTGGCAGAGCACTGCAGAGGTCATCATAGCCGAAAATGAGCTTTGTGCACAGCCATCCCGAGCTCTATTTTTGCTGGCAGATCACTGCAGGAGGCCGTCACAGCTGAAAAGGAGCTCCCAACTCCATGCACGGCCCTCCTGAGTTCTGTGTGCGGCCCTCTTGAGCTCCATTTTCAGTGGCAGAGGCACAGCAGGCTGGTTCTTCAATGTTTCTAGGGCAGCCCCACAGGCCAGATCTAAGCACCCTGCAGACTGGATCTGGCCCACTGGCCTTGAGTTTGACACCCCTGATTTAGAGTATTTGAAACATATATTTTTTTTGATGCTATCCCTAGAACAAATTTCATGGACTGTCGAGATCTTCATTTTTACAAGAAATGCAGATATTGTGCAGTTAGATGAAGTTAATGGCTGGAGGTTGCCTCAATACAGCAATAGAAATTGTCTGCCCTAATTGCTGTTTGCAGCCAATTCTCAAAAAATGCCAGAAACAGATAGGTAGGAATCTGATTTCCTCAGCATGTTTTTTGTCATTAGGAGATTGTTTTGTGGAAAGGACGAAGCTCTCCTGACTCCCTTCATCCAAACAATCTTTCACTGCAGCCTTGAAAGCCTTAATTTTCCACAAAATATTTCTTGCTTAACTTTAATGTTACTGTCCCAAAGATGCTTTTTTCAGAGACAATTGGACAACTTCAATTTTTCCTTGAAGACATTTTACTTCTTATCCAAGAAGCTTCTTCAGTGCAGAACTGTTGAACAACTGTTGAAGAAGCTTCGTGGATAAGAAGTGAAACATCTTCAAGGAAAAACAAAGTCCAACTGCCTTTTGAAAAAGAACCTTTGGAGAACCATAACCTGGATGACTGAGAATGTGGGAGACCATAACTTGTAGTCTCACCTTAGAGGTGAAGATTTCTGGTGACTTTGGGTCAGTCACTTCTCTCAACCCTAGAAAGGAGGCTATGGCAAACAAGTTCTGAAGAACCTTGCCAAGAAAACTGCAGGGATTTGTTTAGGCAGTCTGTGGATATTGGACATGATTGAAAGGAAGAAAGAAAAGTGCTTTATTGTATTTTAAATTATATTCACATATTTTAATGTTGTATACCATTAAGAGATAGTATAGAAATATTTAAAATAAATAAAAGTAGTAGGAATTGAATAATTTAGGACAGAAAAAGATTATAATATGACAGGTTAAATATTTCTATGTAATAACTTGCTCTCATATATAAATAGCATTTATATAGAAGCAATCCAGATAAATTAAAATCAATTAGAATTTTGCCTTTAGTGTCCTTGAAATGTAGCTTATGTTTGGTAACAACATGCTTCTCAATATAGATGTGATTTATAAAAATGTCCCTCAACCATCTGTTAAAATACAGCTACAACTATTTCCAATAACACTTGAATTCTCCAGGAGCCTCATCCATTCATAATGAAAATGAATTCTTCTATCAAAGTAGAGCTATAAAATTGACAGAATTGCAACTAATTTTGTTTTCATAATGTGGCAGTAATTTTAATTGATGTCATGGCAGACTTTAAGCTAGTCTTCCCCAGTGTGTGAAGAAAGTCAGTATAGTCAGGGTGCCATGGGAATCTTTTCACAACTCTGCAGTCTCACATCTTAATCTGATATTCATTTCACACCATTCATCACCAACAGTGCCAGCAGCTAACTCAAATTCTTATGGATGAAAAGTCTCTCTGTGTATAGTACCTTTTAATGAATGACATTTATTTTTAATATATTTATGCTCAAAAAACATTATTTTAAGGGATTGTTAATGCTGTCACCTACAACCAAACTATGCAAAATTCAGTTGAGCAGGTAGGTGTATGGAAACACAATATCAATTAGTTAATTGCATACAGAATACACAATGTGGCGTATGCAGAAATGTATATTAGACTGAAAATTCATAAATGTGAAAGGTTGCATAGTTTAGATACATGACTAATCTTTTCCTTTTTTTAAAGTATGTGTCATTACTGCTTAAGTAAATATTTAACCTTATTTGTATTGGTAATACCCTTAGAAGTGTATCCTGTGGCAATTCCTGCATACAGAAAGAATGATTAAATGTCCAGCTTATATACTTCATGTGATACTTAAACGCTGCCCATATAAAGGGGAGATGGGAAAATCTCTCATTAGAAAACCAAAGGGAGCATTGTCTTTTTTTTACAAAAAGGCATAGAAGTATGTAGTGCTAAGAACACTTACTTGGAACAATGTGCATCGAAGACTAAAGTTCTCTTTACAGTACTAAGTCAATTTAGTTTTAAACTATATTCTTGTTTGTCAGTCAGCTCATGACCATCAATTAGCCATACCTTCATCCCATGTATCCTCCCTGCATAAAAATCTTGGTTTACGTAGGAAGAACCTGGCTAAAGAGAAATACACATAAAGGCCTATGAAAAGAAAAGAAAACAAATACTGTACCTTTACAGGGAGGATACATGAGATGAAGGTGTGGCTAACTGATGAGGGTTTATAAATCCGAAATAGATCTATCTTAGTCTCCTTAGACTCCCAATGGGCAGCAGGGTGCTTGCTGGCTGCTGGGGAAAAAAAGCCTAGAAACTAGTGGATTGGGATTTCACTGAACTAGGGCTGCATAAAAATCTTGGTTTACGTAGGAAAAACCTGGCTAAAGAGAAATAAATACATACATACATACATACATACATACATACATACATACATACTGTACATACATACATACATACATATATATATGTTTGCCTCAGCAAAAAGAGAAGAATAACTTATTTCCATAAGAAGAAAATGAGCAGATTAAACACATTAGGATTTTTTTAAGGAAGCTAAACACTTTATATGAATAATTAGCTCAACGATAAAAAATTTCTTACCCTATAAATTTCACAAAATCTGCCTTGATTACAATTTAATATTCAACTGATATTTTTGGCCCCACATTTCTTTAAAAGGTATCAAGTTCATTTTCACATCATCTTCTGAATTTTTAAAAATATATTCTTGCTTAAATAATTCCACACACTTATCTAAAATTTCTAGGACTGCTACTGTTGATAATGGCTTGTTTTTATCTTCATGACACAAAGTATTACCACACAATAGCAAAACCTGGAAATCTTTACCTACGCGAAGGGCCTTCTTGTGGACTCTAGTTGGTTCCTACATTGGATCTTTTTCATAATAGAAATGCAGTTAAAATTCCTCCAATTTTTTTTTTGGGGGGGATTCATAGTGCATTGACTGAAACATGAGATACCCACATCTTTGTTATTCCTTGCTGCAGCTCTTCTTTTTGAACCTGCAAAAAATAGTATAGATTGACACAGTACTTTTATCTATAATGAAAAAACCTGAGAGAATATATAATTTCGTATTTGGCAATCAATCAATTATTCATTCAATCAATCAATCAATCAATCAATCAATCAATCAATCAATCAATCAATCAGAATAGAGCTGGAAGGGACCTTTGAGGTCTTTTAGTCCAACCTCCTGCTCAAGCAGGAGATCCTATACCATTTCAGACAAGTGATTGTGTAGTCCAGTGACAGCTAACCTTTTTGCCGTCGTGTGCCAAAAGGGGGGGAACGTGGGGGGGGGGGTCATGTGTGTGTGCCCACACCCATAATTCAATATGCCCTGCACTCTCATGTATGCGCGCATGATCCCCCGCGTGACCCCTGCTTTTGGCACGTGATGGCATGTGAACCCGGTAGGCCCGTTTTTCGTCTTCCTCAGGCTCCAGAGGCTTTCTAGGAGCCTGGGGAGGGTGAAAATGGCCTTCCCCACCCCCCGAGAGGCCCACCGGAGGCCAGAAACAGTCTGACTTCCGGTGGGCCCAGAAGGCCCGAAAATCAGCTGGTCAGTGTGCATTTGCACGCTGGAGCTGAGCTAGGGCAACGCTCGCATGCCTACAGATATGGCTCCGCATGCCACCTGTGGTATGTGTGCCATAGGTTTGCCATCTAGTCTCTTCTTAAAAACCTCCAGTGAAGAAGTACCCACAACTTCTGAAAGCAAGCTGTTTCACAAAGTGAACCATTGAGTGAAATTATAATGGTAATGGTGGCCTCAGCTTTCCTGGGTGTGTTCAGGTGAATGCAAACCTTGGGAATATTTTAATTTGGGTTTCACTTATAATACTGTCCAATATGTTTTTTCCATGCTTACTCATGCTTTTGATTGTCCTCCTTCCCCAAATGAAGAATGAAGCACTCATTCTTTGGCTCTCTCACATATCTTCCAATCATTTTCTTTTAAAAAATAATTTGACTAATGAAGAGATCTAGAAACTACAGAAGCTGGCACATTTTTATCACCCTTGAATTTTATTTAAATGATAGCAATTATCTCTAGATTTGTACTGACACTTTAAATTACCATATACTTATATAAGAGGCTTCTCAGTGGAATCAACTCTGGACTACATAACTATTGCTTTGTTCCAGAAAGGCTTCCCTAGCAAGCCTATTTTTCAGATTATTTATTTGTTAATGCTTTCATTTATTAATTATTCTATTAATGCTTCAGGACATTTTAAGGCCAAAATAATTTTAAAATAGTTTTTCATTAGAAGATTGTATACATATGATAAGTACATTCAAAGAAAAAGATATAGTAAATGTAAAAGAAAAAGAAATGAAAGGCAAAGAAGAAAAATAGAGAAAGGAGGTGAAAATAAAAGAGAGGGGAAAAAAGAAAATAGAAAAAAATGGTTTCCAAACTTACCGTTAGCAGTTATACATACAATTCAATTCAAACATCTCTCTCTAAGATTACATCATAATTCCCTTCTTTCTACATATTTACTAATCCTCAAAAGTGTAAGCCACAAAGTCATTTTTAATTCAAAAAGTCCAAAAGGGTTTCTAGATATATTGATAATATATCAATATTGTAATGAGTTTTCTCTAACCAAAGGAATCAGTTTTGCCATCTCAGCAAGTTCTATCAATTTCATCAACCATTTCTCCATAGTAGATAATGCCAAATCTTTCTTTCTTTGTGCCTATAATAATCTTGCCACAGTAATCATATATTGAAATAATCTTCCATGACTCTTTTCTAACTGTGTACCCATCAGTTCTAAAAGGAAAAGGTCTGGTTTCAACTGAATATTAATCTTTAAATTTTCTCTATCAATGTGCATTTGAATCCTTTTTTTAAAAAATACTTTTTTTTACATGTAGGACTTCTGAAATAAAAACAATGGAGATAAATTTTATTACAAATAATTTCTATTATACTATTCAAGCCTAAAAAGATATAATAAAGATGCTACAAAACGAAGTCCCCAAATTCCGTCAGCAAAGTTTTTCCTAAACAATTATAGTTTTAATCAGCTGCCAACATTCCAAAGAGGAAATAGCTCAGCAGGAGTCCAGTGGCAACATATTACAGAATATGGGTGTTACCACAAGGTAAGTGCTAGGTAATAACTTTGAATTCTCTCTGTGTGTATATTTGCATTCTGAATGCCAAGTATTAAAAAAACAAAAATAGATCTATGCTTTAAAGAATACTTTTAAATTGCTTGAAGATGCTTATGGTAGGTTCCACATTTAGAAAACAGTAAAAGCATTAATATCATAAAGAATATGGAAACTCTGTGTGGGGTGTGCTTATCTGTGTCTAGAAAAGCTGTAGGGAGAAAAGCTATAGCAAATCTAGACAGCATTCTAAAAAGCAGAGACATCACCCTGCCAACAAAAGTGCGTGTAGTCACGGCTATGGTTTTCCCAGTTGCAATGTATGGCTGTGAAAGTTGGACCATAAGAAAGGCTGAGCGCTGAAGAATTGAGGCCTTTGAACTATGGTGCTGGAGAAGATTCCTGTGAGTCCCTTGGACTACAAGGCGATTAAACAGGTCAGTCCTAGAGGAGATCAACCCTGACTGCTCTTTAGAAGGCCAGATCCTGAAGATGAAACTCAAATACTTTGGCCACCTAATGAGAAGGAAGGACTCACTGGAGAAGAGCCTAATGCTGGGAAAGATTGAGGGCAAAAGTAGAAGGGGATGGTAGAGAATGAGGTGGCTGGATGGAGTCACTGAAGCAGTAGGCGTGAGCTTAAATGGACTCCAGAGGATGGTGGTGAACAGGAAGGCCTGGAGGAACGTTGTCCATGGGGTTGTGGGGGGTCGAACATGACTTCGCAATTAACAACAACAAGAAAAGCTGTAGTAAACAGTATGTTGTGTTGTTGTAAAATTAAAAAAAATTAAAAAGAAAAAAAGAAAAGAAAAGCTGTAGTAAGCTGGGAAATTATCACTAACCCTTGCAAAGGTAAATATTGTAACAAAGATTTGTTCTGAAGACTATCCTACAGAAATTTTTTGTAAGAGGGAAGAGAAATGCAGGAACCAGGTAATAAGCTTTAAAGCAACAAGGAATATGTGATGAGGAACTCTGGACTGCTGGCTGCTAGTCTCCTTCTCAAGATGGAGACTTTTAAGTAAGTTCTCCTTACTCAGATAAAACCAGTTACTGTATGGATTCTGCACTAACTGAAGTTTTCCAATAATTTTCAAAGACAGCATACATTTGATTTTATATTGTTTGCTTTTCAAATTTGCCATTTTGCTATTTAACATGACATGAATGAATGTAACCTAACTGACAAAGGTAACAACACCTAGTTATTGAGGCATTATAGGTGTGCATTCCCAAACACAATGATATTAAAAAAAGCTTAACACAAGCTTTTGTACTTGAATTGTAATATTGCACAAGAGTACCAAAGGGAAGGAGTTTGGACTGCAATGTTGTGGCATATGTTTTGTCACTTGCCACCTTTTGCACCCACTGCAAAGACTTATGGGAGACAAAATTATGAAAAGTGAAGCTGAGCAATTGAAGAGGGAAAAGGGAAATGATTTGTGGGACAATGAGACATGCATGTAGCATCTGTCTGCAGCTTCTTAAAAAGTCTCATATCTGACCATCACTAATGTCATGCAAGGACACTAAAATAATCCCTTGACATAATTTTCATATATATATTTTTCTAATTTAAGTCTGGCAAGCTAAAACTGAACAAAAAAAAATAATCCACCACAAACAAATAACTGGGTTCGACTGAAATGTTATTTGGAAGTCTCAAATAACAGCTGATCAAGACTTTGAATAAATAATTTTGCTCATTACAAAACATTGCATTCAGTGGTAAAGAATATCGCATGTGAGTGTGCGCACACACACACACCTGCAGTAATTTTAAAGTATATGTCTGTGAGGATTATCTTATATTTTCAGAATGCAGGCAGATATTATGTAAAGGAAAGAGGACCTATTGAAAGGGAAAAGTATATTTCTGCCTCCCTATGAATGAGGGCTTTAGGGAAAAAAAAAACAGTGTTGGAGCGAGATGGAGCCGTGTTTCTCCTTCTTTCTTGCCTCAGTGCAATTCTTCCCTTGTCTTTACAGTCTGGTTTTGTTCAGGCTTTAGGAAAAAGGTTAGAAGTCACCATTTCAGCAGAGGAGATAAGCCTGCCCCTCCCCTGTTCGTGGAAATATACTTGCTGAAAGCCTTTGAAGATTAAGTCTCTAGCAAGATTGGGGGCTCCAGTGGTGACATCTAGCCCTTTCCCTAATGCCTCAATAGGGTTTATTTCTCTTTTCTTTGAAGCTTGGATCAGTTATTTCACCTCACTTCCGTTCCATTTTGCTGCCCCTTCCTGTTATGTTATGTTATGTTATGTTATGTTATGTTATGTTATGTTATGTTATGTTATGTTATGTTATGTTATGTTATGTTATGTTATGTTATGTTATGTTATGCTATGCTATGCTATGCTATGCTATGCTATGCTATGCGTTGTTATGTGTTGTTATGTATTGTTATGTTATATCCTGCCTTTATTATTTTTATACAGAAGTCATGGTGGTGAACATATCTAATACTCCTTCTTTCTCCTATTTTTTCCACAGCAACAATCCTTTATTTTTCCAAAAAAGTTTTTATTTTTATTTCTCGTAAAAAGTCATTTATCCACCATTTTTTTTATTCATCTTATCTTTTAACTTTCATTTTTAATTTTACTTATTCGGGGCTGCTCTTTTACCATTTACTCTTCTTTATTTTGCCACAACCTTTCTTTTTCTCCTCCCCTTCCTTCCTCTATCTCCTCCTACTTTCTTCGTTCTTCCCCTCCTTCTCTTTCCTACTTCCCCTTTCCTTCTTCCCCTTCCCACAGCAACAATCCTATAGGGTGAACTGGGCTGAGAGAGCCCCTCACTTCACTTTATCTAGATTTTCTTCTTCTTTTGTGGGAAAGAATAATAAAGTGCACAGACTTGTCTCCATGTGTGATAAAGAGATAGAGTGGTTAGAATGTTATGTTTCCTTTATGGACTGTATATGAACATGGGGGAACAATGGATATCATAGATAAGATGCTTTATATTACAGATAATTAATTTTAATCAGTAATCATTTGTTTTGTGGAGTGTGGTTTCTGGTCAGTCTATATGTATTTGAATGTGTATATATATATATATATATATATATATATACACACAAATACATATACACATACAGATGCATATATACTGCTCAAGTTAGAATATTTGAATTGTGGTGGGTCAACTAGTCCTGTTCAGGAGGCTGATATACCAATTGAAAACGGGAAATACAGTGTCTTTGTAATACAGTGACATAAGTTTCTGATACAATTGTCTTCTTCCCTACACCCCAAGATCATGTTTTTAAGATCATGTTTCTTAAAAACCATTTAGAATATATAGACTTCTTACTCTCCCTATCTGGAAATAACTCATTCACATACTATAACTTTCTACCCATACTCAGGTTATGGCCTACAACAGCCCTTTATTATATTATTTATATGCAAGATCAAGATTTGAAAATATTTTACTTAAAAAAACAAATAAACAACTCCCCTAAACTTTAAAAATAATCCTAAACAGGCTAATTTCATAACATGTTTGATCCTCATATATTGGTGTGTGTGTGTGTGTGTGTGTGTGTGTGTGTGTGTGTGTGTGTGTGAAAGAGAGAGAGAGAGAGAGAGAGGGAGGGAGGGAGGGAGGGAGAGAGAGAGAGAGAGAGAGAGAGAGAGAGAGATTACGGATCAATCAATCTCAGGCATAAAAGGGGAATTATAGAATATAATCTATTGGATTATAGATTATCTTGCCTAAAATACCACAACTAATGTATTTTACGCAGCAGCCCAAAACTTGTTTATTCACTATAGCTTTTAAGGGTTACAGACTTGTTTTTATTTTTATTTTTATTTTTATTATTTATTATTTTATTCTTATTATTTAGATACATTTTACTCTAGATGTTCTCTCCCTCTTAGAAAACTGCCCTGGAATAAAAATGGACATTTGAAATAAATAAACATGTGCCCCTGACATCTGCCTATTAAGTCCCTGCCTGATTTTCAAATGCTGCCTGGCTAGATTCTAGAATATTCATATCACACAATGAAGATATTATATTGTGTTTTGAAGGCTGGGATTCCTTCCAATTTTCTTTTGTTTGTGTAGTTTTTTTGTTCAAAAGATAAGGAGAATTGGAAAAAAAATTGTAACAAGAAAGGAAATTTTTCTTTCATTAAACTTTCCTTCTATCATTCAGGAAGGATTTTGGAACCTCTGTTAATGGTCCATGTCTTTCTTTTGCCTTGTCTTTAGGTAAATCTCACGGTCATCGTGCCTATTCGTTTGATAATTAGCAATGATAAATTGTATCTCTCTTTTTAATGAAATTCCTTTGAACGCTTTGTTCCTGGTAAAGCAGTTGAGAGGACACATGAGAAAAATTATAGGTTAAAGGGACTGAATGCTGATCACTCTAATTGCTGAGTACATATAAGAAGAGCCAAGATTAAGTTGTTGAGTGGAGCTGAGTGTCTGTGGATTGTGTGTTAGAAAACTTGAACCAGAACTTTTGGCACATAGCCAAATCTGTGTGAAACATTTTGCTAATTCTGGTTTGGATTATTAACACAGTGTTAAAAGAAGGGGTAACAAGAATTGACCGAGTCTATTTGTAAAAATCTTCAACCAGTTCTTATTTGAATTGGCATCAGTGAGGCTGTTGATCTTACTTGGAAGAAGAACTTGGCTCAAAATGTGAAAGGTCTGTACTGATTTTTACAAGCTCTTGTATCACAAATCCTGTAATCTGCCAAGAGGAAAGCATTCATAGTTTCTACATACAGAGGCTTGAGCAGCTGATGCAAAGAGCCCATTCCAGATGTGTTGAAAAGTTTTCTGCAGCTGATAGAAATAGTTCAGTCTGGCCATATGGTTGAGGCCTCAGGGCTGTAAATGATATTTACAAGACTAAAAAAAAAATGCAGGAAACATTGTTTCTATCTAAATAAAACCAGTTTTACAGTAATCTGTGGAGGCCACATTCATTCTCGGGTTGCAATTACAAAAAGTGACCTACTTCAACCCTTTAGAGTCTTCTAAAAGTTGTGAATCCATATTGCTCAACTTTCTGTTTGCATATGGCCTTTGGCACACCACTCTGTTGATCCCACCCCAGCTCATAATCCCGGTAACAAGAGCCTGATTGGCCATCTGTCATCAATCATTACAAGAATACATTGCTTACCATGCTCAACTAGCTTTTGTTTTATAATTATGGGCCAGCTTCATGTAATTTTTAAGGTAGTCATAGTACACAAACAGAGGGAAATAGCACACAGAAAATTAGTGCACACTTTGAGTGGTGCTATAATAAAAAGATTGCTTTTTTAGTTCATCAAGCCTGAATCATTCTTGGAAGTCAGTATGCCTAAATCATAACTAGACATCATTCTTAATTCATCTCGTGTGTAATATTTATGTAGATTGCAATTAACTTTAATAAAAGTTGCCAGAATTTGAGTCTCTATTTAGCAGTTCCATTTGAGTCTCTAAATTTTAGGATGGATATTTAAGAAGGAATCTGTTGAAATACATCCTCATGGTATATCTAGAAACATCCTATCTCTACAGCGGCCAACTCAATGCTTTGGATACTGATCAGTGGCATATAACCACAGGACCTTGTGTTTGCCTACCTAATTCTTATGTACCTTGGCTTTTCTTATTGTTTTCAATTGTAACCAGCTTTACTTTCACTGTGCCAGTGACAAGCAAAGAATTTTGTTCTATAGTAAAGCACAGAGCTTTTAAAGTTCTGATTTCAGTAATATGGTTCATGCATTGTGTTAAGCTATAATAGTTTTAACCATGATTTGTTGAATAAATATGTATGGATGTGTTACAGAGCTTGCTATATTAAGCATGATTTTTCAAACAAGAAGAACTGGGTTTACACTTTGCATTAAGCCACAATGCAAATTTTTCTTTTTCATTTAGAATTTGAATGAGTATTTTTCCTTTAATCCTCTGCTATTTGCAGTAGAATTGTTTGTTGCACTTTTACAGAACTTTAGTCAAAGTTGTTATTCCATAGGTATTCCACACAGATTCCACTTTTTCCATGGAATGTTGCATACCCCTGTTGGACATGTTTGCAACAGCCTATAACCCAGGGGTGGGTTCTACTTACCTTTACTTCCGGTTCGCAACAGGATCGTGCGCATGGACTTGCTTCGCTCATGTGCGCGCCTTGCTTCTGCACATGCGCAGATTGCTGATGACAACATCCAGGGTGGTGGGCGGAGCCCTCCCGCCAGTTTTACTACAGGTTCTTGTGAACCGGTCTAAACCGGGGGCTACCTACCACTGCTATAACCTATAACAACCTATAAGATCCTTTGCACCTAAGTAGTTCTGTTACTTGCCAAGCAGGTTAAATAGAGAAACAAAATGTGAACTTGGCTTTCTATAGATAAGTAGGCAAGTGCTATAAAGCAAAAAATTCTGAGATTTCAACTGAAAATACATTATTATATGGGTTTCCTTTAAAAAATTATTGAAAGGTAGTTTGAAGTTATTTTTTTTAAGTATAAAAATATGATTCATTCTTCTCTAGCAGTTCCACAGATTCAGTCTTGCAAAGATTTGGTTCTACAGCTGTTTGGGTTGCAGATAACATTATTTCCTTTTAGCGGTTTAAAAACTCTTTTTAAATAACTCTTGCAAAGACATCTTTGAATCTAATATATACATACATACATACATATATATATATATATATACATACATATATATATATATATATATATATATATATATATATATATACACTGAATTTCTATTTAACGTTAGCCACTAAACTACTTTGCAGGTGTCTAATGGCTTCTCTGGATTCCAGCCAAAGCATTTAATTAAAACAGTTAGTAAAACAAGTCTTCATCTCTATGGAGGAGCCCTGGGTTTCATCAGAGTATTCAAAAGTGTCATATAAGCAATAGGAGTCTAAGTGCACATAACTGAAATATGGCAGAAAATACTCTTTTCCACAATTGGAAAAAAGCCCAGATATTATTGGTTACTAGTACAATCTCTATGATCGTAACTGAGACACATTAGACTTCCTTTTCTGCTAGCTTGTTTATTTCTACAATGAACCATTTACCTGACGCTATACTGAAGTCCCCAGGTGTCCAATCAGTACCATAGACCACTAGCTGGGTCTCACAGGACTCACCCTGTGAGGAGAAATCCAAAGAACATTCCCCCCTTTGCCTTATAAGTAACTACTATTTTCATACCACTCCTCACTTTTCTGGTTTTCTAATTGAATTTCAGTGTTTCAAATTAAGGTTTTTAAAGTGTTGTTATTGATTTTTAAAATGGATATTCAATCAATGCAGAATTTGTAAACTTGTTTTTCACTAGTTGCGTTATTGCTTGGGATGCTGCTTAGAATAAAGCATGTTTATAGGATTGAACCTATATATCTAAGAGTTTCTCCTGATTTGTCCACTCTGTCCCAGTCCATAATCTTCAGGAAGATTCCAGATTCTAGATTCCTTAGGATATCTTTTGGGAATAGGCTAAAAGGTTGACAGAGGGAAAGGAAGAGGAGACATGCAGATTGAGTATAACTGATTATTTGAACAGCTCATTTATGTTTTTTTTAAAGTCATTTGCAAAGAAAGAAAAAAGAGAGAGAGAAAGCGTAAAGAAAAGCTATAAAAGTGTACATTTTTCTACTACAGATGGAATACTAATGCATATTGAAAAAACCCACATCTATATCATATCTGTATCCTATATAACTACAGAAACAGACAACTAGCTTTCCATTTCCTGAACACTACCCAAAATAATTTAATCTTAACTACCCGTATTTTTCAGAGTATAAGACGCACCTTAGTTTTTGGAGAGGAAAATAAGAAAAAAACTGATTGGCAAGTGGATCGCCTAGGAATACCCCCAATCAGCTGTTCCCAGAGGTGAATTTTAGCAACAGGTTCCTTGATTGTGAGCTCTGTGCCTTGCTTTTTTTTGCTTTTTTTTCTGCCTCTGAAACTTCTGAAACTCTGTTTCAGAAAAAACTTTCTTTCCTGCCTCTGAAAGCCTCTAAAACAGAGCTTCAAAAAAAAAAAAAAAAAAAAAAAGCCTCTGAAGCTCTGTTTCTGAAGCTATGTTTGGGGGCTTCTTTTCTGAAGCTTCCTTTCTGATGCTTTTTTCAGCCTCTGAAACCTTCGTTTGAGAAGCCAGGCGGGACTACATTTGGAGTATAAGACGCACCCAGATTTTCACCCTCTTTTTTTGGGGAAAAAGGTGCATCTTATACTCCAAAAAATATGGTAGTTTTCGGTAAAATTGTCAAGGTAAGTACCAGGCTTGTCCCAGGAAGAAGACTGACAAATCAGAGACCCATCACTGAAAAGCATTGATTGGATCCTGCAACATTATCCTGGAAAACATATACCGTATTTGCCTTCATTCATGAAAAGCACTGTTTTGGGGCCACTCTTCCTTTCTTAAAAGTGAAGAACTACCAATAGATTTTCCATTGACACTTCGGTTCCATACTGAATGGATCAGTTCCACTTGGTTTCCGAAGGTATCTAAACATCCCTTCAAATTAGACGTTGGTGATTAGATGCTTACATTTAGTTCTTGACTTACAACCATTCATTTAGCAACCATTCAAGGTAACTACAGCACTGAAAAAAGTAACATATGGCCAGTCCTCGCACTTCCAACTGTCACAGTAGCTCCAAGTTTGTGGGATCAAAATTTGGGCACTTGGCATCTGGCATGTTTTTATGATGGTTTGCAGTGTTGTGGTGTCACATGGTCACCATATGTGACCTTACCAGCCACCTTCTCAATGGGGGAAGTTGGATTTGCTTAACAACCTATCAACTGTAGTGATTCATTTAACAACCATGGCAAAAAAGTCAGGCATGACTCACTTAGCAACCACTTTGCTTAGCAACAGAAATTCTGATCCCAACTGTTGTAATTCGAGGACTACCTTTATTCAAACACAGAATATAAGGCAGCAAATTAGGCTAATGTATAAGTAACAGAGAATGAAGATCCTTCAAGGTCTTGTAATATCAACATTTTTGTTTCTTGTCTGTTTTGCAACCATAACAGCAAGCCATATTTATTTTAATTATACTTTTTGATGGTTTTCACGCCTTGGTATATACTTCAAAAAGACATAAGCAACTATGAGACAAGAAATCTGATGGGATGCACACTATCAGTACTGGGTAGTCCTCGGTGCTGGTTTTTTGGGTTTTTTTTTCCTGAATAGGTGGGAACATTTGCAAACAAACTACTGGCCTGCAGTTACCAATTTCATCTGCAAACATTCCCTACTTTATGTACCTAGGATCGTGCACCAGTAACTCAATGCTAAACACCAAGCAGGTACGTTATTGAAATGTATATACATGGCCTCTGAAGACCACTTGGAAACTGTAGTTGGTACAAAATGCAGTGACTTGCCTTCCTGAAGGTATGTTTTGCCAGCAGCTCATGACAGCGGTGCTTAAGGCCCTACATTGTTTACCAGAAGGGCCCTCTGAGCAGAGCCTTCTTTTTGTTCTTTGCTCTATGTTTGTAGTCCAAACCAGGACCATAACTCTAAAATCACTTTCTCTCCCCCCCATTATCTCTTTCAAAGTTTGATGCTCTTAAAAGCAGTTTTAATAACTTCTATTTTATTAGTGGTTTAGTGTAGGACCTGGTTATCCACTCTACTCTCATTAACCTTGGCAGTTAATGCCGGTTTTATTTTTTTAATTAGAGGTTCATGGTCACTTAGTCCTATCTCAGGGCATCCTTTTAAGCAAAGATGTCTACAGAGAGGGTGTCATGGAGGGGCAAATGATGAAAGCAGTGTTGCACTGTTGTGACACAAGTTCTGCTTGTTATGTTTCTGTATCATGATATCACAAGCAATGTGAAAGGAGCCCAGGCCATGACAACACCATGCTGGCTTTTATCATTTGATAAAAGCACCAGATCCTACAGATTCTCTATTGCTTGGAGTAATTTTTACAAGGAAGCCTTCAGCTCTTCAGGGGCATTTCTCTTTACTAGGGAAGGTTCATGATGAATATGTATAAAAAAAGAAATGCCATTGAGGATGCCTGAACTTTTGAATACATTTCCCTTAGAAGTTTTTCTAATGCAGATGTTACTATTTTTGTACCATTTTATTGTGTACTTATTTGTTCACGTTCAGTTTGCTCTGGTTTTGTTTGCTTTGGATTATTTGTAATTATTCTGGCAATGTTTTTTTTTTAAAGTCATAGCAATTTTAATTATAATGCCTTTTTGATACCGTCTTAACAATTTTGAGAAATTATCGTGGGAGGATTTCCAATTTAGTTTATATCCACTGCACTCTCTCTTTCAAACCCTATATCCAGATCAAGGAAAGCACACTCAATTCAGCTAGCAAAAATATACCTTACGTTCATTCACCAACAAATATAAAACAGTGAATTAACAAAGTGAGACAAAAGGAAAAAAAAACAGACAGACATAAGTAACAGACAATAGCGATAGCACTTCAATTTATATACCACTTCACAGTGCATTCCAGCCCTTTCTAAGCAGTTTACAGAGTTTATATCAGGGGTGAAATCCAGCAGGTTCTGGAGAACTGGTAGCGGAAATTTTGAGTAGTTTGGAAAACTGATAGCAGAAATTTTGAGTAGTTCGGAGAACCAGCAAATACCACCTCTGGCTGGCCCCAGAGTGGGATGGGAATGGGGATTTTGCAGTATCCTTCCCCTGGAGTGGGGTGGGAATGGACATTTTGCAATATCCTTCCCCTGGAGTGGGGTGAGAATGGAGATTTTGCAGTACCCTTCCCCTGCCATGCCCACCAAGCCATGCCCACCAAGCCACGCCCACCAAACTGGTAGTAA
This sequence comes from Pituophis catenifer annectens, assembly GCF_029215685.1. Classification (NCBI taxonomy): domain Eukaryota; kingdom Metazoa; phylum Chordata; class Lepidosauria; order Squamata; family Colubridae; genus Pituophis; species Pituophis catenifer. The sequence continues at coordinate 288,313,903 of NW_027256881.1, forward strand.
AAAAAATTTGGATTTCACCACTGGTTTATATTATATTGTCCCCGATAATTTAGGTCCTCATTTTACCGACCTCGGAAGGATGGAAAGCTGAGTCAACTTTGAGCCGGTGAGAATTGAATTCCTGGAGTGAGCAGTGAATTAGCCCTGCAGTACTGTATTCTAACCACTGCGCCACCACAGCTCCTGATAATTTATATTCCCTATATTTTCATATTCCTTTCATCAATAGCCATAGAATTTCCCAAACTACTGGAAACAATGCTGTAAGTAATTAATATGGACAGTCCTAAAGGCAGAGGCCTTTGGTTGTTCCCATCTTAATACATTTTCATGCACAACAGTAGCAGACACAGATGTAAACTAGGATACTAGATTATCTATCCCCTAGTCTGTGTCACAAATGAAATAGCTGATTGGATGGGGATGATGTGCACTACAAAAGTGTGAATAAGCCATTGTGCCAATGGCTTGAGCTTTCTCCATATTCTAGTGAGCAACCAAAAGTTTGCCAGTAGAGTCAGCAGACTCAGCTGGAATGTGTGGAGGAACAGCCATAATCCTGGCTGATCTGTAATTACACAATATCCTGATATAAAATTGCTATTATGCATCATTTTAGCTCATTATCACACTGAAATACTTCATTAATCCCTTGTTATTTGCTGTGCTGTGCAAACACCATGTTTTTTTTTGAAAAAAAGGATTTAAGAGGTTTATTTTAAAATATTTTTGTCTAGCTGTTTGTAATAGTGTTTGTTTTTATGTTGTTTAAAAATAAATTGGGTGCCTGCTCTAAAATATATTCATTTTCAAATTTTAGACACGACCTTTTAACCTCTTCTGACCCATTTCTGGTTTTCTTTTGTTTTTGTTTTTGGGTTAGTGCAGCTCACAGAGAATGAAGGTCTTACAGGTTTTTACTTGAATTTATATTCTCCAGCTCATTGCATTTGGGAAGAAACTGATAAATTGCAGTATCAATTCAAATAATTTTTAAGTGGCATAACATATCAGAGACAATCTCTGCAAAAGAGAAAGTATGTAAAAGATAAATAAATAGTATGCTTAAAACCATAGTTTCAATGCAATTAATGAAGTATCTATAACAATTATTTAGACATTGGTAGCTCATTGCATCTCAGACACCAGCATGTTAGTCATTCTCCTCTACTTTGTGTTGTTTCAGAGCCTTAAAACCCAGTAATTCAATGTCAATTAAACTGAAAAATATAGTATGCAAGCTTAGTAGCAAGATGTAAGGCGAACTTCTCCATTCCTCATTCTTTTAATTTCAGTCATCTTCTCCCCCTTTGCCAAATAATTGTTGGAACTGATTGTGAGAATAAAGACTAGTTACTTCAGTGAAACGATAATAAAATCAATCATGTGTATAAAATTACTTAGTAATTCAGCCAGCTGGTCTCTATTTGGATTCACTTTAGTTCATTAGTTTACAGGGAGAATTCCTTTCACATTTAAGGTGGGAGGGGGTTATACACAGAAACTAGTTGGTAATTAATTGCAGGTTTCTAACGAAAGAAAGAAGATTTCAATATGGCAGAGAGCTTATGTATGCTTTTCATACACCTTTAGTATCAGTTCTGATTATGTTCCAATTTCATTTTTATTAGATTTATGTACTGGCATTGACCATTGTTTGGATAGTCATAACAAATATACAATAAAATTATTCTTACTGAATCTCCAAACCATATGATAAGAGAGGTCCTTTAAATTATTTAGGAACATGTGTGCAAACAGCACAATACTTGTAGCTATTCTTTTATGAAGAATAAGGGGGATATAGCTAGGACTGAGCATACATACAAAGCTATTGTTAATGAAAGTATTGTTAAATGAAATCCTTGATAATGAATGCACTATTCTTTGGCTTTTCAAATAAAAAAGGACATAAAGGCAATATGCAACAAAGAGATCTGTACATTTCAAAAACCTTATACTGAGTACAGATAATTGTTGGCTCCTTCTCACTCCATCGGCAAAGCCTTACTGAATATTGAAATTAGGTGATAAATTCAATACTGGACTCATTTTGACTAATTATCAATATGACCCTATTCAATAGGGCTGACTCTTAGGTATATATGTATAGGATTGCAAACCAAAAGTATGAACTGAATAACAAGAGAAGCACAATTATTTAACAACACAGAAGATTGGAATATAGTAAATTAACTGAAGGAGTATCAAATTAAAAAAAAGATGATGATGATGATGATGATGATGATGATGATGATGATGATAATAATAATAATAATAATAATAATAATAATAATAATAATAATAATAATAATAATAATAATTCTATATCGTCCTTCTCCCGAAGGACTCAGGGTGGTGTACAGCCTATTAAAAACACAAAGACAAACATCAGTTAAAAATAATTAAAATTATTACATAATTTTGGCTCAGATTTAAAACCCCCAAAATTTAAAACATCCAATTTAAAAAACATTACATTGATAGCCCGGCTTGGCGGAACAGCAGGGTCTTGAGGGCACAGCGAAATACACGGAGGTCGGAGATCTTACGCAATTCCGGGGGCAGTTCATTCCACAGGGCAGGGGCTGCCACAGAGAAGGCCCACCCTCTGGGTGTCGCCAGCCAACATAACTTGGCTGATGGCACCCTGAGGAGACCCTCTCTGTGGGAGCAAACTGGCCGGTGGGAGGCTGTTGGTGGCAGAAGTCAGTCTCGAAGGTACCCGGGTCCTATGTCATGGAGCGCTTTAAAGGTGGTAACCAACACCTTGAATCGCACCTGGAAGATCACTGGGAGCCAGTGCAGCTCGCGCAGGAGGGGTGTCACGTGGGCACAGCGGGTTGCGCCCATAACCACCCGCACGGCCGCATTCTGGACCAGCTGGAGCCTCTGTGTGCTCTTCAAGGGGAGCCCCATGTAGAGAGCATTACAATAGTCCAGTCCAGGTGACAAGGGCATGAGTGACCGTGCACAAGGCATCCCGGTCCAGAAAGGGCTGCAACTGGCGAATCAGGCAAACCTGATAAAAAGCCCCCCTGGCCATGGCCGTCATATGCTCTTCTAAAGACAGCCGTGCATCCAGGAGGACGCCCAGATTGCGAGCCCTCTCTGTGGGGGGCAGAGATTCACCCCCAATAGTCATCAATGGCACCAACTGACTATATTGGGACGCCGGAAGCCACAGCTATTCGGTCTTGGAAGGGTTGAGTTTGAGCCTATTTCTCCCCATCCAGACTCGCCCGGCCTCCAGGCAGCAAGACATCACATCGAGGGCATCGTTGGGGTGGTCTGGGGTGGAAATGTACAGCTGAGTGTCATCAGCGTACTGATGGACTCTGACCCCAAAACCACGGATGATCTCACCCAGCGGCTTCACATAAATGTTGAACAGAAGGGGCGAGAGAACCGAACCTTGCGGCACTTCCCATGCGAGGCGCCTCGAGGTCGACCTCTGCCCCCCTGCCAACACAAATTGCGAATGGTCGGAGAGGAAGGAGGAGAACCACCACAGTACGGTGCCTCCTATTCCTAACCCCCTCAACTGCTGCAGCATGATACCATGGTCGATGGTATCAAAAGCCGCTGAGAGATCTAATAGGACCAGGACAGAGGAGCAACCCCTGTCCCAAGCCCTCCAGAGATCATTCATCAATGTGACCAATGCCGTTTCTATGCTGTACCCCTGCCTGAAGCCCAACTGGTACGGGTCCAGATAGATAGCTTCATACAGGTGCTGGGGAAGCTGTCGTGCCACCACACTCTCAACAACCTTCGCCACAAAATGAAGGTTGGAGACCGGACAGTAGTTAGCTAATTCAGCCAGGTCCAGGGAATGCTTCTTGAGGAGGGGCCTCACCACCGCCTCTTTCAAGGCGGTGGGAAAGGCCCCTCACTCAAGGAAGCATTTATAATCCCCTGGAACCAGCCTCGTATAACCTTCCAGGAGGCCAGTACCAACCAGGAGGGACACGGGTCCAATAAACATGTGGTGGCACTAATCTTACCCAGAACCCTGTCCAAACTCCTCCCAGATAATATTCTCAAGACCTACCCTCGTCTTCTCCCCCAGACTCATCCAGTCGGAGTCCAAGCCTTCCCAAATCCGAGCGACTTTATCGTGCAGGAATTGCACAAAATCCTCAGCTCAACCCTGCAAGGGATCTTCCTGCACTCCCCCCCGAAGAAGGGAGTGGGTCACTCTAAACAGAGCGGCTGGGCGGGTCTCTTTTTTTTTAATTGAAAAGTTTTATAAGAAATACAAACAATTTTCTCCCCCCCACCCTTTCCCCCTCCCCACATAATAGAAAGTGTACATTTTCTTATACATAATAAATGCATGTTTCCCTTAAAGAAAGCATTAAAGTAGGACATTTTAATTGCATTCGGAGTTGCTCTTCTTCTCTTTCTTCCCTCATTCCACAACAAACCTTCTTCTCCACCTCCTTTCTTTCCCTTCCCTCCCTCCTCTTCTCTCCTACTGTCTCCTTCCTCCTCTCCTACCTCATCCTACTTCCTTTTCCTTTCCCCCACTTCTCTCTTCTTTTCCCCCTTCTCGCCTTCACTCCTACTCCTGTCCCCTTCCCTTCCTCCTCTCCTTCTTCCATTCCTCTCCCTCCCTCTCCTCTTCCTATCCACTCCTCCTCTCTCCTTTCTAACTTCTTTGCTGTGAAATATTCTCCTCCTTTAGTATCTGAGCAACTCCTGTATTCTAATCGTAGATACTTTCTTCTGTTTAAACATTTCTCTATTCACCACTTTTTCCCCCATCCCAACCCTTATCCCACCCTCCCCACCCCTCCTTGACTTCTCAGAGCAAAAACAGGGTATAGCATCTAACAAACATATGCTAAAATAAACTAACTAATTATAAATTTCAAAACTCCCACACGATCTTTAACTCCCCTTGCTCCAATTCATCAACCTCCCTTTTATAAATCCTCAAGACCAATTACATTAAATTCATTCATCCTAATTATAAAAAAACTTTTTCTTGATGTATAATCCAATACTTTAGCAATATTACAAACAGTAAAAATCATAAGTAAATTTCATTTCCATACCCTCGAACATCATTCTTTTTGAACATTACTCCCTAATAAAATTCTGAATTTAACATTAATCCTCTTCATTCAAAAAATTGAGTATCTTGAGATCTTACACATTTTATCTCATATACCTGTTAAAATAATATAATCTTATGTTAAACATCTTAAAAATCTCTTAATACCTTTAAAACTCTTATTTACCAAATATAAATTTCAAAATCTACCAGAGGATATCTTTCAAGTTTTCAATTAACCAATGTTAATACCTCTAACTTTTTAGAAAGCAGCCCTTTTACTATCCAAAACTAATTATCGTTTTGTAATAGAATTCTGAGTTTAACATTAATCCTCTTTGCTTCAAAAAGTTGGGCATCCTGAAAGCTTACACAATTTATCTCGTATATCTTTTAAAATAATATAATCTTATGTTAAACATTTTAAAAATCTCTTAATACCATTGAAACACATATTTGCCAAATGCAGATTTCAAAATCTACAGGAAGATATCTTTCAAATTTTCAATTCCTAAAATAGCCTTTTATACCAATGTAATTAAACTTCTCAGTTTATTACTAGAATCTTCCTTCCCCAAAGAGAGAAAAAAAAGCAAATACTTAATCTTCTATTCTTCTCTTCTTTCTATATTTTTTCCAGTCCTTTTTTTTTATTAATTCTTTCAACATTCCCCCCAATTTTATTTTTGAAAATTTTAAAATGTTGATTTGAGGTTGATGTTTCTGAAATACTTGCTCTCTTCTTGAAATCACTTTTTCTAGTTTGAGATCTCCATTTCGACTCTTCTTGCTTGTATAGTCCTTCAATCCATTCCTTTGTTCATATAGCCAAAATTTGTTGCCATAAAGTTTGTCAGCTTGCAATAAAGAGTCTATTTGTTGCTTTTCTATCAGTTGAATGGAAGCGTCTACCCAGTTCTTTGTTTCAGCTGTGCCAGCCTGCCTTTCAGTCCTAACAGCCTCTCAATCTTCCAAGGGCAGACTCTTCTGAAAAGTGGTCTCCCTCGGACAAAGACTTTCCCTAATAATCGCCACCATTCCCCCACCCCTCACCTGAGCCCTTGGCTGATGAAATGCATTGAAACCTGGTGGGCACATTTTGATGAGGGGGACCCCCCTCCTGGCCCAACCAGGTCTCCATAATACCTGCCAGGTCCGCACCCCCTCCAAAATAAGACCACAAATGAGGGGGGCTTTATTAACAACCGACCTGGCATTACATGGACCCAGGGCCTGAGGCTCTGTGCAATCCCAGACACGAGTCGCGCATTGGGGCTGGAGTGCGCAATCGCTCGTAAACATCATGTGTGCACCCCTGGAACATGATATGGACCCCTGCGCCCATCATATCTGCGCCTCCCACTCATTATTTCAATTGCACTGCCCTTCCTATCACCCCCTGCTCCCTGGTCAAATTTCCTTCCACGACCCCTCCACTGCGTCCAATCGACCCATCACCCTGCTCAGTGGCTATATGGACCCCCAGGTCCACTTTTACAACCCCCTCCCCTCCTCCCGGGTCCCCTTAAAATTTTCATTAAAAATTTTGCTAAAAAACCCCTCAACCCCCTCTTCGCTGCATGCCATCTCTTGGGGTTCCAAAGCCTGACATCAAGATAGGCCCTCAATAACATGGAGGGCCAGGCCTGCGAGAGGTGGGAGTCTTGCAGCGCTAGAAGGTCGGCTTTTAAAAGCATCATCCAAACCAAGGATGGGAAAGGGGGGCCAGTTCGGGGTTCCTCCATAGTCCAGAGAGATAACTGTGCACAAGATCACAAAATGTCCATCGTAGAGCTGGACTCCACTGTCCTCTTACAACAGGGAGATGGTCCAATGTCCTTTGTTTTTTCACCCAACGGAGGGCCATATCCAAACCATCCTCTCACGATGGTTAGTCTCCTGAGAGATAGTTACACTGGGGATGATGTTCCATCTCATCCGTTGGGGTATAAAAAGTCCCTTAGCTCCCCCATAGTAGTGCTCGGTCTCTCCTTCCGGCGAGAGGCGTAGGTTGGAACATGGGAAGAGGTCCTGCGTAATAGTTCGTAAACCCATCCCACTAAGGGAGGGAGGGAGGATAAGGCGGGGAGAGGGAGGGGGGAATAATATCCCCAGAGGAGGATAACATCTCCTCCTCCTCCGATTTATAAGATCAAGTGAAAATGGGAATGTGGATCATGAAAACCTGATAATTTGCAAGACAGAGTGCTGTCACACACTGAGCCAATAAAAAAAAGAGAGAGAATTGAGACATTAAGATGATAGTAAGAATGAATATATAAAACTAATTCCTTTTCTACCTGTCAAAGAGGTGCATTTGCAGAGATCACACATTCTGATTAACGAGGGACTTGTCTATCTAGTATTTGCCAGGATGTTTACCAACAAGTGCCAAGAGGTTTTAAAGTATCATAGTTGCCTTTTTTGGCATCATGTGCTAAATTTCCTGCCAACATATCGGAGGCAACATTCCAGGAAGAAGTTGTAATCAGGGTATGTTAGAAAGGTCCATCCTGCCTTAAGTGAATTAAATTACTCTGAACTATCAATCCATGTACACTGTTCTTATGCATAAGTACCAAAAGAATGCAGAATGTGGAGGAGGAATTTTCTGCCTATCTACTCAATATAATAAGGTTTTTAGCAAAAAAATAAATTAAAAAAAATGGTAAGAGAGCAACCTTTTCAAAGTATGTGAATGGACTGGAATCAGTTGTGGAACAAAATCCGCCCCCCCCCCCAAAACTAAGGCAGCCTTGCAAGTTAGTCCAAACAAGAGGCATACTTAAAAGTACTAGCTCTACTTTATTACATTAAGATAGGGGTGGGCAACTATGGCCCTTTTATGACTTGTGGACTTCAACTCCCAGAATTCCTGAGCCAGCCATGTTAGCTCAGGAATTCTGGGAACTGATGTCCACAAGTCATAAAAGAGCCATAGTTGCCCACCTCTGAATTAAGAGAATCTTGAAAGTTTGAAAGTACATTTCTTCTCTGTCACCTTTACATCTAGGGCACGGGTGTCAAACTCAATTGCATCACGTGACGTCACATGACGTATCACTAAGTTTTTTGCCTTTGAGGAGCCGGGGTAGGTGTGGCCTGCACATGAAGCATCTGGCCTGCGGGCCACCAGTTTGACACCCCTGATCTAGGGAAACTATTCTAAGGGATTTGCTAGCTTCATTCCTTCTGCAATCTAAACTGCTGGCTGTGGCTCATCCCCATTTCTCAAGGTCATTTCCACATACCGTTACAGGTAGACTGCTAATATGGAATGTTTTTGCCATTAATTGAACACTGTTTCCCAGGCCATCTGGGATCCAGAAGTACATTAGTTCCTTCCAAGAGTTATGGTTTATGATTCTCTGATTTCCCTGTTTCTCATTTTTGCCAGATGCCAAACTTGTTTCTATATTTTCTATATGTTATTGTATGAAGTAAATATTTTACTGTAAACTTCAATGGTATTTATCTTAATGAAAGGCAGTACATAAAATACCAAATATGTGTATTATTTATACATAAGTAATAAAATAGAGCCTGTAGTACAGTGGACTAAAGCACTGTTATTAACAACTGCAAGTTCAAATCTCACCAGGCTCAAGGTTGACTCAGCCTTCCATCCTTTCAAAGGTAGGTGAAATGAGGACCCAGATTGTGGGGGCAATAAGCTGACTTTGTATAAATATACAAAAGGATGAAGGCTATTGCTTAATGCATTGTAAGCCTCCCTGAGTCTTTGGAGAATAATAATAATAATAATAATAATAATAATAATAATAATAATAATAATAATAATAATAATAATAATAATAATAATAATAATAATTTTATTTCTATACCGCCCTTCTCCCGAAGGACTCAGGGCGGTGTACAGCCTATTTAAAAACACAAGACAAAACAGCAGTTAAAAATTAAAATGATTAAATAGATTTGGCTCAATTTAAAACCCCAGAAATTTAAAATACCCCAATTTAAAATTATTATGTTGATAGGCCAGCCTGGCGGAACAACAGGGTCTTCAATGCGCAGCGAAACACCCGGAGGTCGGATATCTTACGTATTTCCGGGGGCCAGTTCATTCCACAGGGCTGGGGCTCCCACAGAGAAGGCCCTCCCCCTGGGTGTCGCCAGCCGACATAACTTGGCCGATGGCACCCTGAGGAGACCCTCTCTGTGGGAGCGGACTGGCCGGTGGGAGGCTATTGGTGGCAGAAGATGGTCTCGAAGGTACCCGGGTCCTATGCCATGGAGCGCTTTAAAGGTGGTAACCAACACCTTGAATCGCACCTGGAAGACCACTGGGAGAAGGGCGGCATATAAATTAAAGTTAAAATAAATAAATAAATAGAGGCCTATAAATATTCCAGAAATGTTTTGCATGTTGGTAATGCTGGTATGTAGCGAAGATAACAAAGAATATGTGAATAGGTGCCATCATAAAAATGACATTTCAAGATCAACTAGTATTATACAATACTGCTTGAACTACTTGTAGAAAAGCTCCCTCAACTATGATGGAAATGCATTTATCTGCACATAATCTACACCAAAATGAAGGAAGGGAATGATGCTGCAAAACATATAGTGTAGCTGAAATTCTTTGATAGGCATATTAGTCAGCGGAGAAAAAGAAACTAACCAGGATTCTTTCAATAATGGTGAGTGAAGAGGGAAGAGCCCAGCACTGAATCCCCATCCTACAGTGAGGCAAGGGAGGTCTGACATATGGAAGACGCATTGACTGAAGATGGTCTGGCGGAGGGGCGGACAAGTCTTTCAGACTGAGGCACAGCCCATGGATAATATGAGACAATGGTGGGGTACAGAACTAGAAGGCATCCAGAACAAAAAGAAAAACAAAACGAAAACCACAGAAATCATGGCAAAATGAGTTTTGGCATTTTTCTAGTCTGCATAGTTATTTTCAGACATAATTTAAATCTCACGAGGCTCAAGGTTGACTCAGCCTTCCATCCTTTCAAAGTAGGTAAAATGAGGACCCGGATTGTGGGGGCAATAAGCTGACTTTGTATTAAAAAGAACACTGCTTTTGGGGGGGGGTGAAAGCCCTACTAAACAGGTATATACAAAAGTATGAAGGCTATTGCTTAACACATTGTAAGCCCCCCTGAGTCTCCGGAGAAGGGTGGCATATTTATTGAACCAATAAATAAATAAATAAATAAATAAATAAATAAATAAATAAATAAATAAATAAATAAATAATAAATATTTTCGTATTTATTAATCTGGTTAATGGAACACTGAAATTGGATTAGAATGCATAAAAGCCTGCTTAGTTATCTGCCTCTAGGAATAGAGGATATGAAGAAGTTGAAAGGTGATTAGTATTATAGCTCCATCTTGTCTCTCACCTTTCTTCTCAGTCTTGATAACTGAAAAGTAATTGTGGAGAAAACAGAAAACAGATTCAGACCTAATGGATTATTCTTCCCTTAGAAGAATAACAGAGTTAGAAGGGACAAGGCACTTCCCACAAGTGCCACTTTGGCATCTTACTAAATTTGGCTTCCGTCTTCTTTCTTGGGGTCTCTCCTTATGTTTGTGAATACCTCTAAAAGTTCTTCAATCCTCAGTTATCAGAGACTGTTTTCAAGGACGAAAGAGGCTGTCCTTTGCAAGTTTTCCCTTTCCACTTGCCGAAATTGAGAAAAGAGGCATGTCAAACATATTCTTCTCTTTTCTTCTAGGTTTACAAGCAAGAAGAATGAATAGAGCTGACTTGTAAAGAGACGACTTCAAGCAGGAACAACCTGACAAATGTATGTTACCAATAATACATGGATCCACAAAGACTAATATCTACTAGTAATTCTATTGGATGTATTATAGTTTTTCCATTGAGTTCCATACTGTAGAAATACTTTGCTATCAGTAATCACATGGTGTGGAAATATATGATTTGTATTACAGTGAAACAAGGAGTATATATAAACATACATTACCTAGGAAAGTGCTCATCAAGTTGGGCACTCAGATTTCATGGATGGGGCACTGGAGGTCTCTTCCCATTACATTTTGTGGTAGTTTCCTTAGCCATAAAAGACTAAATTCAAAGATACTCAGGAAACAGCTCTTGTGGATTTCATTAAAGATTTGCTTTTATGATTGGCTTAGTGCTAAAACTAACCTTAGTTTTCTATGAAGTGAATGAGCTGAATCTTCCTCCAAAAATCCAGGAGCAGGTGTGTGTGTGTGTGTGTGTGTGTGTGTGTGTGTGTGTGTGTGTGTTGTATATATGCAGGAAATAGGAAATGAAAATGGAATAAATGAGTGAAAAATTAACAAAATATGGATTGATCCCATTCACCATAAATCAACTATTTTATCAAATATTTAGTAAATATTTGAAATGAATCTGCCCCCCCAAAATCGTATGAACTTGTATTTTAAAATATTCATTTGAATGTAGAGCCTAAGCCTAGAAATGACCTTAGTTATAGTTCTTTTTGTTTTTTGGTCTCATTCACTGAAAAACTGGTCTTTTAGGCATAGGTCAGGTCAGGTCTAAGTTCAATATGTAGTGGCAAAGTGGTTCAAGAGAATGCAACAATTTAAGTAGCTGCTCCAAGCAAGCAGTGATAGTTAAACAGAGGAAGTGTTTAAGCCATTGAAAAGGTACAAAGCAGCCTTGATTTAGGAAGGGTACATGTTTGTAACACATAAGCAAACTTTAGAAAGGAGTGAGAATATATTTAAACACATTCACCATATGTTATGCGCACAGAAATTCTGTAGACGTTAAGTTTTATTTTATTTTATTATATTAATGATTAAAATAACAGAAACTGGACACATCTTTAGATGGTTTGGGCTGGGCATTGAAAATCTTTTTAGATTTTTAGAGATTAATATGATTATGATTATATTGAAGCCTTGGATTAGTGTCCCAGGCTTGCATTTCTTCCATTTCTATTTCAATCTTAATCTTTGCAAAAATAAAAGTGAGCCATTTATTGAAGGTATTCCTGGCATGATGTCTACAAGATTTCTTCTAAGTGTTTGGAATTTGGAATCATAACAAGTAACTCCAACAGTGTGAACTGTGAATCCCTCCCCACCCACTCACCCGAACTTAATTATTATTTTGTTTTATTACAAAGAAACATTTAAATAATTTAAACATATTTTTTGGACTACATTGGCCTTCAGAGCCTGGAATTGCAACTGGAAAAGTACATGCCTCACTGCTTATTTCTCTTTTTCAGAGACAGAGTGAAAATTTATATTTCTCACCAGTTACTTTAGACCATTATCCAAATCAGCTCTAAGAGTCCCTGCTGTGTATTTCAACTACGCTTCATTTCCAGTCATTGGCTGTTATTCAACTCCAACTGGAGACAGGCATCCTCCCTCACAGGGACAAGTGACCTCTCTACCCAAGCATGCAAATATTACACTCAGTCACTTAAAGGAGTTACAGTCCTCATAAGTGTCTTAAACATAAATAGAGAATTATCACAGGAAAGTCCCATAGTAGAAAAAAAAATCTTCTGAAATTCAAAAGACTGCAGTCTCTGATGACTAAGATAAATGAAGTTTTATTAATAGACAGAGTGATAAAGGGAATGATAATTATATGAAAAGAGACTTACTGAAAGAAGGATAATGCAGGTAGTTATTTTATTTTCTTTTAGTGACTGTTTGAAGTTACAACAGCACTGAAAAAAGTGACTTAAGGTTATTTTTCACACTTGGAACCAGTGGTGGGTTGCTACCGGTTTGCCCCAGATCGGGCAAAACTGTAGCCCGATGGCGATGGCGGGAGGCTCCGCCCACCCGCCTGATCTCTGGGCATGCACAGAAGTTTCCGCACATGCGCAGAAGCATTGCACACATGTGTGAGCGTGCGTGCACCCGCGAACAAACCGGTAGCAACCGAAATTGAAACCCACTACTGCTTAGAACCATTACAGCATCCCCATGGTCACATGATCAAAATTCAGATGCTTGGCAAATGACTCATATTTATGACAGCTGCAGTATCCCGGGGGTCATGTGACCATTTTTTGTGGCCTTCTGATGAGCAAAGTCAACGAGTAAGCCAGATTCACTTAACAACTGTGGCAAGAAAGGGGATAAAACTTAGCAACAGAAATTTTGGACTACCAAGGACTACCAATAAAACAATCCTCAACTCAATTTAAGGGCAATAGATGAATGAATCTATGCAGACTCGTGATTAAAATCCAACTGTTTTCTCCATTATATATACTCATCTACAAACTTATGTGATCAGCTAAACTGAAATGTTTTAACAGAATAACAGAATAAATAACAGAGTTGGAAGATACTTTGGACGTCTTCTAGTCCAACCTGCTACACAAGCAGGAGGTCCTATACCTGTGATGGCAAACCTATGGCACACATGCTGGAAGTGGCACGCAGAGGCATCTCTCCAGGTACGTGAGATGTCGCCCGTTGCTCTTCCGGGTTCTGGCACACCGGCCAGATCGTTTCGCGTCCGCTTGTGTATCAGAAATTAGAAGACCAGTTGGCTGGTGCTCATGTGCACGCCGGAAACCGGAAGATCATCTTCCCAGCGTGCATATCAGCACTGGGTGGCTGCTCTTCTGGTTTCTGGCATATGCATGCGCACTGGCCAGCTGGTCATCACACGTGCATGCACGCCAGAAACCAGAAGACCAAGTGGCCATGCGCATATGCGCACCAGGAACTGGAAGATCATCTTCCCAGCACGAGTATGCATACTGGGCAGCTACTCTTCCAGTTTCCAGCATGCGCGCGTGCTCCCATTTGGGCACTCAGTGTTCGCCAATACTGCCCTATACCATTCCAGACAAGTGGCTGCCTAGTTTCTTCTTAGAAGCCTCCAGTGATCGAACGCCCACAACTTCTGAAGGCCAGCCATTTTACTGGTTAATTGTTCTCCTTGTTAGGAAATTCCTCCTAACCTCTCCACATTGTTTCTCTCTTTGATTAATTTCCATCCATTGCTTCTTGTCTTGCTTTCTGGTGCTTTGGAAAATAGGTTGACCCCTTCTTCTTTGTGGGAGCCCTTCAACTACTAGAACACTGCTATCATGCCGCCCCTAGTCCTTCTTTTCACTAAGCTAGATGTAAATATGTGATTACAGGAAAGCACTCAAAGGGCAGGTGATCAGGTTCTTCACAGGATAATAGTTTTTAAGTTTTGTCTGGGCACATATAAGATAAATGGGATTTCCTTTTTCCACCTAGCAGTCAGTAATTCTCATTATCCGACTTTCAGCGCTGAGTTTATTCTCTGTTAACTCTACTCAGTGGTTGATACTGTTTCTCTGGGCTTGGTTGAGTTGTATGATCTACCTTCACCTTTAGGTTGCTTGGCCTCTTTATATGTGAGATGTCTGGAAGCAAATGTGTGCTATCTTCAGTTGTGCTCCTTCCAACTGATACTTGGGATTAATAAGCAAGATTTTGAATCCCTCCCTAGTTGGGTGCCTGGGTGGTAGTGCGATCATTTCTGATCTCAATGTGGTTGGAGAACTGTTGAATTATTTTGTTTGATTAATGGGAACAACCAGACTATCAAAATTGTTCACTAGGTTTGTAGGTAGCAAAATATAGTAAAATCCTTGAACAATTCCTCAGCTTGAACATATGCTATTAAAAATGACAGATATTCTATGCAAGGAGTTTCCTTATGATATAACTGAAATATAAGAAGCCAGGAAAGACACCATTAGAGAGTTGATTCTACAATAAAAGATAGGACATTCACACTCACACACTTTGGCCACCCGAAACTAAATAAATGTACATTACACTCTTGTCTATTACAGCTTGCCAAGAACTTATTCTACTTTGAGAAAATACAAAAGCATCAAATTGAATAAGAATTGGTAGAGGCAAATGTAAAAGAATGACTATGGCTGGCACTAGCTGTGATAAAGGGATGTATTTTAGGGTTTGTGAGCCAGTCAATGTGAATTCATTAGCACTTTTCAAGTGTGTGTAGCAAATTGGCAGTATTACCAGGGATACTGGGAGCATGTCTGCTATTCTTACACAATTTTATGCTTTTTCTGTGTGAGGCTTTTTTTCTGGCTCTCTTTCTTTCTTTAAAATATTTCTGTACCACCTGTTGTGTTTTTCATCTCTAAGCAGTATACATTATTTAAATATTTCAAATACAACTTGAAATACAATAAATTCATAAACTAATTATATATATTATAGGGTTATATATGTTATATATATGTATGTATGTGTGTTTGTGTGTGTGTGTATACACACACATATTCATATAAACGGGTAACTTTGAGTAAAAGAGAAGAAGTTTCAAATCCAAAGGCAAATAAAAGGATATTCAGTGTCTGTATAAATTCATCATTCAAATGTAGGACATAGTAACTCTTCCTTTAGCGTTGGGGCTGTTTATCCCAATGTCGCCAGTTTATGATTATGGCATTATATCTTTGACATAAATGGCTTGTGACATGCTACTTTAACAACACCTACATCTGAAGAAAAAAGTAAGAGGAATTGCTGGTGGATTGAATATTCCAACCATTTTATAACCTAGAATGTTAAGGTTCCTGTGTACCAGTGGTGAAATGTAAACTTTGTTACTACCAGTTCTGTGGGAGTGCCTTGGTGGTGGTGGGGTAATGTGACTGGGTGGGCATGGCCAACTTTTTTGTTTTTTAACTTTTAAAAGCTTTTTTCTACAACCTCTTCAGCCGAAGAGGTTGTAAAAAGATGCTTTTAAAAGCCTCTGATGATCAGGCAACTCAGCTGGGATCATCAGAAGCTTTTAAAGCATTTTTTTTCCTACAATCTCTTCGGCTGAAGAGGTTGCAGAAAAAAATGCTTTTAAAAGCATCTGATGATCCCAGCTGAGCCGTGCAATCATCAAAGGCTTTTTTTTACTTTTAAAAGCATTTTATGGCTGAAGAGGTTGTAGAAAAAATGCTTTTAAAAGTAAAAAAAAACACCTTTGATGATCTCGGGGCTCAGCTGGGCATGGGGGGGGGCAGGGATTTTTGCTACTGGTTCTCCAAACCACCCGCCTCCATCGCTACTGGACTGGTAATCCAGTCCGAACCGGGAGCATTTCACTCCTGCCATGTACATCTATTCATGCCACATGAACAAATTGAGAAAACATATTAAATACTGAGGAAATATAGAGTAAAGCAATCAGCTTCATTTTTGGTTAAATTAATTTGAAAGCTTGAAGTGTGCATCTGTAGTCATGTGTGAGTTCATGTACATGTGTGTTTGCATCATGTGGGTAAAATTAATGGGAATTTATACAATATATAATTTCATTTATATCAGTGATCCCTAACAATTACTTCTGATTAGAATCCTCCTATTTCATTAAGATTATACGTGACATATTGTTGGGTTTGTCTGGTGTATTTTCACCTTTTATAATTTGGAATTACTCAAAAAGAATCTCCGAATGACTTTAGTATCAGACTTTTGTATGATAGTTGAAGTCAACCTTGAACACAGGAAAGAAAATTCAGGACAAATCAACAGTGCAACATGTAAAATCTTATTCATTTCTATGGTTTATAATTTTCATCACAAGTAAATTGTTACTGCAATTTGATCCATGAACAACCATAAGAATAGACAAAAACTCTTTAAATAAAAAATAATGTGTTAGCAAAATGCAATGAAATACATAGGAGTCTTCATTCTTGAATCTTGAAGGTTTGATAACACTCACCCACATGAAAATTCCATTGAAACCTTTTAGACAAATCAAAGATGAACGATAAAATATATAAAGAAAAGTTAGAGAAAGAAAAAAGGAAAAAGAAAAAATGAAGAAAGCAACACAGTTAAAGAAAAAAAGAGAAACAAATTTAAAGCTACTTCCAATCTTCTTTGCAGCATTTGCAAATAGTTATTTATTCCTCTTTCTTCATTTAAATTAGATTACAGAGATCCCTTTGGTACCATATTTAACGCCTTTTTCAATAATAAAATCCATTATTGCACCTTCCTATTGTTAGCAAAAAGTCCATAAAAAGTTATAAGTTTTCCATTTGTCAGTTTTGCCATTTCTGATAAATTCTGTCATCTTTACAATTCATTCTTCTAATGTGGATATTTCCATATTTCTTCATTGTTTTGCATATAATAATTTTGTGGCAGTTACTGTATATAAAATCTTCCATATATCTTTTCTAAATGATCTTTCTCTTTCTTTCTTTCTTTCTTTCTTTCTTTCTTTCTTTCTTTCTTTCTTTCTTTCTTTCTTTCTTTCTTTCTTTCTTTCTTTCTTTCCTTCCTTCCTTCCTTCCTTCCTTCCTTCCTTCCTTTCTTTCTTTCTCTCTCTCTCTCTTTCCCCCTCCCTCCCTTCCACCAAAAAGTATACATAATTTATAAAAAAAAGCAATGCTTAAAATTACACACACAGACACTTATGTATGTATGTATGTATGTATGTATGTATGTATGTATGTATGTATGTCAAAGCAGAATATAATTCAGTCTGAAATGCAACTGAGTTGTGAGCAATTCTCTTATTATGATTATTTGGAAAAGTTAACTGTGTCCCTGCTTTTTTAAGCTGATGTGCTTATACTTAAAGAAAATAGATGCTGTAATATATTTTACATTCTGCATGTCCATGACCACCTTTAAGATTTTTATTTTATTTTTCAGTATTTTGAATTAATATGTTGAAAAATATAATTGAAACTGAAATAAATAAAGACTGCTAGAAAATGTATTGGATTTATCATTTAGCATGAGTCATAAATTTCAGGAAGAAAAAAGAAACCCTATTTATAGCTTGCTGTTGTTTGAACTATGCTTAATGAAATCTTTCTGAGCAGTAGAATTAACAGTGTAGCAGGTTGAGAAGCATTAAAAATTCTTTATGCATATGAAGCGTGCACTAAACAAAGTGAAATAAAACTGCATACTCACAAGGCCTTTTTGTTTTCAGTAGAGGCCAAATTAGGCAGCTCTTGTTCATTTGGAATATTTGAAAGAAGCTGAATTTTTAAGATTCTCATCTGTCAGCCGCATCATTTTAACAGAGAGCTGACAGTTGTAAAATGATATCCACAAAAACCTTGGTACACAAGGGAAATGTTGATAATAAACTTTATTGTTCTTCAGTACCTCAAGCAATGTCCTACCTCCCACTCCTGCTGAAAATGTTTATCTTTAAGTAGGATTCTTTTGCTGGGTCATTGGTTTCTTTTTATTTATTAGAGCAGAAAACGCATAGGAAAGAATAATAAAAAGATGCTTGAAATACTTATAATTAATTTCCAATATTTCATGTATTAAAAGAAAAAGAAAATAGAAACAATTTTATGTTTAGTCAGCATTTCTTAATAAACTTTATTTCTGAGTTTCAGAAATGAGAGACTAGCTTTTTGTACATGTTCTTTCTGAATATTAAAGTACCAAGGACTACACTAATAAAATAACAAAGAGAAGTTAGAAAATCAAGCACTCACTAAGATTCATCGTCTTGATATCATTGCTATTCAGGTGTGACCTTTTTTTTTGACTTGCAAATTACCATAAAATAATTCCTGAGGATTTTAAGTTAACTGAAGCACTCAAAAGAAACAATTTTATTGGTGAAAATTGAACTTAAAAATACTTTACTCACTGCTAATGTTTTGTAGTCCAGCTATATCAATATGTAGTGTGCTAAAGTCAAACTAAATAATGCAAACATATCATGATTTCAAGGTGTGTGTTCTAAATGGTGATTGAATCTAGATTTAAGCTATATTATTTTATATATAGCTAGGAAACCCTTTCTTAAAAGTGCTAAATATGAGTTTTATAAATAGCGCAGACGTATAAAAGCTTTTTTTTTAAAAAAAATCCAGCTCCTGTTAATTAGAACCACAGAACAAAGAGGTGGATTCAGTAACAGAAACTATTCCACCTCAGCAGTAAATTTACCACTTAGTAAATAAGTATGACCGTCAAGCACATCTGCATGGTACAAAGATGTAAGATTATTTCATTGTGTCACTATAACTTATATTTGTTTCCTACACTGTCATTTTTCTAGATTGTCTTTGGGATTCTATTTAGTTTCTCCCTTGTCCCTTTGGGGCAAGCAAACAAATTTCCCAGAGATTTGGGATTACCAATCTGTTTGTTGTTTTATTTATCCATGTTCTTGTTTCTCCTTTCTGAGATGCATTTTCATATATCTTAATATCATCACTTGTATATAGGCAATATCCAAGTTTGTTTCATACAGATAAGGTCTGTATGAGCTGTGGGCTATCATTTGAACCACCTATGTGTACTGAGATGTCAGAGAATTCCACTTAGAGCTGCTGTGAAACAGTAAAACTTAATTCAGAGTAAGCAGTCAAAGGCCACATAGTGCACTAATATTAATTTTAAAACATTTATATGCAAAAAATGTACATATTTGGGGGAAATTATGCAGGAAAATGTATATATTGAGGAAGGTGATATTCACCATGAGTAGGATGTTCCTGTCTGCTTAGCATTTGGAAAACAAACCACTTCCTGCCATTTCTAAGAAAACTCTATGGACACAATCCATTAAATTACCAGGAATCAGAGGCTCAAAGGAAAATTTACTCTTTGGCAAGAGCTTATTCTCACAGCCTCAATTTTCATCTCCTTTCTCTATCTACCATATAGAAGAAACATAATTAGGCTATGTTACTGGGCAGTTGCAGTGATGGGGAAGGTAAGTGAAGTGCTTTGCATGCCTTGAAAATGGAACACAGGCCCTGATTTATAACATTGCATAATTACCTAGGTAATATACCTAGGTTAGAAAAAGAATGTGAAATACGTTGCACCAACAATAATTTGGGGTTCTATAGTTTACTGTTACTCTGTAGATACTGTAGTAACTGTGAGAGGGATCTTGGAGTCCTAGTGTGCTGCAGCTGCCAAAAAAGCCAACACAGTTCTAGGCTGCATAAACTGGGATAGAAGCAAGATCACGTGAAGAGTTAATACCATTTTATAGTGCCTTGGTAAGGCCACACTTGGAATACTGCAGTCAGTTTTGGTTGCCACGATGTAAAAAAGATTTTGAGACTCTAGAAAGAGTGCAGAAAAGAGCAACAAAGATAATTAGGGGACTGGAGGCTAAAACATATAAAGAATGGTTGCTGGAACTGGCAACTATCTAGTCTGATGAAAAGAAGGACTACGGTTGACATGATAGCAGTGTTTCAATATCTCAGGGGCTGCTACAAAGAAGAGGGAATCAAGCTATTCTCCAAAGCAGCTGAAAGTAGGACAAGAAGCAATGGGTGGAAACTAATCAAGGAGAGAAGCAGCTTAGAACTAAGGAGAAATTTCCTGACAGCTAGAACAATTAATCAGTGGAATAACTTGCCTCCAGAAGTTGTGAATGCTCCAACACTGGAAGTTTTTAAGGGGATGTTGGATAACCATTTGTCTGAAGTGGTGTAGGGTTTCCTGTCTAAGCAGGGGTTGGACTAGAAGACCTCCAAGTTCCCTTCCAACTCTGTTATTCTATTCTACTCTAGCTAGAAATGTAGAACACTAAAGTCCCAGATTATTTGGAGGTCATCATGAATGCTTAGATCTGGATCCAAGTAAAGTCTGTCAATCAGGAAATTTTACAACAATGTAGAATTGTGATTTTTGTTTGTTTTCTTTTATTGATTTCTGGAATGTTCTTTAGATGCTATTCAATTTAACCTGACACTTACTCCCTTTTTTTCTATTAATTTAGCATCAGCCATCTTTTTTACTCCAAAACCTACAAGTATTGCCTCTGATTAGGTATGGGATGAAAGACAGTGAAAAGGCATCTCAAAGGAGGAGAATTGCTCTTGTTTATACTGCCATTTGATGTGTTTTATGCCAGTCTCTTATTCTCCGTGCTGAGAACTTTGCTGAGCTCCCATTAGTCTGCATGGAATGAATATCACCATAAAATTAGTGGGTTCAAATGTAAAATGATATTGCAGGAAAAACAAAGGTCATTGCTGCTTTGAAGTCAGTTATTAATATGTTGAAAGCTTTGGTGCAGCCTTTTCAGTCTTTTGGGGAAACATCAATGGACATTTTTTTTCTAACGTGGTTTTTATCACTAAGCCAAATTTGAAGTAGTCTATTTATCTGATTTTTTTTAAAAAAAGTTTTAAAATGCTTTGGGAGCGCAAATTGACTTCCTTATTCATATGTCACGTTTCTGGTAGTTTTAAGTGCATTTCAATTCCTTGGGCATGAAGAAAATGTCCTGCTTTCAAAGACTGGGTCTTTGCTTACTTCATGTGCCACCATGGCCTCACTGGCTCCTTGTCACCAACAAGCATACCATCAGGGCACAGCTCTCAATTACTTCACTGATGTATCGATCTCCAGCTAAAATACAGCCACTCCTCTCGTCCCATTCTCTGTTCTAGCACAGACTGGCTAGAGATAACTATGGTAAATCAATATCATTGTCTCACTAGGGCATATTGGGGAGGGGACTGTCTTGTTCCAATTGCAAACCTTTTTTTTTTTTTTTTGCAATATTGCTTTCTCAATATTTTTTTTCTTCATATCTCTGGATTAGTGTTGTCTGATGCCATTGAGTCATTGTTGCTGACTGCATATTACAACCCATTCCTGGAGACTGTATGTGCAAGTCCCTTCAGTTTTCTTGGAAGATTTTGGAAGTGGCTTGCAAGAAGAAATAAGGAAAAGGGCAAGATATCTCAGGGATATATCTAACTTAGGGCAGAAAGAGGAGCATGAGTGTTATCATGAGATTTGCTGATAGAGCAGCTATTTTTGGTGCTGTTCTTGCCCTTAGCATGCTCCAAATAAAGTTTGTTGTGCTGGGTATAATTATGTAATTCTTACTATCCAGAGTTCATGCTTTTTTGTATCTAGTTCACCTTCTACTGTGCTACATGTGCTTCCTTTGTGGCTTATTCAGTTAAAAACCAAGTGGAACACAAAGAAAACAGCAAAATCAAAAATTGTGCAACAATTTAGGTAACATAGGTATAACAACTAAGAAATGATTTTTCCTGATAGTTGTCGGAGTAGGGAGAGCCAATAGTCAATCAAAATGCCCACTCGTCCAAAGGAAGCAATCAGTCTTACATTATGAAATTATCATTCCAGGAATGAACAACTTCCCTGATATTCCATTAAATTCCCAAAGCAAGAAATCTTCCCCCTGAGATCTCCAAATTGGCAAGTACGGGAAGAAAGAAGTGTCAGAAAGATGTGTAACAAAAAACAGCTGCAATGACCTTCACTGAGCTCCAATGCATTATCCAAAGAAATTTAAAAGAAATTCTCATGTACCCTGAGAACAAAATTGAAAAACAGAAGTCATTTTCCCAGGGGAAACACAACATTGAAAAACCACAAGCACGACAATTAATGGTTGCCATTGCATTAGTTGTGGCAAATAAAGTAGCTACAGAGATATTTCCATTTTCAAATGACAAGTTGATTTACTACACAGCACTGTTTTACTATATAAGAAACCAATTTAACATGCAAAATAAGAGAAAAATTAGCCCAGAATAATATTTTAATTGTGCAGGCATTAACAGTTTCTTTCAAGTGCAAAATTGAGATATGAGAGAGTTAAAGAAGACAGTTGGTTTCTGTTCTCTTAGCTTTGGCAATAACAGCAGAGAATGATTTAACAGTACATAGACTCACAAGGGAGTATGACTTACCGGTGTGCCAAATTATTACACTTGTATGTTAACTTTCTCTGTTCCTTTATTCCAAAAGGGAACATCTCATGTATTTACAACATGAACATGGCTCATGCCTTGAAGCCAAGTGAATGCTATTTAGGATGGAAGAGTGATTCTTGGGAATACCCTGCTGATGAATAAGTAATGGAGATTTGTTTTGCATGAAGTAGAGGGAACAAGAGGAAGAAATTATTATTATGCACATCCACCTGCTTTAAAATGGGTATCTATAATGAATCATTTATATATAAGGGTAAAGACAGACCTCACAAATGTCCTGTTCAGTAACTGTCCTGTTGGAAGTTACAGCTGCACCAAAAAAGTGATTTTACAACCTGTCCTTCCATTTATGACTGTTGCAGCATGTCTGCAGTCACATGATCAATATTTAGAATGTTTGCAATTAGCAAGTGTTTAGGACCATCTCAGTGTCCTGTGGTCACAGCTAGCTTTCAACAAGCAGAATCAATGGACAAGCCGGCAGTAAAATCACAAATTGCAGTCCCACGGTGTAGAAATTAATTAATGTATTATGCATTGGCTGCATGTGCACATAAAAGAAAGTTTCATCATTGCATTCAATGGTGTGATTTTTTTTTTTTGGTTCAAAAAAAAGAAAAAGAGAAAAAAAGGAAACCAAAACTCTAAGATCTACAGGACATGCACACACAGTAATCATGGAGTGACTTCAGGGGTGGGTTCTATTTATCTTTACTACCGGTTTGCATCATGCGTCCACTTGAGCGAAGTGAGTGATCTGCATGCGCAGATCACTTCTGATGACATCCAGGTCAATGAGCGGAGCCTCCCGCTGGTTTTACTACCAGTTTTTATGAACTGGTCCGAACTGGGGGGCAACCCACCACTGAGTGATTTGTGTGTGAGAGATGAAAAAATGGGGCAAGGATCTATTTCCTTCCATTGTTTTTGAGCAGATTCTTAATTATTAAGCATGACTAATACAAAACACAGATGATATTTTCAGAATTTAGTGATCTGTTTTATTCCAGGAGCCAATGCGAACTAGTTTCTTTCTGGTCATAAATCAGAATAATTGTGCTGAGCTAATAATTTTCAGAGAAGTAATCAACACACAAACCGTATATTTTAAAATGCCACCTAAGGATTAGCATTCTGTGTAATTATATTTGGAGACAGTGGCCATATTTGGAAAGCAGGTTTTTTTCCCCTCATCATCTAAAAGACATATAACTCAAGCAATATACATCTAAAGTGATTAATGACAAATTCAGCCAAATGAGCTAATTAAGGCAAAAACTAGGAAAAACCTCTAACAATCTTTCTGTCTATTCTGTGTATTTATCCTGAAACTCAGGGTAATTATTCTTTTTTTCAGGCCTTATAAATTAAATTATATGTATACTGCTCATAAATAATTTTTCTTCAGTACATGTGCTCTCCAAGATACATTTCACGGTAGATAGAAAATATTCAAAATGTAGGACTAGAAATTAATCAGGAAAACAATTATAATCCCCTCCCTACCATAAAGTTTTTTAAAAGTCTTGAATAAGGTAATGTGTCAGTGTTCATAAAGATTAACCTTGGAATTTTTTGAAAGACAACTGTGTAACTTCTCCCTACAAGTTTTTAAAGTTTCCAGATCTGAAGATTTGAGTTATAACAATCATTTTGCAATACCTTGCCAGTTTTCTACTCATTCAGTATTGCTTATTAGGAAGAAATGGAATATCCGTTTCCATCTTAAACTTTATCAAGGATCTACAATATGGAGCAAGAAAACTGATATTTTAATTTGGAATTCAGCATCGGTTCAAATAGTCAAAAATATTAATAACAATGAAGCTAGATTTCAAAACCTAAACAGACAGTAGACCTCAATAATGTGAGTTGGACAGCCATATAAATTTGTTTAATTAATTAATTAATTAATTAATTAATTAAATAAATAAATAAACAAATAAATAAATAAATAAATAAAAATATTGGGATGTCATGAACAGCTTTGCTAGCTTCCTAGCCAATGGGAGGCCAGAACAGGCCATGAAATAGGCCTGTTTCAAAAACAGGTCAATCACTGTCCAGATCTCAGTATTGCCACGACTCTCCAGGAGTTCTACAATAAAGTCCATGGCCAGTTCCTCCCATGGCCTGATGGGGTTCACCACTGGTTGTAGAAGGCTAGTGAAGATCCAACTTGTTGAAGAACCATCCTTCCACCAAGCGGGCCAGCATATCCTTCATGAGGGGGAGAGGGTACATGTGCATACTCCATTAATATCCTGGAAGTCTACACATAATCACAGATAGAGTACATCTTTGATTTTGGTAACCTACCCCTGGCAGTATCTCTATGGCACAGTCATAGAGATGGGGAGGAAGGATGTCACACTCTTTCTCTGGCCAAAGCTGAACACTTTGGCCAGATATTTATATACTGCTGGGAAGGTTGGCGCTTCTCACACAGCTTTGGCCTCTACCACCCCAGATCCCGGGCATCCACCTAGCTGTAGTTGTTCATGTGGTGGTGGCTTGAGGCCAACCCCTATGCGCAGGTGCCAATAACTCCCACTCTTCATGTGGCATCCCTGTGTGATTGGCAGCTCCGATCCTGTCCCAGGTGGCCATCAGGTCTTCGGTCGAGCCGTGAGCCAGAGCCTCAGGAAACAGCCCAAGCTCTGTCTGGAACCGATCCGGGTCCATCAGGTGCCTGGGGCGGAACCACCTCATCGGTTTCGCCTCCCTGCGGCGGGGTGTAGCAGTTCAAAGGTCAAAGCTTACACTCTTTGCGCATGTCCAAGATGGCGGCGCCCGCTGGGATCACGATCTGAGGATGGGGCGCTGACCTACCCTTTGGGTTCTTTGGGGGTCGTTTTGAAGATCCTCGACCCCAGGACCTGTCAGGGGAGCTCCCAGCCAGCACGGAGAGGGTTTTCTTTCGCTCCGTGACTGAGCCGAGGGGAAGGGGCGATGCGTGGAGCGCCAGGCTGATCAGCTGGGTGTCGGCAGCGTTTTTTTCACAGCCGGAGCCATCAATTAGTTGGAGCGGCGCTGTGCCGGGGGGCGCCCGCCGCGCAGCAAGTTTCAAAGCCCGGGGGGGTTGCCCGAAGTGCTACACGATGTGTCGGGCCCCCCCCGAAGACCTCTGGGACGTCGCCAGGCTCTGTGGGGGCTGGCAACAATGGCGCGGTGGTGGCGGCGATGGCGGTTGCTGTGGAGGCTAGCTGGCGGTCAGACGGCGCTGGGGACCTCCCTCTTTGGAGTAGGAGCTGGGGGGGCAACAAACCAACAGGTCTGGGAGACCTGCAACCACGGTTGGGCGGAAAAGACCCGGAGCGATTTTCTGGGCCTCGGGAGGCCTCAATTTGTGGTTGTGCGGGGGGCGGGGGGCTTGAGAAAGCCGCCCCATTTCTGCCCCATTTCTCTCTCCTCCAGCGTTCCCTTTTAGAACTGGGCCCACCTGGACCAACTGTCAGCCTGTGGGACTCATTGGTGCTATGCTCTATTATTATTACTATTCTGAATCCCCCTGACTCTGGAGACGGCTATTGCCATCTGAACGGGAGACCGGTACATGGCTGCATCCCGTCGGCTGAGGGGGCTAGACATTTGCCTGACCACCGTGAGAGGGTGGCCAGGTGTCAGAGCCCCTGGGGGCTGAACCGGGACGCTTTCTACATATATGCACTTTACCAGCTTTCTACACATATGCACTTTACCAGCGACGGGACTTTACCAGCGAGGGGACTTTACCATCGGTCTTTACCACCGGACAAAACGCCGTGAGAGGGCGATTTTTGGACCTGACCCCCGGACGCTGTCTATATGCATCGGTTCATTGCTGCCACCCCACCACAAGAGGGGGTTGTCCAGCTGACCTAACCACCGTGAGAGGGTGGTTAGATCTATTTCCCCCTTGGAACTGTGGTCGTCCTGGCTTTGGACTATGTCCTCTGTGGTGAGGGGACAGGGGACTTGGTCCTGCAAATATGTCTCTGAGATCCCCCATTCCTTTGGCTTCTCCTCAGTCCTTTATATACACCCTCAGGATATGGTCGTGTTACCCATTATGATTAATGTACTCAGCAGCGGAGCTTCTTGGTCTGCGAGATTCCCCCCTCTCGCAGGCTTGGCCCTCCATTCTATCGAGGGCCTACCTCGATGACGGGCTCTGGGGTCCCGAGAGGTGGCATGCCGCAAAGAGGGGGCTGCGGGGTTTTTTAAAATTGTCCTTGTTTAAACTTTTAAGGGGTTCTGGGAGGGGGGAGGGGGGTGGGATTGGAATTAGGATTGTGGGTTTGGGGGATAACCCACTAGGGGGAGAGTCGGGCTTGGCCAGGACGTTCGGCGGGGGTGGTGGGGGATCCGGAGGGGGTCGAGCTGGTCCAGACTATGCCTTCACCATCGGTACTGTGTGTGGGAGGGGTAGATATGGTGGGAGCAGGGGGCCATATCATGTTAAGGGAGCACGCACCCGCTGTCTTCAAGCGGTAGAGTGCTCCGGCCCCCAAGGCTCCACCCATTCTCCAGGTAGTACAGACCTTCAGGGCCCGGGCCTTCGTCTGATGTTGTGCAACGCCAGGTCTGTAGTAAATAAAGCCCCCCTCATCTGTGATCTTGATTACGAGGGGGGAGCGGACCTGGCGGGTATTACAGAGACCTGGTTGGGCCCAGAGGGAGGGGTCCCTCTGGTAGAAATGTGCCCACCAGGTTTCCACGCATTCCATCAGCCAAGGTCACAGGAGAGGGGCGGGGAGTAGCGGTTATTATTAGAGAAGGCCTTAGGCCGAGGGAGACCATTGTACCTCAGACAGCTGGTTGTGAGTCCCTCCTTGTGAAGTGGGGCCACGAGGTTCAGATGGGTTTGCTGATCACGTACCTGGCTCCCTGCCACGTGGCGGCAGCCCTGCCCAAGCTACTCAACGTTATTGCCGCGGTGGCGGTTGATACCCCCAGACTTATGGTCATGGGGGATTTCAACCTGCCATCCGTGGGTGAGGCGTCTGAGGTGGCTCGGGAGTTCATGGCTTCCATGACAGCCATGGACCTGACCCAACTAATTCATGGCCCTACGCACACTGGGGGAAACACACTGGACTTGGTTTTTGTCTCTGGACAGTGGTTGAGTGATCTCGAGATAGGGGATATAGTCATCGAGCCCTTGTCATGGTCAGATCACTCGCTCCTTCGCCTTGACCTTCGAACCGCAGCACCCCGCTGCAGGGAGGCAGAACCGGTAAGATGGTACCGCCCCAGGCGCCTGATGGAACCTGATAGGTTCCAGATGGAGCTTGGGCCAATCCCGGAGGTTCTGGCTCATGCCTCATCTGGGGACCTAGCGGCCGCCTGGGATAGGGTGGCTGCTGGAGCCCTGGATCGAGTCGTGCCTTTGCGGCCTCTGACCCGGCGCCGATCTCGCCTGGCTCCTTGGTTCACCGAGGAGCTGAGGGAGATGAAGCGCCAGAAAAGACGCCTAGAGAGCTGTTGGAGGGCTAGTCTTTCTGAATCTGACCGAACACTGGTAAGATCTCATATTAGGAGTTACCTAGTGGCGATAAAAGCAGCAAAATATACTCATTTTACTGCTCTTATTGCGTCATCAGATAATCGCCCGGCCACCCTGTTTAGGGTGACCCACTCCCTGCTCCACCAGGAAGCGCGGGAGGACCCCTTGGAGGGAAGAGCTGAGGATTTTGTTCAGTATCTGTATGACAAAATCACTCAGATTCGGGCAGGTCTGGACTCTGACGGGATAGATCCAGTGAGGGTGACGGAGACAGGTCTTGAGACTGTTATCTGGGATGAGTTTGATCCTGTGACCCCAGATGACGTGGACAGGATTCTGGGTAGATTGAACGCGACCACATGTTTGTTGGACCCGTGTCCCTCCTGGTTAGTGCTGGCTTCCCGGGAGGTGACACGAGGCTGGCTCCAGGGGATTATAAATGCTTCATTAGGTGAGGGTGTCTTTCCCGCCACCTTGAAAGAGGCGGTGGTAAGGCCTCTCCTCAAGAAGCCTTCCCTGGACCCGGCAGTATTGGCTAATTATCGTCCAGTCTCCAACCTTTGCTTCGTTGCGAAGGTTGTTGAGAGTGTGGTTGCGCGACAGCTACCCCAGTACCTGGATGAAGCGTCGTATCTAGATCCGTTCCAGTCGGGCTTCAGGCCTGGGTACAGCACGGAAACGGCATTGGTCGCGTTGGTTGATGATCTCTGGAGGGCTCGGGACAGGGGTTGTTCCTCTGTCCTGGTCCTGTTAGACCTCTCAGCGGCTTTTGATACCATCGACCATGGTATCATGCTGCACCGGCTGGAAGGGTTGGGGGTGGGAGGCACCGTTTTACGGTGGTTCTCCTCCTTTCTCTCTGACCAGTCGCAATCTGTGTTGACAGGGGGCAGAGATCGACCCCGAGGCCCCTTATATGTGGGGTGCCGCAGGGATCGGTTCTCTCGCCCCTTCTGTTCAACATTTATGTAAAGCCGCTGGGCGAGATCATCCGTGGTTTCGGGGTGAAGTACCATCTGTACGCTGACGACACCCAGCTGTACATCTCCACCCCGGACCACCCCAACGATGCCCTTGAAGTGATGTCCCAGTGCCTGGAGGCCGTACGGATCTGGATGGGGAGAAACGGGCTCAGGCTCAACCCATCCAAGACTGAGTGGCTGTGGTTTCCGACGTCCCGATATAGTCAGCTGGCGCCATCGCTGGCTATTGGGGGCAAATCATTGGCCCCCACGGAAAGGGCTCGCAACTTGGGCATCCTCCTGGACTCACGGCTGTCTTTAGAAGAGCACTTGACGGCCGTGACCGGGAGGATTTTTCATCAGGTTCACCTGATTCGCCAGTTGCGTCCCTTTCTAGATCGGGACTCGTTACGCACAGTCACTCATGCCCTCGTCACCTCTCGTCTGGACTATTGTAATGCTCTCTACATGGGGCTCCCCTTGAGGTGCACCCGGAGGCTCCAACTGGCGCAGAGTGCGGCCGCGCGGGTGGTTATGGGAGCAACATGGAGCTCCCATGTAACACCTCTCCTGCGCGAGCTGCACTGGCTCCCGGTGGTCTTCCGGGTGCGCTTCAAGGTTCTGGTTACCACCTTTAAAGCGCTCCATGGCTTGGGACCTGGTTACTTACGGGACCGCCTACTACCATCAACAGCCTCCCACCGACCAGTACGCTCCCACAGAGAGGGGCTCCTCCAGGTGCCGTCGGCCAAACAATGTCGGCTGTCAGCCCCTAGGGGGAGAGCCTTCTCTGTGGGGGCACCGACGATCTGGAATGAGCTCCCCCCAGAGATACGGAGGATTCCGGATCTGCGCACCTTCCGCCGCGAGTTGAAGACGCTCTTATTTCATCAAGCTGGCGTCGCCTAAATCTTCTCCCTTTTAAGTGTAAATTCTAAATTTTTAATGTATTTTAAAATATGGGTATCTTAAATTATGGGTATTAATTCAGCCAAATTTATTTAATTCATTTTATTCGATTTTAAATTTTGTATATCTATGTGTTTTATTTCATGGCTGTGCACCGCCCTGAGTCCTTCGGGAGTAGGGCGGTATAGAAATTCAATAATAAATAAATAAATAAAGCGAAGGAGAGAATGATCCGACCACGACAAGGGTTCAGTCACTATATCCCCAATATCGATCATTCAGCCACTGACCAGAGAGTGTTCAGAGTGTTTCCCCCCATGTGAGTAGGGCCATGCACTAACTGGGTCAGGTCCATAGCCATCATGGAAGCCATGAACTCCCGCACTGCCTCAGATGCTTCACTGACGGATGGCAGGTTAAAATCCCCCATGACCATAAGCCTTGGGGTACCAACCGCCACCCCGGCTATAACGTTGAGCAGTTTGGGCAGGGCCGCTGCCATGCAGCAGGGAGCCAGGTACATGATCAGCAAGCCCACCTGTATCCCATGACCCCACTTCACCAGGAGGGACTCACATCCGGCAATCTGAGGAACAGTGGCCTCCCTCCGACCAAGACTTTCTTTTATAACAACTGCACCCCCCCGCCCCTACCCTGTGACCTCGGTTGATGAAATGTGTGGAAACCAGGAGGGCACATTTCAAGGTTGGACCTTGGCCTAACCAGGTCTCCGTAATTCCTGCCAGATCCACTCCCCCCTCCTGAACAAGATCACAATGAGGGGGGCTTTATTTACTACGGATCTAGCATTGCATAACATCAGCCGAAGGTCCGGGCCCTGAGAATCTGGATTACCTGGGGAACGAGAGGAGCCTTGGGGGCCGGAGCATGCCACCACTTGAAGACAGCAGGCGCGCACTCCCACAACCAGGTTTGGCCCCCAGCTCCCGCCATATCTGCCCCTCCCACTCACAGTACTGATGTACTGGCCCTCATCGTAACAAGCTCTAACCCTCTCATCGACCCGGAGCCCTGCACCTCCTGTGCCATGCCCCCAGCCGGGCTTGGTCCCTCCCTCAGTGGGTTATCCCCCAAACCCACAACCCTAGTTCCAATCCAACCCTCCCCCCCTAGAACCCCTTAAAAATTTAATTAAAAATTTAGATAGAAAACTCCTCAGCCTCCTTTTCGCTGCATGCCACCTCTCGGGGTTCCAAAACCCATCATCAAGGTAGGCCCTTGATAGTGTGGAGGGCCAGACCTGTGAGAGGGGGGAATCTCGCAACTCCAAAAGGATGACAACTCCTGTGGGGATTGGTGCCGCATAGCAGCAAGGGCCATGAGGCAAATTCAGGGATTGCGTGGAGAACTGCTGGGGTTGCTGAGACCCAACATGCCCTTCAGCAACTGGCCATCAGACTGCCTCCCGCTAACTAAATCCCTCCTGGCTGGGCCTTTTATCCCAGCCAGGGGTGAGTGCAGTATCAGTGGATACCAGCTCCAGCACCACAACCCATAACAGCCCCGCAGCCTGCATGCCAGCCGCCCCTCCCACATGGTTCAGAGCGATGTTTGACAGAAACCCAGGGAAGCTGGCCTATTTCCTGAACTGGATTTTGTCCCACCTTGACCGTTATGGGGACCAGTACCAAACTGATCAGGACATAATATTGGCAATTTTTGACAACATGATGGAGGGAGAAGCAGTGGAGTGGATAGTTTAGTTACATGATGAAGGAGCCCCAAAACTAGAAAATGCTGATGAGTTCGTGCAACTGCTCTGCATCTGATTTGAAGATATGGCCCACAGAGAGGAAGCCGAAGCTTAAATCAAAGCCCTGAAGCAAGCAGGCTGACCCCCAAAAGAATTTGTCTGGGAATTCCGAAGGCTGGCCAGAAAATTGAGAGACTGGCTTGAACACCTTTCTGTTTACCACTTCAAAGAGGCATTAGACGAGGACCTCAGGCAAGCTTGTGCCTACAGCGGGGTCCCAGAAGGCATACAGGACTGATACTGGATGATCATAGTCATGAATTTAGAGATCCATCTGCACCGGAAGCCTGCCCCAGAGAAACCAGCTAAGAAGTCTCTGGGTCACAGAGCCCCTGCAAAGCCAGCTGAAACACTGCAACTGGCACCACCAGGAATGATCAAATGCTTCCAATGCGGCCAGCATGGCCACTGAGCATCCAAGTACCTGGCTCCAGCTCCAATCCATCAACTCCTGACTCCATTGGCATCCTGGGGAAGGAAAACCCCAAGGAAACCACCAGATAAGGGAAGGATTGCCAGACCAGCTGTTGAGATTTTCCCCCTTTCTGCTGGAGGGGAGGAAACTCCAGCTTCAGAACCCCCCAGGCTCCACCAGCAAGAACAGTGTGGAAGAGGATCTGATGGTAAGTGAAGCCATCCACCCCTTCTCCATTAAGTCCCGGATAGTCATGCCAAGAACTGGCACCCAGGGGGACATAGAAGCCATTATAGACACTGGCTGCACCAGGTGTCTAATCAGCCTCCCAATTGTCCAACAGCTAGGGATACACATGAAAACCCTGGGGCACCCCATATGCTTTGAGCAGGTCAATGGGTCACTAATAGGCAGAGCCCCAGACACTTTAGTCATGGAGATTATTAGACTGGAGATAGGATACCACCGGGATCTCAAACATTTCGTAGTAGCCCCCAAAATGACTGAATCGATATACTAGGTCTCGCTTGGCTGGACAAGTGAGGCCCAACCATCATATGGGAAGATGACTACCGAAAGCTAAGAATAGGCATTGGCCCACTGCCACTAATTCCCTCAAATAAATGCCAACAGGACGGACCCCTGGCAGCCCTAACTAGCTGGAAAATGCTGCAGTTGCCACAGATGAGCTGCTCAGCTGTCCCCAGGTGCCCAAGGATTATTGGAATTTGATGGCCATCTTTAGCAAGAGTGACTGCAACTTTTCCCTCTCTCACTGACACTGATTTAGCTAGGTTCATTCAACCTGCCAAATCCAAAGTGGCAGCCCAAATGCTGTTCAAAGAGAAAAAAGATGGAGCATTGAGGCTTTGCATGGATTTTCGTGCAATTAATGCTGTGTGAATGTGGAGAACACTTACCCCCCCTCCCCTTAATGAAAGATATGCTAAGCATTTGGCAAAGGGTAAGGGTCCACCAAGCTGGACCTAAGAGAAGCCTACTTAAATCGGAAAAGCTTCCAATTTAAGGTCATGCCATTTGGGCTCCAGGGAGTCCCCACCATATTTATGCAGCTAATCATCGAAGTGCTGCATGAACACCTGTACAAGGAGGTCCTAGTTTACCTGGTGACATTCTCATATTTAGTGAGACACTGGAAAAACATGTTAAATTAGTGCGGTAGGTACTGAAAAAACTCCTAACCACGAAGCTTATGCTAAGCTTTCTAAATGTGAGTTCCACAAGACTTTCCTAGACTACCTGGGCTACCGAGTGTCAAGTGAGGGGATTGAGATGGATCCACGGAAAGTTAAAGTGGTGCTGGACTGGCAACCCCCATGCACCCACAAGCAACTCCAGAGCTTCCTGGGGTTTGCAAACTTCTATAGGCAATTCATTCCAGCTTTTGCAGAATTAGCCCTACCCCTAACAGAGCTACTGAAAACAGCACCCCCTATGAAACTGCATCCAACTCAACCCGTTTGCTAGATTGCCAAAGAGCATTTGAGTCCTTTGTCTATAATTGTGAAGACTGTAGGGTAGAAAACATAGCTGCAGCTTTTTGATATGTAATGGTAGGGCTGCTTAGAAAGAATTTAGGATACAGGCTGTTGGAATTATTGGAATCCTGAGTTAGGATATGGTTAGGATTACAGTAAAATATAAATTCTTAGTGAGTAAGAACACCTCTCTCTTGATTTCCTGACTTTGTAAAATGTTTTCTGTGCCAGGCCAAGACATTATTTCCTCAAGAAAATGGAGAAAATTGTATTTTCACAAATAGTGGCTAATTAGACTAAGGGACAAATTATATGCATTTTACACTTTGGTGGAAGGTAGCAAGCTATTTTAAGGGACATATAGATGTTTCACCTTGCAGCCAGTTCTCACCACTCATTCTATGCACCTTGAGATAACTAACCTATTCCGTGTAATGATAGGGTTGATCTGGGATATTTCAAATTCCCACTGTATTTATTTCAAAACCAAAATGATACTAAGCAGTACATATTAGTGTTCTTTTCCCATCTTCTGATTAAGATTGTTCACACTTTATTGGTATGCTGATGAAGACAATAAACCTATTTGTTATGAAGAAAAGCATTTTTGCTCTATAGCTTGGTAAAACCAGATTGGTGGCAGAAAGTCACTTGAATAAACTGGGTTTTATAACAAATGCATGTGCAACCAAATGGAATAAATAGAAATAAACTAAACCTAGGAAGGTGGTAAAACATATATGTATGTTGCAATCAAAACAAAATAAAATTTCTTTAATTGCTTGCACTCAGAATATGTGGATGTGAATAACAAAGTAAAAAAAAAATCACAAAGCTGAACAAAATGATAGTATTTTGTAATCATGGTACTGTTTTATCATTCTGCTTTTACTGTTTTATCCAGTTTAAATAATGTTACTGTTTTGGCATTTTAATAACATTATCACTATAAACCAATCGAAGTGAATAATCACATATTTGAATGTTCTTCTACCTAAAAATTAATTGCCTGCTCATAGAAAGCCATCAAAACTTGCAATGATTCTCTGGTAACTAGTGTTTCTGCCAAATATTATTTCTATATCTATTTCCTGAAAGGACACAGTCATTTTTAAAATAAATCTTGTCCTACTATTTAGTATTTATAGCTAAAGGATAAGAATATAAGAAGATATAACTATAACCAAAGGAAAAGAATCCTGTGTGCATGCAGAAGTCACAGTGGATCTGGCAGCCACATTTCTGTTCAATGTTTTAAATATAGGAATACAATGCTCTAGCCTGCAAATATTACATCACAACTATTTCCAAGATAAGGGCTGAATGTAGTTTGGAATATTGAGACCATACTCTCAAAGGTGTATGATGCCAGGACAACATCTGCTTGCATTTCAATTAATTAAAGCCAGTTTATACAATCCACCATTTAATGATTAGTATTTTCTCTTCTGACACTAAAAGGTATTGGGAACTTTGAGTGTGTTTTGGATTTATGAACAAGAAACAGAATACAGAAAGATAATGCAGGATTATCGGCTAGTCTGATTTTCAGAGGAAGTGAAATCCTTAGGGAAAAAAGCTCCATTTTTCTCCATCCCCATGGCATACTTTATGCTAGGTTAGTGATGGCAAACCTTTTTGGCTGAGTGCCGAAAAGGGAGCAGGTGTGCACCTGGGCTGCAACCTGGAAGAGGAGCTGCCCAGGGTGCTTACACATGCCT
Source organism: Pituophis catenifer annectens (assembly GCF_029215685.1). NCBI lineage: Eukaryota > Metazoa > Chordata > Lepidosauria > Squamata > Colubridae > Pituophis > Pituophis catenifer. The sequence goes on from NW_027256881.1 coordinate 288,349,438, forward strand.
GAAAATGAACTTCCAGTTTCAGCTACTGAACTTTCAAGTTCAGCCAGCTACTCTTCTGGGTTTCTGGCACGTATGTACATGCAACGATCAGCTAGTTGGCGCGCATGCTCATGCAGGAAAACAGAAGACCAGCTCTTCCAGTTTCCGGCACTGCTGCATGCCAAAAGGCCAGCTGATCGTCGCATGGGCATGAGCGCCAGAAACCTGGAAGAGGAATGGGTGATACTGCGCATGCCAGGCGATATGGGTCTGCATGCCACTTCAGGCATACGTGCCATAGGTTCACCATCACGGTGCTAGGTGAAGACATCACTGATATTCTTGAAGACATAGTTGCAATGAGGAGCTATCTACCTCCAGCACTCAAGGTAGATCTCTAGCTGTCTATTCCCAGGAATTACTTGGGCAATCCATGGGTGCATTGTGACCTTGAATCATGCAAGTCTTTCCTTTCCATAATCATTTTTCATGATGTGGAATATTTTACTAAATACTAAATACTAAAGTATTAGTATTTTACTAAATTAGTATTTTACAAAATACTAATACTAAAGCAGACCAGGTTTTTAGGGTAAGCATTCACCTGCTGAATGCTGAAGCAGCCAGAAAAACAGACTGTGAGTAGTTCAAGATGACAACAGATGTGTGTTGGTGAAGGATCAAATAGTGGGAGGTGAAAGAAGGGCGGCAGTCTTCATCAATAACAGCAGCAATGACAGTCCAGAGGAGACGAAGCCAAATTGATTAGCCTGGTTTCCTGTTTTATGGCCTCCGAATGGCTCTATTTGTAGGGCAGGGATTAGAAATGCCTTTGAAACAGGTTGAAACAGAGCAGCTGACTAATCACTCCTTCTGTTAGCAGATAATACGTTGCCTACAAAACGTTATCCCTTGATAAAATTAACATATTGTAAATTTCATGTTTTATGAAGGGGTTTCACTGCAGAAAATCAAGAATAATGCCTACTCTTGGGTGTTGTAAAGCTGGATGGGAAAGGATCTGTGATATACATCCACAGCCCATAGTTTTATCAAGGCAATGCAGCTTTGGCATTATTACTGGTTTCTATTTGTAAGGATACAAATGAACACAGTTCTGGATAATAGAAATATCTGATCCAGTGCAGGATTAGATGCCCATAATCTTAACTATGAAGATATAGAAATATAACAGAACCAGAAAAATAACCCTTTAATCAAAAGCTGTCTTCTTTCATTGAGGTTTTTTTTTAAAAAAAAATATTAACCTTTTGCATTCATTGAGCTGAATGCAGAAAAGCTCATCCACTTTTTAAAAGAAAAAAAAATCTTCAATTTTTGACTTTAAGTGTGATCTCTTTCTTCCTCTGCTGTTTCCCATTCTAAGGAAATAAAATGAAGGATTCATTATGGCCTAAGGGAATATTTAGTCAAGGTAATGGATCTGAGGGTTTTCCCTTCACTGATTTTCAGGATGATTATATTTTATTTATGTCAATAAAAACAGTTAATCTTCAGTTTATTGAAGATTTTATGTAAGACTGCATGCATTGGTAATAATAATGCTATTAGTAGTATTAATCTCACATTGCCTTTAACCAGTGGTGAAATTCAATTTTTTTTTACTACCAGTTCTGTGGTGTGGCTTGGTGGGCGTGGTGTAGTGTGGTGGGTGTGGCTTGGTGGGTGTGGCAGGGGAAGGATACTGCAAAATCTCCATTCCCACCCAATCCAGGGGAAGGATACTGCACAATTCCCATTCCCTCCCCACTCCTGGGGAAAGGATATTGCAAAATGCCCATTCCCACCCTACTCTGGGGCCAGCCAGAGGTGGTATTTGCTGGTTCTCCAAACTACTCAAAATTTCTGCTGCTGGTTCTCTGAACTGCTCAAAATTTCCGCTACCGGTTCTCCAGAACCTCTCAGAACCTGCTGGATTTCACCTTTGAGTGTCTGATGTCTTACAAATGTATTGACTTAAAACTTGGAACAAAAAGTACCTTTGAATCAACAGCAAAAATGTTGCACTAATAGTGTTCTTCCTTAAAATGTTGTTACAATCAAGATGCTAATTTTAATTTAAGAAACAACAGTAAAAATATGTGTGAAATACCCAACTTCTGTGATCTTTGGATGGCAAATTTGTTGTCCTCTGGAGCTATAAGATCTGTTTTTGAAATCAACCAATATATTTGCCAGATGAAAAACTTGCTAATTAACTCTAATTGTGTCCAGAGTTTTGAGTCCTAAAAGTATAATATTGTGGACTGTAAAATTTACATTGGAGTGTGAGAAATAATATCAACAATGGCTTGTTGTAAACTAGAACTCAAACGCCCAGAGATTTGTGTAATTTACTGCAGAATATTTGCTATTTGTTTGTTTATTTTAGGATTTCTATAATACCATTCTTTTTTTTTTTTGCGAAAAACATAAAAGAATTGCTGGCTGTTGTATGTTAAGAAAACAAGCACTATAATTTTAAACTGCAAAACCCTATGTGAAAGGGTAAAAAAGAGCTTCAGATTCACAATAGCATTGTGTTATATCATTCCACTTACCTTACTGTAGTTTACTGAGTTGGGTGGCAGAAGGTAGGCATGTACTGAATCAAAGTTACTATTCAGGCAACCAGAAAAGCTTGTTATATGAGTCCCTAATGTATGGTGAAAGATTGACTGTGATGTTAAATTTTGCCAAAAATTAAAAGAAGCTCTTCAATAATTTCACTATTTATAATGAATGAGGCCCATTGCATTACTATGGGGTAGAATGGTACACATTTTAGAAATATATAGCTAATTCTGAAAGAAGAAAGAAAGAAAGAAAGAAAGAAAGAAAGAAAGAAAGAAAGAAAGAAAGAAAGAAGGAAGAGAGAGAGAAAGAAAGAGAGAAAGGAAAAGAAAGGAAAGGGATAACGATTACTGTTGAATTTTTCATGCTTACAATGTGCTATTATCTCAACTCAGCACTCCCACTAATGGCTATGTATGGCCTTTGACTGGGCACCTACATTAATTTTAGAGCCCTTCTATTGTTTTGCTTGCAGCAAAATCTGACATAAATGCAATGTTTCACCTCAGGTTGAACTTGGTGAGGAAACAACCTGAAAGTCAATTAAAATCCCAACTCGCTTCCTCTCTTTTTGCAATAATGTTTTATTATTATTATTTCACACCCAAAGGTGCCCAAAAGGCCTTTGGTTGAGAAATTCCAAAGGAAAAGTCTTTCTATTGCACTTCCTTTTTATAAAGCTATATAAGAAACATTTACATGAGAAATTTTAAACATTTAAAGAAAATAATAACAACATCTAGATATCTAGACATAAACCACATACAATAGTAATTTCATTCAACTCAAACTCAGTGACATGGGCGGCATAAAAATGTAACAAACAAACAAACAAACAAACAAACAAACAAACATATAACCAAAACCACAGAAAATGGTTGCCCAGCTGCTCCACAATTATCCTAATAGCCACCTAAATAAAATTGATTTCTTAGCATTATGGAAAGTGTAATCGGCAGTATTTTTACTTACTTTTTATTTAAGTAAAGTACATCTCTTCTCAGAAGATAAATATTCCCAAATTCCAGAGTCAGGAGGCAAAAATTGTGCTGCTTTTCTCCCAGTTCTTTTAGCTCAATTTCTTTCTTTCTTTCTTTCTTTCTTTCTTTCTTTCTTTCTTTCTTTCTTTCTTTCTTTCTTTCTTTCTTTCTTTCTTTCTTTCTCAAATTTGGAAATCACCCATCTTTCATAGAGAGGGAAGAGTTGGTACTTTGATGACTGTACCTTGATGACTGTACATCAAGATAGAATCAGTTTAGGAATACTGTCCTGAGTTATCTCCAGTAGCTGAAACATTTGATGCTGGGTTCTAGTGTACCAGCAGAGGAAATGGCATTGAATGACAAGAGGTAGAGCCTCTACTGAGGAAATAGTCAGATAAAAGTGCTTAAGCTAGGCCAAGAATATAATGTGAGTAAAGAGCTCAAATAGGCATCTCCCTAATTCATTACCGGATAAAGGGGAAGCAAATTCAAACTTTCAAAATTCTCTTTCCTTTGAAGCTTTACCATAAAGGTAACAATGTCCTATATGGCACTGGTTTTCTAGTTTGCACTGCCTTGAAGGGCTGTCATGTAGAGGCCATTGTAAATCTTTAGTAATAATGCTCAGGGGGTGGAAGCTGTTGTTCATTTTTTAAAATAAACTTCTAGTTGATGTCAACCAGATAACATAGCCCATTGAGACCACTGTAACAAAACTCCATGTAATAGGTTTGACTGTGATAGTAACTTAGGCATCTTTTTTTCCCATTGTAAATATAAGACATTGATAGACAATCCTAAATTACACTGGGGCAGTAGGTGGCCAATGCTTTCCCTGTTGGCCAGGGTCTCAATTTAAATCCCATGTTGCCAAGCATCCATATGTATGTGGTTCTTATCTTACCACTTGAAGCTTTCCTCTCAAAGCCCTACTTTCTGCAGGGTTGATTCTAGTTAGACTTTTCTCCATTATTGGTACTGACACATTTGAAAGGTGCACAATTTTGGTCATATTGTTGTAATTTAATTCCTGAAAAAATGACAAACTTTTGTTGATTTTCAGGCACCAACAAAAGACAACAGTCTCCAATGCAGTTTTCAGTGCCAAATCATAGACCAAATCTTTCTTGAAATAGCAATATACTGCTTCATAGTGCTTTACTGCCCTCTCTAAGTGGTTTACAGAGTCAGCATATTGCCCCGAACAATCTGGGTCCTCATTTTACCCACCTCAGAAGAATGGAAGGCTGAGTCAACCTTGAGCCTGGTGAGATTCGATCTGCCAAACTGCTGGCAGCTGGTGATCAGCAGAAGTAGCCTGCAGTTCTGCACTCTAACCACTGCACCACCGCAGCTTAACTGAAACCATGAGAACTTCAATTAATAAGATGACCATGGATCACTTTGGCTTTAAAAATTGAAGTACAAAAGACAGAGTGTCACTGAAGGCAAAAAAATTGCAAGGAGAGAAATCTTTGTGCTTTAAAAGGAGAAAGAAATGTTATTTCATGTGAGAGATATACATGAAAAGGAAGAAAACAACATTTTGAAAGAGAAAATTCCGTTGAATATTAGAAAAATCTTTTTTAACACAACTATGGAAACCTTTCCTTAGTGTGTACACAGATAATGTCTCTTACCCATAAACTATACATATTCAGTTCAGTGATTGTGGGTTTTTAAAGCCAGTTATTTAATAGCACAGTTTAATAAGTGTTCAAGCAAATAAAAGAAAAGTAACACTTTACAACAAAGTGCATTGCAAAATGATTTATTATATATCTATATTTTTATATAGATTAAGCCAATAAAATTCAAGAAGCATTTTATTTTCTCTCATATAAATGTGTAGCAGACCTGAGGATATTATTTTTCAAAGACTTTTAAAAAGCTGTTTATATCCTACTGTAACATTCAATTTTCTGTCATTAAAACCAGGATCCAATTTCATATGAACCTAATTTTATTTTTAATCTAGTGAATATTTTCATTGAATCTATTCAAATACTTTTATGTAAAAAAGTGAAACAATTCAGTTATATATCCATTATATATCCATTACTGCCTCCTTTAATTCTTCTTCCCTCAGTCAACCATGGTTTCTCACCTATCCCTGAAATTAATGCTTAGCACAATAATTTTATTAAAAAATATGATAGACAATTAATATTTTTATACTCAGTTATTTTCCCCAGTCATTTTTATCCAACTGATAGCAAATGAAATTTGAGGCAGAACTCTTAGTCTTAGAAAAGGGTAAGAAGAAAGTTGCAAGCCAGTATTTTTGGGTCAGAGTAGGCAATTAGGTAGACATTCAACAACTGCTCATTTGTAAGGCTAGCAAGGGTGCAGGCAACATTGTACAAATGATCTATTAATTCATGGGAAGGGCAAAAAGAGAAAGTATGAGTTTGAACTATCTTGGATTTAAAAGGTATTCACACCCTTATATTGGCAATGGGCAATCAGCTGTTGGCTTTATTTCCCTTTGCTACAAAGTTCCTTTTCTAGCTGAAATGTGTGAGACTTCTGTTGAATTGTTTGAGAAACAAATTTAGCTGTGTAATATCAAAAAGTCTGTCTTTAACTGCTGAATTCTAATAGGGAGAGCCTTATAGAAAGGACTAATTGTCTCCTCCCTTTAAAATACCTTTAATTCTGTGGAACAGATTTTCAGAGAATTCTAGAATATGTATGGAAAGAGGAGCTACCATTAACATAATCTCCCCTTTCATTCATTGGCAAGCTCTTGTAGACCAAAAGAACCATTATGGCTCTAGAAGGCTTATGTAAATTCAATTAGGGGCCACTGATGGGGCCAAAAGGGCAAAAGGGCAGAATCAAGGAAGAGTCAAGATAGATGGAACTATTATTCTATTCATTGCAACTTACTTATCTTGATTGCATTTGCTATTCATTCTCTTGTATAGATCCTCTTACCACCATCACAAAGAAACTCTGAGCTTTTGGTTCATTAACTCTAATCACAAGTTTGTATGTTGATCCAGAAACTTCAAACATAAGGTTACAGAAAAAGAAAAAGCAGGAAATTCAAAAGATGTCTGTTTTTTCATACAATTAAAAGTCAGAAACTCTAGTGGCCCAGTCTGATTCTTCCCACAATTCACTTTCAGCCCAAGCGTAAGAATGAAGAGGAAAAGAAATGTGTGTTCCTGTTTAGTAAAATTTATATGAACTGTAGCACCAAGAGACAAGAAGAGCCACTAGGCTTCTTACATATTTTTGTCAAGCAGTAGAAAAAAGGACTTTTGCCCAAACAAACTTCTTGAGCAACTACCATTGGATCAAAAGCATTAAGTTAAAATATTGAGAATGGACAAAAATTAATATGTTTTGACAAGGAAAATGGAACAAATGATAACTTACATATAATATGGAAGGAGCTGAGGAAGTAGATGAGTCTATATATTTATTAGAATGCTTACTAAAGATGGTAAAAGGATGCAGACATTTTAAGTCTGAAAAATGCTGGTAGAAAAGTAGTTACTATGTGGTTTGTTCTGTGAAATGAATGTCTTGCAAATGAAGTACAAATGGCTGTATATAAGAGTGAACTTTATGTATTTTGTTAGGTGGGAACAATAGTTAGACATTTAAACAGAATAATAAAAGTAAGTTGAATGGAGCAGGATTTGGTTATTTAAGACATATGTATGGTAAAACAAGAGTCAACACTGACCACGATTAAGTACTGAATGAATATGAATTGAATACAAAACCGAGTGAGTTGTATGAAAGACACATGTTCAAGTGTTTTGGTTATAGACATAGAATGAAGAAGCAGAATAAATTTATGAAGGCAGAATGAGTGGGCTGAAAGGAATGTTAAGTCCAAGAAAATAATAGTTGGATAAAGTTGATAAAGTCAGAGAGAAAGAGAGAGAGAGAGAGAGAGAGAGGGAGGGAGGGAGGGAGGGAGGGAGGTGTGGGGAAGTTTAAGAATAAAAGACAATGTATGAACTGATGGAAGCAGATATAGAGAGCTATAGGGAATTATAGTTATATGGCAGTAGTGAAATATAAAATTTGTTACTACTGGTTCTGTGGGCGTGGCTTGGTGGGGGATAATGTGACTGGGTGGGCATGGCCAATTTTTTTTTTTTTTTACTTTTAAAAACATTTTTTCTACAACCTCTTTGGCGAAGAGGTTGTAAAAAATGCTTTCAAAAGGCTCTGACGATCCCAGCTGAGTTGCCTGATCGGCAGAGACCTTTTTTCTTTTAAATGCCTCTGACGATCAGGCAACTCAGCTGGTTTTTTTTCTTTTAAAAGCTGAGCTGTGCGATCATCAGAGGCTTTTTTTTTTTACTTTTAAAAGCATTTTTTCGGCCAAAGAGGTTGTAGAAAAAATGCTTTTAAAAGTAAAAAAAAGCCTCTGATGATTGTGCGGCTAAGCTGGGCATGGGGGGGGCAGGGATTTTTGCTACCGGTTCTCCAAACCACCCACCTCCATCACTACCGGATCGGGCGATCCAGTCCGAACCGGGAGCATTTCACCTCTGTTATATGGTTGATGTAAATCACATTTTTTTAAAATTTGATTTATATGTCGCCCTTCTCTGGAGACTCAGAGCGGCTTACAATGCATTAAGCAATAGCCTTCATACTTTTGTATATTTATACAAAGTCAGCTTATTGCCCCCACAAACTGGGTCCTCAATTTAATTAAGTTTAATTTCTTTAAACTCATCCCTTTAATATTTTGGGTTAATGGATTTTCATTCCTTTTCAGCTTTCTGCTCAATGTTGGAGTAAATTATGTGATGAATATAAATGCATGAATGTTTGTAATTCTAACTAAAATCCTTTTGGATAGGACATGGAGACCTTTCACTGAGTCCCAGCAGGTTAATGGAAACAAGTAATCTTATCTAACATTCTGGTTTTAATAGAAATAAACAGGGCAAGAAGCTTCCCCAGTTACAGCTCCTACACAGACATACCATCAGTGTTAAAAGTAGAAATTAAAATGAAAAACCTTTGTTTTAAAGAAACCTTGAACCCTGTAAAAACCTGAACTATAATTCAATCAAAAACTTTAATGGTTTGGTTCAACGCTGAAGTGGAGTGAAAGATCTCAGGATTAAAAAGAATTCAAAAAAGGAAGTAATTTGATTAAAGCCATATATTACACTGTATCTATTTTCTCATTACCACTCATGGTTTGACACTTGTGAAGTAAACGGATGTTAATATAATGCATTAGAAAGAATTCCCCTCCGGAGAGCAAAGCTAGCTTAGCGAAGTGATATTTAATGCTTTCTATGATATTTATTTAACTAAAATGGCTGATTAGATGTTAAACAGAACAGAGGTTAATGATCTCTGTTATTGGCATTATAAAAAAATTAAGAAAGTATAAAATAGGGTTAATGATGTATGCCATTATTGTTATTATGGGGATTAAAAACATGCAGTTGTTGGCTACATAGGAAAAAATGGCCCCCAAGCTGTGAGTAATTAGCAAAATTGTATTGTGCTTTAACCTTAGACAGTAATTAATTACTAGGATTAGACGGTGTCTGCTTTAAGCATTGATCTGGATCAGTTACTTACAAGGAATAAAAATCTGGGCACATTTTTATTGAAAAGCAGGACAAAACATAATTCAGCCTATACACACAGAGATTTGAGTTACGATATGGCACAGTAAAAATGCCATAAAGGAAATCCAGAAAGCCTAACGTTCACTGAGCAATAAAAACTCTACTACATGAATGAAATTCCAATTGATGTAGATTTGGGCTTTCTTTAATTTGTAGAATAAATTACATTTGTTTAACACATTGCATAAAGGGCCTTATGTCTGACCCGCCAATTTGTAATCTTGCCTACTTTTTTCAGTATCTAGCATGGATATAATGTAATAAGAAGGTTGGCTAGTATACAATCAACTGCTTTATTTCAAGAACGGTCTTTTCCATAGTTAATTAGGATAACATATTTTAAATATAAATATAAATAATAATATCTTACATATTGATTAGAAAAATTGTGATAATAATGATGATCATAATAATATTATAAATTGATTAGAAAGATGTTCTCAGTGATTAGTAATTCTTCAAAAAGTTGTGGTCAATGGGCAGGTAAAAATAATTCTTATATGTAAACCATTGCAACTTCCCCTCTAGTTTTAGCTTTAACTCTTTCTACCCATTTTCCTCTTTAGCAAAGCAATACTGCCATTTTTACCTAATATGAGGCACAAATATACATGCTAAAGAAACTGCTCAGCCAGTCCACAAAAAGCAAAATATATTCATATTTTAACACTTCTCTAGTTATATCATCTATATCTGCAGTGATATAATTTAAAATCATCATTGTAGGTGTATGACTTCCTTTGGATGGCCCAGAATTTTTTGGCATTCCAGTTTCATATCTATAATATTTGAGCACAAGGTTGTGGCTGCAGTCTAATATATTTTGATAGAAAATATACTATTTTCTCTCTTAAAATTATATGATTATGGTATGTTTTTTCTGAACCCTAATAGATAAGATTTGAGTTATATACACTCTACTTTTGTTAAATGTTGAAAAGAAAGACTATAATAGTGTCTGTTAAGCTTTTAATTCACTTCTTTTATAGGGTGTTTAGGTTATTTAGGCAAGAATTGTTCAATTTCTCCCATCTCATGTCTCAGAGGTGCTTTTTTCAAAAGGCATCTGGACTGTTTTTTCCTTGACAAAGAAGAAAACGTTTTGCTTCTCATCCAAGAAGCTTCATTAGTTGTGATGGTGGGGGGATGGAAGGACAGGTACATTCCCACCCATCTCCCCACTATCACAACTGATGAAGCTTCTTGGATGAGAATCAAAATGTTGTCTTCTTCCTCCTCCTCAAGGAAAAAACAGTCCGGTTGCCTTTTAATAAAGCACCTTTGAGATAACTATGACTTGGATGAATGCGAATCTCCACAGACATTTGTCCCATCTCAGATCTTCTATACAGATCTATTCAATTAATCTATTCAATTTAGAGAAAAAGAGAATATTATACATGTATAAGGTCATTTTGCTTTCCAAATATTATGTGTTTGACTACCAAATTGTTGTTAAATGTCTAAGATTGCTAAATCTAAATTTTGCTTAATTAAAACAGACCACTACCTACTTTTAGCCTTTCTTCAGCCACGTTGGTTGATGATGGATTAGATATTTTCCTTGAAAATAGTTAACATTCCATTCCACAGAAAGAAAAATGGCTGAGATCTTATTTAGATACAAGATATAAGACAAATGCAAAAAATATATGGGATTCCTTTTATACAATGGCATTTTCTTTTCTGCCAAGCTCTTTCTGATCTTCTTTGCTGATACTGAAATCAACCTATTGTGTTGACTAGGCTTAAGATCATACAATGACAGAAACAGATAATTTTCCTCCAAATCTTATTCATCTGTAGTGGCAGTGTCTTAATAGGCATGTTTGTCACCCAGAATATGAGCAAGTGATAATTTGACAGCTTATCTACCATTACTATTCTCTCATGCAATGAAGAGCTGGCAGGGGATAGTCTTTTCTCATATACTGTATGTGTGTGTATACACACACACACACACACACACACATGACATGGTTAAAATCAGGACTTAGGTGATAATTCATCTTAAAAATAAAGAATACACCGAGAGAGCATTCTAGAAAAGGGTGTTCTTTTAAAAAAAAGAACTAATAAATGATCATTTGCATTTGATAAAGATAATGACTTATCTCTCTAATAGCTCTTCTCCTTTTGTTGGAAGTTTGGATTTCTGCCTATAGCCCAGTTTTAAGTACATAATGACACAGATGAAAAGATACATAAGACAGTGTTGCAGAAGTAATAGAATAGTCAAAATTTGGATATTATCAAATGAGGGAATGGTTCAAGTTCCTCCCCAATTACAGTAGGTGAGGTCTTGTATTCTCAGCAATGAGAGTCCAAATATGATTTTCTACAGTGTTACAGTGTCTCTGAGAAGAAAGTCAGTTGATAAAGTCATTCATGGTCTCCATTTTCTTTTCTCCAGATTTTATACAATATGCAATGTATACAATTTGATGAAATGTTCCATGAATTTTTAAAGTTAATATCAAAAAACCAAGAGGAAAAAAGGGAGCAGGCACCGAAAACCAAAGAAGCAAGCAACCGACAGTGGATTTCCAAACTTCACATAGTAATTTTTTTATAGGAACTTGAGGCAGGACTAGTGAACCCAATCATACTATTGTGAAAATAGAATAAGGCTGTTTATGTGATATTGGATATATATTTCCATGCAGGATTTTATTGAAATGCATGCATTTAAATATTGGCAAAGAGCTGTGCAAAAGTTTGAAGGGCTGCCTTGATTCAGTGAACTTTGATGGAATCATCTGGTTGATGCAGATTTGGGAATCAAAGCAGAGACCTACCTAAACATAGCAAACTAACTCAGGTGTCTGTGAAACAACTTGCACCTTTTTGATTACCAGAATGGAGAGATGGAGGAAATGCTGAATTTGCGGGTGATACAAAACTGAGGTGGGACTAGCAAATACTCTTGAACGGGGCTGTCAAACTCATGGCCCACAGGCTGGATGCATCATGCGCTGGCCACACCCACATTCAGTTTAGTGAAGGAGAAAGAAGTCATGATATGTCACTTGATGCTGCCATGACAACGGGAATTTGATACCCTTGCTCAAGAAGACAGAAGCTAAATTCAGAATGGTTCTGATAAGTTAAGAAGTGGCCTGAAAATAACAGGATCAAATTCAACATGGAAAAAAGCAAAGATTTCTAGCATCCTTGCATCTTGCAAAGAGAAATCAAATGTATACTGTAGGTGTAAGACGTGGATTATCTGTCTTGGTAATATTATGCATAAAAAGAATCTTGGAAACATACAGGTAATTGTTCAAAATTATGACACCATTGAACAACAGGGCCTTAGGATGGGTCCTCATAGTAACAGCTTTTGCAGTGTCCTGTGGTTATATGATTGCAATTAGAGAAAATTGGAATCAGAACACAATTATGATGGTTGCATCATTCCGCTATCACACCATTGCCATTTGTGACTTTCAGTGTCAACTTCTGACAAACAAGGTCAATGGGGAAGCTGGCAGGAGGCCACTAATGGTGATCACATGACCATAGGATGCTGCAGCCTCAGAGGATTCACCTAACAATGGCAACTGGGACTGCCACAACTGCTGTCATAAGTCTTCATGGTCATGTAACAGTGCCCTTTATGACCATGTTGCTGAATGCCAGAGTTACCAGTCCCCATTATCAATGTTAAGAGCAAACTATTTGCATTAAATTGCTATGAGTCAGTTCCACAATATGTCTGTTAATAAGGGCAAATGTCACACAACATCAATAGAAAAACCCACTATACTCTGCAATCTTCATACTCCATTTCAAGTACCTTTAGTTCTGGACACTATGTTTTGAGAAAGATTCAGAGAATTGTAGACAATTCACTACAGAGTAACAACAATAAACAGGTCTATGGAGATTCTCAGTCATCTAGGTCATGGTTGTCCCAAAGGTGTTTTTTTCAAGAGGCAACTGGACTCTCTGGTTTTTCTTTGAAGACATTTTGCTTCTCATTCAAGAAGCTTCTTCAGCTCTGTCTGGATGGTGGGAAATGGAAGGATTTAAATACCATCTATCTCCAATCTATAACACAGTCCTTTCAACAGTTCCAAGAATGCTCCACACCAATTTACACCACTCAGGTGACCCTGAGGACACAAATAAACCTCCAGGTGGCCGTAACAATTAACTAAAAGAATGCAAATGACCAGCTGTCTGCAAGGAGTATAATTCCTTCCATTTCCTACCATCCAGTCAGAGCTGAAGAAGCTTCTTGGATGAGACATGAAATGTCTTCAAAGAAAAACCAGAAAAAAACTTTTTCAAGTTGCCTCTTGAAAAAAGCATCTTTGGGACAACAATAATCAGGGAAAATAAGAAAAGAAGCTTAGGTTGTTTTGTTTGTTCAGTGTTTGAAAGAACAACAAAAAACCACTAATCTACTCTGGACATTTTGGTTACTGTTTTTCACAAAATTCTTTTGAAGAGAGTTAATTTAAAGCCATCAATTAACGGATAATCAAAATCAGCTTCTTGCATAAATGGATCTACCTTAATATTTCTTAACCTAATAATTCTCCCTTGCACAGGTCCCTAAACACCAGTAAACTGTTTCTCTTTAAAAGAGAAAAGAGTGCCATTGTAGAATTTCAAATTCTTTTGGCACTTGAGAAGGGCGTCAAAAAATTCAAGATGGTATCTGCAGAAGCACTAGTCCTTTTTAGCAAATGTCACTTTAAATATTCATGCAGATCCCTTATTTTGAGAAAGGGCTATGTCCATGTTTTTGTATCATGTCTGGGTTTCACCTGGAAGTAATAAAAGGTCAAATCTTCAATGGAAATATACTGTATAATCATCAGAATTATTTTTATAAACTGTAACAAGCTATTATTGAATAGTGAAAACTGGTTTATAATTTTCAGAAAAATACATCCATCAAAAACCTGGAGAGGAGACGCTATTGAATTTCAGTGGCAAATTAGGTCCAATAATAAATACCTCATTTTTGAGGTATTTTTTTTAAAGGTGTACAAGAACTTCAGGGATGGAGTATTTCAAACTAGATATTTACTTCCCTTCCTACATTTAAAAAGCTATTTTTCAGAAGCTAGCCCTTTTGTTTTCTAGTTGCCCATTAGCAGCCTGCAATCTTAACAATCTCTAACCCCTCTTATGATAGGTTTGGCATTAAATGTCAACGAACTTGTTTCATAGGCTAATTTTTCTTTTTCATTTTCACACTTATGTCAACTCATGACATTAGAGCTCTTTAATTTCTTCAGTGAAATACTGGTGTCAGCAGGAAACAGAGGTAGTAATTTAGAATTATGTATTCAAGTCTATTTCCACTGTAGTTGAACTTCCCAGGTCATCAATCAGTCTATCTTCTGTAAACAATTATACAATGGAGAATCCAGTTGATTACTGTTTTCTTCCACAGGGGTGAGAATAACCACAAGTAACATTTTCTATGGAAACCTTAAAAGGTCAAGCCATGTTTTGAGGTATTGGTGATTACCTACAGTATATGGTGCTATATGAGTTAGGTTCTGAGCTTCTAAGAGACCACTCTGGTTGCCAACCATGCTTAATCACAAAACATCTGAACATCCTTCCTATTCTTTGATAGGAAGGGAGTTGATGTTTGGCATTCTCAGTGGGAGCTCTATTCCTCTGAACCAGCTTGACCTCTGAGCTAAGCTTGTTTCTCATAGTCTTCAGAAGACTAGTAAAAGCTTCCCTATTTGTTCTGACCTAGGCTTCCTTGGAAAGTGTAAAGCACAATCTTAGTCCCGCAAAATCAGGGGTGAAATGCTGCTGGTTCGGACTGGATCGCCCGATCCGGTAGCGATGGAGGCGGGTGGTTTGGAGAACCGGTAGCAAAAATCCCTGTGTCCCCCCCCCCATTACCCAGCTGAGCCATGCAATCATCAGAGGCTTTTTTTTTTTAAAGCATTTTTCTACAACCTCTTTGGCCGAAAAAATGCTTTTAAAAGTAAAAAAAAAAGAGCCTCTGATGATCCCATGGCTCAGCTGGGATCATCAGAGGCTTTTAAAAGCATTTTTGCTACAACCTCTTTGGCTGAAGAGATTATGGAAAAAATGTTTTTAAAAGGAAAAAAAGCCTCTGCCGATCAGGCAAGTCAGCTGGGATCGTCAGAGGCTTTAAAAGCATTTTTTTAAACAATGGTTTTAAAAGTAAAAAAAAAAAAAGTTGGTCATGCCTACTCATATTACCCACAGAACCAGTAGAAACAAATTTTACATTTCACCACTGTGCAAAACCTTTACAGTCATATTTATATGACTGTAAATTACTTTCATTTACAGTCCACAAGGCTTGATAAACAGTCTTTCAGAGGAAGGTTATCAACACCTACCTATCTCATGCGGAATGCTGCAAGAGAGCTAATTTCCAGACGCAGGGCAAGGCCAAACTTGGCGCAGAGTCACAAACAGAACTTTCAAATCTTGAATCGGCCAGATGAACTAATTGCTTCCTGCAAAAGCTCATGTCATGTTCACTCTTCTTTTATGTCTTATGGAAGGGGCCAATCATCTCCAAGCCTTATTCCCAAGCCTTATTTTATGTCTTATGGAAGGGGCCAATCATCTCCAAGCCTTATTCCTTATTCGATCCTGCTTCCTTAATTGTTCTTGTCCTCTGGCAGCTCTGCGCATGCACACACTGGGAACAGGCTCCCACTGTTCTTCTGCCTCGCTGCTATCAGACTCCGGAGGCTGCACATCTATCAGATGGCCTTGGCTCCCTCTCTGCCTCCAATGCAGATTTAGCTATGAATAGGTAATTACAAGGGTCCAAAATCTGTGCCTTTCTTATTTATGTATTCTGCTAAACGTTCCCTTTTCTATGTGTGCAAGGGGATGTTACAACTTTTGAATAATGTTAGAGCTTATTAAATGATAAACGTAAAACTGCTCATAATATCAAATTTGCAATATGTCACTTTAAGGGGGAAATGTTAACATGGCTAGCAACAAAATATTTTAGGATAGTTTCCAGTTGACTTTTTTTCTTCCAAATTTGTGAGCATCATTCATTCACCTTTGCCATTTTGTTCAGAGAAGTTTCTCTTTGTGTTTGTATAAAATGTATTTTTAAAGCAGGGGTCGGTACAAGGTGAAAAGAAGCAGTAATATACTGGTTGACCTTTCACCGGAATTCCAGATAAACACCCAGAAGTTGAGTCAGAGATAATCACAAGATCTGGAATTTACAATAACAAACTGTCCATATATCTACCTGTCAAGCCTCTTCCTCTAAGGAGGGACACAAGGTCATTGAAAAGGCTTCTATCCATCTACCCAACCTTTTTAAAAATTATTATTACTGTAGAGTACAGTTAAGCGTGGTAGAATCAAATATATACCTGTAGAAACATTGTGTTTGTTTCTTTTTAGAGAGCTTGATTTAAAAAGGGATAAGGACAATGCCATTGATAGTCAACAGCTGCATAATACATCACTGTATGTTTGATGCAAAGACAGTAATATATAAAAAGGCTCTGTCCATCATTATAATTATGTTATTGAGTTTAACATCGCTACAAATTCAAATCCACACTGAGATGTAGATAGCAATCCCAGAGAATGGACTATATTATTGGTAGCCTGTTTCTACCAATTTCTCTCCTTTTGCCATGTATCATGGCAGTGACCTGGCATTGACAATGACAAATAATATAGTATTCATTTATTCCATAATAATGGGTATTAGTGGTATCTCTTTGAGTACAAGAACCACCATTTTTGGCAGGAAAGTTTGCTTAGGAAGTCATATTTATAGGTTTTCCTATAAATTTCAATGGATGTGTCATTTATAGGATATTAAGACAACATTAATAGACAATAGAAAAATGAATAGAAAGACAATAGAAAAATGAAAGGCGTGTACCACCAACGCCTTCACTGTGTTACTGATCTTTTTTGGTAACTTTTGTTAATCCATTGAATAAAGGAAGCTAAAGACATGTGCTGAGGATCTCCAAATCTTGCATTTTGTTGTGAAATATAGTTGCAAGTCAGTGGGAAAACACTTTCTTTCCATACAAAGCTTTTGTTTCATTAATGATTTCTTTAAAAGTTTATGAATTCCTGTAAGTCACTTTCTGAATTAATTTTTGATTTTGACTAAAATTGCTGTTAAGCATTCGATTCGGCTAGATAAAGTTATATTTGTTTTAGAACTTGAATTAAAAATAGCATAAGAAACCAACAGAAGAAAAAATGTCAGTTTGATTACAGAATATACATCTTCCCGATCTGATGTTGAACAAGCAGTATAATATTGATATCTGTGTTAGGCTTAGTATTTCAAATACAGCTCTGGTTGTCAGCAATTCCATGTTGCAGGACAAAAGTCTCTTTGCATAAATAATGCTTCAATTCTTAAGCATTGGTCTCAAAAGCGATCAATTTCAATCAATGGGGGAATATTGTCTGTGATAAATATGAGAAACTCTGAAGGCTTAATGGAGACATGTGATATCCATAGGTTCTTTCTCCAGGTGATGTAGTTCAAAATGGGACATAGAAAGCACTGCATGGACAAACTGATCTATGCACAGTACACCTGGTTTTGCTTGGTTGATACTACCAAACAAGTATCAACCAAAAAGAT
Source organism: Pituophis catenifer annectens (assembly GCF_029215685.1). Classification (NCBI taxonomy): domain Eukaryota; kingdom Metazoa; phylum Chordata; class Lepidosauria; order Squamata; family Colubridae; genus Pituophis; species Pituophis catenifer. Next base: position 288,367,215 of record NW_027256881.1, read on the forward strand.
CTATGATTTGAATATGATCTGGTTTAATACAGAGAATGAAACAGATAGTTTTGTTCTGTAGGACATACAAAGGGGAAGCAGGGGTAGGAAGAATGTGAAAATCTGAGTGATTGGGCATCAAGTTTACCATTTTATGGGTATGCCTACCATATACTTTCAGATTCCACATGCTTTCAGAGCTCCTAGCTCCAGAGCTCCACATGCCTTTCAGAGCCCAAAAAATTCTTCAATCATAGCAACACATTTTCTGACCAAATAAGCATACAGGCACTAAAAAATATGGCTAAATGTCTATGGAAACTCTCAGTCATCCAGGTCATAGTTGAAAAAGAACCTTTGAGGCATTTGAGGAAAAAGCATCTTTGAAGAAGATTTTTTGCCATATACAGAATCTGTTGGTGGTAACATTATTTGACAATTTTGTCGATATTAGTCTTAACAATGCAAGCATTACAATTATATCTTTCAAGGTGCAAAAGAATAAAGAGTCTGGACTAGTTTAACTAAGAATCAAGGCATTTTTATCATTCAGTAATAATTCTGGTGAGGTTATGTGAAGGATACTGTTGCTACACAGTACTATTGTGATATAAATAGACTGATCTGATTTGCACCCTGGTATAATATTCCTTGGATGATTTCTGACTGGCTAGAATTCTTCTGTGAATAAAATGTAGGGGGGAAAAAGAGCTTTACAGTAATTGGAGAAAATGAGGGGAATCAAACCAAATTCCATTAGATAGACAATGACATTATTTGTACTCAAATCCTAATCTGATTTTGTTTGGAATCCAAAACAGTACATACACACATGGGTGGGGGGGAGAGAAAGAGAGAGAAAGACAGACAGACAGACAGACAGACAGACAGACACAGAGAGACAGAGAGAAAACAATATAATACATGTATATGTAAACATGCACATATACATACACATTTTTGAATATTTGCCCCAGATTAAATATAAATCTTATGTAAAAATTTATATCTGGATTGCCCTCGTATATTCAGGGTGCTGGAACCCAAATATCTTAATAAGGGATTATGTTTATAGGATTATGACCCCTAATAATCAATTTGCTTAAATAAGTGTTCTATTGATCTCCACAATAATGAATGTAACATGCATCGCATATGTTCAAGTATATTTTTATATTAAACCATGCCCCTTTTTCCTTTCGCACAGATCCTACACTTATAATTTAAATGTATAATATCAAAACAGGATATTTTGCATCCAAGTAAATTTTTATTGTGATCAATTACAATATAACAATTCTAAAAATGTTTTCCTAGTTCCAAGGAAGACCCATTGTTTAAATGACTCCAAAATCTTACTAAGAATACATCTGTATTTGTTTTCCTGATTAGTTGAGAAAAATGCTTTCCTGTTTAGTGTAATTTTACGTATATGCAAAATAATGCTGCTGTTGAAAATATTGATATAGTAGTCATATTTTATCTCATTATCAGTAACTTCCTGTCTCTTTTTAGATAACATTTTCTTTGGGAAAAAAAACGTACTTCATGAAAAGCAACTTTGAAAAACTCACAAATAAAATCTATTGATCTATTTTTTTCACAGCATTTCCCTTTCTTGTGCAGGTGAATTGCATTATTTTATACAGAAAATGAAGAATAAGAGAGAAAAAAAAGCTCTGTAAGGTAAGAATACCTATGCAGGCATCATTGTAAAAATTAAGACAGTAAATGCATTCATTCTACGACACCAATAAAATATTGAGGAATTTAGAATCTATCTGAGGAAAGGAAAGTGGAAAAATCAACCCAAGGAAAGAAGAACATTTTATTGTCTCTAATTACTTAATTGAAATAAGACATTTAATCTGCTTAGTTGCATCTCCTACATGTTTGTGAATTACATTATATTGTGAATTACAACAAGAAAAATCTTCATGCTGGTTTATCACAAGAGAAAAATCTGATGTTAGAAGAAAAAATGTTCATCTTCCCCCTTTGACTATGTCTCCTTCTCCAGTCTTTGGCAGATGATCCAACAAGCAAAGAACCAGATGGAAGGCCACCTTAGCAACAGGGGACACTTTGTTCTCATTCTTTTAGATCAAGGTAACAAACAGCACAACCCTATTCATGTCCCACAGAATTTAATAGAATTTACTTTCAGATAAATATAGGAACAACATGTTCATTTTTCTGTTTTCTTTTACACATTGAAATGTATGTTCTAGTCATTTTTTAAAACAATGTATGTGGCTTTGATTGTCTCATCCAAGGGAGAGGTACAAATGAATGAATAAATGTTTCTTTATTCCAATGTCTTTCTGGCCAATTCCTGCCTGATGGAATGCATTTTTAGCAGGTTGTACTTCAATGTAGCCTTAGGAGGGGAGATTGAACAGTCCGTTTTTGCTTTTCAGGTTTTTCCTGGGCAAAATTTAAGGTGGGTCATTAATTTTATATCAGATTTCACATAGCCAGCAGTTTTGCTGTTAGTTCTCTGTGCCTCCTTCCCTGTCACTTAGGATTAGAAGTATTACTTACAGAGTAGTAATTACTTTTGACACATAATTATTATAGTTTTGATGACAAGAAGGCCTTTTCTTTTCCGGCTTTCATAACATATATTCCTGATAGCATAAGTTTATTGGAGGTATTTAAAAGTTTAAATGGCTTGGCTTTTGATTGCACTCCAGGATAAGAAATGAGAGGGAGTCCATCTGAAACTTTTAAGGATGATCTCACACCCGCACAGGGAAGCTAAAGGAAGCCTCTCAGTCTTTATGGATGCTGAGCTGAAGTGAGAGAGCAAGCAATCTGCCTCTAACCAACCCAGCCAGATTCCCAACAGGAAAGGTGTGCTTTTAAAGTTAATAAACCTGTTGCAATATTTTCAGGATCAGACTCAATAAAGATAATAGAAGTTAGAGATTTAAATATATCTCTTTTTAATCATAATAGGCATTCTATATTCGCTGAATATTCAAGATAGAAGCAAGGAAAATGGGGAGGATGGCTCCTTATATATACAAGGGGTGGAGCCAGGAATGGGAGTGGTAAATTATGAATACATTAAAGTCCAAAGAATAAGTTAACCCCTGATGTTCCATATATACATTATTTACACATTAGAGAATAAGGCATTTACATCTGACAAATCCCCCTCTAAATGCCGGTTCGTTATACAACACCAGTTACATTCAGATTCAGGACAATATAATACATATAATTTAGAAGTTAAATATTTGTGTTGTTTAGAAGGTAAGGGTTTTGTTAATATATCAGCTAATTGTTCAGAAGTATCACAATGTATTGCTTTGATGAATCCGTCTTGAGATAGTTGTCTCACGTGCTTAAATTTTATATCAATATGCCTGGACCTTTGTCCAATTGCATCGGATCTAGATATTTCAATGGCCGCTTTATTGTCTTCATGCATAATAAATGGTAAAGTAGGTTTCTTCCAAACATCTGTGATCAAATCATTGAACCATACAAGGTTATTTGCAGCTTTAGACAAGCAAACATATTCCGCTTCTGTGGTAGAAGTGGCTACCAGTTCTTGTTTACCAGTATACCAGTAAACTGGACAATCGTTCAATAGAAAAACATAACCAGAGGTACTCTTTCTGCATGATGTATCACCAGCCCAATCTGCATCAGCATAACAAGTAATTTTTGGTTCTTTGTCATTATTTGGTTCCAATATTAAACAAAAATCTAATGTACTTTTCAGATATCTTAAAATTCTTTTGACAGCTTCCCAATGATACAAGGTTGGTTTGCTAACATATCTTGACAATAAATTGAGAGGTAATGCAATATCTGGCCTAGTCCAATTAGATATATAAAGGAGTGAACCTATAACTGATCTGTAAAATGTGTTGTCTTTAAACTCAGGGGAAGATTCATCAGTGTTTCTAAGAAAATCAGTTTGCATAGGTGTGTCACATGTTTTGGCATTATTTAAGTTACATTTGTTTAGGAGTTCAATAATTTTATCTTTCTGAGTAAGTTTGAATCCCCTTTTAGTTTTGTTAATTTGTACACCAAGGTATTTATTCACTCTACCTAGTGATTTCAATGAGAAATGTTCGTTTAACTTATTTACAAAGATTTCCCTGCTCTCTTTATGCTTTCCAATATATAAAATATCATCCACATAAATTAATACAAATTCAATATGATCATTACTCTTTTTTACAAAGAAACAGTTATCAGCAGTGGTGGCGTTGAAATCCATGGTCTTAAGTACTTTTACCAAACAATCGTACCATCTTTTGCCAGATTGCTTCAATCCGTACAGACTCTTATTTAATAACCAAATTTCGTTCTTATTAGTGTATTGACTGTGTGGTGCTCTTACATATATTTCCTTATCTAATTTTGCGTGTAAGTATGCAGTCTGTATGTCATATTGAAACACGTCCAGATTGAGTGCAGATGCTACTACAAGAGCTGTTTTGACACTCTCTGTTCTCACTGTTGGTGAATAAGTGTCAGTATAGTCTTCTGGATATTTTTGTGCATAACCTTGTGCAACTAGTCTGGCCTTGTATAAGGTATTACCTCCTTCCAAATTCTTAATTTTATAAATCCACCTGGTACCTATAATTGTTTTATCCTTAGGTGCGATCGCAGGTGTGAATACATTTAATTCTTGTAAACTTTCCATCTCTTTTTCCATAGCTAGTTCCCATTTTTCTCTTTCTTCACGGGGAAGTTTCAATACTTCCTCATATGTATTAGGTGTTATTTGTTCTCCATCCATATGCATTATGTAATCTTTGTATTTATTTGGTATTTGGTTTCTATTGTTTCTAATATTTCTTTCAGGTTTGCTATGGTTGTCATGCAAATATCTGGCTTCCTTTTTTGTTAATGTGTCTGTCTTTATTTTATGCTGACTATTTGTCCAAGTTTTGGTTTTGTTCTTACTTTTGTTAATATTTTGATTTTCTGTTGTTCCTTCCTCGCAAGATATATTATCTTTGCTTTTATTAGGAAATATTTCATTAAGGTGCAATTTAGACCAATTGGCCTGCTCATGGAACACAGCTGTTCTGGATACTATAAATTTGTTATTATTATCAATGAATCTGTACCCTTTGGTTCCAGTTTCGTATCCCATGAATCTTAATCTCCTGGATACGTTTTCTCCCTTTCTTCTCAATTGTTTAGGTATGTGTACGTCTGCAGTAACTCCAAATATGTGCATGTGTGCTAATTTGGGTTTTCTATTGTACATCACCTCATATGGTGTCTTATTCACAATACTGGACCATGTTCTATTTTGAGTGTAATTTGAATAATGTAAGGCTTCTGACCAAAATTGTTTGCCTAAACCAGCATCCTCTAATGTGCATCTAATCATGGTTTGTAGTGTGGAATTCTTTCTCTCTGCAATCCCATTTTGAAATGCAGAAAATGGATTGGACGTGAAATGTAGCATCCCTCTATCCTTTAACCATTGGGAGAATTCTTTAGACATGAATTCACATCCCCTATCTGTCATAATTTGTTTTATTCTGATATTATGCTGTGTTTCTATGCGTTTGTAGAATTCCTTAAATTTCTGAAAGGTTTCATCCTTGTGCTTTAATGTGTAAACAAAACCATAGCGACTGTAATCATCCACTATTGTTAGGAAGTAACGTTTTCTATAGGTAATTGATGGAGTTAATGGACCAACTAAGTCCATATGTACCAAATCAAAAATATTGTTAGTTGATCTGTTAGATTTTTTTGGTCTGGGACTGGTTTTTAGTTTGGTGGATTTACATACTGAGCATTCCAAATAATTTTCACAATTTTTTATTTTGACACCTTCTGCGTGTTCAGTCATTTTTTGTACTACGGGAAAGCTTGCATGTCCTAACTTCCTATGTAAGATGTGAGCACACTCATCATGAATTGGTTTACCTATTTTTGGTTTCTTCTCATTGTGTGTATTTTTGTTATCATGAGTTATTTTACATTCATCATTGTCACTGTTACTGACATTTTCATCATCTGCTTCAATACAATCTTCCATATTTGAATCAATGTTATGTAACCATCTTTCTTTGGTTATCAGATAGGGTAGACCCCCTTTTATCATCACAGTACCTACATTTGTTTTGTTCTTTTCTATAGTTGCTTTCCCCTTTGAGAAAACTATATTGATGTCAGATTCTCTGCTTAGTTTTATAGCACTCAGTATGTTGTGAGGTATTTCTGGGATTAATAATACCCCCTCTATTTTCCCTAAACCAGGCAAGGTCACATTTCCTCTGCCTAATACTTGAACCTTTTCTTGATTAGCTACCTTTATCACAAACTTATCTTCTGTAAATGAGGTTAATATACTTTTGTTGTTAGTGGTGTGATTTGTTGCACCAGAATCAATAAGCCAATTATTGTTCTCATCTTGTTGTGTTCTGGTGCTGTCTTGTTTATTTAGCCCATTTAGTGACCCAGATTTTCTCTCTTTTGAATTTTCTCTACCCCCTCTACTTTCTCTGTAATTTGGTGGACTTCTATATTTGTGTCTATCTGTGGAAGATTGTCTGTAATTGTATTTGCTCCTATATTCTGGCCTATGTCTCTCCCTTGGGACTTTGGGACAGTCTCTTCTACTGTGTTCCCTGGATCCACAATTGTGGCATCTAAAGGCCTCATTATATTTATCTTGAAAGACTACTTTCCTAAAAGATTTGTGTTCTGTTTGGTTACTGGAACGATTTTTTCTTGAATTGTCTTCTGCTATCAATTTGTTAGATAGACTTTCTATTGATAAATATCCCAAATTAATGGTATCTAAGTGTGACATAAAGCTATCCCATGATGGATCAAGTGAATTGATAATAACACTTTTCATTGTTTGATCTGAAATCACTTCCCCCCTCAATTGCAGCTCAGCTCTTATTTTGTTTAGATTTATCAAATGCTCACTTATAGAAACCCCTGGTTTCACTCTAGAAGAAAAGAAATCCTTAGACATTCTTGTGGTTGTGGCTACGCTATCGCTGTGAAATAGATTAAACATGCATTGAATTATTTCTGATACAGTTAGGTTTGGTTTGATGCTATGATACATTGCAGGAGACACGCTAGAAATTATTATGAAAAATGCTCTATGATGTAAACAATCTATTTTTAAAGTCCAAGGTCTTCTTGGAGGACTAGTTATAAAGAATAGTAAATTTTCTTTCATGAAAATAACCTGAAGCTGTTGGTACCACTCTTGTAAATTAATGCCATCAACTCTAAGTTTTGGGAAGTCACTGGGTAAGTTCCCCACATTATTTTGTCCATTACTTACAACCTGAGGCAGTCCGTGGTCTCTCAAGTGCAGGAAATTACAGAACGGCATTGGGATGCTTGTAACGAGTCTGCGCGGTTCTCTAGCCAGTTCAAGTCTTTCGGGGCCGTCTACGTAGTTTTGCACATGCGCGTTGCTCATTTCTTCTTTGGCGCCGTTGTGGAAGGTTCTCTCCATTTCAGCTCTCTCGATCCGCTCCTCTTCAGATGAGTCGGTCTCTGGCTCGGTTTTTGGGGCTTTGGTGATGGCGACGGTTCTTCTCTTTCTCTTGTGTGCGCTGGCACTCGATTCTGTCTGCGGTGTAGGACGGAATCGGCATGGCTCTCTGGGCTCGGGTGTCGTCGTTTTCGAAGTCAGGATGGGAGCGTGCAGGTCTTGAGTTGTCGGTTTGATTTCTTGCTTCTTCGTTGATGTCTTGGAGATTTTCAATCTTGGCCCAAAAGCAGCAAAAAGCGTTTTCATTGCTGACTTTACTTGAGACTTTGTTAAATCGTCTTCACTTTCTGATTTTGGTTCATCTGAAGAGTTTGAGACTTCTTTTTCACTTTCTTCGTCTGATAGCGTTTTTCGCGCCAGAAATTTTGAACTGAGCGTTTTGATTGGCTCTGCTTCACTCTCTTTTGAAGTTCGTTGAAACCAAGATGGCTGCCGTTCAAAATTTCGCGCGAGGTCACATCTTTTCTTTTTTACAACTATTTTCTCAGTAGTCATTTCACTCACAGTTTTTTGATCTTTGGGTTTTTCTTTAATGACGTTTTTCTCTCTCGCTGCTCCGCTGTTCCTCAGCATCTCCTGGAGGTCCGCGATGAGGCTTTCATCATTCTTTTGGCTTTTTAGTATCTTTAATATCTCTGACCTGAGTTCGTTATTTTCTATCTCAATTTCTTCCTGGTCGTTGTTTTCACTCATCAGTTCTTCTTCTTCAGTGGTGTATTCTTCGGATTCTCTCGAAATCGCATTAGTGGATTCGTTGATCATCTCTTGATCAGTTTCTATTTCTTTGCTGTAGGCCCTGGTGTTGGGCCTATCTTTCTTGGACATTTTTAATTACTTATTGAGTCAATTAACCATCCTCTGCTACCAGCTTGTTGCAATATTTTCAGGATCAGACTCAATAAAGATAATAGAAGTTAGAGATTTAAATATATCTCTTTTTAATCATAATAGGCATTCTATATTCGCTGAATATTCAAGATAGAAGCAAGGAAAATGGGGAGGATGGCTCCTTATATATACAAGGGGTGGAGCCAGGAATGGGAGTGGTAAATTATGAATACATTAAAGTCCAAAGAATAAGTTAACCCCTGATGTTCCATATATACATTATTTACACATTAGAGAATAAGGCATTTACATCTGACAAAACCCAAAGAGAGTAGGAAAAAAGGGGGAAAAAAGATAAAGAAGAAGGGAGGCTCTTGGCAAGGCCACATCAACTACACCAATGAGTTTCTAATCTTGCCACATGGGCATTTTTCCAACTCTGCACTCCAAGTTAGAGGCTGCAGGCCTGGCTGAGCAGTTTAACAATTCTGAAGCTTTTTAAAAAGCCAAAAAAAAAATAAATCACAAACAGGAATATCATGTTTCTCAGGCCAGGGGCTATATGGGATTTAAACAGGGTGAGTGGCTGGCTTTCTTCCAACAATACCTGTGGCTGCGTTTCTGCGTTGAAATCCAAAGGCTGTCGCTACAGATTTTGCTACAATTTTGCCAACCTATAGTGTTGTATTCTTAAACGTGGAAGAATAGATACCTCTAAAAAGTTGATCAAAAGTAGATGTGATTAGAGATATTGGAGGCTTAAGCCAAAGAGTATCTAAATCAGAGAGCCATTGGCAAGACCCAAAGGATTTGCAATAGGGGTGTGCCTGACATAACTATTGTTTGTATTGACAAGACCTTTTGTGCCATAAGGGTAAGGCAATTTTCTTAACTAAGTGCTTTTGTTTCATTTTTTCCAGATCTGTGGCTATTGAGACTGTTGGATATGACTGCTTTTTTTTTTCATTTTTGGAAGGGTGTGTGTTGTGAATAACATCTTGCCCAAATCTGTGGTGAAGTAAAGCTTTTCTTAGAAGTATTGCCCAGTCCTAAAATACATAATTATTAAGCTTTGTCTCCATACCTAGAAGATCATGGTCTGTAACAGCTCATGGATACAACTTCATTCTTCTTATGACAAACTTTGTGAATTTTGGCAGATTAATGCACCACAGCAGTCACTCAGCACATGACAGATCTTGCCTATATTAAAACAACTGGAAATATAATTTGCAAAATCTAAGAAAAAATTTTATGCACCAGTCTTCTACTGTTACATCTCTATCAGAAATAGCAAATTCTAAACAATCCCTAAACAAGAAATCTTACATAAACCAAAAAGACGGAAGCATTTGAACAAAGGCATCAATCAAAGGCTGTTTGAGAGAGTCCAAGATATGAAAAAAGAGACAAATATATTAATCTTTCCATGACTATAGCAGAAGACAGTATATATCTTATACTATTTTGTGTAATGTGTGTAGCAGGTCTGAATGAGTAGTTTATATTCCGCAGAGTAAAAGAATTACCATATTTTTAACTCCATAAGACACACTTCCCCCCCAAAAATGGATAGAAATGTGTGTGCGTCTAATGGAGCAAATATTGTATCAGTGCTGCCTAGAACACCTGATTGGCGGTATTCTGGGAGGCCGATCCAACCACCGATCAGTGGTGGTTGGATCGGTGATGAAGGCTCCAGCTTTCCCCGGCAAAGGCAGCAGACATGGAGGAGACAGCAATAGCGGTGTTTCCGGTCGGCCAGCCTGCTGATTGGCAGGGCTACAGGAGGCCGGGATCCAGCCATTGCTCAGCTGACCGGTGGTAAGTGCAATGGAGCAGAATATTTTTTCTTGTTTTTCTCCTCTAAACTGAGGTGTGTCTTATGGTCAGGTGCATCTTACAGAGAAAAATATGGTAAATTACACTTTTAAATTTCTTCCAAGGTAAAAAAAAATAAAAATTGAAAAATAAAATCAGGAAACATGATTATGCACCACTCCAAGCAACATTTACAGTAACAGAGTTGGAAGGGATCTTGGAGATCATCTAGTCCAACCCCCTGCTCATGCAGAAGACCTGTACTACAGATTTGAACCGCCGAACTGCCGACCTTTCTGATCGACAAGCTCAGTGTCTTAGCCACCGAGCCACCTAGTCATTTCTACTTGTTTGTGATAACATCCCTTAAACTAAGCATAATCTAGCGAATGAAGTGGGGATGATTTTTGCTAGCTTCACTCAGACACCCAGCGCTACTTCATCCATGGATTAATCTGGTTCTCTTGTTTTCTCAAGCGCATTTTGATTTCTTTAATATTTTTAGATTTTTTTATCCCACCTTTATTATTTTTTATAAATAACATCATGGCGATGAGCATTCCTAATACTCTTTCTACCACCTATTTTGCTTGCCCACAACCACCACCACAAATGGGCTGAGAGAAAGTGGCTGGCACAAAGTCACACAATTGGTTCTCATGCTTAAGGTGGGACAAGAATGCTCAGTCTCCTGGTTTCTTATCCAATGCCTTAACCATTAGACCAAACTTACTTTTTTGGAGGGGAGGGGAAGGAAAACCAACAAAAATTCTATCTGTAGTAAAAGGAGTGATATCAAGAATATGGAGATTGGCATAAAATAATATATTGAAATATTGAATAATTAAGGAAATATTATAATTCAACAAAATATGTGTATTACTACTAAAAGTCAATAAGATTGTTAATTGTGTTAAATATGAAGAATATTGCTTTATTTGTACTAAAATGTGACTCTGGTTCCACATGTTCACACAACAATATGTTTGTAGAAAAATCTTTATCTCTATCTATATCTATATCTATATCTATATCTATATCTATATCTATATCTATATCTATATCTATATCTATATCTATATCTATATCTATATCTATATCTATATCGTCTATCTATCATCTATCTATCTATCTATCTATCTATCTATCTATCTATCTATCATCTATCTATCTATCATCTATCTATCTATCTATCTATCTATCTATCTATCTATCTATCTATCTATCTATCTATATCTATCTTATACCCCCTACAATTCTCCTGTTGGAAAAGCTATACTGAATTGGAAGTCTCCTACATGTAGAAAGAAAGAAACTTTCCATCGGTGGAAAATTTTGCATTCAGATTTTTATTTAAAAAAACAAATACATTCTCCTCAAATGCTGTAATATATTTAATATTTATATTACATTTAATATAATGTTTGCACCTAGTGTGTGAACACATAAACCTTAATTGCTCTGCTTTTGTGAACATAATATGTTCTTCATCGCAGATATATTTAACTAATGATATAACAAACATATGGGAAAATATCATTATTCTAGGGATAATCTGTCATCAGGGATGATTCTATAGCTGAATGCAGCTCAAGCTATCTAGCCATAGTGTCCTTTAAATCTCCCTCACAGCCGTGCTGCTTTTCTTTTTTCTATGCAATTAAAGCAATACCATTGGGGTTTAAAAAAAAAAACAAACTCTTTTTTTTTCCTAACCAAAAAGAATGTTGGAATGAAATTATACAATGAGTATCAGAATTTGGCCTATTTTTCTATCAGTCAGATAAGCTCCTAAATTGGACATAATTGGACCAAATTTGAGGTGGTGGGAGAAGCCAGAAAATCAATCAATCAATCAATCAATCAATCAATCAATCAATCAATCATAACTGAATCCAGATTGGTACTTCAGAGCAAAACATTACAAGAAAATAATTTCCTATAGGGCATCATATGATAGAGAGAGCATCCCAATGTAGACATGCCCCAGATGCACATATATGAAGGGAAAAACGAGCATAGCCATATATGAACACAAAACAGAGATGCCTCCTGTTTAGTTTGGAGACATGAGCTATGTGATGCTTTCCCTAACTTATTTGCTGCTATCCTGTAACAGAACTGTTCAAGTGTTGTAGAGGATCTCAAAGAGGTAGCTTCTCATCCAAGAAGCATTCTTCACCTCACCACATTAACATCAGCTTAGAACTCAAGATGTAGAGCAGAAAAAAGGAAAACAAAAACAGGCTGAAGAGCAACTGAATAATGTTAATAATAATAATAATAATAATAATAATAATAATAATAATAATAATAATAATAATAATAATAGCCTTTATTGTCATTGTACATCATATATACAATAAAATTGGTTTAGCCTCCTCTGGTACAATCCATAACAGAAAATACAAGACAACCTGAATAGTATAGAGAATAATCCTTATATAAGTAATTGTTGGGGGGGAACTAGTCATATATTTTCATATGTGCGGGGAGTGATTGTAATTGTGTTTAGGAATCTGACAGCCCATGGGTAGAAGCTGTTTTTAAACCTGTTTCTCCAGCTGGCTATACTTCGATGTCTTCTGCCCGATGGTAAGAGTAAAAAGAGACACTGGCCAGGGTGTGAATCATCTCTAAGTATCTTCCTTACTCTGCTGAAACAGCGAGACCTGGCAATGTCATCCAGTGGTGTTAGAGGGCAACCGATGGCTTCTTGTACCGAATTGATCACTCTCTGTAGTGCAGTCCTGTCTGCAACTGTTAAACCAGCATACGATACTGTTATACAGTATGTGAGGACACTTTCTATCGTGGACCGATAGAAAGAAGACATCAGCTGTTGTTCCATCAGATTTTTCTGCAGGACTCTAAAGAAATGAAGTTCTGTTGAGCCTTACTAACTACCAGGAACGTGTTGTTTTTCCAGGTGAAATCCTGATTGACTGATGAGCACTCCCAAGAATTTAAAAGAGGGAACCCTCTCCACATGGCCTCCCTTGATATACAGTGGGCAGGTTCCTCTCTGTGCTTTCGGAAATCCAGCACCATCTCGTTTGTCTTGCTAGCATTTTGGTACTAGCAAGTTAGTAGGTTGTTTTTTGAACACCATGTGGATACCTTCTGGACTTCTTCCCTGTATGGTGATTCATCCCCTCCAGTTATAAGCCCCAGCACCGTTGTGTCATCTGCAAACTTTATTATGAATTTGTAGAATATGTTGGACTTTCTCTAAACTACCATAATAGTCTCTTTTGTACAGTAACTTCCCCCATATAGGCAATATTGGAGAGATGGTTTGAAGCAATTTTAGGCATAATCCAGAGCTGATGGTTGGAATATTTTTGAGCCTGGAGTTTCAGATGAGGATGTATATCTTTTAAACCCCTGCAGCTATTTCTTCCCATTCAGATGGGAGGCAGAAGAGGAGAGAAAGAAAGGCAGAACTGAATGTGTGGGTTGTAAACTCCTGCGAGTAGCAATTGAGTTATTTATTTATTTCCTGGTTGATATCTTACTGCCATCTATCAACAGTCCAATGTAATAATCCAGATTCATTCCTGCCCCTTACAAGTTGATAAGAATATAATCTATTTTGACTGTTTCTTAGTAGTTAGGTATTAGTCTTTTCCTTCTAGCAAAGGCTTACAATAATCATCCCCTCCAAGCTTTCATTCATTCATTTTTTCTAACCACAAGGTCCCCAAAACTGCTCATGCCTCCCCTCGCCACAATATACTTTTATTGTATATTTTTATAATATACAAGAGATAAATTACTTGTATCTCATGTGGAATTTATTTTCTTGTTCTTATTCTAAGTTCAACACCACGTCAATAGGAAAATTTAATGCATTGTTAAATGAGGAAATAGTTGCAAATTTGCTTTCTACACAATAGCCTAGAACAGTGATGATGAACCTATGGCACGCATGCCACAGGTGGCACGCGGAGCCATATCTGCGGGGATGCAAGCGTTGCCCTAGCTCAGCTGCAGCGCGCATGTGCGTGCCGGCCATCTGTTTTTTGGGCCTTCTGGGCCTGCTGGAGGGGCCTCCAGAGGGTCTCTGGGGTGGAGGGAGAAGGCTGTTTTCACCCTCTCCAGGTTCCAAGAAAGGCTCTGGAGCCTGGGGAGGGTGAAAAACAGGCCTAGCGGGCTCACTTGTAACTTTTTTGCTGTCGCGTGCCAAAAGCGGGGGGAGTGCGGGTGGGGATCATGCTCGCATGTGCGGAGGGCGGGGCACACGGGGCATTGAATTATGGGTGTGGGCGTGCGCACGCATGACCCCCCATGCTCCCCCCACTTTTGGCATGTGATGGCAAAAAGGTTAGCCTAGAATATGAAAAAGAAAATGAATTCCATGTGGATCATGAGTTTCTCATGACTGGGAAAAATGTGAGAAGAAAAGAAGGCTTTAAGCTTGCTTTCCTGAATTCAAATGAGCTTGTTTGTTTGTTTTTTCTTTCTTGCAAGTATGTTGTTGTGCCATAAGGACCAACACAGAGTTTTTGTGAGGTTGTTCATATTAGAATGAATCTTGTTTTTGTTCTTAGAACGCATTTGGAATGTAATTCTCAAGCTCCCTTCAACAATGTATCTCATGTGATATCTATTTTCCCTTTGATAAGGTAAAGGTAAAGGTTCCCCTCGCACATATGTGCTAGTCATTCCTGACTCTAGGGGGCAGTGCTCATCTCCATTTCAAAGCCAAAGAACCAGCGCTATCCAAAGATGTCTCCGTAGTCATGTGGCCGGCATGACTAAATGCCAAAGGCGCACAGAATTGTTATGTATGTAGATTTTGGACTGGCAGTTTGAATTAACTGACTGCCAGCTGATTGGCTGACCGCCACAGCTGCAAGGTATATAAAGGGAGCTGTTTCCCCTGGTCAGTCGCTGGGTTCTCACCCTACAATAAAGAGCTGTTGTCAGTCACTGCCTGGTTTGCTGCGTCTTCATTCACCCAACTTAACAAGAATGCTGTTACCTTCCCATCAAAGGTGTCCCTATTTTTCTACTTGCATTTTTTATGTGCTTTCGAACTGATAGGTTGGCAGAAGCTGGGACATGTAATGGGAGCTCACCCCATTACATGGTACTAGGTATTCGAACCGCTGAACTGCCGACCTTTCAATCGACAAACTCCCTTTGATATAAGCTTCTAAATGGGGAAGGGGGAAAAAAAGCAAATCTACCTTAAGAAAGAGTAAACTAAAATGGGATGCCACATGTGAATGCAGTGCAAAAAATAAAATGGATTTCATATGTACTTTTGTATTAAACTGCTCATTCAGATCTAAACAAATCAACTATTTTGCTTCTTGAATTTTTAAAAGCTTTTTGCTAAAGGAGCTACATCTTCCAGAGAGGAAGATTACAGTATTGCACCAACTTCCTTTCTATTTCAACTTTTTCAACTCTGCCCCCTCCAGTTTTGTTCTTTTAATTCTGAGACAAACAAAACTTCAGCAATAAAAATGTAGAATAATTTTAAAATACACACATATATTTGAGATGTGTCTCTATATAAATCAATTAAAGAACTAATAAAACATTGGCATAGAGTTGGTAATATGCATAAATAAATTGATAATTTCAAAGATAAAGGCAAAAAGGTTTTTAAACAAGATTTCTGCCAAGAAAAATAATTGTGCAAACCAAATTAACCAATTATGGAACACTATAATGATGTCATTAATAAATGGAGGTTCTCCATCAAGCTTGTAGAGTTTTGCAATATTTCTATTATATTATTCCATAAAAATCACAGAATAATTAAATAATTGAAATACGTTAACTGATAATTATTAGCATCTTCTTAATGTAAAACTCTTTACTTATTTCATTCAGAGGCCCCTTTTCTTATAAGTAACGCTAGCATAATTCAGAGGAAATGTTGTTCATTGTTTTTTGTATTACATATGTTAATCAGTTCATCAATGCTAGAATGTATTTGTCACACATCACATACTTATGTTTCTGTGTTTCTTGGATGCAGGAACTACCACTGGTCCAAATGCTCAGTTTAGGTGGGAGTACTTGTCCATTGTTGGGCAATTAAACAAATGCTTGAATAACATTATCCTTTTCTTTTCTTTGAAATTCTTTTCTTCTTTTTCTCCAACTGTAAATTTGAGTTTAAAATTCCTCCCTCCCACTCTCCCTTCCTCAACCAGTTATGAGGGATAATCAATAGCAAGGCTGTCTGCACTGAGGGGTTGAAAAAAAATCAAGATGGCAAATGCAATTGAAGCCCCTTTTAAGTGTACTGCACACATGCAAAAAAGAGACAAGTTTTCATCCTGTGGTAATGGCTGCCATCTTGATTTTTTTAAAAAAATCCCATCATAAATGCCCTTAAATAATAAACCAAATCCTTTGGCTTTGTTTGTTTCCCATTGATTTAGGTAAGAAGAACAGGTTGAATATTCAGAAAAAATAGGAATGGTTAGTAAACTGAATGTAATTTTCACAGTACACGCATAGTAACTCTTTTGTTTTACCCTCTATCTCCCAGCAATAGTGAGCACCAGTCACCCTGCTAGTAATCATTTTTTATGCTGATTTGACTGTTATTAACTTACATATCTTTCCTTTCTTCTTGGACATCACATAATTGTTGCAGAAACTGAATGCTAATTATTAAATCCTTAACAGTGATTAAAGCAATAGAATAAAATATGACAAAAATTAATCAAACATTAGGAAAGATGAACATAACCAAAGACATGTAGGAGATTATGCTGCATGTCCATGCATTTCTCCCGCTAATCCTTCCCTTGCAGAGATTCCCAGCAGAAGTGGCAAAGAATGTGACCTATTGATTTTGGATAGTCCAGTGCCACTTCCTGATGCCATTACAGGAGATTATTAAAAACTTAATTAACATAAATAATAATAAATGCTGATTAATAAAAGTTTGTGTTAATTGTCCACAGCCAATAAGTACTATTAGCAAGATGGCTGTTATTTTGCAGGCATTAATCATCGTATGAGTATCCATGACTTCAAACTAAACATATTTACCTCCAATTATATTTTATCAGAATATGTTGAAACTCCTTTCTGGATAGATTCCTGAGTAGAAGATTGCATGAAAAGAATGCCAAGAGTCAGCACAATACAAAAATGCAACACAAAGCAGTGGAATTAAAATCATGTCTCTCTTCCTCCTGTGTTACCTACCAATTGACACATATTACCCTCTAATATGCTAAATGAAAGAGATTCTTTTCAGTATGATAAATAGGGATCTTTGCTTCAAATAGGCAAAAAGGACTGCAAATTTGTTGAAAGTGAGTTTGTACACTAATTTTCCTTCATATAAGCAACAGCCAGCTTCAAGTACCTTAAGGAACTTCTCTAATTTTAGTGCATTTCAATATTTAGAGGAACAAAAGAGGCACAGTCTGCTGTGAATGACTAATGTTTTATATTATGCTCCTGATTAAAACTTGGCAACACGCAACACACAATATATATATTTAGATTCCATTTTTTCCCCTTTTGTCTTGATTTCTGTTTCTTTTCTTCTGCTTCCCCTCCTGAAGACAGATTTAACTAATTGCTGTCACATCAGAACACGGTTAGAACTATATATATAAGCTGAGACATTTTTTCCACTGTGAACCCATATAGAGATATATATTGAATTGCAGCTTCTCTACAGCTGTCAGACTTATAAGCCAGCCTGGAGCAAAGGAGTATGATAAAGTTTTTCAGGTCTTGTTTAGTTAAGTCAGAAACATTGGGATTCAGCCAAAGTCTCCACCACTCAGGGACTCCTTTCACAGTCCAAAATTATTTGGCTTAAACATTTCCAACTGTGAGGAGGTCCCATTTCACTGATTATGCAGTCATTCACTTTTCCACATCAACATCAAAGTCATTAACAACTGAGTATTATTGCATTGGCTGGAATTCAGTTAAGAACTAGAGGGATGTTGCTTTTTATTAAGATAAAGCATGTCTTGGTTATGTCACCCATGAAATAATCAATTTACTGTGTTGGTTAATTTCCCCCTTCTTTGATCTGTGAATGAAATTCATCCAATCACTATTTCACATAACTGCCACTCCAGTTATAGTACAAAATGAATTTATCCACACTTTCTGTTGAGGATAGTAAGTGTGCAAATGTTGCCAACATCATTGTAAGTGATATGTATAATTAATCAAAGACTTCATTTAATTTACAAAGACTTTTCTAGTTACCCCTAATATTTTATTTCTCCCAAGCCACAGTGCATGTTGTAAATTGTCTCATTTTAAGTCTGATGTCAAAGGAATCTCACATTAAAGGTTTGGGGAGGGAAGAAAGAAAAGAAACCTTTACCTGAAGTTCCACGCTGTGCCTCAACTTACCATTTTTATCTAGGATGATGATGATGATGATGATGATGATGATGATGATGATGATGATAACCATTTAATTTCTTTGTTGGACAAAAGAAACAGGCAATGCTTTTCAGGGTTGGATAATATGTGAATGCCTAGATATTTCTGAACTATAGTTCCTAAGAATCCTGGCCAGTTGACCAATAGTGAAAGATGTTGGGAGTTATATTTCAGGATCACACACACACACACACACACACACACACACACACACACACATATATCCCACAGTTATTTATGAAGAATTACTTGAGAATTACTCCATGTGAAGTGCTTTTGCTTTATGTTATGAATTTTTCACATTTTTAATTGACTCGAACAGTAAATGTACGCCTTAACATGTTTCCAATTTTCATTTCATATTTAAAGTAATATAAAAGCAGTAGATAGACATATTTTAAGATATCATGCCTAATTTAAAGATCTAATACAAGTTTGTACAAATGCTTTTTAAAAAGGACTTTATGAAGTCATAATTATTTAAGTTTCATAAGTGCAGGGAAAATAGTTGAGATTCCTGATTGAAAATTAAGCTTTTAGCTTTTGCTAAGTTCTGCTACAGGTAGTGGCAGGCAGACTACAGTACAGTATATGGCCAAAATAGACTTTTGTTGATTGATTTGCAAGTGGTATATGTCACTGACAGATGATTTATTTCTTTTGTCATCTAACAAAGATAATTAAATGCAGACAATAGAAAGCTATGTTCTTGGTCATATATTGATCATTATCCAACTCTGAGTTAAACGTTTTTAAAACTGTCCTATCTGATAATGCAAGGCACAACTAAAGTACATTCCATCATGACTACTACACATTGACTATTTTCTTCTATTAAATATTTATTCCCCTTTTTATTGATAGTTGATTTGTTTGGGGCTGAATCCAAAATTTTCCTTGAAAAATCTTTTTATTGTATTTTGATGTGCTTTGAACAAGTAGGAAAGTAAAACAATATATTCCTTTTTATATAAAAGTTTTTCACTTTTATATACCACCTAATTGCTGTGATGGGGATGTCTGTAGCACTTTTTATTTTCCCAGAATGCCCTGTCTGAAAAATCTTAAAGCTCTATCTTTTATCTCAGCATTGGGACCAGATTATTAGCTGAGCCTGACATGTATGGATTTTGACTGTGAGATGTCTTTTAGGGGCCTTGATTACATTCTAATAGTTTTTTTTTTAAATATTATCATGTCCTTTTATGGGTTTTTTGGAGGGGGATATGATCAGGTGCCTAGAGTCACAATGTTGGGATGGGTGATTATATACATCCTATAAATAATAAACAAATACATTTCTACTTGATTGTATTGTTACAATTACATAGCAACTAGACATTCAATAATAAAAAAAAATGCTGCTAGAAGAAAGAGCTTTGAACAAAGCTTAGTGGCAAACAATGTGCTTTGCCTATAGTAAGTCTGTGAAGACTCTCAGTCATCCAGGTCATAGTTGTTCCAAAGGTGCTTTTTCAGGAAAATCCAGTTGCCTCCTGAAAAAGCACCTTTGGGACGTTTGCCTATAGTAGATGGCAAAACGAATCTCTGCCAACTCTTGTCAAATGTTCTCACAGATCAAGGAGAGTATTTTACCTTAGCTGTGATTTATTCTTATAGCTCTTAAAGTTTCACTTCTGGATTGTATCAAACTTTCTTCCTCACTCTGTGATGCCCTATGTAGGTGCTAGACTTCAATTTCCATAATTCCCAATCAGCTGCTTGCCATATAGACTATTAATTATGAGAGTTAAATTACAGCATAGATGGAAAGAAAGAAAAACAGTTCTAACAGTGTCTATGGAGATTCTCAGTCATCCAGGTCATGGTTGTCCCAAAGGTGCTTTTTCAAGAGGCAACTGGATTTTCTGTTTTTTTTCTTTGAGGACGTTTAGCTCTGAAGAAGCTTCTTGGATGAGAAGCAAAACGTCTTCAAAGAAAAATCAGAAAGTCCAGTTGCCTCTGGAAAAAGTACCTTTGGAACAGCAGTCCTAATGGTATCTAAATGCATGTATTGGTTCCCACCTTGATTACATGCAGTTAATTCCAGTTGTCTAAAAGACATTTCATAAGATTATTTTCTTTGCATCTATATAGAACAACTTTTGGCAGTGTTCTGCAACACTGTCAGTAAAAGCCTCTCAATTACAGCATATCCTTTTAACAAGTCTGAAGTAGAATATGCTAAGGATATTTAAACATGTGCCAAGTATATTAAGCCCACTGCCAATTTTAGGCCTCTGTTTGCAAGTCAGAGCCTGTTGTTGTTCATAGATTGTATGACTGATTTCAGTTTTCATTCACTTCATTCTGTTTATATGAAAAAAAAATCAAAGTAAATCAATATTGAATATGTAAGGAAATACTATTATGAAAGCAACTGCAGTTAGAAGGAAATTCAGTTTATGTTTTGAAATATATTCAGAAGGCAGTATGTTTCATAATGATAGGCAAGCTTAACATTTCATTACTTGTGGCAGAGACAAAACTTATTAAAACATTGAACTGAATATAGCATGTTTTGAAGGTATACATATAGTCGTAATTCTTCCCAATCTCCCTTTTTCTCCTCCTTCTCTTTCATTACTATTCTTTTATTCTCCTTCACTGCCTAACAATACATATATAAGTTTAGGAATATAACTAAGAGCCAAAGGAAAAAAATATTAAGTTTCTTCATGCCTTATTAATAATGAAATCAATAAATGAAATTAATTCATCAAGAGATCACATCTAGAATTTGCAGTTTTATAGATCATGCAGTCAATATATATATATTTGGAGAACATTATATTATGCTAACAATGCACTATATACCCCTACTCAGGGCAGCATATTTTCATTAGCAATTGTTACATAATGTCATAATATAGAGCTGTGGTGGTGCAGTGGTTAGAATTCACTATTGCAGGCTACTTTTGTTGACTACTAGCTGCCAGCAGTTTGGCAGTTCGATTCTCACTGGCTCAAGATTGATTCAGCCTTCCATCCTTCCAGGGTCAGTAAAATGATTACCCAGATTATTGGGGACAATATGCTGACTCTGTAAATCATTTAGAGAAGACTATAAAGCACTGTGAAGTGGTATATAAATGTAAGTGCTATTGCTATAGAGATAATGTGCTGCTTATCTATTAATCTATTTGTGTGGGTAGATATGTATAAAAGATGGAGCACTCAAAACAGAGTATGAGGGCCGAAACATTGTTCTGGAAAAACATAGTCTACTGTAGCCTACTGGAGAAAGACAACTTCAAAGACAGCACTTACTGTAGTTCTCACAAAAAAGATGGTTCCATAAACAAACGTACAAAAATAATATTCCTGTAAATTGGATATCAGTGACACTCCGCTGAAAAATTAACAAGATGAGGCTGGCCAAGATTTAATGGAATAATCAACCTGTATTAAAGGTTACAAACATAGACCAGCCAGCTAGACTTTGGATTGGGATAGATATGTGAGGTTCTATGCATATGTGAATGGAATACAGTACTTAGTTCAGATACTATAATAATATCAATAACCTTCATTGTTTCTACATGTCCCAAAGTAGTTTGGTCTGCTGATGAAGGCATCAGGCTAGAAACCAGGAGATGTGAATTCTAATCCCCCTTTTGGAATGAAAGCTGTTGCCCAGTGTGGGTCTGATGTCACACACAAACAGCTTCAGGGAACCACAGGTGAGAGCTAAGTGCCAAGTGGGGATCAAAGATAGGTGAACTGCCTGAAAAGAATGACTTGTTCTCCTGCCAAAGGTGTTACCTCTCTCTGACAACTCATGCATCCTGTATGATAACTAGGTTTTGTTGCAAATTTCATATGCAATTCCTTCTTTTCTCCACTATCATTTTAGTGAGCCCTTTCAACACTGCTTTTA
This sequence comes from Pituophis catenifer annectens, assembly GCF_029215685.1. Classification (NCBI taxonomy): domain Eukaryota; kingdom Metazoa; phylum Chordata; class Lepidosauria; order Squamata; family Colubridae; genus Pituophis; species Pituophis catenifer. The sequence goes on from NW_027256881.1 coordinate 288,389,639, forward strand.
TACAGTTCACTCTGTATACATCAAGGGAGAAAGCTTTCCATAACCGTTCAAATTTTATATATTATTTGGGGTGTCTCATTCTATATAAATTGATTTTAAAAGGGTTTTTTTTGGTGTGTTATTAGACCCCATATGGTAGCTCTCATGTTTTCTTACAAGTTATAAAGTAATCAGTCTTTATAATTCGATAGGTTTAAATATTCTGCACTACTGTGGTTGGAATATAAATAATCTTGCTCTCAAATTCTATTTTGAAGGAATCATAGAGTTTATATGAAGCATCCATTTGATTTGTCTGTTGTATTATTTGTCAACTGAATAAATAAAACATAAAGCTTTCTTCATACAGGTGGTATTTTATATTTAAAACATGTTAAGTGCCTTGAATACATTGTTTGAAGTTTTCCCAGATCTGGATGAACTATCCCCAAAGAGAGGAAAAAGAAAAGAAAACAAAAAACAAAGGATGAAGGATGAATATTCTTGTTGCAGCCATTGTCATAAAAAATGAATTGTTAACTGGTTTTTATTATTTGTTTTTCACAAATCATTCTTCTCATGATTGATTTATGTCACAATCGAGTGGTGGTCATCATTTTTCCAAAATTGGAAATATTGATTTTTTTTTCTTTTCCCTCTTCCTTTGAGATAGTCTATATGATACCTACATAGAAAAAGAGAAAGGAGCAGTCAAGAAAAAACATATGACCCAAGTCAATTGTATATTTTAGCTAATGAAGCCAAGTTTTCATATTATATACTGTAACTAATGAGACATAAGGTTGAAGATTCTCTATTAAGATTGTCAGTTATGGAAAATTAAAGTGGATAATAAGCTTTGAATGAAAAAAAAAAGAGATATAATGAACATAATTTCAACAAGTAATAGGCGATTCTTTGTATATTTATCCATAAATACATTATGGATCCTTGTGTTGAACCATTTGCCTACAAATATCAGAACTGTGCAAACCATGATATTTCTTGCCCCATGGAAGCAAATGTTGGAATTTAAGGAAGCCAGGTAGGAAGAGTACTGATGACTTTGAACTTTGATGGTAGATAAGACTCCTGGGAATACTCTAGGCAGCCAAGAACATAAACAAATAGATTAATTATACCAATAAACCCAGAGTTTTCACTGAAGCCACATGTGAATGACCACATATTATCCAAAGACCAAGCTCTTTGGAAAATGCTCTAATGCTAGGAAAGGTGGAAAGAAGAGAAGAAGGGGATGACTAACAGGAAAGTGGATGGACTCAGCTACAGTGGGCTGTCAAAAACAATTGGATGGCATATCATCTGTCTGTCTGTCTGCCTGTCTATCATCTATCCATCCATCCCTATCATCTCTATCTCCATCTCCATCTCCATCTCTATCATCTCTCATATATCTTCGACTTCAAAAATCATCCAATTATTGAGAACCCATTTCTTTAATCATACTTCTTTCTAAATCATGTATATTCCATTCATTTTTCAATGATCTGAAAAGCAAAAATATACTTGGCCTCAATCTTGCTTGGCATAAAACCATACCGTACTTCTTCATTCTTTCCAGTGGTGAAATCCTCTATGGTTTGCCACGGGTTCGCTGCCCGCGCATGCGCGGTGTGTGCCAAACGCATGCTGCATATGCATGCACACACAGTGTGCAACAAATGCATACTGTGTGCACATGCACAGTGCGCATCAAATGCACGTCAAGTGCGTGCGCATGCACCGTGCACACCAAATGCTTAACAAGGTAAATAGAACAGCGAGGGGGGAGAAACAACTGTGCTGCGCTATTTAGATTCGCAGGATTTCCTGCTTTGTAGTGAATATAAATCGCACGGCACAGCTGATCATTGGAAATACCAGTTCGGACCAACCGGTAGCTTTTTTTTACTACCGGTTCACCGAACCAGCAGCTTTTATCACTACCAGTTTGCCCGAACTGGTGCAAACCAGTAGGATTTCACCACTGATTCTTTCTCATTGTCACTCTTGTATAGACTCAACCAGAACTCTGCTAAACATCTTTCCAATCACACTTTACAGTAATCTGGCTGCTTTTCTCCTTTGTATAAGAAACAATAATGCTATTCTTTCAGTTGTCAGGTATACATGCAGTCTTCACACATATATATAAAACAAGTCTTTAAGCTGGTCTGTAAGCAAACTGCAGCCATATTTTAACACTTCTCCCATTATATCTATATAAGTTTTAATCCTAAATTATTTGGTTTTTAATATTTTATTATATTTATTAAATTGTATGCTGCCCAGAACCTCTTTTTGAGGGAGATAGGCAGTTAAGAAGTTTGATATATAAATAAATATGTGTATAATCCAAGCTTGCAATCTTTCCATTTTACAACACTTTCACAGCATTAAACATTTTTTGTATTTTTTATTAATAGAACATCAAATTTCTATTTTACTTTGTAGCATAATTCTTTTAATTTTCTTCCAAGCAAAGTCGATGTCTTATTTTCTTGCATCTACATCTTTTTCATTTTATTTAGAGATTTATATATCTTTTCATAGAGCTTCACAAAACTTTTTTCTTCTTGGATTTATGCTGTCCATACCAGCAGTGTAAAATGGTCCTAGTATTCCTTTCATACCATTATTTATACCAAAAAAAATTAATTAATTTTATTTTGAATTCTAATCAATTTCCTGGGTGATCCTTGTTTACGTCTCTGCAACATTAATTTCATCAAAATCACCCTGTTTTCCCTATTTTTAGTTTAACTATTTGTCACTCTGTTTAAATTTTTATTTCCAACTATTATTTTCTCTCTCCATATATTATGCAATATTTTTTCTTAGCCTTTTTTTTGCACAGTAAAAAAGGTTCTTTTTAATGGTTTCTAATTAGTAGATAGTATTACAGAGTTCTATGGTATTCTAATTATTTAGATGTTATTCAAAGTAATACCCATGTTCTCTTTTCTTAGGTCATCTTTCCTTTCTTTCTTTTGGATACTTAATCTATTTTTTTATATAGGACTCGTGCTTTCGGTTTCTATATTTTCTTTTGTTTCTTTAGAATTATTCTTTTAATAGCTGTATTGCTGAAAAATTAATTTCTTTTTCACTGCTTTCAATCAATAATAAATATAGTAATGCAGTTTTCTTCTAAAACTAATGAAAAAACAATTCTACGTAAAATAAAGAATCTGTTATAAATCTGGTTTCTAGAACTGTGCAACAATTGTTTAAAAATGAAGTGTTGGAAACCTTATAGATCAGTCCTATAATCTTGCTGGAACACACTTATTGCCCTGTAGTGTGCAAACTGAAAGTGTAGAAGTAAAGTCAGAAATATGTTTCCAAGTTGCCATCTCCTTCTTAGCCTTTTTTCCCCTTGTTATAGCATAACTGTAGATAATATTCAGTCTTATTATATTATTATATTCAAAAGTGGTTACGTTCTAATTTGATACTGTACCACTATCTATACTTTCAGCCAAGACCAAGAATTATCCTCAGAATTATCAAGAAAATTTTTAGATTTAATGGAAGTAATATAGTAAAAAACAACAATAAAGTATTGCAATGCATAATAAATGTTCACTTCTTCCATAATTTTACCAATATAAGTGAAAAACTGCATCTGTAGCTACTGATATATGCAGGATCCCCTTAATTGTTAATTGGGTCTGTGATTTATCACATGAGAAGGCATAATTTTTGGAGCAGAAAAGATTTGATGCATTTTTCCTTTGAATAATATATATATTTAAAATGTGAAAGGAGGTTTAAAATTAAAATTATCACACTCTAGGTTACTATAAGTAAAATTTAGTGCAATTATGAAAATGATGATTCATACAAGGTTCTTTATTAATTTATATGAATGGAATGAACTAGACTAGACTAGACTAGACTAGACTAGACTAGACTAGACTAGACTAGACTAGACTAGACTAGAATAGAATAGAATAGAATAGAATAGAATAGAATAATTCTTTATTGGCCAAGTGCAATTGGACACACAAGGAATAGAAAAATCTTTTGAGAATGTTCAAACAAAAATAGTTTTATGTCTCTAATATCTGGGGGAAAAGGTGATAGACGTCATATAGACCCTGAAAAAAACATTTCAAGTATGAATCATAATTTGTTACAAAATCCTAATACAAAATTATGCCTATGTTGTGGTAATACAGAGACCAATTTACACAATGAAATATTTATACTTAGAAAAGCATAACTATTGAAAGTCACTCGCACATGTATTTTAGTATGATAATCACAGCTCTTTCATCACAGTGTTATATACTTTTTCACTTGCAATTATCATTTTATCAAGTAGATACATGCCTTTAAGTACAGAAAAGTAAACATATGGTTAGGATCATTATAAAAAAAATACTTACTGCAACAACAATTTTTAGACCTAAATTCTTGAAAAGGGAATCAATTAATTATAAACACAAATGGCTGATGGTTTCTGCAGAGAAATGGTACTATACATTTATAGAATCAAGATGAGATAAGTGTAATTGCAGGAAACTTTCTGTTATTCTGCTATGGATATTCAATTATAATCAGCCGGTAATGAAGCCTACCAGCTATGGATTAAATGTGTAAAAACTTGACAGTCTTTCATTTTTTAATTTTTTAAAAAATGTTGCAGCCTCACAAATGTGAATTTTCTAAAATTCTCAATAGTCTAAAATGTATATCAAAGGTTGATAGTTCACCTTTGGAACTAATCTACTGATATATATATTATATATTATATAATAATTATATTTAATTATATTAATATAATTATATTATATAATATAATTTATATTTTGCTGATAAAGAAATAAAGGGAGACTAGTATAGATCTATTTCAAGCTATTTAGCCCTCATCAGCTAGCCATACCCTTACTTGGATTTGAACTTGGGCTGCCTGCATGTTAGGCAGTTGTATTAACCTCTGAGCCACAAGTTCTCCTCCCTTCATCAGCTTGAGCCAGGGTATAAAATTTGGTATAAAATGGTTTGTCGTGAATTCGACTGCTTGAGGGCTCCTGGATTAGAGCTGAAAGGTGAAAGGGATGCAATATGCTCCCTCCCACATGCTGAGGTAGACCAGGTGCCTCGATAGAAAAACACTTTATATATATAACAATTTTTGATGAAAATCAATGATTAAATATAACAGTGTTTGTGAAAAGGAAACAGAAAAAAATAGAAGAGACTGAACTGAAAAAGAAATAAAGGATGAAAACTATGTGTGAAGCCTTCCAGCAACTTACCAGAGTATGTATAATTGACTTCAGTAGGACTTACTTCTAAGGCACAGAACCATGGCATTAAACATTGTTGTAATCCTACACCAACCTGATAGCCACCAGATGTGCTTAATTTCCATTCCCCTAATTTTCTTGCAGAGGAAATTCTTCCTAGTAGAAATAGCTCATGCAGCAACACTTTCAGTTTGACAAGTGATTGAAAAAATATGTTCTTCAGATCCTGAAGACTTCCCACCATCACATTTCTCTTCTCATGCTCAAGAGAATTTTCAATTCCTTGGAGAAAAGGAAAAAGAATGCATGCGAAAGAGTTTGCAGGTTCAAAACCTTGTCACTCAACATCTCTAGATATTTCTTATATGTAGCTTCCTTACATAAATGTGGAAGTGAAAATATTTCATGCTTTCCATTTCCTTCCTGGAGCATACCTTTAACAGGAATGTTGGATAACATACCAGAATGTGTTCAGACACATCCTCAGACTCAGATCTATATCTAATATGCTGGATGAAAACATTTTCACTCAGCATATTAGAATTTAGCATTTTCCTAAAAATAATAGGTAGTTGCCAAACATATAGCTCAATGGTGGAACAAGCCTTTACACCAGAATTCAGCAGAGGATTCTTGCAATACATTATTGTACACTCAGTGACCTGCATGCTAACGTTTTAAAATTCTTTTCAGAAATGACAGCTTGTCTATTGTTTTGAAAATATTTGTTTATAAAGGACTTCAGAAGAAGTGGAAGCAAAGACAATTTGTTTGTAATGTGTTTTTCAAACATCGGTGAAGAGATTTGGATAGTTATAGGATAAAACACCTGCTCAGTTAAAAATTTAATGAATTATCTGGCAAGCTCTAACTTTTCATACTTGTATCACAACTACAAACGGAAGTACTGTACACCAGAAAGCTCACTTTATCAGAGTTTCTTGCAGAAATTAAATCCAGAAAGCACACACAGCAGGATTCATTAACATCTTTATATACATATAATACATGAAGATAAATGTACAATACCAATATAAATTCTTCTTCAACGTAGCAGCAGTTACAAGCAAAACACAAGGCAGAAGAGAACAGTTAGCTTCATTTCCGCAGAGCAGACTAGTTTCAGTTTCTCTGCACAGATTCAGAAGCTGCAGGGCCAAGCCACGCCCAGACTTCTTACTTAAGTTTCTGTTACCAAAACAGCCCTCATTGGCTGACCCAGTTGCTATGCCTATTCATTGGCTGACCTTTTTACCATGTCGCCATTCAGTCCCCATTGGCTGATCTATTCCAGTCCATGAATACTTATACTCTGACATACTTTGTGTCATAGAACATGCTTTATCACTTGTGTCCCATATATCCCTATGATGCTTCTTTACATCCCTACGATGCTCATTGTTCTGTATTTTTTTCCCCTGTAGGATCCATATCCAAGATTTGCGAAAGGGAAAGTACCTATTTAATGATATTTATCTTCTAGGAGAAAGGTAGGAAAGTAATCTTGGTTTTCTTTGCATGGATTCCATCACCATCAGCCATACTTGTTTAAGTGAGCTGGGGGTTGAAGGTACCATGATTCAGAAACTCTCTTCTTGTCTGTCATGTACTTCTCAGAAAGAATAGGTTGAAATAGTGCAATGCTATCTGTATTTGTGCTATAAATTTCTACAGAGCTGTGTTTTATATACCATGTTTCAATTTATTGCTATATGAAATAGCTGGGACTCACTATTTTGTCATCTGACAAAGTAGCCATGTGTCTTCCAGAAGAAAGTTTTCTATTTGGAGGGTTGGTATGTGGCATTGTTCTATTTGTAGACATCATATATTTGAGGAACTGATCAAACTAAGTCCAGTTTGAAAATAAAAGGCCCTAAGTAAAGAGAACATGTACCTGCAGTTGAGTCTTATCAGATAATACATAGACAACAAATTGAACAAAGATCATCTGGCTATTTTTTTTTATAGTATGGTGATATATATATATACTATACTTTTGTGTGAGTTAACTATTTTAAATATATATCTTCACATATAAATGATTATACCCATATTTCAAATGTTTTCTTTCCTGTTTTCAGTTATAGATTTTCCCTCTTTTGGTAGTAGTAGTAAATGGCTATATCTGGGTATTTATCTAGTCAGTTCAGTCCAGTTTGCAGTTGTTCATTTTTTTCTATATTACATCATTTTTCAGTCTGTGTTAAATTGCATAAAGCATGCCATTTGTACAATTGCTGTGAAAGATAATTGAAATGTAGGATGGAAAAATTACAAAATGTTGAATAAATTGAGGGTGGATGGCCCAGCAGGAAAATTGGCAATATCAGAGGACAGGAAGGTTTATCTGTTTGTGGAGGAGTCAGTGGCAGCAGTGGGAGCTACATCCAAACCAGGTGTTCCCAAATTTTGATAATATCCCTGATCCTTGAAATAAAATTATCACACCAGTCAGTATTTATACCGCATATAAAAAAGGAGGTTTTGCTATTGTTCTGAGGAGATTGATATGTCCTTAAATGGAAGGCTGTAAAGTAGATTAAAACAGGAATTCAGTGTTTAAAATCTGAAGTCACAGTCCCCTAAATGTTTTTACTCAACTACCATCCATTTTAATGGATCCGATTTTGAAAGTGGTTTGTGTTTGCATTAATTTGCACAATAGGACTGGGCAAAGAAAAAAAAAAGTAGCTTAATGAATCTGTTTGAAGATCCCTTGAGTCTGTAAAAGCACAGCCGGAGACAGTTCCTTTCATGTATTGTGGGAATCTCTTTACATGAGAAGTCATGTTGGCCCTTATGGCACTACATCATGGCAAACATGTTTCTGTGTCACAAAAGCCCAGAATTAACAAGTGAACTTGACCCAGCCTTTCTTCCATTTGCTTGTTTCCTCCCCCCTCCTTCCTCCATCCAACCTCTGTGCTAAGTGTTTTGAGGTAGACAGAGTTTGCACTTCTCAGCCTGGATTCGACTTGACATGTTATGGGAAACTCTGGCAGCTGTTAAGTAGGTCACAACAGAGTTCTAATAATTAGCATATTGGTAGGCCGTACAGTCTCAGTCGTCAGTCACAAGTAGAAGACGTGGAAAGAAAAATCGAGTTGAGTTGTTTCATTTTGTTTTGCACTTGTTAGCAGGAGAAGCGTACATTCATTCCATCAGCATTTCCAGCACAACGTTATTTATTTATTTATTTATTTTCCCAACCCTCACTCCCTGAGTTGCAAATGTTCTTAGCCCTGAGCGCTGCCTGAGGCCATAGCCCAGGGAAGTTGCCCACAGGTCTTGATGAAAGCTGATGTGACTTCTGTGGTCAAAGTTCCATAGGAGTAAATTGTAAAAATCACACCGACTGCACTTTGTGCTTCCACCTTGAAGGGTGCAAGAAGGAAAGGCCAGGAGAGAACATAAATTCATCTTTTTTGATTTTAACAAAAAACTTTTCAAGGTTATGATTCTTTGGTATTTTATTTTTTAAAAAAATTCTCCGAGAGAGAGAGAGAGACAGGAAAGAAAGAAAGAAAGAAAGAAAGAAAGAAAGAAAGAAAGAAAGAAAGAAAGAAAGAAAGAAAGAAAGGTTTTTTTTGAAGGACAATCCAGTTTTCCAAACTTGATTCATTTGAAGGGTGAAATGATTCAACCTGACAATCAGGGCTAAAAAATTGATCTGTAAAACTCCTGGGATATATGCAGCTAGGGTAAATGACCAAAATGTGGCTATGATGTTTTGATTGAATCTCTGCCCATTATTTATGTATATTGCACACTATTTGTTTTAGGTAGAAGATTTTGCCTAGAGGTGCTATCTGTATCCCATTTGCTGCTTTTGGCTTTTTGCAGGCTTCTGCTTTCATCTATTACTGTTTTGTCTCTCGTACCTGCCTTGTTCATTATTTATTGATCTTATTTAATGCTTAACTTCTTTCTTAATTTGATCATTTTAGCATGTAGGAATTACAATTACATTTATTTTCTGTTATCTCTTTTTTGTTTTGGAACTATGGATAGTATCCAACTAATGTTGCTTCTGTAAGAGAAAACTCAGGAAACCATAAGAACAAAGTGACCTGAAGAAATATGCAAAATTGAAATAATTTCTGGGGGATTTTATTTATTTATTTGTTGATTAAATTTCTACATCGCTGGAATCAGCAATGTGACCTGGGGCTGTTATTGACATTGGACAGCAGTTTTTAAATCTATTTATACATGATCTGGACTAATGGCTAAACAATGAGGTCACTAAGTTGAATATTACAAATTGTTCAAATTGAAAAAAATAAAAAATAAGAATGGGAGTAGAAAAAACTCCAAAAGGAACTATGGAAATTTGGTAAAATAGATCGCAAAATAATAAATGATGTTTAACATAAGCAAGTAGAAAGTGATGTGCATTGTAACACTACTGTGAGCGTGCACATACACACACACGCAAATCAGACATCATACAATAGCAATATCATTTAGACTTATATACCGCTTTATAACATTTTATAACTGTTGTGGCCCACCAGCGGCCTACGCGGATTGTGGCTGATCCTGATGACGAGGAGGCTGGCATGGGGTCGCACCAGCAGTCTGTGCAGCTGGCGCTCACATCGGACAGCGAGGAAGCTGAAGGGACTTCAGAACCTCCAGAGGCTCCTTCAAGTGGAGAGAGCGAAGTAGAGGGGCCTCTCCTCAATGCTTGAGCCCACAGGGCTGCCAAAAGGCAGGAGGAGGTCTCCTCGAGAGTAAGGTTTGAGGATAATTGGCCACTCCCTTAGCCTATTTAAGTTGCACGCAGTTAGTAATTTCTTGCTAGAAACAACATATAATTATTACAGAGCATTTTGGAGAGTGAGTGTCTTATCGTATCTTGTTTTCTGGGCTGGTTGCCAATCTTTGCTGGACTTTGTTTATTCTTGGTATGTTATAATTTTGATAAGGATCGTTGGTGTGTGTCACAATCCTTGGGAATCCAGAGCTGGGGCAGAACAATAACACTGTCTAAGCAGTTTACAGAGTCAGCATATTGCTCCCAACAATCTGTGTCCTCAATTTCTTTTCCTCAGAAAGATGGAAGGCTGAGTCAACCTTGAGCCAGTCAGGATCGAACTCATGGCAGTGAGCATAGTTAGTCTGCAGTACTGCATTCTAACCATGCGCCACTACGGACGGACATTCATAGTATCTGACAGTGGATCTGGCAGTGGCTGATCTGAAAAGAGATCTGCAAACCATGAACAATGGAAAAATTGACACAATGTGTGTGGCTAGTGTAAAAACAAAAAAATCAAAATACTTTTGGATTCATTAAAAAAGGAACTGAAAGTATAACAGTAAACATAGTAATCCCTTACTGTATATGAATCAATAATAAGATTGCACTTGGAATGCTATGCATGGTTCTGGATACCACATGTCAAAAAAGGAGATAATACAAAACATGGCAACCAAAAATATTGGAGTGCTAAAGCAGTTTCCATATAATGAAATACTACACTAAACGGGTCTCTTAACTTCAAATAAGATAGACAAGGGGATAAATTATATAAAAGCATGCATGGATTGAATATGCATGGAGCAAAAAGATTTTTTCCCTGTTAAATGTCAGGGTCCTCCAATGAAATTAAAGGACCAGGTCAATGAATTACATGATGCATAGTTAATCGAAGAATATGCTGATTACAGAGATTGTGTTAGGTACTAACGAGGTGGTTTTTAGAAGGTTCTGGAGATATTCATGAAATATTGGCTTAACATTGACTCATTATGTTAACATTTCACTAGAATGGGCACCACATCAGTCTGTTTCCATTTCTAAGGTAACGATTGCAATCCAGTTTCATCTAGAAATGTGCATATTGATATTTTGAGTTTGGAAGGTGGAATTGTACCGTCTCTGTATCTTCTGCTTCAGTGCCTTTACATTTTGAAAAACACTTTTTGCTAAAATGCAGCTTGAGGTAAATTAGAGCTTCTTCTTCTTCTTCTTTTTTTAAAAAAGTCCTCATCAACTTGACAATACCGAAAAGAGAGTTTTAGAGCAGCAGAGAGTGGTAGTGAATTTCATAAACGGGTCATAATAGGTTGTTAGGAGAAAGGTTTTGAATCATATACGTTCTCTACTTCTGAATTATTAGGGCACATCTCACTCAAAAGATTACACATTTTATCTCACAGGTCATTCCGTTTTATTGCAGCAGTGCCTTTTGCAATGTTATACTGAAAGTTCTTGTCAGTGATTCCATTACAGGCCTCCTATTTTGTTGAATTTATATCTCAAGGCTAGATTTCTCTTTGGCTTAAAACTTGGCAAGTGCAATATGAGGTCTTTTTATTTGAGAAAGAAATTTACTCCCACTAGCTCAGAATTAGTCAGCTTGTTTGATGTAGACATCAGCTGCAAACCATCTCCCTGAGATTTGATTAATTGTAGACAACTTTAAATGTATTGAAATTTCATGAGCAATGAGTTCACCATACAAAAAGCTTCAACATTGAAGTATTTAGATGCAATCTAAATGTAAAGTATTTAGATGTTACTGGAAGATTGAGTCACAAGAAGCTTGGTAGTATTTTATTCCCAGGATTTGATCAAGTATTCTGATGCAGTGAGGATTCAATAGATTGTTAAGATTCCATAAACTTGATATGGTTTGATTGCTTTTATTTTTATTTTTATTTATTTGATTTGATTTGATTTGATTTCTATACCTCCCTACTCCCGAAGGACTCAGGGCGGTGCACAGCCAAACAATAAAACACATACATACAAAATTTAAAAGTAGAATTAAAATCAAATTAAATAGTTTTAGCCCAGACAAATTAAAACCCCAAACTATTTAAAACCAATTTTAAAATTTGAATATATAAAATACTAAAAGATATTAAAAAATTAAAAATCTTTTATAAAAGAGGGAGAAAATTAGGCCAGGCCTACCTGGTGAAATAATAAGGTCTTTAGAACGCGGCGGAAGGTGTGCAGGTCCGGGATCCTCCGTATCTCCGGGGGGAGCTCGTTCCAGATAGTAGGTGCCCCCACAGAGAAGGCTCTCCCCCTGGGGGCCACCAGTTGGCATCGTTTGGCCGACGGCACCCGGAGGAGCCCCTCTCTATGGGAGCATACCGGCCGGTGGGAGGCTATTGGTGGTAGTAGGCGGTCCCGCAAGTACCCAGGTCCTGAGCCATGGAGTGCTTTAAAGGTGGTAACCAAAACCTTGAAGCGCACCCGGAAGACCACCAGGAGCCAGTGCAGCTCGCACAGGAGGGGTGTTACGTGGGAACGCCATGTCGCTCCCATTACCACCCGCGCGGCCGCACTCTGCACCAGTTGGAGCCTCCGGGTGCTCCTCAAGGGGAGCCCCATGTAGACAGCGTTGCAATAGTCCAGGCGGGAGATGACGAGGGCATGAGTGACCGTGTGTAAAGAGTCCTGATCCAGAAAGGGACACAACTGGCGGATCAGGCGAACCTGATGAAAAATCCTCCTGGTCACGGCCGTCAAGTGCTCTTCTAAAGACAGCCGTGAATCCAGGAGGATGCCCAAGTTGCGCGCCCTCTCCGTGTGGGCCAATGATTCGCTTTGAAACAATAGGAAGCTTGATGTACTTACATGGAATCTTGTTTTGTTGAAAGAAATCTGTAGAACAGAAATAGGCAACAAGGACATAAATCCAGTATGATTAAGTGTCATCATGGCACTGTTGACTCTTAGCATCCATATAGATTTTTTTCTCCAGGATAATCTGTCCTTCACCTAGTCCTTCAGCTCTTCAAATGGTATATCCATTATCCTTGAAACTGAGCCCATCCACCTTGCTGCTGGTCATCTTCTTTTCCCAGCATTATAGCCGTTTCCAGAGAGCTAGGTCTTCTTAGAAAGTATCCAAAGTATTATTATTTAATAATGTGAGAATCCTGGCCCACTTTGTATAATGAAGTTGCCTTTTGCGGCACAATATGAAATGATGAGTTTGCTATTATTATCATCTGGGTCCAGCATCCTCCTATATTGCTACAGCCCAATATCAGGTGCACAGCTGGGATATTCTTCATTCTTTCATTGACCCTGGTATACTCTTGGGATACACTCCCTGTGTTCTTCAGGATGAAGCAGCCAGCCAGATAATAATTCCATATAAGTATCCCATAAAAGATGTTGATGAACCTCTGCTTAGAAAGTAATCTGGTGAGATCATCTTGGATATTGTATAACTCACTTTCTAAGGAATTCTATTTTCAACTCTTCCTTCTAACTTTAAAGATTTGACAGCAGAGCCTATGATTTTTATATGAAATTACAGTAGCTTTATATTAGAACTCAGAAGTAGTATGATTGATTTTGTTTACATGGTAGTCAGTATTTGTCCTTCAATCATGAATGCATGAATCTGCAAATTTCGCTCCCTTTCATTTTAAAAAAATGTTTACATTCATAAAATTGGCTTCTTTATTTCTATAGTATCTAAAAAATAAATAAAAAAATTGTGTGCATCTTTTTTCCATGTTTGTTTTAGCTCCCATTTTTTCTAATGAAAATAATTGTCTTTGCAAGCAATAATTTTCATGAATATATATGATCTTCATGCAAATGTTTTAATAATATGCATTAAGTTTCTGAGTTCTGAATTTCAAAGAGATTCAAATTGTGTAATGATTTGAAAATGCAAATTTGGATACATTTGCATTCAAATGTGAACTAAACAAATTTGCTCCATATCTACTTGACACCGGGCAATTATTTGATGAGTCAGGAAGTTTTAGGGTTACTATATTCTATTAGTCAGTGTGGTATAAAAGCATATTTCCAAACTAAAGAGTTTGTTTGAGAAAGGGGATCAGGATTAGAATGTTATTAATGGAAGCGACTGTAGTGATTTGGTCATCCCAGAAGCCCAGAAAACTCTGCAAGTGGAAATCTATCAGCATCATCGTCTCAGCAACAGTAATTAGAGAGGTTCTTGAGAATATTTGGGATGGTTTTAGTCATTACGTCTCAGACACCTCAGACTCCGAAGCAGGCAGAGGCAGGGGGGAGGCATGCAATCCAGATGTGCTGTGCAGGTCATGGGAAAGTCAAGAGTTGGTGGGCTGGAGTGAGTGGCTGGCTATGGGAGGCTCGCAATCCGGAAGCACCACGCAGGCCACAGGCAAGCTGAGAGATGGTAGGCCAGAGCAGGTGGGCGGCCATGGGATGCTCATCTTTGGATCTCTTGGCTTGCCTGTAGCCCATGTGAAGCATTGAGATTGCCTGATTTCTCCTTGCCTTTCTGCCTCTGTCTTCTGCCGTCATATGAAGATGAGCCTCCTGCGGCCACCTGTTCTGGCCCACTGAGTCTCGGCTTTCCCACGGCCTATTTGCCACATCCAGAGGCATACCTTCCCTGCCTCTGCCTCTGCCTCTGCCTGCTGCTTAGACAGGTAATCAACTCACCTGTGCTGTGCAGGCTGCGGCTGCTGCCATACACTGTCAGCCCCTGCACCCTCATTGCTTCTGGTACTGTCCACGCACCCACCTGGGCTGATGATGATCTTCACTAGGACTTATTATGGGGTAGGGCTTATATTAGGTGCATGTATTAAAATCAGGCTAGGGCTTATTTTTGGAGAAACATGGTATGTGGGGTGCCCTCTTTTTTCTCTCCATTTTTATATCTACATGAGGCTGCAGGGATGCTATATAAATGTGATAAATAAATAAATTGATAAATGAAGATGAAGTGGTGGCACTTCATCACCAGCAAAATACTTTCGTAAGGTATATTTAGTTCCTTTTCCTGTGACCTATCAAAGCATCTCAGCTTTGATTCAAACTGTCCATCACAGGGAATTTCAAACAATAAAGTTGAAGCCATAATCTTACCAAAAAAAAAAAAAGCGTAGGTTTTTCTTTCTGTGTGATACAATCCCAATCCAAATTGATGCAGTAGTTACAACTGGGAGAACATGCCCTATTGGTAATGCATGTTCTATCAATAATGCATATTGGTAATGCATTATTATCCAGGATCACTTTGTAAGAGAATCATTCATCCAATCATATAATGATTTCTGCCACCAATTAAAGATGCAACCTTTAATGTAAACATTTAACCAGGGCAATCTTTTGCTTGCTTTCTCACCCTCAGCTTTAAGAATAAATTCACATAGCCACACCTAAATAAATAGGTAAGAGATAATTAAATCAGGCCAATGAATTAAAACTGTCAAGACCTGCTTTCAAACTAAAATATTGTTCAGAGTTGTTTTCTAAGTTCATCGATTTTTAAGTCTCTTGGAATACCACTGAGATCAGTTAATCAGTGAACAGTTGTTCAGCGATGAGCAACTTAGTGCAACATGGTAGAGAACGCTTGTATTATTTTTGCTGGCATAAACAGAAATGTTACTAGAACTATAAAAAAATAACAATTTGCTCATGGAATAGGTATTCTTATTCACAGTGGGTATACTCAAAAACCTGATGTGTGTTAGTTGGACATCCCAAGTGACATGATTTGAATTTACATGACACACCTAAATCTGCAAAGGCTCAGTTTAGTGGCATAAGAAATTAGAACTAGACATAAACTCCAGGGACATGTAATTAAATAAATGGAGGCTCATTTGTACCCCTATGATTGCTCTTGCTCAGTTAATACCAGCCTTAGTTCCTTGAACTCATTTAAGTTCTGTATTCTTTTTTCCCATTAAACATTATTACATTTACCTCCCGCATACAGTGTTCTGTTATGTCATGTAATATGCAAGAAAAAAAATAAGCAGAGAAGAAGAAGAATGGAGTTGAAAATTGAAAATTGTGCATTAAAAATAGCCCCTTATAACAAGATAAATATAGAAGAAATGTACCCTATTTATGCTGTCATGTGTCAGAAAGAATCAACTGTACTCTACTTTATTTTCCTACGGTACTTGCCAGCTTAAACATATTGACTATTCAACTTTATCCTTCAAAATATTCATTAAATTACAAACAAGGCTTCTACTTTTTAATTGCCTTCCCCAAGCCCTCTCTAGCACCCTGTAATTAAACTTTTGTTTTAAATGTTTTAAAAATCTCACCAAGCACAGCCTTTTCACCAAGTTTAAGGCTCCACATTTGATACGCTATGCTTATAAATAGAAAATATGCTATGTAAAATATCATATAGGCCAGATGATTTTTGGCTTTACCGAAGCCATCCTCTATTAACAATTCATGGAGGGTTTTTTTCTCTATTATTTAAATATAAAGTAATTATAGAGTGTTCTGGAAAAATGGGACATATCTTATATTCATATCTGAACATATTAATTAAATTCAACATATGTATTTATAATATGCTGCGTGTCCCCATTCTTCTGGATAATCCCTTTAATCCTGTTTGAATAGCTAGCTAGAAAAAGTTAATTCCAGGAACATCTTTCTAAATAAATATTTCAATAAACCCATTTTGGTCTTTGTTCTCAATAGCACCTGATCTGAGAAAGCTGGGAAAATACTCCAGCCCTTCATTAGCAATAAATAATAGGGTGCTTAAGGACAGCATGCAAAATTGTCTCATGTATAATTTGAGTCACACTGGCAAACATCTCTCTCTCTCTCTAGCACTTTCTATCTAAATAACCACAATGCCTAACCTGAAGTATGTAAATGAACATTTATGTATTCTGCAAAAATATTATGAACAATAACATTTTTATCCAAATTTTCCTGAAATGCCACAATCAGTGAAAATAAGTTCTGTTCCGTATTGAAATTCATCTTGAAATTAAAGATTGTAGAGTCATTGTGTTGTTCTTACTTTGCCAAGTATGAGCTCAGAACACCTTAGCGTAAGGAATCCATACTGAATGTTTTAGCCAGGTAAAGTTGATACATATCAGACAGAAAAAGAATCAAGATTGGAAAAGAAGCAGTGGCTTTCCCTGCTCTGAGGAAATAGAACATGCCTCATATTATTTTTATACTTGGATTTTTCACCTTCTTAAAATATATATGTTTAGGAAATATAGGTAGGAAAGAAAAAAATACACATGTGCATATGTATCCTTAGTTCATCTTCACAACCTGAAAGGTACATTTTGCCCACACTCAGTGAAGAACAATGTTTAGTGCTCTATTGACCACGGTTCTGAAGTGAGAATTGTATGCATCTCAGGGGTGGGTTCTACTTAACTTTACTACCGGTTCACAATGGGGCCACGCACGCATGCACAGAAGCTTCCTGATGACGTCCAGTGCAGTGGGCGGAGCCTCCCGCCGGTTTTACTATTGGTTCTTGCGAACCAGTCCAAACTGGGGGCAAACCACCACTGATGCCTCTGATCCAAAGAAAGGAACATCCTAATCTGCATCATAAAAACAATACTTAACTATAGCCCTGCGACAACAGCCAGCCAGTCAAAGAGTCCAAAATCAGACCATGACTCAGAAATATCCGAACAAGCAACATTCAGACTAATTTGCATCTCATAGAAAGGGATCCAAAGACCTGTGTTCTGACAGATGAGCACAACTCAAAATACACTGATGATGTCTCTTTGAATGGTGACGAAATGTTTGCAACCAAATGGCCAAGCTCGGAGTTCAAACCAACAGCCTAACTACCAATCTAAGCTACTAATATTTATTTATTTATTTATTGGTTCGATTTATATGCCACCCTTCTCCGGAGACTCAGGGCGGCTTACAATGCGTTAAGCAATAGCCTTCATACTTTTGAATATACCTGCTTAGTAGGGCTTTCGCCCCCCCCCCCCAAAGTGGTGTTCTTTTTTATACAAAGTCAATTTATTGCCCCCACAATCCAGGTCTTCATTTTACCTACCTCAATATTCAAACACATTTCAAAGGAACATTAAAGGTTTAGAGGAAAGTCTTCTGCTCCTGTTAATTTGAGAAGTTGTGCTCTAGTAGCTACAGGTTACATAGAATCACAAAGATGAAAGAGGCTGTTTGGGACAACCTACTGGTCAATGCAAATAACAGAATCCCAGAGAGATGGTTTTCTAATTCCTGCTTGAATATGTCCAGTAAAAGAGAGGCATCACTATTTGCATGATGGTCCAACTCTTATTATTAAGGGTTTTTCTTTAGTTGGATTCTACTTTCCTATATCCAATAATGCATTATTGCATTCTGGGATGAGAAAGAACAAATCTTCAATTTCTTTATGTTGGATTTCTGAATAATTATGGAAATAGCAATACTCAGACTGTGATTGTTGCATGCACTCCAGTGGTGGTTGATAATGGAAAATGACTTTTGAAACAAACAATGCAACAACATTCTGAATAAATGAATTGGTGGACAAAAATATTCTGTTAAGAGACTTTAATGGATGGATTAGAATAATTGACTGGATTATTTGAAGGCCCAAGAATGAACAAGAATCATGACTTGTGTACATCTCCTTGGAAAAGTATCTGTTGATACCTTTGTTTCAAACATTTAATGCTATTCATCATATACGCATATGGAAAAGGAAAGAATACAAAATGTATAACTGATTCAGTTTTGATGAAAGATTGAAGGAATTAATTAAAGTGAAAAGCAGGTTGTAAACTTCTAAATGTGACACAACCTATTATTTGATGGTGTCAGGAATGGATCTTAAAAAAAAGAAAAGAAAAAAGGAACAAAGAAAAAAAAAGAAACAACGTGAAAGTAGAACTACAGTAAGATAAAATATGCAAAGCACATATAAGAAGGAAAAGTGAATGGGTCAGAAAAGAGAGGAGGCTTAGAAAGTCATTGTCTGACAGAGTTAATGAGCGCTCAATAACAGAAAAATAAATTTAAGAACAAAAGGCAGTGCTTGAAACAGCACATGGGTTGTCAGAACAGAAAAATATGAAGTGGTAAATTAAATGATCTTATTACACATCAGTTTTATCTGTGTTTGCTTTTCCCCCTCCCTTATAACTTGCTTCCAGCCCCCCCTTTTTTTGGCTTATTAGTTCTTACTCTTAGTCTGCAGAGTGTGGCCCACCCAGAAATGGAATGATGGGTTGTGAAGATAAGTATGCATGATGGTTATTTTGATGCTAATCTAATATAGAAGTCAGTTCTAAAACCATTACTATCCTAACAGTATTTGGATCCTATTATTAATATCAATTTATGAATTCATTTTGTGATTTCTGTCTATGATTGTTAATGTGCCCATTGTATTTTTGCCAGTTTGTTGTTATTTAATTTTGATAATGCAGTGGGTAAGAAGGAGCTAATAAGGAGAAGGTATCATCTTAAGAATCGAGAATAAGAGAAAAGCCTATCAGTTAACAGTAATACACTTAGAGGGATCCACTACACTAAAAAGAAAATGAAATGCTGTAGCAAGGCCAGCATGTGCTGAGAGAAGGTGAGAGCCTTTCAAAAAAAAAAAAAGAAAGAAAGTAAAAATTCAATTAATTTCCCCCTCCTGCACAGCTGAGTGCCCATCCTCCATCTTTTGTCAAGCTGTTGTAATTGCTACTTATTCCCACAAATCAGCCCAATTAAGCATGTTATACAAAGAATTCACAGTTGAATGCTAAGACCTGGGGGATATAAAATGAACAAATGGAGGACTTCCATGGTGTGCTTTTGACCAATCATCTCATCGTCCTCTGAGCCTGTCAGGATGCTGAGGCAAAGAAAGCCTGAATTTAACCTCATACTTAAAAACGGCAGTGACAATAAATGCTTGTCTAATGACAGTTCCCTTGTGTTTGTACTCTCTTTCTCCTGAGGCCCATTGCAAATCAGAAATTCCTTTTTTGGGCGGGTGGGGGTGGGTATAGTGAGACATTACTGCTCAATGAATGCCATGGGACACTTCTTAAACAAGTAGCTTTCAGAGGAACATAGCCAGTTAAACCAATGAATTTCTTCCTGGTGATCAGCCTCTATGAAACCAATACCTGTAAGGAAGGTTTCTAAGCATTTCAATGTAATGCAGTCTGAAAAGAATGCACTGCTTGCTCAGAAAATGATGTAATAGGTGAGTTTGAAGCTGTGGCTAAAATCTAATTAAATCCTGAAAATATTTCATGGGAAATTTTAATTTCTGGAAGCATGAAATATCTTTTAAGGTGTTGGGTAGACTAACATGTTTTATCACTTGTCACTTCTTTTTAATAACTGAAACAGAGTAATTTGAGAGACTGAAATTTAAATTATAGATTTATTTTTCCAAAGGCCAAGAAGAGGAAGCATCTCTTGTCCTCATTTTTGTGGATGAGGTTGATTGAGGATGGGGAATGTTCTTAATTTTTTGTCTTCCGCTCATTTGTTCTAGGTGGCAAATCTCCTGATATCAGTTTACTGTGGATTGATCAAAGTCAAAAGCGAGTATTCTGTATGACAGTAAATGGCATTAGAAAAACAGGGAAAAAGAATGAAATCATCATCATCATCATCATCATCATCATCATCATCATCATCATTATCATCATCATCCTTTCTATTGCACTCCTTACCTAAAGATCACAAAGCAATGTTCTAGAAAAGTGCATAGTAGGTTGGAACATATAATATTATTACTCTCATGATTGTTGTCCTTATCATTCTTTACGGATAATGATCTCAGTTTGACCATGTAATTTATTTCTTAGAGAAGAACATTGGAGACTATTCCATGATCTATGTCAGCTTCCAGGATTGGCTCTAAACCTACGCTGAGTGTCCAGCTACTTCTTGCCAAAATTTGATGTGCTATGGAGCTATTGTATTTCAGCCTCTAGTAGCCAGTGGAAAATTTTTCCACAGACAGCAATGAGTTTTGAATTAGGTCTCTAATTATTTGCAACCAGTAGACTGTGAAAAAAAAAAAAACAGACCAATCTAATTACAGAGCTTATATGAAAGCTGTGTGTAATGTATGCTGGGGAAAAAGACTCTCCCCAAATCTCTATTGCCAAATTTCAAATTTTGTGGTTGTTGAAATTATTCCCTTTATGAAATGCAGCCTACTTCCTGAACACGATTTATGAGTGTGCATAAAATGTTTTTGGCAAAGACTGAGGCAGTAAATAGGGAAAACAGAAAACGGAGGCAGAGAAACCTGACTGTAGAACCTGTTTGTGAGAGTTAGAGCACCACCTCTGTAGCAGGGGTGGGGAACCGTGATCCTTTTATGACTTGTGGACTTCATCTCCCAGAATTCCTGAGCCAGCCATGGTTCCCCACACCCACTCTATAACATTGATAGCTAAAAAATTTACAAGCTGGTATCTCTCTCATTTTCTCTCTCTCTTGTGTCACCCCTCCTCCTCCTCTCAAAAACACACATAATGGAAACAGTTGCTTTAAAATCACAAGGGTCTCATTTAGATAAATGTCAAATATGCTAGAAACCGAAATCCCCCTTGCAGTACACACAGCAAGTCTGATGCAGAAGGTCATATATATTTTGTAAGACTTTATTTAACAAAGGAAGAATCTAGCATAAAGTTAGGTACACTTAAACACCATATGTTTCAGTGAGATTTAAATGTGAATAAGTACATAATGGATGACACTGATATCTCAGGTTGGAAAATATATTTTTTTAAAAAAAAAATCTACCCAATTATTATCTTCACAGAAAATCCACAATGGTTGTCTCCGCATGAAGGCTATAAAAGAGGAAGACACATTTTATTATCTATCACCAGAAGACAATAGAACAGAAAGCAGCCAAAAGAAAAATGGCCACCAGAAAATTTAGTGCTATGGAATGTGCCCTATATTTTTTGCCATTTGCCATATTTATTGAAAAATCAATGTCAGATCTCCGCCAATGTGACTGTGGCCTGACAAACTCTTATTATAAGGTAATATTCTATTATACCCGTTCATCTCAAACTTTTTTGCTGTAGTAGCAAATATCAATAGCATTTCTTTTTGAAAAGCCTTCAGAGAGGAAAAGGAAAGAACTGGCACTTTAAACAGCAAGAAGAAGATGCTTGAACATCAACAATGTTCCAACCAATTATTACTTTCACAATCTGGATCATCATATCCAACAGGACAAAAGGGGCAAAAGAATTAAAAATACACCAATGTTTAGTACATTACTGTCCAGTTTCATATAGTACAAGCAATATATGTTCAAATGCATAAAGAATCCAACAACCCACAATTAAAAACAAAAGTATCAAAGAAGATGCAAAGAAAAGACATATGAATAATGGTTATTATTTGAAATTCAAATAATATTTGCCTAAATCTGTTTTAATTAACTGGCCTTATGAAGCATTTTGTTTTTGTATACTGCATGAACATGTGGTGACTCCGACCCCCGAGCCCATCTTATCGGAGGGAGAAGACTCCGAAGGTGAAGGAAAGGAGTTGGCCAGACCTCCCTCTCCAGGACCCTCCTCTCTGGCAATGCCTCAGGTGTCTCCCGAAGGAGAAGAGATTGGCCAGGAGCCAGGTATCTCCGAATAGTCGCAGTTGGACAGTGACAAAGATAAGTCTTGGCTGGATCCACGCCAGCGTCGGAGAGACAAGCGCACGCCGCAGAAAAGGAGGTGTGCCATAGATTAAGTTGAGTCACTGGACCACATCCCACAGGGGATAAAAGGGGGTGTGGTGGCCATTCAGGCTCTGTGACGGACAAAACTAAACAACTAGTGAGTCACATTGTATCTCTGAAACTACGTTATCTGCCTGCCTTGGATTTAATACGGACTGGACTTGACAATTCTGTGGCTTTGTGTATTTGTTTTGGTTTATCTGACGGAGGAGGAACACCTCCCTCTGTGAGTAAAGCAGCTACTGGGTTGCTGCCAAGGAATTTATTGTCTGCAAGTTTTATTTAACTCCTGGCTGACTGTTTGTGTGCGTGTGTGAGACGGGGACAGAACAGAATAGCAATATTGTTTAAATATTTGCCCCACAAAATTCAAAACTTAGTCAACCCAGTAGAATAATATATATTCTATGTATATATGTATATATGTATATATGTATATAATATATATTATATTATATTATATTATATAATAATTTTTAAAAGTAATGAACATTTCATGATAAAATCTCTTATGATACATTTCATGAGAGAACAGCTTTGTGTTATGTGCCAGTTGCACCCTTTCCTAAATCCAGGAGCTCTGCTCAGTGTCACTCAGGTCCTGATTATCTCCCATTTGGATTTCTGTAATGCACTGTCCATGAGGCTGCCCTTGAAGAGTATCCAGAGGTTTCAGCTGGTCAAAATTCAGCAGCTCAGGCAGTTATGTGTGCTCCTAGACAGTAGTGAAATCCAAATCTTTTTATTACCGGTTCTGTGGGTGTGGCTTGGTGGGTGTGGTGTTGTTTGGTGGGCATGGCTTGGTGGGTGTGGCAGGAGAAGGATACTGCAAAATCTCAATTCTCACCCCACTCCAGGGGAAGGATACTGCAAAATCCCCATTCCCTCACCACTCCTGGAGGAAGGATATTGCAAAATCTCCATTCTCACCCCACTCGGGGGCCACCCAGAGGTGGTATTTGCTGGTTCTCCAAACTACTCAAAATTTCTGCTGCCGGTTCTCCAGAATTTGTCAGAACTGCTGGATTTCACTCCTGCTCCTAGAGCAGTATATGTTACACCTTCTGGGATTACCTTGCTTCTGGGATTGATTCAAGGTACTGGTTTTGACCTTTAATGGCATGGGCCTGGGCTATCTGAGGGATCACTTTTCTTTGATTCCATCTGCCACCCCATCAGGTCTGGCATAGAAGGCATGATGTGGGTGCTGTCTGCTAGGGAATTACATCTTGTGGGTCCCAAGAGGTGGGCTTTCTCTGCTACAGCACCCACTTTTTGAAATCTTCTCCCCCACCAGAAGTGAGATTAGTTCCATCTCTCTCAACATTCCACAAGTGACAAGTCCCTTAAGACCAAGATATGTTATCAAGCCTGGGGCCTCCCAGAGGACTGGGGAGATTTTGCAATGGCTCCCTTAACTTAAAAAAAAATCATTTATCCAGAGTTTCCTTGAAGTGATACAGCAAAGTTAGACTAATTGGAGGATTAACACTTTCAACTGAATTATTTTGTGATGGTTGAAGATGATATCTCTGCATCATGAAGCACATTGAGAGACAGGGCATTCCTTCCTCGATGCCACTAGAATATATCTCCTTCCACCAGGTCCTAGAAACGAAATTGAATTGACAGGGAATCTTGCTATCTCCTCTTATGGTCAGAAGATTTATTTAAGAAGAGCAAGACAAGCTCTGTCCTATGATATTCCAGAGGTAGCTTTGTACCTCACCTCTTTTTATTCAACAATCCAGAGCTTTCAGATTTTTAAAAAAAAATATAGTGGGGGGTGAGTCTCTCTCTTTCTCTCTCTCACACACACACACTCATTTTTGTCTATCATATACAGTATCTATCATCATTTATTTTATTTTATTTTATTTTATTTTATTTTATTTATTTTATTTTATTTTATTTTATTTTATTTTATTTTATTTTATTTTATTTTATTTTATTTTATTTTATTTTATTTTATTTTATTTTATTTTATTTTATTTTATTTTATTTTATTATTTTATTTCGAATTTATATACCGCACCTTCTCCCGAGGGACTCAGGGCAGTGTACAGCCAGATAAAAACATACAATACAAACATTAAAAACAATTAAAAGAATATATATTAATTTGGCCCCAGTTTAAAATGACAAACCAATTAAAAATATTTAAAAATATGTTAAGCCAGCCCGGCTTGCTGAAAAAGGAAAGTTTTAAGGGCACGGCGGAAGGCACCGAGGTCTTGGATTCTCCTTATCTCTGGGGGCAGCTGGTTCCATAGGGTAGGTTTCCCCACAGAGAAGGTCCTCCCTCTGGGGGTCACCAGCCTACATTGTTTGGCTGATGGCACCCTGAGGAGGCCCCCTCTGTGGGAGCGCACGGGTCTATGGGAAGTTGTTGTAGCAGCAGGTGGTCTCGAAGATAACTAGGTCCTATGCCATGGAGCGCTTAAAAGGTGATAACCAACACCTTGAAGCGCACTCGGAAGACCACTGGGAGCCAGTGCAGCTCGCGCAGGAGTGGTGTTATGTGGGAGCGCCATGCAGCTCCCGTAATTACCTGCGCGGCTGCATTCTGGACCAGTTGGAGCCTCCGGGTGCTCTTCAAGGGGAGCCCCATGTAGAGAGCGTTGCAGTAGTCCAGGTGAGAGGTAACGATGTATCATCCATCTCTCTCTCTCTCTCTCATTTCTCTTTTATCTCTCATGCATCTTTCTATCATCTACCTATCATCCATCCATCCATCCATCCATCCATCCATCCATCCATCCATCCATCCACGTCTGTCTGTCTATCATCCATCCATCATCTATCTATCTATCTATCTATCTATCTATCTATCTATCTATCTATCTATCTATCTATCTATCTATCATCTCTCTCTCTCTCTCTCCCCCTCTCCCTTCCTCCCATCTTGCTGGTTGCTTTGCATTCACAGTTTGCAAGAGACACACTAAGACAGAAACAATTCCAGTTTATAATTAAACCAGCAACTTCTCTCGGCTGAGCAGAATTCAAGTGGGCGCTGTCATATTCAAGACGAATGCTGTCTTTGCCTAATACTTTTGACAATAGTCACCCCTCAACCTCACCTGCAGGTTGCGCTCCTTTAATATGAAATGCTAGCAGCCTTTTTTATTTTTTGCTCCCATTGGGAATTGAAGCTAGTATCCTCCTGACACTTGGAAAGTGGTTTTGATCGTGTTCAACTCCTTCCACTGTGGGGGGTTAATCTCATAAAGGTTTCAGCCACACAAGCACTGGTGTCAGGGGTATAATGATTACTTTGAAGTTTGTTTGCTTTCCAGTGCATTGAAACAGTTTAAACGTTCTAGAAATAGGATTAGATGCCCCAGTGAATTCATTTCATTTACCCCCAGCAGTGGTTTTCCAATACTATATGGTGTTTACATGGTATCAATTTAGAAGCATGCTGATTTCTTAGATTCTTCTGCTCCCCTGTCAAGATTCAGATAGATTCTGTTTTGCCGATGCTGTTACAGGGCAAAATGTACGAATGTATATTTAAGAGATTTGGGATTGTGATAATGTCTTTGTAAAACTTTAAATTTACCTAAGCAAATGAGCCAATTTAATTTGATGTCTGTTATCTGCTGGAGTTAAACCTAGGTTTTATATTGGAGAAATCTCTGGGGGAAAGAATCCAAATTCAAACATGATGTCAGTAAATAATTTCCCTGCATGTATACTACCTGGTAAGAAATGGTAAAAAATGTTGAAATCTTTTGGCAACAAGAAAGTATTTGAAGATTGCCAATCCATTACTGGAAGACAGTGCTTCTTGGACACTAGATTTGTCTGAGTTTTAATACAATTTGAAATAATAAAATTAATTCAGTTAAATATATAACTTTTAGATAAGGAATCCATCACTATTCAATCAAATTTCCAAATTTTTTTAGCTTTATGTTATGTAACATATATATAGATGAATTAAACCTACGTGCTATATTTCTTCTTGTTAAAAGAGAAGTAACAATATTTTAAGATAGTTTTTTAAAATAATCATCTTGAATAAGTAAATACACAAACAAAGATATACTGTGTTTATACACATACAAATTTATTTACTTTTACTTCTTGGTTTCAAATTCTTATGGTCAGAGCTCAAATAATGTACATTTTGTCATAGTTTTACAATAAAGTAGAACATGATTTTATGTGCAACGTTTTTGCTAAATATTAGTAAATGATATAATATACTATAACATTATACAGATATCATACCACACACATGCATTCTTTCATTCAGTTTATATAGTCACCCATCTCAGCGATTGTTTCTAGGTGGTGAGCAATCTTAAAATAAATTATAAACAAATTTCCCTCATAAATACAAAAATTATAATGGTTAGCACAACCATGATATGGGATTCTTCACACACAGAAGATCCCAGGCCCAACCTAGAATAAAAGGCCAATGGGGTTGGGGCCATCCTAATCTCTGGAAGGAGAATGTTCCAGGGGGTGGTGCTATGGCAGAAAAGTCGCGCCCCCGAGCCCATTCCTAGGACAACTTTACATATAAAATGTACTTGTCTATAGAAAAGTATGTCAACAGATGTTACTCTTAATTAGCGTACCTAGGATTTCAGTGTTGTTGATTGATTCATAATTGGAATTATAAGAAGGAAAATAAATTTACTCTGCAGTTAACCAATGTCTCCTACTTTCTTCTCTGAAGATTGGGAAATTGCTTACTCAAGTGGGATGGAAACAGAAGGATGACAAATAAAACAAGTACCTTTACCTGACTGAGCAGTTCTCTTCCCTCACAGATAATTCATTTTCATTAATTTATCTCAGAATCCAAGCCAACTTTCCTTTTGATTAGGAAAGATTACAGGGCTATACAGAATTATACAGAGTAACAGAGTTGGAATAACAGGTGGGAATCCAACCCCCCCGATCAAGCGGGAAATCCTATATCATTCCACACAAATGGCTGACCTGCAGTGATGGAGCACCCACAATTTCTGGAGGTAAGTTGTTCTCATTGTAGGGAAATTTCTTTTTGGTTCTAGGTTGTATCTGTCCTTGATAAGTTTTCATCTATTACTTCTTGTCCTCCCCTCAAGTGCTCTTGTCTGTGATATCCCTTCAGATATTGGAAGACTACTATCACGCCACCACTAAGATTACTGTCATAGTACTATCATTATGATTATTCAGACTCTTGGACTTTATATATCTCTACTTGAAATGGCTTTTATTTGTATATTAATACTAAAAGAAATATAAAATTGTCCCAGCCCAGATTTATACATTATTGTCAACTTTCTAACAAGGCAAATGTTCTCATAGGAGGGATACAGTTATCTTATATTGTTTTGTTATATTTGAATTGTAATAGATATCTCAATTTGGATCTCAACTTTTTTTTCTTTTTTTTTTAGAATATTAAATCACAAATAATTTATTCTTCTGTTAAGAGTTGATGCAATACAATTTTAAATAGCAATGAAGTACACAGTGGTGGAAAATTGGCACTGAATCTATAAGCATGTTATTCATATCAATGATCTCCACATTTTCAGTTCAAAACCTGATTTTAATTAACTGACATAAAAATATTCTCTATTTAGGATTATGGAGGAATGTATTTTTATGCCTTAATTCAGGTACTTCATGCTATTTTCCTATCAATTTCCTATACCAATACACGACTGATTTTATTAGCAGATTTTCAAATATCTTTCTGAATGTATGTATGAGTTGGAAATAAATCATGTAGCACAAATAGCTTTATTTTAGTAGCATTTTCTTAACCATTGGGGGTGTTTTAATTTGTCCCGGGCCAAATTATTTAATGTGATTTTATACTGTTTTTTAAATTTTGTATCTTTGTGTTTTATTTTATAGCTGTTCACCGCCCTGAATCCTTCGGGAGTAGGGCGGTATATAAATCAAATCAAATAAAATCAAAATCAAAAATCAAATTTACTTTTCTAATGATTCCTTACATTGTAAATCATTTCATGAATTTCCAGTCTCAACTGAAACAATTTTTGAAAAGTGCTGGAATAAGGTTCTCCCCCACTTTGTATCACTGCTGGGAAATACTTTGGAGATCTTTGACGACACATGCTATATGAACAAACACCACTTAAGCCAGACTTGGCTTTCTAAACAAGTATTTAATCTCCTCATTAAAGATATATGAAACTAGAAATCAATGTGCACTGGTGGTTAGAGCTTTTTAGCGGAACTAATGGCTACACCTTGTCTAACATTAGAAACTTCACTTGTGGTTTACAGCTGCTGCACATGGAGAAACATGAATCCACAACAAAGGATCTTAGGCAGCTTTAATAATTGTATTGTGAATTCAGAATAGACAGGTCACATAAATATATAACTGGTACTATAAAACATTTTCAATTCACATTTCAGCTTCTTAACTGGATGCACTGAGCTCTTAAACCATATGGCACTGGATGACAGGTAGTAAAATATGTTATATACTAGATCCAAACTTCAGAGAGGCATGTGTAGAAGTGTAGAACTGTACACTGCAAATAATTATAATGCTGTGAAAACAATGTTATTCTGAATCGCTACCCCAAACTGGAATGCATTCAAAAAGATTTGAGAGTTCTAAGCAAAAGGGCAGAAATAAACTATTTATCTTCTGTGATTAGCAGTTGGGCTAATGAAGTATGATTTCTTGAATTCATTTCATGAAAATGAAAATGTCTTAATTTGTCATATTTTAAATTTGACTCTAGTCCACAACTTTCTCTCTACCTTTATTGATATCATTAGTGCTGTTTTTTTTTCTCAGTTGTTTCACTCCTGGTCAAAGGGATTGTGAAGATCTCCACCTGAATGCTTTGCCAATTACTGCAAACAATTCTGAACTGCTTACTGAATTGTTTATTCCTATGATGTATAAACACATTGGTCAAACCCTCTGGAAAACAATCTCTCATGGACTTGCATAATATTGACAGATTCTACTCAGAGCATAACATACTTTCAAGATTAAGGTGTTTATGTCTTCTACTTTATATTTTTTGAAGGCATCCTACAGTATATATGGATAGTTGCCCAGTGTAAGTCTGGTTTCAAAATAAATAACCATACAAAGCCATAGCAATGATCTTAATGTTTCTCATCAACAATTCACATGGGGTCACCTAGCAAGAATAAATAGACTTTGCTGATAGTCTTCCTTACAGTGGTATATTTTATTTACATTTTATATATTATTAATACACATTTGCATTTATCAATTTAAATTAGAATATGTATTTTGTTGTACAAAGCTGCATCAGATTTTGTTCACTTTTTGGAGTGGTGGTGAATTTCTCTTAGGGGCTGGTCTACAAGGCTATTCTTTTTTAATAAGTTATCTGCTGGTAAACAGCAGGGTCATATGGACTGTAATCCTCTTCCCTTTCTCCACGTGGATACATACCCAATTCCCTGAAAATGTAAGAAGAGGTTGACATTAATGCTATTTTTCTCAATTATTAAACATTACTTTTTTCTCATCTGACTGCAATCTTTTTTTCATTTTTATGACTGCTTCATTTTTATTTATTTATCTGTTTATTTATTATTTGTGAGTTTATAATATCGCCAGGTTCCAAACAGCTAATTTGAAGATGGGAGGTATATTGGAAATGATAAATAAATAGGGAGGGAGAAAAGTTTTGCAACAGGGGGCAACAGTACATGTTTAATGAACTAGAGGCCACATTTACAACAGTCAAAATAAGGGTCTTCTTTCTTGGAAAGTTTTTTGAACACCCTGGTAGACCTGATTTGGTCACCAACATCCTGATTGGTCTTCAAGAAGATATATTCAGTTATCCCCTGAGTTAAAGGTAAATCACAGTTACCTGCGTTGCTGAAGGAAAAAAAAGTCCAAGGCATCCAATAAGATTTCTTTTTTAAAAAAAAATCACAATTAAAACCAATAAGTCAGCAAAAGACTAAGCTGAACAGTAATTCTGTGTGCAGAATGGGAATTAGTCTATTAACTTTGGGAAGGGCTGTGGGTCAGTGGCAAATCACAGACTTTCTATGCAAAGATTCCAGAAAGTAATTGCTAATGAATGTAGACAGTACTGACCTAATGGAATGTAACACTGCACTCTTTTGAGTGCCTGTGGCGCATATTATCAAAGCATTTGTTGCAACAGCTTTGTGGCATTATTTAAAACTTTTCCTACCGTATTCATTGCTATAATCCTTTCTTAGCTCCATGCATTCATACCATGCTTCTTCTTCTTCTTCTTCTTCTTCTTCTTCTTCTTCTTCTTCTTCTTCTTCTTCTTCTTCTTCTTCTTCTTCTTCTTCTTCTTCTTCTTCTTCTTCTTCTTCTTCTTCTTCTTCTTCTTCTTCTTCTTCTTTTTTTTTTTTGTCTGCATCCTTTCTTTTGTACTTTTGTTTCCCATCTACCCATAGGAATTATGCCCTGGCTTTACTCAGTTCATCTTTAACTTAAGTGCTTTCCACTTACCGCTCAGTTTCCATATATAGGTGCAACCCACAAACATTTTTTTTCTCAGTTCACATGGACAAAAGATGCAGGGAATAATGGATTTAGGTTACAGGAAGACAAAGTCTAAGTGAATGATAGAACAGTAAGAGAAGTTTGACAGTGGAACCAATTACCCAGTAAGATGGTCGGCTTCCCATCATCTTATATGTTCAAATGGGGGCTAGACATCTGTCTAGGATGCTTTAATTTGGATTCCTGCATTGAGTAAGAAGTTGATCTCAGTGGCCTAATGGGACCTTTCTAACTTTATGATTCTACGCTTGTTTTCATTACATTTTGCTGCATGATCCTCTCTCCTTAAAATATCACCTTCCCCGTATTTTTCAGACAGGAGAAAATGTAAGGTGGAGGCAGGATAT
Organism: Pituophis catenifer annectens; assembly: GCF_029215685.1. Taxonomy (NCBI): domain Eukaryota; kingdom Metazoa; phylum Chordata; class Lepidosauria; order Squamata; family Colubridae; genus Pituophis; species Pituophis catenifer. The sequence goes on from NW_027256881.1 coordinate 288,421,236, forward strand.
GGTGCTTCTGTAAGCAGCATTTAGATTTTCTTGTCCTTTCTTGGGCAGACTTTCAGAGATTATGACCAGAACAGCCATCATATCTGTGACCTGATAGTTAAAGCCAAACTGAAATATTGCCAAGCTCCAGTGTTGTTAGCTAGCTATTTATTTTTATGTTCTTCTTCTTCTGTTACACAGAAAAAAAAAAAAGAACAACGAAGCAGTCTTCTATAAAGTAATTTGATAACATGACAATAAAAACAGCGTTGTCGTGAAACTAGTAGTTATATAATAGTATAGACAAATAAAAGTTAAACCAAATTACTCTGAAAGACAATGTGATCTTGGGTCAATTCTTCAGTCTTGGTAAACAAGTATGTTTTAAGCTACTTATTCTAGTTATTCTTAGTTTAGAAAGAAGTTCCTAGATGTCACCAAAAGTTATATGCATCCTTAATGCCATTAAAATCAGCTATGTAGACATTCTTGATTTACTTATAGGGTCCAGGCCATGACTTTACTATGTTACATGTCAAGGGCAGAAGGAGGTTCTACTCTCAGTAGTTTTACATATCAGCTACCATTATGAGACTTTGACAATAAGGGCCCCAGTCAGTCTGATTCTGCTTCTACTAAGTAGATGGAGTATGTTCATGTAGAGAATGCATTCATTATGACTAAACATGTATATTCTAGATGCTTTGTGTGCTAGTCTGATTATTTATGCATTATATAAAATATTATTACATACTGCATATTATTATGCCCCCTGGTACTGACATGCACACAGAATGATTTACTGCTGGGAAACATCCCTGTCATCAATGTTGCCTGGAATTGAGCTAGAACTATATAAATTTATGTTTTTATTAAAGTTTTTAATCTTTTCAAGTTTAAATTAATACTTTCCCCCTTTCTAGTTCTTGCATTTCTGACATGAGATGAGATGATAATATTACTATGCATGCTTTTGGGCACAGGCAATTTTACTACAAGTGCAATACTGTAGATGAATATAACTACATCCAACATAGAGACCCACTAGCTGGTGAAATCCAGTACTAGTTAGTAGGACTCCTATTAGTCCTCCTAACTTTGTAAATAGTACTAAAAACAAAACATATATATATCCTTATTTTATTTCAGTGCTGAAATTCATTCCATCCATTTATCATCTATCTATCTATCTATCTATCTATCTATCTATCTATCTATCTATCTATCTATCTATCTATCATCCATCCATTCATCTATCATCATCATCTATCTGTCCCTATATCCATCCATCCATCCATCCATCTTCTTAGAATGCTATACTGCAGGCTACTTCCGCTGACTGCCAGCTGCCTGCAAATTGGCAGTTTGAATCTCACCAGGCTCAAGGTTGACTCAGCCTTCCATCCTTCCAAGGTTGGTAAAATGAGGACCCAGATTGTTGGGGGCAATATGCTGACTCTGTAAACCACTTAAAGAGGGCTGTAAAGCACTGTGAAGTGGTATATAAGTCCAAGTGCTATTGCTATTAACAAAATAAAGCTTTTCCCCCCAATATTAATTACTTTTGAAATGTAATTCAAGAAACTTAGATGTTATTTGGAACTCTGGCTCTGTGAATAGTTTGCTTTCTGTAACTTGTGCTATAGGAGTTCTCACTGCTGCAAAGATAAGACATTTGCAGACAAAATTGCTTTCCGGAGGAGGAACCAATGTAAAGTTTTGCCTGAAAAGATCTCACTGGTTCTGTCCTGTGTATATTTTGATCCTTTGAATTGTCCTAGAAAAACCTAAAAATAATTTTAAACACAGGTATTCTGACCCAGTTTTTTATTTAAAAAAAAAAGGTAATTTCCAACTATTTCCCTCTATTTTATAAGAAATGTAAAAGTATATAGAAGACCATTTGCCTCCTGGCTAGAGAAGGAGAAAAAACATTTTATTCACATAAGTCACTTTATCAAATCAAGCAATGTATGCTCAATTTGCAGTTTCCTGTTAAAGGGAAACGGTACTATGATGCCAGAAATAAGATGTTTGCAATGCAGTTTTCCATACTGACCTTTACTATTTTAATCCAGCTGCTCTGCATCATATGTCAGTAATCACAGAAGCATTACAAATAACATAATTGGTTGCAATTTGTTTTTAATGATGATTGTGTTCAGACTGACTCAGGTTATTCTACCTGTTTCTACTACGGTTCTGCACAAAATTGGTGACTGCTCATTTCAAATGAGCTTAATTTGCCACAGCTTGAATGTAATTGTTTTCGTTTTCTGCCAAAATAATCCAACAGGCACAGTAAATTTTCTGGAAGCAAACAGAGGAACTGCCCTTATCGGCAGCTTTCCTTATGTGTGTGACTCTCTGAGAAGCCAGCAAGCCACTCCCAGTTTAAGGTAGCCAGCTGAATGTCATCCTCCCCCACCAAAAAAGCAGATATTTGCATAATATTTTCCTATACCAAGATAATCAGAAATTACATCCTTACTGATAATTTAAGGCTGATCTACCCAACTTGCTTGCCTCAATGAGAGCATGGACGAATGACCACTGAGAGCAGGAACATATGATATTGTCCTATACCCATCTCTTTTTATTTCCCCCTCCCCTGTGGGAGTGTAAGGAGTGTTTTTGGCCTTGTTTTCAAGCAGTACTGTCTGATTCACCATCAGAATTTTATTTTTATTATTGGCAAACTCCTCCATTATAATTAGTGACTGTGTGTTGTGGCAGGACTGTTATCTCTAGGTTCATTGTTTGCTGGCCTTCACAAGTTTTTTTTATATTTGTTACTGGAGCAGTAGGAATCTGGGCTTTTCTTCTCCACTTTCCAAGCTCACTGAGGAAACACTGAAATGGTAAGCTTCATTTTCTTTTTTAAAAGTTCATTGATAGAAGGGTGGAATAGTAAAATAAGGGAGCTGTTCCCTATCCTGTTTTACCAGTTTTCAGGTAAAATTGACAAGATTTGTCCCACATTCTAGCCCAAGTAACAGCAAAAATGGTAAAACTATTGGATGAAGAGGGTCACCAATGCAGGAAGGGGAAGGCAGATAACCAAAAAACTACCGGTAGGAAAAGCACAGAGAGAAATGTGATATATCTCAGTATAGTGCTAGTATGTGTGGTAGGCCCCTGCTTTTTTCCCTTTTATTGTTTCTCTATTGAACCTTTATTCTTTAAATGTTACATTTTTTAATCTTTAATCTTGACTTTGTCAAGAGATCTTTAGGAGATCATCAGATAAGGCAGCTTCGGGTGGAGATCTTGTCTTTGACAGGCCTTAAAATAGAAGTCTACCCTTAATTTTTTTTTTTTTTGATACACGAGCACATGTCTTTTTTAAAAAAGTTAATGGTATGAAATTTCAGCTTCCTGATCTTCATATCAGTAATATTGTTGAGGTGCTACTGATATTGTTGGTGGATATTGTTGGTGGTATCCTATTTACCATTTTAATTTTTCTAATTGTTTGGTCTTATTAGTTTGTTTTATTGTACTCCACTTTGGGATTAAAAGTGAGCTAAACACTTTTATGAATAAATTACAAACTGCCTTTTGTTTCATCTCCTCTTTATGTTTTTGATAACTGGACATATGCTTTGTAAATTTATCTTGCTAATCCTAAGAGAATGAAAATTGGTAGATGTCCCTCTGAACATGCATCAAGGATAGTTTAAAGCATGAGTGATTAATCTGACTAAAACCATGGTTCAAATAGATCTAGAGTCCTAAATGAAACCTAGCGGTCTCTCCATGATACTTTAGGGATTTGTGAATATGATCCGCTACCAAAAAAATTTGATATGCTAAGGAAGTATTTCTCTAGCTCTTCCAAAATAAACATATTATGTTTGCAGAGAAAAGAGAAAACTGTGAATAGGGGACCTTTGAGAAGCAGATATAAGAGGCAAGGCCAACACTGGAGATGGCAGAACTGGTTGAGGGATGATGGGAAGTAATGGACTTCTTGGTTCTTGAAGGTAAGTGGTAAAGGATGAAAGAAAGGGAGCAGAAAATGACTAAGTGATGGAATGATAGGAATAAAGGCTAAACATTGTGCTAGGAAAGAAGACAATGGAAAGTCATTGGCTTTGGGGGCACAGAAGAATGTACAGAAGAAAAGATTCAGTGATACATATTGATTTGGAATGAACTGTTTACATCTGCAGTGCTTCAGTTAAAATCCACCCAAGATAGATGTCAACATTTCTGCATCTCCATCTCCAAGACAGAATGTGATTTTCTTTTACAGAACCAAACTACAGAAATGAACATAAGCTTGATATAAAAATCTATCAAATTAAATTAATGAAGCACGTCTGTTACTTGATCATGCAAAGATACTACCCCTACTGGTGCCTTATGGTAAAAATCTTCAGAACAACTTGATTCACTCCTATTTTAGGAGGCTACAATAGCCTCCTGTTTGGGAAAAAACAAAGAGCTCGGTTTTTTTTGAGGGGAGAAGAGAAATCGTTAAAGGCAGCCTACATTTCAGTAAAGAATGCAACACCGAAATATTCACTGCCTTGAAAGACAGCTATTTTTCTTTCAATTTTAAAGTAAAAGAGGCCCAAAAAAATAATGTCATTCAAATTAGAGTGATCAAGCTGCATTCCTTCTCCTACTGGATCAACTATAATCATGTACATTGGAACCCAGCTCCAGTATGAAGTGTTTCTTAAAAAGCCATTCTTCTTAGCTCCTTTTATTTCTCAGGGATTTTACTCTTAGATAAGTATGCTTAAAAATTTCAGCTCTGGGCAATTTTCTATTGCTTAGTTTTTGCTATGATTTAAAGGTCTTCACATTTCAGTAACACCTTCTTATATCCAGCCTCTGTAAAACAAAATTGTTTTGTTGATAAATCAGTTGGCTAATTTTATTCCCCTTGGCGATTGCTCCCCGCTTCTCTAACTCTTACCACCACCACCCATACTGCATTTTTAATGTTATTCCAAGATGATATCAGTTAGCCTCAGTTAGTTATTCTTATAGATCAATCCCATAGTTGACACTGAGATCATTTCTTCTTTGTTTACAAGCTGGTGCATACATTATGTGGCTAACCCAGCATACAAAGAAAATCAGAAGAAAATGTTTCCCAAAGATCAACAGACATGGAGTGTATGACTTCTGGTGACCAAATGTACAAGCAGGGAAAACAGAGCACTTTATACCAGGGTAGGCAATCTATTTTGCAGCCACTGGCCTTTTATTTTTGGGGACAAACACACACACACACACACACACACACTTTTCAGCAGTTAGAGGCCAATGTGGGAATATGGTAAAGACATTGTGACAGTATACACGTGAGCAAGACTTATTTTTCAGGGTTTAGTGGAAAAATCATTTGAGAGGTCAGTTACTCTAAGTGGTTAATAAGTTAATTATCCTTGCCAAACCTATTGATCTTGATTGAACTTAAAAAGGCTAATCAGGGCTGGTCTGGTTAATAAGTGAACTAGAGACCACCCTGAAATCTCAGGATTGCAGCCTACATTGGGAAGTATGAAAGAGATTTCAGAAGAAAGAAATGGCAAACATTGAGTGCTGTCCAGAGTTACTGGCTGTAAGATAAGGAGTTACATAAATTATATAAATGTGATATCTATCTATCTATCTATCGGTGGAATTCAATTTTTTTTACTACTGGTTCTGTGGGTGTGGCTTGGTGGGCATGGCAGGGGAAGGATATTGTAAAATCTCCATTCCCACCCCACTCTGGGGCCAGCCAGAGGTGGCATTTGCTGGTTCTCTGAACTACTCAAATTTCCGCTACTGGTTCTCCAGAACCTGTTAGAACCTACTGAATAGCACCCCTGTATCTATCTACCTACTACCTACCTACCTACCTACCTACCTACCTACCTACCTACCTATCTTCTGTGTTGTTCCCAAAGAAACTACATGGATGTGTCCATGTTACCAGGATGCATGCTTAACTTGAAATACTGTATCTAAAAGTTTAATAAACCTTATTTCAATAGATATAAATTTATGAAAAATCACTCACTATATTATTTATTTAAATAAATGGACACATAAAAGGGACAATACTGTATCTAAGTTTTGATTTGATAAACCTATGCAATTGGCCCTGAGAGAGGAGAGAAAAGACCTTCTTTGTTCCCCCCCCCCTTGAATGGTGCAATCCAGGGAGCAAGGATTTGATGTTTCTGAAAGCTGAAAAAGAAAGAATTTATATATTTCTTATTTATTTATCAAATTTATTTATGAATTACTATACTAACACCAAGATAATGATTCAAACACATTTTCAAAAAGGTTGTAAGGAAGGACTTGAAAGGTGGACAAAAGTGCAAAATCCACTCTAAACATAGTTAACTATGCAACCAATTATAGTTAACTATGCAACCATGCTTTTCTATCCACAGGTCATAGAAAGGTAGATATGTACACAGTGCAATGGCAACCGAAATAAAGGAGATTTATTTTTTAAAAAATGAATTGAGTGACCAAATATATTAGGGAAGAACCATCATCCATGCTGCATTTTCCATATTGTTTTCTTGCCATGTACTTTGTATTTTTATTTATTAGTTTGTCAAGCATGTACAAGATAGTGGTATAAATATAAACATGGATATGAACGAAAGAAATGAAAACAAATAAATGGGTACAGTAGGACAGGGATGGTAGGCACGCTGGTGCACTTATGCATGCCCCCTTTACGGGCCTCTTAGGAATGGGGTGAGGTCCATTGTAGACAGTTTAAGGTTGAAACTGTGAGAGTTTGAGGATGTAACAACGGAGTTGGGTAGAGCATTCCAGGCATTGACCACTCTGTTGCTGAAGTCGTATTTCCTGCAATCGAGTTTGGAGCGGTTTACCTTGCGTTTGTATCTATTGTTTGCCCGTGTATTATTGAGATTGAAGCTGAAGAAGTTGTTGACAGGTTTCTGTCAACTTTCACTAATATAACTTCAATTTGCTGTCATTCTTATATAATTTGACCTTTTCAATTAAAACATTAACATTTTAATTTGTTTTCTTGTCAAAACACTCTAGGTCGATGGCCCCCAACCTTTTGGGCACGAGGAACCAGTTCCGTGGAAGGTGGTTTTCCATGGACTGTGTGTGTATGTGTGTGTAATTTTGCATGCTGCCTGGATCTTGCACATGCATGAATGGGGTTTTGCTCGCTTGCATGATTCTGCTCTGATTCCTGGTGGGCCATGGATTGATGCCAATCTGCAGCCTGGGGGTTGGGAACCCCCTACTTTAGGTGATAGTTTCAACATCTGCTTTTCTTCCATCCTATGTAGAATCTGTTAGTTTACAACATGAGGTTCTTTAAGATGGGTGTCATTGATAGAGATCCTTTCCTATAGGCCATAGAATTGTATTAAGTAGGCATCCAAATCTATCCTGAAAGACGCTTATTATATAGCACAGCTTTTAGGGTTGCTTTTGGAAGGTGGACTCTTCTTAAGTGCCACTGCTTATCTAGATTTATTTCTTAGTATTTGGAGTGGTGGGTGAGATCTTTATTTAGCAAAATGGGGGGAATCTGTTTTCTAACAGGTTACATAGTTTGTAATTGGATTACAGGGAATGATGTTGCTCTATTCGTATGAAAGTGTAGACCTTTTGGAAAGCAAAGTGCCCTTTTCCAACTGATGATGATGATTTGGGTGATTGGGTAAAGCATGGAAGGAAAACAATTGAATTAACTGCTACTCTTGTCTCATTGCATAACGTTTCGTATCCATCTATTTTTCTTCTAAGCCACACTATCCAGATTTATTGTATTATAGACATATTATATTTGAAATTCTTTTTCAGCATAATGTTTCAGAACATTTATGATTTTGGGGATAGTAGCATCTGAGAATCTCACAGAGAGTAGCACCTTGCCCTCCTAAAGCATTAGGAGAAGATTGTCAGCCTCAGAATTAAAAACAAACGAACAAACCAGACAAAAACACCAAAACCAGTAGAGCATTGAAACATTTTCCCATGGATAACCTTGATACCTATGTTCCAAATGTGATCCTTTTACTACACTAATGGTTAATACTACAATACTTTAATGGTTAAATAACTGAAGTCTCTAGTGTATATCAGTCAGACATGCCATTAGGGACCAGCTAGGGAAAAATATAGGCCATTAAATAGGAACTGCAACAATCCTGTTGCTGCTTTTGATATAGAAATTGTTTTTTTTCCCCTCCTATGCCTGTTGAGTTTGAGCAGCTGTTTCCACTCTGGTAATGTTAAGCTGCTTTGGAAATCCAGTATCATAAATGCTGGCTGTATTGATTGGCAATTATAGGGGCTGAAGGACAATAATTCTGTATGGTGCCATGTTGGGGAAAGTTACATACAGCTCCAGTGTGGCGGTATAAGTCTAGAACTGGGAAGACTTAGTGTGATGGAATGTAGTGGATTCCCAGGAAGGAGGGCTGCTTCAGACGAGGAAGAGGTGACTCAGTCCAGATATTATATGATAGAGGGCAAAGACAGACTTTCCTTAATAGTTCACAGAGTACTTTATAATGGAGATAGTAGAGTGCTCAGTCTGGCAAGATTTTCTCTATAGGCGTAAAACAATGGGGGGGGGAGCCCTCCGTTTGGAAAAAATCATTATGTGTAATTCATGGTTTTGAGCCTGACACCCAGGTTCAAATCCATCTTCAGTTAAAGAACCTCACTGAATGAATTTGCACTAGCTGCTATCTCTCAATCCAATTTATCTGTCACAATTATGGTGAAGCTAAAACTGGTAGTGGAAGAATAGTTCACTGGAAGAACCAGGAAATTATATGTGTTTCAGCTCAACATTTGTTTTGGGGAAAATAATGGGAATTGCTTTTAAAGATAAAATAACCCAGCATTTAGAGACATAGGCCTTCTTCAAGGATGCCCAGCATGGTTTCACTAAAGGAAGATTCTGTCTAACTAATATATTTGACTTTTTGCGGGTATAGACAACATGTTGATAAGGGTGTGCCAGAAAACATTATCTACTTAGATTTTCAAAAAAGTTGGATCAATTCATGGAAGTTATGGGAATCACCAGTTATTAGTCCTGATGGCAGTGTGACTGTCTCTGAAGATCATCTGTTAGGAGACTAGGGACTTCATTGTGAAACTGATGACAGAGAACCTACTGCTAGGCTGTATTGGCCAAGGGTCCAATCCATTAGGGCCTTGAGCTGATGTAGGGAGATTTCATAATATTCAAACTTGTATGTGGCTTAATATATTTTCCAAATTTATGTATTAATTTGTCCAGTTATCAGAAAAGATATATTTCTTTTGTAACTTTTTTATTGGAATACAAAGTTTATTTTAAATATAAACATCCCAAGTTCATATTGATCTGATTTCTTTTTTTGTCCACACTAGGTAGAAAAGTTAATTTGTTATCTATAACATGAATCATTCCTTCTTGGTAATCTCTAGAATTTATGAATAAAGATTTTAAAGAACCTATTCCTCCATCTGGGCATTGCTTCTCAATATTCCTCAAAAGGTTTAAAAATAAATCCAAATTTAAGAATTGTCACCTGAACAAAAAAGTGGGTGAGTTGTGTGAATTCACAGATAATCATTTGAAGACCTCAGATAAGTAACCAATTCTTCATTGCAATCTACATCAATCATTTATTGCCCTGGAAGTAGGAGAAGATTATCACATAGCCAATATAAGGAGGGCTGCTCTACTAAATGCGGCACTCAATATTTGTTGCATTCAATAAAAGCAATTGCTCTGAAAAATTTCTGTTAAGGAAATGTGTCTGAGTGCTTCCCTAACATGCATCCACTACCTGTAAGGTTATTTTGAATGCTGTTTGGGCAGGACTCTTGCATTGGTTGATAGTAAAGCAAAAGAGTATTAACAGGTCTTTTTGAGAGCAACTGTGAAGTACAGCTGGCAAACTCCTTACTATTATATCTCTTATATAAGGAGATGGCCCATGACCCATTGGGTCATTATTTCACTTATGTCATTGAGATATTTACTTATCTAAATACATCAATTGAACAATCATGGACATATGCACAAAAGATCAGAAGGTTCAGGAGCAATCTCCAACTACTTGCCAACTTTCCCACTAACTTTGCTTATGAAAAACTTGCTGGGTGAATGTAAATGGGAAAGTTGGCAGGGAAGGTCTGAAGTTATCAGGTAAGTCTTCCCCACTTGTGCAACCTCTCTCAGTCTCTACATACTCATGCCACACTGGTCACACAAGTACCCTTGAACACCCTTTCCGACCCACACAACACCCTCGCATACCTCTCTGACCCACCTGGGATCCCCATACATCCTTCCTGACTTGCATTGTATTCTCATGCACCCTCACCCAACTGGAGATGCCTCCCCAATCACACCACTCCAGGTGCAGGGCAAGATGTCCTTGACTCTCTGAGAAAGAAATGTTATTATGGCTAGATATCTCCACCACTCCATGCAATCCCCCCTCCCAGTTTCCCACAGCACTAAATGTAGCAGCCTTGAAGATCCAAACAAAAAGATGGCCTCCAGGGCTGACACTTGATGAAATTATACTATTGACAAAGGATTATTGAACAATATTATTAATTACTCACTTTAAGACTCTGAGATCTTAAAATTCCCAAATAAAATAACACTATTAGCATTTTGCAAGCTAACATTTAAATTTTTGTTGTAAGCATTGGCTACTGTAGTATTTTGTCTATCAGTTCTTACCTAAGCTATTGTTAAACCCATGTAAGAAGGTTCTTGACTATTTCTGCAGAAAATGAATACAGGTAGTCTTCAATATATGATGACAATTGGGACAAGAAATTACATTGTTAAGTGATGCAGTCATTAAATGAGTCATCATATTAGTGTGCCCAATTTTACAACCTTTGTAAATGTGAGCTGGTTGCCAAATACCTGGATTACAATCACTCAACCCCAGGAATTAAGGACTGATCATAAGTTTCTTTTTTTCACCACTGTCTTAACTTTGAATGGTTACTCAAGGATGGTTGCAAGTTGAGGACTACCTGTAATGAAACCACATTTAGCCTGAATTTAGCCTAACCAGAATTAGCCTGCAATACTGCGTTCTAACCACTGCACCACATCATATTAATTCCTAAGATGTTTGTTTTTGATTTTGGAATTCAATATGACCTCCATCTTTCCCTTCAAACAGCAAATTCTTAATATGAGTTAAAGAATTAAACATGAATCCCAAGACGTTTGATCCTAGAAGATGTGTGTCTGTGAGGGAGTGATTAATTAATATAAATACTTGATGTTGGCTTCACTGAAGCTAGTTTAAAAAGTTCAACTCTGAATTTTTTTTTTGCCTAGGGTAAGTGAAGCAGATAAAGAAACTTCAGGAAGAAAAAAAATCCTAAAGAATTGCTATAAATATATGCCTAAGGATTCTACCTGAAAAATTATTTCTACCTGGTATCCATTAAAAGATTGCAGGGGAGGAGATGACAAAATTGAATTTACTTTCACCATGGCTATTTGATGCTTCATGTCACTTAACAGCTGAGCATCATAGACATCTACTGCTGATACTATCTTGGGAGAGAGTTGGATAAGAAAGCATTTTTGTGGGTATTTGGAGCTTAGAAAAGTGGGAGATAGTATAAGCCTGTCTTGCTGGCTGAAAACTAGAGCTTGTGTCAAGCTTCACTAAGCACACAAGGCTCTGATTTTGTATCATTAAAGGCTCATTATCTCTTTTAACTTCTGTTGAAAGCATTCATCCATAGCCATAGCTACCTCTGAAACAATAGAAGCTACCAGCTTAATAATGCATTTTTTGCCAGCTTAAAAAGCCTTTAAAGATGGATTGGGTTTCAAAACAAAGGAACAAAAAAGCCCTGTAAAAGGGAAAAAAAAGTTATTTCTGTGACCGACTTTTTATTTTTTAATAAAAACTAGTTTTTGCATATTTTCCACCTTCCTGCATTTCGATTGCTCTCAATTCACCTGACTTATCTTGTTTTGTGAAGAACACATTTATTTTGAATGCATAAAGGAAACTCAATGTCTTTTTTACAGTGCACAAAACAAAGATTAATAAGAAGGGAACAGAAACAATATATTGGCATTTACATATTTTGGTCTGTTTTTTCATAGTCATTAAACAACAAACCTCTCCCTTGAATTCAGCAGTGGATTAAATGAATAGTTATTTCTGTAGCTGATGGTTTTGTTTATGCATTCATGATATTTTTACTGCATTTATCTGTTGCCATGATAGAGTTTTCAATCTTAGAGCGACCATAATCTTCTGCAGCCTTCAGTATATCAGAGTCAGTTTGGTGGCATAAGGGAATTTTGAAAGTTATATTGCTGCACATGAATCAACAGCAAATGAAATGCACTTGAGACATGATCAGCCAGTTTTAATTCATTACAGAAAGTTAGAGATACCAACATGCATTTAATGTAATCTGATCACTTTGTTCAACCCTGAATTTATGAGCAATTCAACAAGAGTAATCTGACAAGGTTTTTTTTTAAATAGTAGCTTCCATCAAATGCCAATTTAGTGCATCATAAATATATTTATTTAAACATATTGCTGAAGGTATAGCGAAATCTTTGAATGTTCATTCTTTTTTTCCCCACAGCAAATTGATCTCTGAAAAGAAAGCAATATTTTCCCTTCATTGACCATGTTCTTACAGACGAAGCAAGCTTTGTATTCTTACAGTATGTAAATCAGTGGTGGGATATGAAAAACAGGTTATTATCATCCAAGACCTCTTTTGTGAAACTTTTGATCAGAATCACATAAGAGAGGAGAGGGATGGGCCTGTTAGTTTGCCTTCTTGGCTGTACCTTCCTCATCCATGTCTGCAACTCAACAGCATCTGCCTGGGTGGGAAGAGATCAGAATGATGAAGCATAGAATAGAATATTCTTTATTGGCCAAGTGTGATTGGACACACAAGGGATTTGTTTCCAGTGCACAAGCTCTCAGTGCACATACAAGCAACAAGTGATAAATCATGATCATAATCATAATACCATCACCATGAATCATAAGATACAGTACAACACTCAGTGATAGCCATAAGACGCTATTTTTTTTTAAAATTTGATTTATATGCCGCCCTTCTCCGGAGACTCAGGGTGGTTTACAATGTGTTAAGCAATAGCCTTCATACTTTTGTATATTTTTACAAAGTCAGCTTATTGCCCCCACAAACTGGGTCCTCAATTTACCTACCTTAGAAAGGATGGAAGGCTGAGTCAACCTTGAGCCTGGCAAGATTCGAACTTACTAACTGCAGACAGCTGGAGTTAAATTACAATGCATTAGTCTGCTGAGCTATCCAGGCTCTAAATAAAAGCAATCAGCATAAATCATAAGGTACAAACAACAAAGTGATAGTCATATGATGCTAAAGGAATAGGTAATAGGAAAGATGAAAAGGATAATACGTAATACAGCCGTACTAGTGGTTTGATGTCCTAGGGCATAAGACAGTGTTGTGGGAATTAGTTGTTTAGAAGAATGATGGCATGGGGGAAAAAAACCTGTCTTTGTGTTTAGTTGTTTTGGCATGCAATGTCCTATCGTGTCATCTTGAGGGAAGAAGTTAAAACAGTTTATGTCCAGGATGTGAGGGGTCTCTAGATATTTTGACAGCCCTCTTTCTAGCTTGTGCAGTATACAGGTCCTCAATGGAAGGAAAGCTGGTTGCAATTGCATCATTCTCATGTAAGCAGTGAGAGCTTTTCCATAGTTCTGTACTGTAGTCTCTTGGATGTTAGGAATTGAATACTGTATATTTCACAGAAGTCAGAACCACTCATGTAGGAATTAAAACTCTGCTATAAGGCTCATCCATAATCTCTTCTTCTTCATATGATTGTAACCATGAGAATGGGCCAGGACACAAATGGGATCAGTATGAGTTACCATTTGTTTTGAAAATGTGTAAGCTTACTATTCAATGACACTCTTAACTTCCTGGAAAACAAAAAGCTTACAGCCTAGCTACCTTGTCTACCTTGAGGGATATTCATCCCAAGGGACTTAGTATAGTTACTGTGGCCCCTCAAAGCTTGATTTATAGATCATTGTGAAGGTCAAAAATTGATATCAAGAAGCCATGTTCACGCTGCTGGCAAATCTTTTCCCATTTTTCACCTTTGCCTTAATATTTTAAAACAGTGCATCCTTCTCTTATGTTATATAGCTTGCAGATCAGGGGCTGTGCAATCAATAAAACAGCCCAAATCTTGAGTACAAGTATGTGATCTAAAGACACAATACTTTACACACACAAAGAGAGAGAGACTAGATGGAGACATATGGAGCAATTGCAGTCACCATTTTAATCTAAAAAGGAAATTCTAACTTCCAGTTATAATGGAATTGTGGTTTTTCCAGGAGAGGAGAAATTTGGTGGAAGGAATACATTGGAAGATATTAATGAGATTCTGTATGATGACATAACTGCTGACTTGTGACAGCATTGTACTTTTATATATTTAAATCAGTATCTATCAACATGTGGGTGGTAATCTAGGGATGTTGGAATACCTGCCAAGAACAGGTAGTCCAGTTCATTTAGTGACAGTTCAAAGTTACAATGGCACTGAAAAAAGTGACTTATGATTGATTCTTGCCTAAGTGTATGGCCTTTCTTTTCTCACCACTGAAGTGCATTTTGTTGGATAGGGCCCAATGCTCAAGTCTGTCAATATCCTTCTGAATCTTGAGTTTACCTTCCAAAGTGTTGGCAATTTCCCCCAGCCTGGTCCACTCTGCAAATTTAATGCATACCCCCTTTTGTCCCTTCATCTAGATTATTTATAAAGATGTTGAAGAGCATCAGGCCAACATTTCCCTGATCCACAAATTTAGTCATTTTATCAAAGAAGGCAATAAGATTTGTCTGGCACGATCTATTTTTAATAATTCCATGCTAGCTTCTCATTATCACCTTGTTTATTTCTAGATGCTCACAAATCCGATGTTTGATTATCTTTTTCAGGATTTTCCCAGGTATTGATGTCAAGCAATTTCCTGGATCCACTTTTTTTTGCCCTTTTTGAAGATTTGAACCACATCAGCTCTTTTCTTACTGTTCTGCTGTGCTCCAGGAGCTCTAAAAGATTTCATTCAGTGGTTTCAAGATAACATCTACCAGCTCCTTCAGTACTAGGATATAAAGCATCTGGACCCAGAGATCTGAACTCATCCAAAGCAGATAGGTGTTCGCTTATCAATACCTTGCCTATTTTGACCTGCCATGCCTGTTCTATCTCCCACTGTGTCGCTTTAGAAAAACTGAGCTATTTTTTCCTCCTAAAGAATTGAAAGTAATGGTGTTCCACTTTTCTACTGATTTGGATTAAGGTCTCTGTAGAACAGGATTGGTAAACTGTGGCCTGTGGGTCAAATCTGGTCTACCACCTGTTTTTGTATGGTCACAAGCTAAGAATGGATGCGTGAGTCTGTAGCACATTGCCACATTGGAGTTTCAATCCTGGAGCAAAAGGCAGAGCCAGTGGTAACCATGCTGCGTAGTGGCAATGGTGGTTTATCAACAGTCTCTTTGCTGGCAGGCTGGTACTGCCCATCAACTCCTGTGCTCCTTGATCTTCAGGTCTGCCAATCATGCCATGGAGTAGGAAAACAGACAGGATCTGCCCTTTACAGAAAACATTTACCAACTTCTGTATCAGGCCACTTCTAGAGTCCTGAACAGAGTGTTGAATCAGATTAGAGAATCTCTCGAGTTTCTTTTGCTATTGTATAACACATTTCTTTTGTATGGAAAGAACTTGCATTCATGACATTTTTGAATAAGGTACTATTGAAGACCTTTTATATAAAGTTACTTCACATCAGTTTTTATATACCACTTAAATACATAAGGTTGCTGAAAGTGGTTGTTTCCCCCTTGTTTTCCTTGAAAAACAAGATTTTTAAGAAAAGCTATTTGGTTCTTGGCTTAGTAAGGGAAAGTTTTAAAAGTTGTATGATGCTATAATGTTGCAAGTTATATATGTTTAATATTTTAATTTTACAGGGTTTTTTTTCCAGTTGTATGCAAATGCAAAGCTTTGACTCATTGAGTTGGCAGATCTATTTAAAGAAAATAAATATATTAGTACTAGTTTTGTTCAAGTGATATATTTTGTCTTATTTTTCACTTCTCTATTAAGACGTACATTTATTTTGTAGGCAGTGAATTAATAAATGTTGTGTAACACTTTCCAGTTGTGATTTATAATTCCTTACACTCCAAATTTTAGCAATCCACATCTACCGTTGCTAAAAATAAATCAGTGCAATTCACTGTTGTCTGAACTAATATACGAATGCTATCTTGCAAAGCTTAATTTTTTGACATTCTGCTGCAGAATCTGATTCTGCTTTGTAATTATGCATTATCACCTCACCAGCTGTTTTGGGAGCATAGGTTCCTAACCTTTGAACTGAATGAAATAAGATTCCCTTAAGGCCTATCAAAGCCACTCTGTTTAAAGTATTCACACATTGATTAAAATATACCTTAATCGATACTGCATAGTGTTCATACATAATATGAAGTGCTTCCTACAACAGCTCCAACTCAGAAGGGATTTTTTTTCCCTGCTAAATGCTGAAGGTCTCTCAAGGTCCTCGACACCGCTTGCCTTTTGGTGCAATATATTACATTTTTTTTCTGGGAAAGATGAATATGGTCCGTAGCCTGCAGAAAAGCATGCTTTGTTTTGTATTTGTTATCTTGAAATACCCTTTGGAAAGACTATTGAAAAACTATTCTTTAATCCAGGTGGCCATTGCTTAAATGATCTTTGGAACATGCTTACCTTTTACCAAATAGACTGCCTATGCACTTTGAGGCCTAGTTTCAATTCTTGGAATTGATTTTTTTTTAAAAAAAAATATCCAAATAATCTTGGAACAATGTCATGTGAAAGATTTCCTGCTGGCCAAGCTGGTCCTCCTTAAAAATACACATGGGGCACTCAAGGACATTTGAAATAGCAGCCCTATGTTTATGGAATTCAAGGTTATATGTATGACTCCTTTTGCAACTTTACACAGGCCTTAAACATATTTACTGCTTTGAATTGAAATTAGTGGACTGCATTATTTTAATAGTTTAAGCCAGAGGTCTTCAAACTGGCAGCTTTAAGACTTGTGGACTTCAACTCCCAGAATTCTCCAGCCAGCATAGTTTGAAGACCTTTGGTTTAATCTCTTGATAAGCCTGACTACCATTTTGTTATTTTGATATTGAGTGTCTATATTAATTATTGATGTGACCTGGCTCATACTGTCCTAAAGAAAGAAAGAAAAATGACATACATAAAAAAGAAGTACTCTTGTTTTATACACTATAGCATTTCAGTGCTACTATTTGCTGCTGCATTAAAGGAGGAGCTACAAGATATTTTATAACAAAGAGAAATTGCATGGCATGTAGTTATCTAAGATGACTAAGGCAAGAGGTATATATGAATCCCGCCTTCAAAAATATACATCTTGACAGGTTGCCTCAACATGGATATATTCCTCCAATATTAATTTGGAACACAAACGTTTAAAAGCATTTAAAAGAAAACTCTAGCTGCCTAAATATAATATAGTTTTCCTTTCTTACTTGTTTCTTTGTGTAACATTATATACCAATTCAATCGGAAACTAAAAAAAATGACACATATGAAAGTCAAATATGTAATCGTCTGGTTTAAAAGCTTTTCTCATTACCAGTTATCTCCTTCCTTTTGCAAAATAAAAATAACTTTTCTGGTGAAATGAAGCAAACTATTTGGAAAGAGATTATTAGCAATGGAGGCACTAGGTAACATTCATTTGATTTCATCCCAGAGTTGAATGAATTCAGATTGAGTCAAAATGGAGCATGCCTTTCCTAAAAGTGAGCATTCCTATCTGAAGGCCTCTGATTGTTTTTAAGCAATCTCCAAAAGAATAGTTTGAACATTATCTCTTATTGTAAAAATGAATAAGAAAACTAAAAGTCCATATTGTAATTTGATATTGCAGAACAATCTGGCCACATTTTGCCCTTTGCAGTTTTCATCTGCAGTGGCAGTGGCAATCTGTAATTCCCATCTAGTGTGGATGGCATTGCCAAATTGTATAGTAGCATAATAAATGGTGATCTGTAAAGGACAGCACTCCAGTCATTGCTAGAAGAATATGTTAATATGCAGAATTTCCTGGCAAGCTACTTTTAGATCCAAGAACCTAATTGATACAGTGGTTAAAGATGCTGAGACAGAGACCATGTTAGTCCTGTCCTAAGCATAAAGCCAGATGGAGGAAGTTGGGTTGGTCTATCCAAGGAAGAAGGCAATAGCAAACCACTTCTGAAGACACTGCCAAGCAGACTGTTAGTCTTACAAGGTAATCCAGTGAAGAAGCACACCCAGTAGTAGTAGCCCTAATTTTATTGCCAGGTGACATTAATGGAATCTTGTTAGTCTTGTTAGTCTGAAAGTATATCTCTCACCCCTCATCTTTGTAGTTCAAGAAACTAGGTGGGGTCTCTTCTGAGATGTTTGCCATGCCCTCATTCCTTCTGTGGCCTCAGTTCTCTCTTATCTGACCATTTTCTACTCTATGGTCCTTCGTCTTGTCTCCCAAAATCATTCCCACTTATCATTTCATAAACTGCATGGACAGTATACACAATTTTTCAGACTATAACATTCAGCATGCCCTTGGCTTGCTTGTGCTGCAAATGTAGGACATTCTGAATTAATGATGGTGAAGAATTGCATATCTTCCTAGAAATCTGTTCCTGTACTCAGCATATAACTTCTGCTGCTGTTTCCTCTGTGTTTTGTGTGCTAGGTATATTGCTTGTACTGTATAGAGCTGAACTGGGTATCTTTACTCTGGATAACTTTATTCAGGTACTGCCAGGTTATTTCTTCAGAATACCAGTGAACATACATTTGCCATCCATAACTTCCCTTAGTTTCCAACACATGGACCTACAGATGTAATTGTAAAGACCTTGGTCCCTTATCTGAACACATTTTTGGTGATAAAGCAAAAGAGGATGGATTCCTCATAAATAATTAACCTGATAGGTGCCACTCCTAGAATTACCTCCTGTACTTTTTTTCTAGTTTGTTGATACCACACTCTCTCATAAAGCTTTGTCCCATTTTGTTCCCTTCCTGAAGTCCCACTTACCATGGTATTGCTTTGTGGATATAAAAAGTAGGATGGAAGTAAATAGCTACACAAGGGGGGAAAAAGGTAATGTCTGTCTAGAGCTTTAGCTGACAGCTCCAACTGTGCAGTTTAAAAGGCAAGAGGACGCCCTTATAGTCTTATGTCAATCAAATGTCAGTCGGTTGCAGAGAAGTCTACCATTCTTTCCCATAATATACATGCCTGGCATCTCCTTGAGTCAATATAAAGCACAATGATGGTTTTTGAAATGTCAGCCATAAAAACTTCAGTAATTCACATTTCTACTTGCTGGAAATCCCAATTCAGATTTTAACATATCCTTCTATTTGTAAGTTTGTGGGAAAGGGCTTCTGTCATTTCAGCTCCCTCTTTGATGAATGTTAATAGAATGGCATGAAGGGATGCGGTGGTTCAGTGGCTAAGACGCTGAGCTTGTCGATTGAAAGGTCAGCAGTTCAGCGGTTCGAATCCCTAGTGCCGCATAACAGGGTGAGCTCCCATTACTTGTCCCAGCTTCTGCCAACCTAACACTTCGAATGCAAGTAAAAAATGCAAGTAGAAAAAATAGGGACCACCTTTGGTGGGAAGGTAACAGCATTCTGTGCACCTTTGGTGTTTAGTCATGCTGGCCACATGACCATGGAGATGTCTTCGGACAGCACTGGCTCTTCGGCTTTGAAACGGAGATGAGCACCGCTCCCTAGAGTCAGGAATGACTAGCACATATGTACGAGGGGAACCTTTGCCTTTACCTTTTAATAGAATGGCATAGCTTCATTGCAGCTCCAAAAAGGAAAAGTACACTGTGCACCTGGATTATGGTCCTGATCAGATAAACCATGTGTTGTACCAGCATTTCTCTATCTGAGAAATGGTGGCAGATTTGCACTGGAGAGGTTTAATGACATGTTTGTTATAAAAGGAGGGTCTAAGTAAAAGGAACACCATCAGAAGAGTGAAGGACGATGTTAGGAGCAGATCATGATAGAGAAAATTTATGTCAGTGTTTCTCAGACACGTTATGATGGGTAGACTTCAACTCCCAGAATCTCCCAGCAGCATGCTTTTAAATATTTTTTAAGGGGTTAAAAGAAGAGATATTTTCAGGATGCAGTGGTTGGTGATTATCACAAACATACCAAAAATGTTCCAGAAGCCACGTTGCAGTCTTGGAGTTATGATCTAAACAAAAGAATGGAGCAACACTGTTGGATTATCAACTGAATGAAACCATAGAATCTGAATCACATATAGGTCTTTAAAAGATTGGAAAACTTATTTGAAAAATCAGAGAACTGTTTTATGTAAATTCTCCCTTCCATATGCAGATATATATAACATCCATGTTCTTTTTTCTCTAAGAGCACTTTCCCCCACCTAATTTTAGAGTTGGCATTCATTTTGATGGAATTATAATTTGTAGCAAATATACACAGAGACCTCAGAGTGGAGGTTAAATGTAATGATACTGTTGGACTCAAGTTACTGGAGTGATTGTAATTCAGTTTAGAATCTGAAGAAATGAATATGTTAGCAATAAAAGATTGGCTTTCAGCATATTCTATTGTATCTCAGGAGGAAATAGGAATTCAAAATCAAGTATTAAACAACAAGCAATGGATTCTGGATACAACTTTATTTTTCCTCAGGAAGTGGGCAAACTTAAAGGCTATAGGAAAGGAGCTAAAGTTTTCCATTCAGATCGTGATTACTCATCTGATTTGTAAAATAGTGATGTACAATGGTGCAATTTTGAGCAGAATGTTCCCTTGATGTGAAAGAATGGATCCTTGCCATAGAGTGGCATCTCCAGCATCTGAGAATATTTATTAACTGCACAACTGCATGGAATCACTATGTTCTCATTCAAACCCTTACACAACCTATGATCCCCTTTCAGGGACTCGTGGGCATTTGTAAAGAGCAGTCATTTTATGAGTACAGCTTGAACACAGCTGTCCATGTCATCATCATCATCATCATCATCATCATCATCATCATCATCACTACTACTATTATTATTATTATTATTATTATTATTATTATTATTATTATTGTCTTTAGCTAGAAGACAAAATGTAATGTGATATTTTTAAGCATTCCAAAGCCCATCTGCCATGTAACCCATTTATCATTGTGGCTGGGAGTTTATTATTGATCCAAAATGGTAAAAAGAGAGAGGCAATAAAGGGGAGAATAACCATAAATCCATTCTTTTGTTGGTCTTCCAGCAGCATCTGCAAGCAATTGTCACAATTGCTATCAAACTGTATTTGACTGGTTGCCAACATGAATTTTCCCCAAAACCAAATGTAAACAAACTCTGCAAGTGCTTCCTCATTTGCCAAGCTAGTAATTATTTACTTTGTTTGGGGCTAGCATTACTGTCAGCTCAGCTTTACAGCCCTGTAATATGTTTGCTAATGAAACCATGAGGTCTAAAGCTACATATTAACCCTGTCACCCTTCAATTTTGATCTCAATAAAGTTTCACCATGGTTTTGTAAACTCGTGTTGTAGGGACAGACAAGTGATTAATTATATTTTTCCGTTTTCCTTTATCCAGGCAAATTGCTAATCCTTAAACCTGCCTTGCATTCGAAGGTTAACTCACTAAATCAGAAGCCCTCATTTTCAACTGTCAAAATTACAATCTTTATTCGGGAGCCGAAAGTTGGCAAACATACCTACTAATGAATACAATCAACAACCACCACAAAAAAAAAAAGTCTAATTTCATATGAGAGTTGATATTATACTAGAAAAGTATACAAGGGACAAGAGTGAGTGAGCTCATTTGAAATGAGGGCGCCAAGTAGAATTGGAAAGACAGAGTCTTGAAGTGGCTTAATCAGCTAACTATGGATTTCATAGGGTTAGTTCTCAGAATTTGTTCATTCACTGAAAAGGTCAGATAGTGTGTCAGAACAGATTAAATCAGTCCATATTAGTATAAAACAATAAAAGTACCTGCTAAAAGTTGCGCATTAAGCTTTACTTAAATGTTTGTAAGTTCCAGAGTATATCCTCCATGCTTAATTTTATGGTGGTTAGCACTGTCCATGGCCTAGCCCATTACACATTAAAGAAAAATGCTCCAGTATTTAGTATACTTTGCAAAACTACATAGGGCTACTAAAAAGAGGAATGGCATTTGATTTTCTGTAATACTTAGAGCTATTGAAATGAGATTCTTTATAAATCTGATAAACAAAAATAAATAAATAAGAAATAAAAATTAGATTAGATTAGATTAGATTACCGTATTTTTCAGAGTATAAAACGCGCCTTTTTTCCACCTAAAAGGGGGTGAAAATTTAGGTGCATCTTATACACCAAATGTAGCCCCGCCCACCCACTGGCCCCCACCCTTTGGCCTCTGTCTTGCAGCAGTTACCTCCTTGCAAGCAAACAGCAAGAAAAAACAGCTCCTTTCAGCTTCAGCACAGGCTAATTAGTTGACTGGATCGGCCTCCCGAAACTCAGCTGATTTGCTGTCAGCTGTTTTGTGCAGGGCTCTGCTGCTTGCTGCAAAGAGATAAATTGTTGGAGCAGATTTTTTTTCTTCTTGTGCTAATCAAGCTATGCTGAAAACGAAAATGAAAGTAAAGCAGGCTGTTTGCTGTTTGCTGCAACGAGGAAAAATTGCTCAGAGGCAGAGACAGAGGGAGATTTCTTTTTCTTCTTTTCCTCACCAAAAAAGGTAGGTGTGTCTTATACTCCGGTGCGTTTTATACTCCGAAAAATACGGTAGATTAAAAGCAGTTTCTAAAATGGCACCTTGTGATTTATATGCAAATGTGCAAATATCTATTGTTTTTTCCCCTTCTGAGTATTTCTCCCCAAAAGTGCAGAGTCTACTTTTCCTTTCCTCTTTTTTTTTTTTGATCAATCAAATTGATCCATTGGTTGCAATGGGAATTGACTGACCAGCTTGTCACTTGAGTCTGACACTGTAGGCTGAGAGAAACTGGCTAGTTTGGTTGCTTTCATGCCTAAAGTGGGACTAGAACTCACAGTCTCCTGATCTCTAACCTGGTATTTTAACCATTAGATAAAACTGGCTCTCAAAAATCTAAATCATTATAATAATATTGTAGAAGATTCTATAATAGTCTATCTGTCTGCCTACTTAAACTGATTATTTAATTAGTTGGTTAGATTTCTATCCTGTCTTTTTCTTTTTCTTTTTGTATATGTTTTATTTGCAGTTTTTCTTTAACAACCAACATTTTTTGTGGATAATGTAATGACTGGGTTAACATATTTTTCACACAGTACTCACAGTAATAATACAATTACATATACAGGATTTTTATCTTCCAACTTCTAACCTTAATGTGCTCATTAAAATTATAATATAGTCTTTTATATACATTAACTCCTAACATTTTAATATTATAGATATCACTCAGTGTTCTACCACATTTTCAATATCTCAACTTTTTATAAACACCAATAAAACCAGTTGTCAATAAGATTTAATCAGTCCCAAGATTATATCTCTGTCCTCTGAATTTATAGTCCTTGAAAACTATATTTTCCAATATTTTTTCCATCCTGTTAATCATAACAATACCTTTAGATATACGAAGTCCTAGTCTTCCACTTCTTAATCTTAATATATCTGTATTTATAATAAATTATATTATATATCTATATATGTGCTACTATTTTCCCAATTTAAATTTCCACTTATTTCTATTGTTTTCAATATTGTTACTATGTTGCAAAATATTATATCTCTATCCATCATCTCTCAGCCTTTTTAGACTTTCATCATTTATTGATTTTTTGGTGATTCTTTTATGTTTCTCTTTTGGAATCCTATATGTCTTTCTAGCATTTTTACACAAACTGATTGTTCCCTCTGTCTTATCCTTTATCTCCTTCTGCTGTATCTTTGGAATATCCATCCATAGCCCTTTCATTATTTTAAAAGATCTTCCTTTTCTTCCCTCTAGCCTATTATAAGCTCTCAAGGGATTGTCTATTTGATTTTTAATATTTATCATTGCTGTCTTTTCAGTATTTTTAGTTGCTTTTAACTTATTTTTATCTTTTTGTAGTTTATTTTGCATTGTCCCCTCCACCACTCCTTCTAATTTCTCAGCTGTCTTCTGTGTGTTATATTAATCTTTTCCCACCATTTGTTGAGAGCCTTCAATTTTCACATCTTTATCTTTAAATATTCCCATCAACTTCTTATAATTCTTTGTCACTATTTCTAACATTTCTTCATAAAACTTTATTGTCTCCTGCTGAGTCATTTTGTAACAAGTTAATATACCTCTAATATCCGGTATCCCAATATCTAAAAACTCCAGAAAAAATCAATTGTTAACAAGGTTTGGTCAATCCCAAAGTTATTCCTCCAAGTTCCCTAAGTGTCTATAAATTTGTGCCTTTCAGTCTTTATAATTTCTAATTTACACCTTCCCAATTGTCTTGATTTTAAAAACCGGTGTCCTGGTTGTCCCAGCTTGTGACTGACCAAAAATGGCCATTGTCCCTGCTGCCGTTCAGGAGAGCTTTCTTTGGATCAATGAGGAAATTGCAGTTTCCTCGTAATCAATGAAGCATCTCTGCTTTCTTCACCACCTCTCCAGTGCGGCTTAACCCTATAGGGTCTCTCAGCAAGCAGTTGCTGGCTGCATTTCATGTAGCCTGGTGGAGCGCCACTATTTTCAA
This sequence comes from Pituophis catenifer annectens, assembly GCF_029215685.1. Taxonomy (NCBI): domain Eukaryota; kingdom Metazoa; phylum Chordata; class Lepidosauria; order Squamata; family Colubridae; genus Pituophis; species Pituophis catenifer. Next base: position 288,446,093 of record NW_027256881.1, read on the forward strand.
GCCGTTCTTGCCCTGATACCAACCGGAAGTCCTATCCTGTCTGTTTCTTCATAGTATCCCCACAGAAACCTTGTGAATTAATCTGGGCTCAGAAAGACACAGTCGGGTCCATAGTCACCCAGTGAATTTCCATGGTTGAGGATAAACATTAATAAGGGTTTCACAAATCCTAATCTAGAACTATATCATATGGAAGATTATCTTCAGAAGATTGTCTTCTGATGACCTCATAAGTAGTCTGCTATAATCTATAAAATGAGAAACATGATCATTCATCTAGATCAAGTTGTGAGATATGAATGTAGGTCCCTTAATCACTCCTTTGTAAAGTTTCCTTTAAAGTTAGAATTAGGTATGCAATTAAGCATCACAATAGATGACAAAAGAATTATTTGCTATTTCAAATCTTAAAATATCAAAATAAAAGACTCAAAATTTATTTTTATCCTTATGTTTTTCTAGACTCACATACAAGTCCCACATACAAATGCTAGACTCTTAATTCCAATCTTACTGAATTTAGCATAAATTAAAAAATGTTATGCATTGTTAAAAGTCATCACAATGTAGCAAAATCAGGATTACTGCCAGCATTATTAGATGGAATAGTTTTTTGTTCAGGTAATGCAATAACAAGCATGTTGATTTGGGTACAAAAACTGCAATTCCAAATTACTTTTCACTTAGGCAGGAGAAGAATAGGAGTCAGCCAAATCTCATCTACACCCCCCTTGTCTTCTGTATTCCTATGATCTGGGGATGCATTTTAAATTTGCCAAATAAGAAAGATATTGTGTGTCTAGTAAGAGTTGGACTAATCTGTGTAATACAGCCCAGGTATGGGTCAGATAACTATCATGATGAATCATGAGATTAATCTATTAGAATAGAGATGGAAGGGACCATGGAGGTCTTCTAATCCAATCCCTTGCTCAAGCAGAAGACCCTATACCATTTCAGAAAAGTGGCTGTCCATTCTCTTCTTGAAAACCTCTAGTGTTGAAGCATGTATAACTTCTGAAGGCAAGCTGTTCCACTGGTTAATTGTTCTCACTGTTAGGAAGTTCTCCTTAATTCCAGATTGCTTCTGTCCTCGATTAGTTTCTCTTCATTGTTTCTTGTCTTGCCTTCTGGTACTTTGGAGAATAAGTTGACCCCCTCTTCTTTGTGGCAGCCCATCAAATACTGGAATACTGCTATCATGACACCTAGTCTTTCTTTTCTCTAGACCAGTGGTTCTCAACCTTCCTAATGCCACGACCCTTTAATACAGTTCCTCATGTTGTGGTGAACCCCAACCAGGGGTGGGTTCTAAATTTTTTTACTACCGGTTCTGTGGGCGTGGCTTGGATGTCATGTGACTGGGTGGGCATGGCTAGCTGGTCATTTGACCGGGTGGCCATGATTATGTGTATAGGGACTACTCAGAGGGCTGAAAAAAGTCATTTCTGACAGGTCCTCGCACTTTTGTCTGGTCCTCACACTTATGACCATCCTCACATTTATGCCCGGGCAGCATTCTTAACAACCATGTCACTCATTTCACAATTGCTTCTCTTCACCATGGTGACAAGATAGGGAGAAAAACGTAAAATGTGAGGACAGTCGTAAGTTCGAGAACTGGTCAAAAGTGTGAGGACCAGTCAAAAATAACTTTTTCAGCCCTCTGAGTAGTCCATATGCACAAAAGGACTACCCAGAGGGCTGAAAAAAGTGATTTCTGACAGGTCCTTGCACTTTTGACTGGTCCTCGTACTTATTTAATTTAATTTTAATTTAATTTCCAATTTATATACCGCCCTTCTCCCTGAGGACTCAGGGCGGTGTACAGCCAAGATAAAAAACATAGAATACAAATATTAAAACATTTAAAAATATATATACATTTTGGCCCGACAGTTAAGAATCACAAACTAATTAAAAGAATTTAAAAATTTCTTCTAAGCCAACCCGGCTTGCTGAAAAAGATAGGTTTTCAGGGAACGACGGAAGGCATTGAGGTCATGGATTCTTCTTATCTCTGGGGGCAACTGATTCCAGAGGGTGGGAGTTCTCACAGAGAAGGCCCTCCCCCTGGGGGCCACCAGCCTACATTGTTTGCCTATGCCATGGAGCGCTTTAAAGGTGATAACCAACACCTTGAAGCGCACCCGGAAGACCACCGGGAGCCAGTGCAGCTCGCGCAGGAGCGGTGTTACATGGGAGCGCCATGTTGCCCCCATCACTACCCGCGCTGCTGCATTCTGGACCAGCTGGAGCCTCCGGGTGCTCTTCAAGGGGAGCCCCATGTAGAGAGCGTTGCAGTAGTCAAGGCGAGAGGTGACGAGGGCGTGAGTGACTGTGCACAAGGAATCCCGATCAAGAAAGGGCCGCAACTGGCGAATCAGGCGAACCTGATAAAAGGTCCCCCTGGTAACAGCCGTTAGATGTTCCTCCAAAGACAGCTGCCTATCCAGATTGCGAGCCCTTTCTGTGGGGGCCAAAGACTCACCCCCAATAGTCAGCGATGGAGTCAACTGACTATATCGGGATGCCGGGAGCCACAGCCACTCAGTCTTGGAAGGGTTGAGCCTGAGCCTGTTCCTCCCCATCCAGATCCGCACAGCCTCCAGGCACTGGGACATCACTTCAAGGGCATCGTTGGGGTGGCCTGGGGTGGAGATGTACAGCTGGGTGTCATCAGCGTACTGGTGGTATCTCACCCCAAAGCCACGGATGATCTCACCCAGCGGCTTCACATAAATGTTGAACAGAAGGGGCGAGAGGACCGATCTCTGAGGCACTCCACAGATGAGAGGCCTCGAGGTCGACCTCTGCCCCCCTGCCAACACAAACTGCGACCGGTCGGAGAGAAAGGAGGAGAACCACCGCAACACAGTGCCTCCCACCCCCAACTCTTCCAGCTGGTGCAGCATGATACCATGGTCGATGGTATCAAAAGCTGCTGAGAGATCTAATAGGACCAGAACAGAGGAATAACCCCTGTCCCGAGCCCTCCAGAGATCATCCACCAACGCGACCAATGCCGTTTCCGTGCTGTGCCCAGACCTGAAACCCGACTGGAACGGATCTAGATAGGATGTTTCCTCCAGGAATTGCGGAAACTGTTGCGCGACCACACTCTCAACAACCTTTGCAATGAAGCGAAGGTTGGAAACAGGATGATAGTTGGCCAATATTGCTGGATCCAGGGACGGCTTCTTGAGGAGAGGCCTCACCACCGCCTCTTTCAGGGCAGCGGGGAAGTGACCCTCACTCAACGAAGCATTAATGATGCCCTGGAGCCAGCCTCGTGTAACCTCCCGGGAAGCCAGTACCAACCAGGAGGGACACGGGTCCAGTAAACATGTGGCCGCACTAAGTCTCCCCAAAAATGACTGGTCATCATTTATGCCCATTGTAGCATTCTTAACAACCATGACACTCATTTCACAACTGCTTCTCTTCACCATGGTGACAAGATAGGGAGAAAAACGTAAAATGTGAGGATAGTCGTAAGTTCGAGGACTGGTCAAAAGTGCGAGGACCAGTCAAAAATAACTTTTTCAGCCCTCTGAGTAGTCCATATGCTCAAAAGGACTACCCAGAGGGCTGAAAAAAGTGATTTCTGTCAGGTCGTCGCAAATCAAAGATTTCTGAGACCAATGGTGAATACTTAAATTTCAGTAGTCACCAATCCCAGTCTTAAAATGAGCTTAGAATCAGTGGGAGTCACTGATAACAATGAACTAACTAACTACTGATAATGAGTCAAGTCCTGCCTTTCTTTTCCTTCTGTCCAAGTTTTGCAAATACTTTTTCCAGGTATATGTTTTATTCCAAAGTATACAAACCATTATTGTTAGGGGAAAAATGGGTCTTCCAAGCAATTTTAAAAGACACTATCAGAATGACTCTGCTCTCAGCCCCCCTTGTGGCTCCTTGAAAAGCTTCCCCCCCCACATATGTAAATGAAAAGACTAAGTTAAAAATCCTAGCCTTTTAAAATTGAAAATATGGAGAATTGGGAGGATGAATTTGAGACACTAAGGGAGATGTTTCAAAAAGTAAGGGAGGAATTTAAGGGAAATAAAGAAGCAGAGAATTGGTTAGTTTGCAAAAAAAGAAAGAGAAAAGATGAATGAGAAGCAAGACAAACAAGGAGATAATATTGAAAAGGAAATAATTGGAAAAAAAGATAAAGATGATTACACTGGGTTCAATAGAAAAAATGGAATAAGATGAAATATACTGCTAATAATTAAAAAGATGAGGGGAAATTTTGAGAAATATACTTGATAAATGAAAGGAAGACCGGGGCTGCCTGGACTCCATAGTGGAAAATATAAAATTGAAAATGAATACAGCAATAGAGAGGGATGAAGGAAAGAGAAGAGAGATGGAAGAGGGAAGGAAAAGAAGGGAGGGATGAAGGGAAGGGAAATTAGAGTAAGAGTGAGGGTAAGAGGGTGGAAGAGAGGAGGAGAAGGAGAAAGGCAGAGGAAGTAGGGAGGAGAAGAAGAGGGGGGGAAGAGAAAGTAAGAAGGAAAGAAAAGAGAGAGGTGGTAGGTTTGAGGAGAAAGATTGCTGTACAATAAAAGAGATGAAAAGGAAGAAAACCAACCCCAAACAAATATAAAGATATTAAGATAAAGAATGAATTGTTAAATTTTAAAGAATAAAAGAGAACAAATATGAATAAATAGCAATAATTAGAAACACACGTACAAACATACAATGTATTTTCTTTGAACAGAGTATTTGGCTGGTTCACAAATTTAAACAGTGTTTAGTCATTTCAATTAAATTTACAATTTCTATATTTCCTTTTTGCCTTATTTATTCCTCATCTATTTTTTTAAAAACCAATATTACCCTTTATCCTCATCTCTAATCTTAATCAAATTCAATTTTCCCTTCTATTCTATATTATACCCCTTCCCATTGTCATCTATTTTTAAATCCATCCTCACATTGGTTAATTATGTAATATTACAGTTGTTTAATACAAATTCAACATTTTAATATAAATCAATTAGTTATATAACTCTTTTTTGTATATTAATCAATATGAACATGAATATTCCAATTATTTCCATGCCATCCAATTTCTTACAAATCAATTAATTATATTTACCAATAATAATAAACCAAATAATTTCCCCCATATATTCCTCCAAACAACAACTTAACCATTTCTGTTTTCAACACAATATACAATTAATACTATCTCAATTATTACAATTCCCTAGTTAAATAGACCTTTTTTTCTTTTGTGTTTTAAAATCTTGAACTCTCCTCTTTTGTCCTAAATTTCCCATTGTTTGCACCTACCTTTTTTGGTGAGGAAAAAGAAAATAAATCTGCCTCTGCCTAATTTTCCAACATAACAGCCAAAGCCTGCTTTACTTCCAGTTTTGTTTTCAACTTGATTTGCATAAGGAGAAAAAAAAATCTGCTCCAGCAATTTAGCTCTTTGCAGCAAGCTGCAGAGCCCTGCGCAAAACAGCTGAAAGCAAATTAGCTGAGAGTCGGCAGGCAGATCTAATCAATGGGCTAATTAGCCTATGCTGAAGCTGAAAGGAGTTGTTTTTTCTTGCTGTTTGCTTGCAAGGAGGTAACTGCTGCGAGGCACAGGCCAAAGGGTGGGGACCACTCTCCTTGCCACTTAGTGCCCCCCTGTCGCCCCCTTTTGCCTCTAGCGCCCCCCTACTTCCCCCCTTGCCTCTTACCGCCCCCTAAGGCATGGTACCGCCCACTTTGGGAACCACTGGTTTAACTATTTAAGTATTTAACAACCGGTTCTATGAAGTAGAATCCCACCACTGGGTCTACCCATTTATTTTTGCAGACACCGGTCTACTCATTTGTTTTCTTTTAACACTGATCAGCTGTAGGGCGATCCTTTGAAGCCCTGTGGCAAGAGTTTAAACATTTTTTTTTCCCTCTAGCCATCAGCTGGGACTCAGGAGGCAGCAATAGATTGGGGGTGGGGCCAAATAAAAGGTAAGAATAACGCGGGGGGTGGGTGGGGCCCCAGAACTGGTCTTAGGCGACCCCTGGTCTTAGGCGACCCCTGGGAAAGGATTGTTCAACCCCCAAAGGGGTCGCGACCCACAGGTTGAGAACCACTGCTCTAGACTGACAATACCCAGTTCCTGCAACTTTTCTTCACATGTTTTAGCCTCCAGGCCTTTAATCAGTTTTGTTGGTCTTCTCTGCACTTTTTCCAAAGTCTCAATATCTTTTTTGTAAGGTGGTGACCAAAACTGGATGCAGTATTCCAAGTGTGGTCTTACTAAAGTTTTATAAAGTGATAATAATATTTCACATAATTTTGATCCTATGCCTCTGTTTATTCAACCAAGGATTGTATTTGCATTTTTTGAGCTGCTAACAAAATTACATCTACGGTAGTTGTCTCACAACTATTACACCAACCAGTAAATTATTGTTGTAATATTCCACCAAATTGTATCCTATTCTGGATGAATATATGGAAGAAAGCTTCACAAGGGCTTTTTGGTCCCACAGATTTCCATCAACCCTGAGCTACAAATATATTGATTCATATATCCAAATCATACTTTTTTTCTTCAATTATTTCTTTTGGGATTTTGGTTTGTCTTCTGCCATTGAAAAGAAACAATTTCATCATTATAAATTGCTCTCTCCAATATGGCCTTCTCCAAATATGTTTTTGCCAGAAATTTCAGAAGTTATAACACTGCGTACCTGGAGAACATGGGCTTAAAAAAAGATGGTAGCAACCGCTCTGCTAATCTAGGATCAAATACAGCAGTCTCTCCAAATTATATTTCTTCATATTTGATAGAATTCTTGATTGTTTTTGATGCTTTGATTCTTTGTGCCTTTCAGTGTTTGTGAGGTTGGGTCCTTATGCAGCAATGATGTCATAGAAACCTTCTTGAGAAAATGATATGTGGCTCATTTATTTTTCAAGCCATAATGTATCACCAGTTTAAATGGTCATTTCCTTTTATCTTCTGAAAAAGTGTGAATAAATCTCCCCTAAAGGAATAATTTTGCTTAGAGTCAAATAGCAATGGTTTATAGATTATAGATTCATTTTATACTTAAATCAATATGAATTATGGAAACAGTTTACCATTTTATATTGCAAAGTTTTGATAGCTTTAGAGATCAAGATCTATTCCATAGCATTTACGCTTCCAATAAGAACTGAGAAGTATTTCTAATTTAAATAAAAAAAACTTATGTACATTTTGGCTGTAAAATTGAAATATAAAATCATAAATGTGCAACTACTAAGAAAATCTCTACCTTTTTAAAGATGGATCATTCCTCTATTTCTGTATGGATGAGGGTACATAAAGAAGCATATGCGTGGCAGTGGTGGGTTGTTCCCAGTTCACCCCAGTTCAGGCGAATCGGTAGTGGCGGTGGTGGGAGGCTCCGACCCCCCCACCCAGATGTCATCAAAAACACTCTGTGCATGCGCAGAAGGGCCGTGTGCTTGCGAAGCAAGTGAGCGTGCCCGCACGCTACTGATAGCAAACCGGTAGCACTGGGGTTTGAAACCCCCTACTGATGCATGAGTTTTTTTAGTGAGAGGGGTCACTATTAATTTTCAGATGTTCTGCAGAGGATTCTCATTACTATCATTTTCTTCACCCCTTCTCTCAAATGAGATCATCACTATTTTTGGAATTCAACCTGGTAATGATCTGTTCAGTGGAGGGAGAAATCTGAACTCAATAATAGATTGTCAGTCCTTCAAGGTAGATCAAACTAGGACTCAGCACCTTTTTACCTTATCATTTTCTTGGCAGCAACTTGTCCTATTGTCCCTCAAGGTCATTCCCTCTTCTATCTAGGTAGATGCACTGTTCAGTATTTAAAATAAGGCTCTAAACTAATCACTGTTTCAGACTTTTTGGGTTCTATTTACAACTGCCGCTGTAATATTATGAAATATTCCAGTCAAACATAATTATCACTCACTGATCAGCTTGCAGGATAGGAACTGCTAAAAATAATCATGCTCTACAGAAGGAGATTTTTTTAAAAAGGACTAGAATTAAAATAGTATCAAGCAGTTAAAAGTGGGTCAAAACAAAGCTTAGGTGAGGACATGGATTGAAAAGCCTTTTGATGATTTCTCAGAGACGTTCAGAAATCAACAAACATTTTTAGAGTCTAGTAACGTAGACTTGTTCTGTCACAGATTTTCTTCTTAATTTATAGCATTGCTCAGTGGTTAAAACACTGGGCTTGTCAGCTGCAAAACCAGCAGCCCAGGTTCAAAATCCAAGAGTCATGCAATACCATGAGCTCCCATCTTTGCTCCAGCTCCTGCCAAGCTGTTCAAAAGCATACAAATCTTCTTTTATTTTAATGAATTTAATGAATTTAAATTAAAGCAAAGCAAAGCAAAAGTTTATTGTGTCTATAAATATAGCATAAACAGGTATATGTGTGTGTATTTGGGGGACATGTATGTGCACATGTGTGTGTGCACGTGTGTGCGCGCGCACACCCACCCACACCTGGGAAACTCTAAATAGACCTTTTAACTTACCGAAGGATCCTTTATAACACTGAAATACAGTATTTAGTTTTGCCATAATGTAGCCTCACTTAAAATATAACTAATATTGACTTGATCTTGATAAGTATATTATTATTTTCATCATGACATCAGTCTTCAGTGAAAAGCTAGGCTGATCCTGGTATTCATCTGCAACAGACTGATGAGTTTTACACCTGGGAGAATCACCTTACAACATCTTCAGGTTGGCACCTATAAGGCATTTTTACAAGTGTCTAATGGATCTTAAGGGGAATGATAATAGGAATATTAAAAAAACAGTAACCTCCCTTGAGTTTCAAGAAGGGGAAGGAATTCTTCCCCCACTTCTGTATTTAGGCTGTGTGCTGTGATGTTTTGCCTTCTGTTTTTTTCAGGAAACTAAAGATATTCCAGTTTTTAAGCCAAAGTTTGTGCTAACAAATTCTGCTCTGAAACACAAATCATTTGCAGAAGCTAAATTTTGTGTAATCGGATTGAACTGTGAGCTTAAAGATGAAGGGGGACAAAAGCATGTCCCAGAGCTGTGTTTGATGCTTTTAAGGATCTTGACTCTGGGATGCTTTATACCAGGCATGAATGCCAATATTTGTTCACAGTGATTTGTACAACTTAAAGTGACATTTTATTTTAGCTGGAATCATGTAGACAAGCCATAACACACATCTACCTCCAGTTGTCTTCTCTGTTGCCTTTGATGAACTATCACAGGGATACCTCTGTTGAAGATGATATTTTAGCGGCAGGGATTTATCATATAATACTAAGCTGAATATTTGAAAGGCTGGGGATAAGGAATTACAATGAAGACTACCGAAGGCTTGAATTAGAAATAGCTTGGAGAAGAGCACACATCAAAATCCTGGTTGCAGGATATTGTAATCAGTGCTTTGAACTGCTTTGCACATGTGCCATCAGGTAAAACAAAGAAACAAAAAAACAAAAAAGGACTGCTTTCCACTTCTTCCAAATAAATCACTTTATATCCTTGGGATATCTAAACTTCTAAATTGATTGTTTAATTGTATCAAACATAATGACAAAAATGATATTGTCAGCTCCTGCAATTTACACATTTGAATTTTTAAGGAAAAATAAACATTTGACCTGTTTTGAACAAAATGGCCAAAATATTTTCCTGGTTTTGTAGATAATATATTAAATTGGATAAAAAGAAACATCTCAAATCTTCCCCAAGCAGGCACTTAACAGATAAAGTATTCAGTCAGATCTTCACTCTAATTACCACAATAAAGACCATCTCAAGTTTTATACGAGGGTATTCCCCTCCAACAAATTTAGTGGACCATGTAAATATAGAATGACTGGTCATCTTTCTACATGCATCAGTAACACTCCAATGTTATTTGCCTATTGCTTTTGTGAATTAGTAATGTTGGAAGAAATGTCAATCTGGGTTCAGTTCCAAGTGGGGAGAAAGACACTGTAAACATGGAGGCTGTTTGGAAAGATGGTTTAATGGTTGGCAGGACCACATGGGAGAGAGAGAGAGAGGGAGAGAGGGAGAGAGAGAGAGAGGGAGAGAGGGAGGGAGGGAGGGAGGGAGAGAGAGAGAGAGAGAGGGAGGAAGGGAGGGAGGGAGGGAGGGAGGGAGGGAGAGAGATTGAGAGAGAGAGAGATTGAGAGATTTATACCCTGTCTTGGGTCCCACCTTGGAGCTTCCTGTTGGACTGTGGGTTCCTTACAAGGTTGGAACATTTTTGTTTTTTATCAGTTGAGATTTGGATGCATTTGTCCTGATATTGTTGGACCTTTTAGTGGCCTATGGAATCCTTTTGGACCATTCAATGGAGTTTGGGATCGACACACCCTGCCAATAGTGGAGGAGGGGAGATGGAGAGGATAGATTTGCTCATAAAAGGTTAGTCCTCCTCTCTATATGTTTAACACTTACATGATGCCACTGAAGAAATGAATTCAGTAGGTTTGGATCCTGTAATATCAGTATGCTGCAGGGTGAAATCCAGCAGGTTCTGACAGGTTCTGGAGAACCGGTAGCAGAAATTTTGAGCAGTTCGAAGAACCAGCAAATATCACCTCTGACTGGCCTCAGAGTGGGATGGCAATGGGATTTTGCAATATCCTTCCCCCAGGAGTGGGGTGGGAATGGAGATTTTGCAGTATCCTTCCCCTGCCACGCCCACTAAGCCACACCCACAGAACCGGTAGTAAAAAAAAAATTGATTTCACCACTGGTATGCTGATAATATCCAGCTTTACATTATGATCACAAACTGTGCTGGAGATGCTCCTGAAATTTTTTTCTCAGTGCCCGCAGGCTGTGAGAGTCTGAATTAGAGACAACAGGCTGAAAATGGACAACTTTAGTCTGATGTACCTAGGAACCTCAGGTTGGGAAGATGCAACATATCCCAATCTGATTCTAGTCAAGGATAAACAGGCTAAGATTCCAGGAAGACTGTAATTCACAGATTGATTCTCTGTGGCCTCTGGCACTGCCTCTAACTGCAGCTGTTGAAATTTGTTGCCAAATTCCCTCCCCTCCGAAATTGAATTGAATGTTCTAAAACAGGCATTGGTGTAATTAAAAAGCAAAGAATTCATTCTAGGAAAACCCTGCCTCAACAATTTCATTGCCAAGCTTACCGTAGCCCCCAGGCACCCCAGAAATATATGTATGGCTTATCCCTATTATAGCCTCACAACAATGTAATTCATGGACTGTGTTAGGTCATCAGTGAATACCATGGTAGTGATTGAGCTTTTGGTATTCAATCCATTTTTAAAAAATCTTGCACAATCCTATACCTCACACAGTGCATGAGTTTCTTTCATATACTTTTTCAAAGTCAGAATCAATACACAAAGCAGTCCATTCATAACACCTGGATAGTAGGGCTGAATTAAACACCCCCTTGCATTTCATTAAACGGGAACATTTTGGCTAATTTCCTGGCAGGGAAGAAGAAATGCATGTAAAACAGGGTTTTATGGGCAATGAGAGCAGGCAGGGAATTTTGGTGAGTTCCAGCTATTGACCATAATGTCCCCCTAGGTGTTTTCTCATTTTATTCACAAGCAAGAATCTGTTATTGCATTATGTCATCTCCATTCTTAATTGGGTACTGGGAAGAGCTGTGAAATTGCAAAGGCAAAAATGTTAAACATTCCAAAAAATAACACACTGGGGATGGTGTCACCCAACCATGTTTTGCATGCTCCAGGGTTTCTGGCATTGAAAGAAATCAGGGTCACTGAATAACAGGCCTTTTGGTCCCACAGATTTCCATAGATATCGTGTGTTCTCACAGAAGTCATGTTCCCATCTGCTCTGAAAGCTCTTTCCTTGAACTGAAAGCACTGCAGGCTTAGATATTGTTCACACACAAGTCAACCAAAGTTTCTTTGCAATATACAAATAAGCAGTCATGGGAAGGAGAGGGTGGGAGTAAATTGTGTTTTGGGATTGAGCCCTATATGGAAATAGATTGCTCAAAGAATTATGCTACAGTTAGAGAAACAGGGATGATGGACCAGAATTGGAACCAAATGGTTTGGGTGTTGATACCTGATGTCAATATATTGATGTCAATACAATATATTGTAGTGAAAGCTGAAAATTATAAAGTACAATAAAGCAAGAGAAACTAGATTGGAATATGTGGTGCTTGTCTAAGGTATGATTTAAAAAGGATGAATGAAAAAAGCAAGGGGTTCCTAATACTATGGAATATCTTAATATCTGTTGTTGTAATATTGTATGCTGTAATACCATTATTAATAAATCTATGTCACAAGAATGAAGCCTTTAGGGTACAGCTCTTACACACACACACACACACACACACACACACACTTTTCTATGTTCTTCCTTCCACTTGATCAACAAGAACAAGAGAACTACCGGTAATACAAACTCCTCCATATGGAGAAAAAGTAACTCCAGCCAAAACAAATTGTTCAGCTCATTACAATCATTACGAATTGGTTCATTGAAAAAATTGGCATAGCAGCGTTTTCTTTTATTTAAAGTAATTGATCATGTTTTGATCTTCCTCATTTAAAGAGAACTCTTGAACACATAAAAATACTGGATGTGTGAGGCAGTAAATAATGCCATGCTATGTGAAAATACAGATGGATGTGAGAATTTCTAAATTTGGTAAAGAGAAAAATTACAGAACAAATTCACTGCTCGGTTTTATTTTGTTCAGAAGGAAGACTTCCATCCTGTTTAATCTTAGATAATGGCAAAGTTTGTTACATTGGCATAAGATAACAAAGAAAGTGCAACTTCAAAACAACTTGCACATGGGAAACATATACTGAAATTCTATATCTATAAAGAAAAAGGATATATCTGGCTTTACCAACTCATATGGGGCCTACAGTGGGGAATGTAACCACAAATGCAAAAAGGTAGCCCAGAAGGCACATCCAATTACCATCAGCATCCTGAAGGTAGGATTTAGGATAGACCGCATTGGCAAGTAGAAATTGGCATTCAAGTTGCATAGATCAGGCAGTCTAATACCACATGTAAAACTGCACCAAGGTTTAGTCAATATACACCCAACACTCCTATTTTACAGATGATGGATTTACATTAGAAGACCAGCATCAGAGGATTAATAAATACCAGAACCTGTGTTCAGAAGTGCAATTGAAGCATTTCTTGACACCACACTGCAAGTTTCGGTCTGTGAAGTGGGACAATATTAAGCATATTCTAAAATAATGTACTCTGAAACATCCTCATTCATGTCATGAATTAGTTGCAGAAACAATAACATATATATTTTGTGTAAAAAAAGTGTGGATAAGAAAATTTAGGTTGCCTGTATCATGAACTTGAATTGAATTGCATGTTCTTCTAATAAGTCAATGGGGATCCAAATCACACATGGGAAAGTGAGTTTTGGCCCAACAGTTTCCCTTAACAGTGATGTAAAACTTCTTCTGTTTTAGAAATTACGTTTCTAATTTAATTCTTTAGTGCAAAAAAAAAAAAAAAAGTTGATGGAGCAAAACCTATTCAGCTTTTCTTCAGGTTCTCGAAGACAATTTCCTAGTCTGGGTTGAGGGAGACCGTAATGTAAATAGAAGCATAATTATCTTGAAGATTTTTTAGCTTTTAACTTTGATCATAGTTAACTTGAACTGAAAAATCCAGCACCTGTCATCTGGCCAGTTTTAACGATTTGGTGGAATTTCTGTGGTTTGGGAAATCCAAACTGAATGTAAATATATTTATCAACATTTCTCTTTTGCCTTAGAAAGGAAACTAATCATGAAATGTTTAGAATTAATAATCCCACACCAGAACCTGTAAATCATGAACCCCAAGCTCCATCAATTCTCACCGACTCTAGTACTTGATCTTATTATGGTCTATTTACTAAATGCTTCAACTATCTTCTTATTAGCATCTGATAGAGAATGTAAAACTGTGTAAAAAGACTGATGTTTTTTTCTAAAATTTATACTTCCCAACATTTGATGAAAAGCACTGCAATATTTAACATTGCTGAATTTTCCCTGCTTCCTGATGAAGCAACATTATTTCTCCCTGTGCTTATCTGGGTGTTGGCTGCTGAAGAGGATGTTTTCTAGTATTTTTCTTTCCTTCTTAGGTTTTTCATTGTCTCTTTAGAATAATGTGTAAATATGACTTACCTCTATGTGTCTGTCGATGGTTGATGTGCCTGAGTGCCAAGCTTCCAGAAATTCCCAAGTATTTTTGGACTTAGCTTGGTCTTAAATACTGACAGTTTTCCAATGGTTTCCTATGGTTAAGTGTGTCCACAAGATTAAGGGATTTTCATTGTTTCTTCTAACTGCTAATTGGTGTCTATGGATGCACTCTGCTAGATAGCGTTGGAAGAAATATCCTTCTGGGTTCAGTTCCAAGTGGGGAGAAAGACACTGGAAACATGGTGGCTGTTTGGAAAGATGCCTTGATGATGTTGGGTGAAGGAAAAAAAGAGAAGAGATGCTAAGAGTCCCTGGATTTTATGCCCTCTCTGGGCTTTTGAATTTGAGCTTGTATTCTGATTGGTTGTCAGACTCCAATGGGGCCATGCAGGAGCAACTCTGTAGGCTGTCCTGAGTTCCAGGCTTGATTGAGCCTTGCTGAGTGATGCAATCTCCCCAGGTGCCATGTGGTGAGTTCTGTTGCTAGATGGGTAGAGGGCCATATCATATCATGAGGGCCATGTCTTAATCCCATCACCCGGAAAGTGGGGTGGTGGGGGGAGGGAGCTACCTTGTCTTTAAAAACATGTTTCTGCTTTTCTCATCCAGGGAAACATAATATTCTGCCTTTTTAATATTTCCTAAAATATTTCATTCTTCTAGGAGAGGGGTGGGTGCTAACTTCCTTCAATAACTATAAGCAAACAACCAAGGTCAGAGAGCACCAAGGACTATATAACAAAAATCCATATGAATAGTAGAGGATAGCAAAGAGTTGGAATTCTCTGCATCTCCAATAGTTGCCTAGTCAAGTAATCTTGTTTTGTTGTTGTTTTGTTTTAAAAACTTTGACCATCAGGAAAGTATAGAACTGAGATTTATGTTTACTTATCACTAGTTCAAGAAGTAGCTGTACGGATAAACAAACAGCTGAAATTTGAGTTCAATATAGCAATTGGACAGTGTCTTAGGTACACAGTGTCTGTATCCCTAAGACTTTGACTTGATAGATTCCAAGTGCTAAATATTGAATTAGTAATCTGAGAAGCACAGAAGCACTACCCTCAAAGAAAAGAACTTGAGAGAAACATCTACCTGGGAATAACTGTTGTTTATTCATTAAATTTATATGCCACCCATTTCACTCTGAAAAGCGACCTTTTATGTAGAGGGAGTAGTTCCAAAGCAGTTAGATAGTGTGTGCTGATCTATAACCTCTGGGAGTAAATGAGAGCTGGAAATAGTATTTGCATCTTATATCTTGTTGTCATTCAGCCTAAGCATTATTTTGTACACTTGTACCAAGATAACACCTTAATTAGTACCTTTTTAGTACCTTTTGGCAAATGAAACCTTTATGAGTCAGTTAACTCCATTACTATTGCATCACATTCCTGTTTAGTCCTCTTCTTACTGGTGATTTCATAAAAAGTCAGTCTTAGCTTTAGTGTTTCTAAGTGTGCTTGGAAGAGAGGGAGGTAAGGAGGTTATATTTAATTCCCTGCCCTTATTTTTGAACAGTAACTGATCATGAGAAGAACATTCATGCCATGATATGTTCTGGAACAAAGTCTATGCCAGCCCCAAATATAGCTCATTTTGACTTATATCAAACCATATTTTTTTTTACCTGCATTTCAACTTGGCAGCTCTCAGGGGTATGATTCACAAACCAATTATTAAGATGGAGCATTTGGATTTAAGCCAGTTAAGGATATGTCCTATAGCTTTGGGGTCTGAGTCTTTTAATAGATTTTCATTTCAATATACCTCATTTCTGTCTAAAATAATCATGCATCAAGCTTCACTAGTATTGACTGTTGCAAAATGTAGTACGTTGTTACCCTGTATTTTTTTTTTTTTTACTGTTGTGTTATAGGAAAGCAGAGGATTATTATTTGTGTCATTTTATGGGATGAATAGATGGCTTTATTTATGGTAAAATGCATTCTTTGATCATCCTCCACAATCTCTTTAGAAAATGAAGTTGTCAAAGAAATAATTTATACCAAAATTTCATTTACTATATGAAGCATGCTACACATCAAACTTGCATTTGGCTAGAGTATTATTTATACTTATTTGGTTTTTTAAGTAACATTATTTTATTTTTTTTTCATAATAGGTTTATAAATAGACATATACATATATCCTCCCTTCCATATAGTATGTAGCAAATACTAAAATTACATTGCTTGTAATTTATAAATCAATTATTAGAGCAAAGGCAAACATTATTGAAATAGTGTGATGAAATTTTAAAAAATCTGAGTTACTCAAAATGTAAACACATAGTGAAAGAGAAACAGAGAAAGAGAGAGAGAGAATATTTTTCTTTCTAAAAAATATGTCCTAGCTAACTTGTTTACATAGTCATTTTTCTTAACCATCTTTGGGAAACTGCAGTGTGAGCAGAGATGATTAAATATGCATCCCATTAAGAACTATATATCTTGCGTCTAGACATTTATTATGTTATGAAAGGGAAAGATGAATGAGTGGAACTCTAAATCAATGTTCATGCCTGTAATTCAGGATTCCCTTCTAAAACAATAGGCAATTTAAATTATACTGCCCAGTTCAAAGCAATGGCTACAAAATTTCCATGTTCTTGAAATAAGGGATGCCACCATCTTTTTTTATACCAGCATATGTAAAAACAAAAATAGTTTCACATCGTATTATTTTATTATTAATATATTTAATCAAAGAAGCCATTTGTATGTATAGTGCCCCAAAGTTGTTCTTTGTGCTCAAGCTGAGCAACTCAAGACCTAAAGGATGCAATCAAGTGCCATTGCATCCTTCCAAAGTTCTTCAGATCCCAATTCTGAAATTTAGTGGAAAGGAAGGAAGGAAGGGAGGAAGGAGGAAGGGAGGGAGGAGGAAGGAGGAGAGGAGGAAGGGAGGAGGGAGGTAGGGAGGGAGGGAGAAGGAGGAGGGGAGGGAGGGGGGGAGGGAGGGAGGGAGGGAGGGAGGAAGGAAGGAAGGAAGGAAGGAAGGAAGGAAGGAAGGAAGGAAGGACCAATTAGTCATCTTAAAAGAAAAAGTCATAAATATGTTCTCTGCACTTCCTTCCAGTGCATGACCACCACATTTATTATTGTTCTTAGAGATTCAAAATATAAAATGGAATAGTCCCTAAGAGCAAAAGAAATGTCCATCTCCATTCTGAATGCTTATCAATAAAGTTTCTAAAAGCATTTGTGGGAAAGGGTAATTAAAGATTAGGGGGATAATTCATTTCCCCTTGATAGAGGATATATCCATACCATTTACAGGAAAATAAATAAATAAATAAATAAATAACTTTGTTGTCATTGTACGTGTATACACAGTATACCCATACAACAAAATTCACTTAGCTTTTGCTAAAAACAGAAATATTGTCAACTCTATGAGCCTGAGAAACAACTCATTTACTTTGAAGCCTAAAGTGTTGGATAAAGTAATCAACTTATTTTATTTATTTGTTAAATTTATAAATTGATTATCTCACTGTCCAAAGCAACACTTAACTTCATGTGGTTTAGGAAAGATCTTATTTCTTAAAGTCCTTCCAAGTTATTAATGTATTTTAGAATAGCTTCTGAATATATTCAGGGTGCTTAGAGTGACAACCTTTAAATTCAGATTTCTACTGCTAAAATCAGTTCTGTCACTATTAATATGTCAATGGCCAAACTCTGCTGATATTGATTCAAGAATCTGGCATCCTATCATTTCTAAAGAAGTTTCTTTTGGAATTGGGATTTTGAACTCAATTTAAATGGGGGAAAAAAAACTAGCCAGCTTGGAAGAACTTTTGTGGTCCACATTACAGCAGGGCTAATATTGTGTCAGGATCAGAATATTTGTTGTTGTTGTTGTTGTTGTGGTTGTGGTTGTGGTTGTGGTTGTGGTTGTGGTTGTGGTTGTGGTTGTTGTTAGTTGCAAAGTCATGTCCGACCCATCGTGGCCCCATGGACAACATTCCTCCAGGCTTTCCTGTTCTCTACCATCCACTGGAGTCGATCTAATCTCATGTTGACTACTTCAGTGACTCCTCCAGTCACCTCATTATCTGCCGTCCCCTTCTTTTGCCCTCAATTGTTCCCAGCATTAGGTTCCTCTCCAGTGAGTCCTTCCTTCTCATTAGGTGGTCAAAGTATTTGAATTTTATCTTCAGGATCTGGCCTTCTAAAGAGCAGTCAGGGTTGATCTCCTCTAGGACTGACCGGTTTGATTGCCTTGCAGTCCAAGGGACTTGTAGGAGTCTTCTCCAGCACCATAGTTCAAAGGCCTCAATTCTTTGGCACTCAGCCTTTCTTATGGTCCAACTTTCACGGCCATACATTGCAACTGGGAAAACCATAGCCTCTCTGCTTTTTAGTATGCTGTCTAGATTTGGCATAGCTTTCCTTCCCAGGAGCAAGCATCTTTTAATTTCTAGGCTGTAGTTCCCATCTGTGGTGATCTTGGAGTCCAGGAAAATAAAATCTGTCACTACCTTCATTTCTTCCCCGTCTATTTGCCAGGAATTGAGAGGGCCAGATGCCATGATCTTAGTTTTCTTAATGTTGAGTTTCAAGCCAACTTTTGCACTCTCCTCCTTCACCCACATCAAGAGGCTCTTTAGTTTCTCTTCACTTTCTGCCATTAGAGTGGTATCATCTGCATATCTGAGGTTGTTGATATTTCTCCCAGCAATCTTAATTCCAATTTGTGATTCATGTAGTCCTGCCTTTCTCATGATGTGTTCTGCATATAAGTTAAATAGGCAGGGCGACAGTATACAACCTTGCCAAATTCCTTTCTCAATTTTGAACCAATCAGTGGTTCCGTGTCCAGTTCTCATTATTGCTTCTTTACTCACATATAGGTTTCTCAAGAGACAAATAAGATGGTCTGGTATTCCCATCTCTTTAAAAACTTGACATAATTTGTTGTGATTCACAAAGGCTTTAGCATAGTCAATGAAGCAGAAGATGTTTTTCTGGAACTCCCTAGCTTTCTCCATGATCCAGCGTATGTTGACAATTTTATCTCTAGTTCCTCTGCCTCTTCGAAATCCTGCCTTTACTTTTGGTAGTTTTCAGTCCACATGCTGCTGGAGCCTAGCTTGTAGGCTTTTGTGCATAACTTTGCTAGCATGTGAAATGAGTGCAATGGTGTGGTAGTTTGAACATTCTTTGGCATTGCCCTTCTTTGTAATTGGAATGTAAACTGACCTTTTCCAATACTGTGGCCACTGTTGAGTTTTCCAAATTTGCTGGCAAATTGAGCGTAGCACTTTTACTGCATCATCTTTTTCATTTTATTAAATTTGTATACCGCCCTACTCCTGAAGGACTCAGGAGAACAGCCATAAAATAAAACATATAAATACAAAATTTAAAATGGAGATAAAACAAATTAAATAAATTTGGCTGAACCATTTTAAAACCCCAATAATTTAAAACCAAATTTAAAATTCCCATTTAAAAAGAGGAAAAGTTTAGGTCAGGCCAGCTTGATGGAATAGGAACGTCTTAAGCGCGCGACGGAAGGTACGCAGATCCGGAATCCTCCGTATCTCGGGGGGGAGCTTGTTCCAGATAGTAGGTGCCCCCACAGAGAAGGCTCTCCCCCTGGGGGCCGCCAGTCGACATTGTTTGGCCGACGGCACCCAGAGGAGCCCCTCTCTATGGGAGCGTACTGGTCGGTGGGAGGCTATTGGTGGTAGCAGGCGGTCCCGCAAATAGCCAGGTCCTAAGCCATGGAGCGCTCTGAAGGTGATAACCAAAACCTTGAAGCGCACTCGGAAGACCACCAGGAGCCAATGCAGCTCGCACAGGAGAGGTGTTACATGGGAGCGCCACGTCGCTCCCATCACCACCCGCGGGGCCGCACTCTGCGCCAGTTGGAGCCTCCAAGTGCTCCTCAAGGAGGGCCCCATGTAGAGAGCATTACAATAGTCCAGACGGGAGGTGACGAGGGCATGAGTGACCGTGCGTAATGAGTCCCGATCCAGAAAGGGACGCAACTGGCGAATCAGGCGAACCTGATGAAAAACCCTCCCGGTCACGGCCGTCAAGTGCTCTTCTAAAGACAGCCGTGAATCGAGGAGGACACCCAAGTTGTGAGCCCCTTCTGTGGGGGCCAATGCTTCGCCCCCAATAGTCAGCGATGGCACCAGCTGACTATATCGGGACGTTGGAAACCACAGCGACTCGGTCTTGGATGGGTTGAGCCTGAGCCTGTTTCTCCCCATCCAGATCCGTACGGCCTCCAGGCACCGGGACATCACTTCAAGGCCAACATTGGGGTGGTCTGGGGTGGAGATGTACAGCTGGGTGTCGTCAGCGTACTGATGGTACTCCACCCCGAAACCACAGATGATCTCGCCCAGCGGCTTCACATTAATGTTGAACAAAAGGGGCGAGAGGACCGATCCTTGTGGCACCCCACATATGAGGGGCCTCGGGGTCGACCTTTGCCCCCCTGTCAACACAGACTGTGACCGGTCGGAGAGAAAGGAGTAGAACCACCGTAATACAGTGCCTCCCACCCCCAACTCTTCCAACCGGTGCAGCATGATACCATGGTCGATGGTATCAAAAGCCGCTGAGAGATCTAATAGGACCAGGACAGAGGAACAATCTCTGTCCCGAGCCCTCCAGAGATCATCCACCAACGCACTGTACCCAGGCCTGAAACCCGACTGGAACGGATCTAGATACGTCGTTTCATCCAGGTACTGGGGAAACTGTCGTGCAACCACACTCTCAACAACCTTTGCCACAAAGCGAAGGTTGGAGACTGGACAATAGTTAGCCAATATTGCCGGGTCCAGGGAAGGCTTCTTGAGGAGAGGTCTCACCACCGCCTCTTTCAAGGTGGCGGGAAAGACACCCTCGCCCAATGAAGCATTTATAATCCCCTGGAGCCAGCCTCGCGTCACCTCCCGGGAAGCCAGCACTAACCAGGAGGGGCACGGGTCCAACAAACATGTGGTCGCATTCAGTCTACCCAGAATCCTGTCCACGTCCTCAGGGGTCACAGAATCAAACTCATCCCAGATAACATTCTCAGGACCTGCCTCCGTCATCCCCGCTGGATCTACCCAGTCGGAGTCCAGATCTTCCCGAATCTGAGTGATTTTGTCATACAGATACTGAACAAAATCCTCGGCTCTTCCCTCCAAGGGGTCCTCCCTCACTTCCTGGTGGAGCAGGGAGCGGGTCACCCTAAACAGGGCGGCCGGGCGGTTATCTGATGACGCAATAAGAGAAGCAAGATAAGTGCATTTCGCTGCTTTTATCGCCACTAGGTAATTCTTAATATGAGATCTTACCAGTGTCCGGTCAGATTCAGTACGACTGGCCCTCCAACTACTCTCTAGGTGTCTTTTCTGGTGCTTCATCTCCCTCAGCTCCTCAGTAAACCAAGGAGCCAGGTGAGATCAGCACCGGGTCAGAGGCCGCAAAGGCACGACTCGATCCAGAGCTCCAGCGGCCGCCCTATCCCAGGCGGCTACTAGGTCTCCAGTCGAGGCGTGCGCCAGAACCTCAGGGATTGGCCCAAGCTCCATCTGGAACCTATCAGGTTCCATCAGGAGCCTGGGGCGGTACCATCTTATCGGTTCCGCCTCCCTGCGGCGGGGTGCAGCGGTTCGAAGGTCAAGGCGAAGGAGAGAGTGATCCAACCATGACAAGGGCTCGATGACTATGTCCCCTATCTCGAGATCACTCAGCCACTGTCCAGAGACAAAAATCAAGTCCAGTGTGTTTCCCCCCATGTGCGTAGGGCCATGAATTAGCTGGGTCAGATCCATAGCCGTCATGGAAGCCATGAACTCCCGAGCCACCTCAGACGTCTCACCCACGGACGGCAGGTTGATATCCCCCATGACCATAAGTCTGGGGTAACGTTGAGTAGCTCGGGCAGGGCTGCTGCCACGTGGCAGGGAGCCAGGTACGTGATCAGCAAACCCCTCTGAACCCCATGACCCCACTTCACAAGGAGGGTCTCACAACCGGCCGTCTGAGGAACAGTGGCCTCCCTCGGCCTAAGGCCTTCTCTAATAATAACTGCTACTCCCCCGCCCCTCCCCCGTGACTTCGGCTGATGGAATGCCTGGAAGCCTGGTGGGCACATTTCTACCAGAGGGACCCCTCCCTCCAGGCCCAACCAGGTCTCCGTAATACCCGCCAGGTCCGCTCCCCCCTCCTGAACCAGATCACAAATGAGGAGGGCTTTATTTATTACGGACCTGGCGTTGCACAACATCAGTTGAAGGCCCGGGCCCTGAGGGTCTGTACAACCTGGAGCACAAGTGGAGCCTTGGGGGCCGGAGCACGCTACCGCTTGGAGACAGCGGGTGCGCACTCCCTTAACATGATATGGCCCCCTGCTCCTGCCATATCTACCCCTCCCACTCACAGTACCGATGATAGAAACACAATCTGGACAAGCTCGACCCCCCCCATTACCTCCGGATCCCCCACCCCCTCCGCCATGCCTAATGGCCAGGCCTGACCCTCCCCTTGGTGGGTTTTCCCCCAAACCCACAACCCTAATTCCAATTTTTCCCTCCCCCCCCGGGACCCCTTAAAAATTTACCCAATTTACTTAAAAAACCCTTCAACCCCCTCTTCGCGGCATGCCACCTCTCTGGGTTCCAAAGCCCGTCATCGAGGTAGGCCCTCGATAACGTGGAGGGCCAGACCTGCGAGAGGGGGGAGTCTCGCAGTGCAAGAAGCTCAATGGTTGAATACATCCACCAAATGGGAAAGGGTGAAGATGGCATCTGGCCAGGGTTCCATAAAGTCTAAAGGTCCTGAAGATGAAAGGCAGCAACAAAAGCGTGGGTAACTGGACTCCACTGTCCTTTCACGACAGTGGGAGGAGTCCCATGCCATTCTGATAAATCTAGGGGATGTTCCTCCCAGACATCCTCTCACGATGTCTGGCCAGATGGAATATGCTATGGAGAAGTTCAAAAACTGTCCCCTCTAATAGGGATGGCAGTAGTAACCCGGACTCCCTGGGAACCCACTTCAAAGCTGTCCATTCGTCATATAGTCTGGGATGGATGGAATAAGCCAGTCCAGAAGGCAGAGGTAGATAGTAAGCCTGGGGGCAGAGTTCGATAACACACAGAAAGACGGAAAAAGTGGCTTACGAGGCAAAAGGCAGCTGGGGTAATGACTATAATGAGGCCTACACAAGCCAAAAGGGGGGGGAAGGCATGGCCCGAGGCAGTCCAAGGCCAGCCCTCAGCCATCTTCCAACCTTTCCCACTCCCTGGTCTTTAGTCATTTTTATCCCCAGTCTGCAGCCCCAATTCAGGGGGCCTCCAGATTCGGCCAGGAAATGGGTCCATAGAGCCAGCGCCTGAGAGGTCCGGGCTGTTGGCTATTTGCCTCTCCCCACATTCGGCTGCTGCCCTCTCGCCTCCACCAACGTCCAGAGCAGTCAAAGCCTCGTAGGCACCAGTGCCGCCGCCGCCGCCGTCTCCATCAGGGCTCCCACCATGCTCCAGAAACGCCAGGGGCCTTAAGGAAAGCCCCAGAGAGACCGGAGAGCCAGGGAGACCCCCGTTTCGCTGCCGCCGCTACTGCAAAGCTGCCGCCGCCGTCCCGACCACCGCCGACCATAGTGGAGGGGAAAAAAGCACCGCCGAACAGCTGTTACTGCCGCCACCCCACGGCGCCTTCTGACGGCTGTATCTCCTCAGTCCTGATGTCCTGGAGGGCGAAAATCCCTCTACATGCTGGGAAGAAGCCCCTTTCACTAGGACTGGGGGCAGGATGATCAAATTGGCCCACACGGTCCCCAAAATGCCAGAAATCGTCCCCTTCTCCTGAGAGCGTCTCAGCTCAAATCCGCCATCTTGGGCATGCGCAGAAGGAAACAAAATTTAAGATTTTGAATAGCTCAGCTGGAATACTATCACCTCCACTAGCTTTGTTGTTGCTCAGACTTCTTAAGGCCCATTTGACTTCACATTTCAGGATGTCTGGCTCAACGTCAGTGACCACCCCATTGTGGTTTCCAGGGATGTTAAGCTTGCTCTTGTATAGTTCTTCTGTGTAATTCTGCCATCTCTTCTTAATCAGTTCTGCCTCTGTTAGGGTCCTTTATTATGCCCATCTTTGCATGAAATATTCCCTTCATATCTCCAATTTTCTTGAAGAGGTCTCTGGTCCTCCCTATTCTATTGTTTTCTTCTATTTCTTTGCACTGTTCATTTAAGAAGGCATTCTTATCTCTTCTAGCTATTCTCTGTAATTCTGATTCAATTGGGTGTATCTTTCTGTCTCTCCCTTGCCTTTTGCTTCCCTTCTTTCCTCAGCTATTTGTAAAGTTTCCTCAGACAGCCATTTTGCTTTCTTGCATTTCTTTTTCTTTGGGATGGTTTTAGTTACTACCTCTTGTACAATGTTGCGAACCTCCGTCCATAGTTCTTCATTAGTTCTGTCTATCAGAACTAATTCAGATCACAATGTAGTATTTCACAATTAATGGTGTAATAGTTATGGTGTCAGGGTAGGACTGGGAAGGTGGAATGGAAACTTCAGCCAGCACTACTATTGTGAGACAAAAATAAAGGGAGATCAGCCTTGAGCTTCTTGCATGGGATAGAAATCTAACAAATATAATAAATTACAAATAAATGATCTTACTTCAGCCCAAAGAGTAATTGGGACATTTTGTGATCAGGTCCAGTGATAGGATTGCTTGGGATATATCTATGAGATCAGGCAACACAGAAAATAATCAATTTCAGGCAGAAGACTTTCTCACCCTTGTTACTTAACCAGATGTAATTCATGATGAATGCTAACATGATTTCTTTGGTATATTTTTCATTTGATATAAGACAATATAATTTATTTTCCACTTCAGGTCAAACAATGCCCTAAAACAATATATCTTCACCATGTCTTTTAAAACTACTTGTATATCTTCAAGCACATGCAATCCAAACAAACAAAAACCCAGCACTAATTTAGTGTTTAGTTAAAAACAAAACCCTTTCACTTATATACCTAAGAAACTCTCAATATCTTTTGCAGATTTTAATGGCCAAGAGTGGTGAGTGGCCATGAGTGGTAATCCTATTTGGAGATCTCTTTTGAAACTTGTGTTGAAACAGCTTCACAGTATGTTGCATTCCTAGCCCAATTCAAAGTAATCACAGTAATGATTTACACAGATTAGGCCCAAGCATCATTGAAGCACCTCCCACACATTCCTCTTAGTTATAACATTTTACTACAGCAGGCTCCTAATATATCAAGTTCACTATCTGAACTGATTTTGAAATATATGGATTACTGTGATCAATGTCTTTTCTAACATTAGTCTACCTTACTTTTTATCAGTACCCTGGGACTGATGGTTATGCTCAATAATTTTGCTGTAGTTTAGAGGCAAGTAATAAATTGAAAGAAGGATTTAATGATAGGTCTGAAAGGCAATTAAGTGTGTAAAAATCTTAGTATCTTGGAAATGCTCAAATGTTTTTGGTGTGCATTTTAACTTGTTTAATAGTTCGATGGCCTATTTATTTAGACTGTTGTGATGACCCCTTTCCCCTCAAATATACTAAAGTGTATGTTTGTATTTTAAAAATGTGTAAATAAAAAATTGTTATACAACACAATCACAGTCATGACAAACTAGCTGGGAGAACTGAGACCTTGCAGTGGTAATATTTGTAAAGTCTCTTTTGATTTAGACAAGTTGGATGTCATCAGCATCCCTCAAATTCTGATTATTGTGTTAGCAGATTTATATAGATATTAACATAGCACTGGGGACAAAATAGTGCTTTGTGGCATTTCATTGTGTAGGTTTCAGAGGTTATGTTACCTAGTACTACATTCTGAGCCTGTTCCTATAACTAGAAACAGAACACCATAATAGTGCTTCCAATTTATGGAGACAGACCAAAAGACTATCAGGCCATCAAAAGCTGCTGGGAGATAAAGCAAGATCATTTTCTTTTCCTCTGTTAGGACAATCGTGGGTGATTTCACCCCAGAATCAGACTGGAACTCAAATTAGAAGAGATCAAGATTCTTAGTGCCCTCTAAAAATATCTGTAGATTCAAATATTCTGAAGTAGTTTGTCCAAAAAGGGAAATTTGACATAATGCAATTCTGAATGTTTCCCATTTTCTATTTGCCTTGAACATGGTAGTAGATTATAATTGAATTCATTAATCATATAGTTAGTCCCCTGATATCTTATGTCATGAGTTTTCATATGTGCTATAGTTAAATGTACTTTTATATTTGCATTTTTATTGCATTGTGTTTATGTGTGTGCGTGTATGTGTGTGTGTATAATTAGATTTTTAAAATCAAAATGTGTATTTTGATAGTCCATGAAGCAAAAATTTGCTGCAGATATTTAATTACATCTTTTTATCACACCAAGACATTTAATTTTTACTTGCTCAATCGTATGTATTGATTAGCACATTTATATTACAGCTAGAGCCATGTAGGTTTAGTACTTTAAAACGTAATAGCTGAACTTCATACTTCGATCATCTAATTATATATTTTATAGATTGACCTTATATTGATGATTTAGGTAAAAGAAACGGCAATTTTCCATTGTGGGATTATACAATATATTTGTGACTAATTCTGATATTCTGTGTGGTCTTTTCATTAGTTTTATTATTGTTTGGTATATTTAAATTCTATTTAGAAGAAACCTTAGCATGAAGAAAGGGCATAGTGATAATTATGAATAGTCAAGATGTACTAGGAGAAGTCAGTAATTCTTTCTTCTTTCTTCTATATTTTATTTTTAGCTAATATGTGTTGTATGTTTATGCTTGCTTTTTATATTAGACATAAGGACTGAGCAAGAATTTGCAAAAAAAAAAAATCAATTACAATTACAATATGGTTTCATTAAGAAAACCTATTTCTGCAACATAAAACAATTTTTAAACATTGCCTTTCTATATTAAAGATGGAAGATTCAGGCCCTGCCATATTCAGTTGACAGGTAATATATAATATAAAAGCCTCTCTGGTTCTAGAGAACCACTTCCAAAAAAGTGTAGTAACCAGCTTCACCATGGATTAAGTCAAGCTTGTGGTTGAGTAGAGACTGTTGATATGATTGGATACCCATGACATGTGGCTGTCATGATTCCGAACAATGAACCCAAATGAATCAGGACTCAGAAACTCCATTCAGGCTTGAAAGACCTTTTATTGAGGACATCGTATTGGCACTTAGAAAGTTGAAATTAACTGTGGGTAATTCCCATGCTTCAGAGAAATAAAAAGAATAGAAACTCCCCCCCTTTTTTTCAGGTGTCTTGGTCACATTAACCAATCAGTCCAGGGGGATCTTCCCCTTCGGTCTCAGCAGATGTTCGTTGCCATGAACTTGGTTCACAGACTGCGCCTGGTGGATGTTTTGTCTAGAGGACTCAGGCACCGCATTCCAGGGCCTTCTAACTCCACCCTCCTCCCAAAGAGTGGAAACTAAGAAACAAAGCAAATGTAAATATGGCCTTGGCTGTAGTCGTTTCAAAGTTGACAGTGGCAAGTTCAGGCCTCTGAGTGTCAGAAAGCAGGAGCAACCAGGGTTTCTATTGTCTGCTTAAGATATGGTTGGTCAATCCTTTGGTTGAGGAGGGGATCAATCTGGGATGGGAGGGAGAGATGAAGGCAGGCAATAATATCAGATTGGTGATGAATATAAGAGACCTGGCAGGAATCTGAGGGTGAGTCACTCAAGAGGAAAATGCTATCAATGGTTGAAATAAATCCCATGTTCCATGCTTGGTATGTCTAGAGCTATGACAATAAGTCACTGATGGTCTCCAACTGCAGCTTCTAACTGTCAGTTTAGTCTGTAATAAGACTACCTTCATCTATGATCTGATTAGAAAGTAAGCAGCCAAACTGATATCTGGATCCGTTCCAGTCGGGCTTCAGGCCCGGGTACAGCACGGAAACGGCATTGGTCGCATTGGTTGATGATCTCTGGAGGGCTCGGGACAGGGGGTGCTTCTCTGTCCTGGTCCTGTTAGATCTCTCAGCGGCTTTTGATACCATCGACCATGGTATCATGCTGCACCGGTTGGAAGAGTTGGGGGTGGGAGGCACTGTGTTGCGGTGGTTCTCCTCCTTTCTCTCTGACCGGTCGCAGTCTGTGTTGACAGGGGGACAGAGGTCAACCCCGAGGCCCCTCATATGTGGGGTGCCGCAAGGGTCGGTCCTCTCGCCTCTCCTGTTCAACATTTATGTGAAGCCGCTGGGCGAGATCATCCGTGGTTTCAGGGTGGAGTACCATCAGTATGCTGACGACACCCAGCTGTACATCTCCACCCCGGATCACCCCAACGATGCCCTTGAAGTGATGTCCCGGTGCCTGGAGGCCGTACGGATCTGGATGGGGAGGAACAGGCTCAGGCTCAACCCATCCAAGACTGAGTGGCTGTGGTTTCTGACGTCCCGATATAGTCAGTTGACGCCATCACTGACTATTGGGGGCGAATCATTGGCCCCCACGGAGAGGGCTCGCAACTTGGGCGTCCTCCTGGATTCACGGCTGTCTTTAGAAGAGCACTTGACGGCCGTGACCAGGAGGATTTTTCATCAGGCTCGCCTGATTCGCCAGTTGTGTCCCTTTCTGGATCGGGACTCATTATGCATGGTCACTCATGCCCTTGTCACCTCCTGCCTGGACTATTGCAACGCTCTCTACATGGGGCTCCCCTTGAGGAGCACCCAGAGGCTTCAACTGGTGCAGAGTGCGGCCACGCAGGTGGTAATGGGAGCGACATGGCGTTCCCATGTAACACCCCTCCTGCGTGAGCTGCACTGGCTCCCGGTGGTCTTCCGGGTGCGCTTCAAGGTTCTGGTTACCACCTTTAAAGCGCTCCATGGCTTAGGACCCGGGTACTTGCGGGATCGCCTACTACCACCAATAGCCTCCCACCGGCCGGTACGCTCCCATAGAGAGGGGCTCCTCCGGGTGCCGTCAGCCAAACAATGCTGATTGGCGGCCCCCAGGGGGAGAGCCTTCTCTGTGGGGGCACCTACTATCTGGAACGAGCTCCCCCCAGAGATATGGAGGATCCCGGATCTGCGCACCTTCCGCTGCGCCTTAAAGACCTTACTATTTCACCAGGCCGGCCTGGCCTAATTTTCCCCCTCTTTTATAAAAGATTTTTAAAATTTTAAATATCTTTTAGTATTTTATATATTCAATTTTAAATTGGTTTTAAAAGTTTGGGGTTTTAAATTTGTCGGGGCCAAAATTATTTAATTTGATTTTATTCTATTTTTTAAATTTTGTATTGTATGTGTTTTTATTGTTTGGCTGTGCACCGCCCTGAGTCCTTCGGGAGTAGGGCGGTATAGAAATCTAATAAAATGAAAAATGAAATGAAAAAATATGCAATATAGAGACCTGGGTGGGCCCAGAGAGATGTGTTCCTCTTAGGGTTTTGCCAACTAAGCCACTTGGCTCTTATTTACTATATGTATGAAATAGTAGTTAACTGTAAATTAAATATAAATCAGCAGTGCAATGTGACTTCCACATTTGCAAATGCAATTTTATGTTGTACTGTATCGACAAAAGAATAATTTCCAAATCATAAGACAAAATAATCTATTTTATATTGTTTTGGTTAGAACCCACCTTTAATACTATTTCTGTTTAAGAATGGTTCAGACAACCCAGATCAGGTTCAGAGAAGGATGGTCAGAGAATTAGGAACTAATTAATATGAAAAGAGATTGAACTAACTGTGAATGTTTAACTTCGAGAAAAGGAGACTGAAACAATTGGCAGTGGGGAGTCAAAACTTTTTCTGTCATTTCAGATCACAGGATGTCTGTTCATACAATGAAGTCATCAATGTATTATGCAGTAACAAGTTTGTTCTCTGGCTGAATTATTGCAGAGCCTGAAACTATTTTAGGGCTGAGAATGATTGGCCAAGGCTTACCTAGCTGGCTTCATGTCTAAGGAGAGATTAGAACTTGGGTCTCTACACTACTACTACATTATGTTGCCTTTTTTAGCCTAACCATAAATATAGAACACAAACAATATGCAGACAAAATGCTATGGTGGCTGAGCTTCACTATAATCATACTGAGAGATTGACAGGAGAGATGAACTGTAACCCAGAAGGTGAGAATTATAAAAATGAATTGGCTAGCCTGGGGAGAGAATTAGCTAAGGAGAAGTTGGCTGGTGAATACCACCTCACACAGAGTTTTCTGCAAAATGAAAACTGCGTAGTCCATTACTTCCCTCACCTACAATTGACAATGAGTTGATTGAATAGATCATTATTAAAAGCTAAGTACCATCTAGTGCAGTAGTTCTCAACCTTCCTAATGCCACGACCCTTTAATACAGTTCCTCATGTTGTGGTGACCCCCAACCATAAAATTATTTTCGTTGCTATGTGTGTATATGTCAGCAATGGTGAACCTTTTTGGCGTTGTGTGCCAAAAGTCCGAGTGTCCAAGCGCTCGCGCGCTCTTGTGTGCCAGCACTCATAATGCAATGGGCATCCTCATTTGCGCATGCGTGCATGAACCCCTATACTCCTAATGTGCATGCGCCTCACACTGCACATGTGCACATGCAACCTGCACTGCACATGTGCGCGCCTCCATGCATGCGCCCCCACTTTTTCCAAGATGGCCGGCGTGCCTCTTACCGGGGGACAACCAGTTACCGGCCCATTCCCTGGCGAGACAGCTGTTTCCAAGCTGACGGCAGCACTCTCGGCCCCGCCACCCCGGCAGTGCCATGCACCAGATGAGGAAGCTCACCCCTCCACCTCGGGCTCCACATGAAGCCTGCGACCAGGAGATGTATCATCCAGTGCAGTGCTCTTCCCTGAGGGCTGCCTGCTCACCACCTGCCGGCCAGACTGGTCTGGTCTGAAATTCATAATATTATTCCTTATTCAGAAATCTAATAAGGGGACCCAAATTATCAAAAATGGCAGAAGCTTTTGTAGGGCGCGGCTAATAGGTTAAATTGTGACTATTCCTTATTTGAATACAATGGATTTCCAATAACTGTAATATCCACTAACTAAAAGCCTCTTTGAAGATGTCAATTTGCTTCATTTTATTTTTATATACTTAAATGCATAGCAAGAAGTTTTTTTAGAAAATCAATTTTGAAATGATTTTATTGCAGAAGTCCATTGCATCAAACAATAGTCAATAATTCTATCTTTCTGCAAACTTATTTTTGGCTCTGCTCATACTTGACTCAGCTCAGGCTTCTACATCCATCACAAGTGGAGTAGATCAGTGGATGGTACTTATAAATCATCACGGTTCTCATTCTGCAAACTGTCAAAATACCAAAAGAAATGATCAAGCTGTCTAACAGGAGAGTGGGGGGAAACCAGCATTTAATTAATACCTTGCTGCCTCCTCCTCCACATTAAATAGTCATGCACTGGTACTTTTATTTTTTAAAAAGTGGGTGATAGAGGTAAGAATTTCCAAGGTGTTCTCTGCCTCCACAACAGAGGCAGCTACCTTTACAGTAGGAAAGGATTGTTCATGATGGGTGATGGAGAAAAACCAGAGTTCCTGTCAATGGATAACACTCTCCAAGTTTGGCAGAGTCTACAGAGAAGTTCCTCTTTTGCCTCAGTTAAGTTAGAAGTCAATTGGCTGGTTTGCAATGGGCAATCAGTGATTCTAAATAAGAATAGACTCATGAGAATAGTCTACAGTAGTGGCCAAAATTGTGGAAACCTTTTGGGAAAAGTGTATTTTTCAGGTTTGATGGCTAATAACACCACTTTTTTTGGGAGTTTCAAGATAATCATATTCCACTGCTGGAATAGCCTGGGAATAGCCCAGACCTTAACCCAATTGAAAATCTACGGAGCTGACTAAAGAAACTTATTAGTTAGAAGCGACCCAGAAATAAAACCCAGTTAATAGAAGCAATCATTCAATCTTGGTTTCACATTATAACAGCTGCAGAATTAAAAGACTTGGTTCACTCCATGGGAAGATGTTGTAAGGCCGTAATTCATGCTAAAGGTTACCCAACTAAGTATTAACTGACATGGTGATAATTTTTGTTTATCTCGTTTTTTCTGCATATTTCACTTTTCTTCTTTATATTGTAACTGCTATTCTAATAGCAAATCCTTCATAAAAGTTATTGCATTACATTCTTGATTAAATTATCTTTCCATTGATATATAATTTTATGGTACTACTTCCCCCAAAAAGTGGTATTATTAGCTAGTTTTAGAAAATACACTTTTCCCAAAAGGTTTCCACAATTTTGGCCACTACTGTAGTATCTAAACAAATGCCATGTGTGCTGCCCAATGCTGATCAAACTAATCACATGTTTGACTGTGAAGAGACTGAAATCACACAAGTAGCACAAATAGCAACAACCCAGAGAATTCCTAGAAGTCTGGCACTCAACTAAATAGGCCAATAAAAGAGCCTTTGAGCTGATATCTGCTACGGTCTAACCAAACACCTCATCCAATACACCATAAATAGCAGTGAAGGACCAATCAAAATGGAGAAAAATCTGGAACATTATAGACTCCATCCCTCTCTTAGTTGTTATCCACTGCCCCATTATCCAAACTGGCAGGAATTTCAGACTGTTTATTTATTCCACTTTTGAACAACACTTTTCCTTCTTATTTTACCTAGAGTGCTTCTTTCCATTGGGGGGCTGAGTATTTTTGGTTTATTTCAGGTCAGTCTCCTAAATGCATTGCCTACTTTATATAGGAAGGGCCACACAACTAGTTTATAAGTCCTGTACTAACATTGCTGAACTACCGGTAGCTAGTTGCATTCTTCACTTAGCACAGAAATAGTTGCCAATTCAAAACTTGTCATATTTTTTTAAGAAGCTTTGTAGAAATAATTTTACAATTTTACAATTACACAAGTACAGAAGAGGGACAGCTCAAAGGATAAGATCAGCTAGGCCCTTAGATGAACGCTAGAATGCATGGATGAATTTGTCATAAAAGTGGAAATCTTTTTTTGGCATCAGTCTTATGGCCCAAAGTTGCCATAATTTGGAAATGGAATGCAAAACTATCTCTTTTTCTTGCTGAGCATGTATGCGTTTATGGGGAGGAATGGATTACATTACAGAAAGAGAACATGGAAATAAACATTCCTGAGCAACTATTCCCAGACAACATCAATTTTGGCATTTTTAAAACCTCTTTGAGACTTAAAGGTTAAGACTTAAATACAGGTGGCACCCATTCTGCTGAACTCTGCATTTGGATGGAGGCATTTTTTTTAAACTGTTAGCTCTAAGTGGGTACACCTGGTTTCTATTTTGGGCAACAAAATCTCTTGGATCAGCAAGGCCCAGACTTTTACTGCATTCTTCATCTACCTCTACTGATAAAGACGAGATTTCCCATGTCCCCAGGCATTACTGAATGGCTTCATTAGGAAACAGATAATACGAAGTTTATTTAAATCTTGGTCTAAAATCTCCTTCAGTGGAGGGCATCATAACCATGTTTCTAACAGAGAAACAAAGTTCTTTTAAGAAGGATGCTATCTAAATGGAATAATATCCAGTGATGTTTTCATATCAGTGTAGCAAGATACATTCCCCCATCCCCTGGTGCAAGAGAAGTACTGACACAGAGGAAATATTTCTCCTGGTTGTCATGTGAAGTTCCTCCCCACCTATCCTGTAATGAAACTTTAATTCACCAAAAGCAAGCCAGGGGGAGGAAAGAAATTCTTTAAGAGAAAATGGGAAAGAAAAGAAACTCAGCACAAAAGCTTTCAACACCCAGATAGGCCTGTCAATAGTTGTGTATGGTTCTTTGAATGAAAACTGCAAGGTAAGCAACATCCTGTCACACATCATATTTGAAAGAGGCCAGAATGGATGCAAGCAATCAAGTATCAGAACAGTATAGCAATCCTATATTGTAAACTCACACCCTGTGGCGAGAGATAATAAAGTAGTATGATACATTAGCTCTCTGATCCAGGTATTCCTCCGGAACATCTCGTAATTATCCAGCCGGACAAGGAGATTGCAGGACTGGCTGATAGCGTATATCTCTCTGAAGTCCCACCGCCAAATTTCCCCATTTCAGCATTGATACATGTACATTTGTGCTGATAAGAGTGGTGACAGAAAGAGAAAATCCCCAACTGCTTCGGGGAATAGAAAAGAAGGCTAGGTAAAAACAAAAAACAAAAAGCTCCTCCTCCCCCCCACCGCCATTCTTCTCCCTGCAAGGGATCTTACATCAAAAGAGGAAAAAGCTGCTCTGTTCTCAGTACTGTTAGCCCAAATTCCTTTTCACTCAGCTCTGAGAAATGCCCCATCAAAGACAGAGGGACCACATTTTTCTTTCCATTCTGTCAAACAGATGAAACTTTCAAATCAACATTCAAACTTCTTCTTTTTTTTTAAATCTTTGGAGTGTCATAAGTTCTCATTGAAATAGATCTGTGAAATAGGTTTTCCCCCTAACAGCTGTGTTTATGGCAAACAGTATCTCTCACAATCTTCATATAAGCCAGGCATAAAAAACCCGTTTCAGATGGATATTACTCAGCAAGGGATTAATCTTTTCAAACATCACATTCTTGGCCTAAATGTTTACCTTAGTGGAGGCTATAATGATGACTTAGCTTGCACCATGTCTAAACAGTTTTTGATGCATATGTGTGATTCTTTGACACGAAAACATGTAAGCATGTGCTGGGTAATAAACATGACTTTTCCATAGCTTAAGACTTAAGATATTAGAACCCTTTCATATTTGTGAATTTTCTTCATCAAACAATATTTCATTAAAAGAGTTACTATTATAATAGTGGGAATGACCATGACAGACAACAGAAAAGGCCACTCTTGTGGTCCACCGGTGGCCAGCAGAGCTGGCAGTGGAGTCAGACAGTGAGGAACTTGGAGAGGAACTTGGGCCAGTCCTGGGGGCTGGGGAAAGCTCGGAGGCAGAGAGGGGGCCAAGCCAAGGCCATCTGATAGTTATGTGCAGCCTCCAGATTCTGATAGCAGCGAGGCAGAAGAACAGTGGGAGCCTGTTCCCAATGTGCACATGCACAGAGCTGCCAGACAACAACAATTAAGGAAACAAGGTCAACTTGGGAGTAAGGCTTGGAGATGATTGGCCCCTCCCATAAGACATAAAAGAAGAATGAATGGGTCGTGAGCTTTTGCAGGAAGCAATTAGTTCATCTGGCTGATTTGAGATTTGAAAGTTCTGTTTGTGACTTGGTGCCAAGTTTGGCCTTGCCCTGCGTCTGGAAATTAGCTCTCTGGCATTGTTCCACATGAGATAGGTGGATGTTGATAACCTTCCTCTGAAAGACTGTTTATCAAGCCTTGGGGACTGTAAATGAAAGTCATTTATAGTCGTATAAATAAAAGAAGTTTTGCGGGACTAAGATTGTGCTTTATACTTTCTAAGGAAGCCTAGGTCAGAACAGCCACAGCCTAGACCATGGGTATCAAACTTGCTGCATCATGTTGCCGTCACATGACATTTGGCGATGTTTTTCCCTTTGCAAAGCTGGAGTGGGCATGGCCTGCACGTGACACATCTGGCCCATGGGCTGCCAATTTTACCTAGACAGTGGTCTGATAAATGAAATTTGAGTCCAAAGGAGGAGGGATGGAGATAATAACTCAGAATGGACCTTCCCTAATTTTGAGGAGAATAAAAGTGGGGAATGGGAGTGTTATTTCAGACTTGCAAGATTCTGTTAATGTAACCTTATCATAAATATATAGTTAACATTTATTGTACTTCTTGTGGGGACTATTTATTTATTTATTTATTTTAGAAAAGTTATATTACCGCCTACTCTCACATGGCAACTCAAAGTGGCCTCACGGATATAAAAACCATATAAAAGAAATAAAAAGAATAAAATAAAATAATAAATTAGTAAAATAATAGCCCCACCCCGGTGACAACACACATTCATACAAACCATTTAATGGGCTCCACCCTCCTCTGGGTTCCTTCTGGGTTCCCCAGGCCCACTGACAGAACACCAACTCTTTCCTTCTGAAAGAATATTAGAGTGGGGGCCAGTCTAATGTTTGGAGGAATGAGAGAGGGAGCCACCACAGAGAGGGCCCTTCTTCTGGGTCCTGCCAGATGTATCTTCCTAGGGGCTGGGACCCACAAAATTCGTTGCCTTCCCACTCTAATGGGTTGGGCAGATGTGACCCGCAAGAGGTGATCCCTCAGATACTACCTCAAACTAACAATAATTCCCAATAATACTTAAGAATTGCAAGGATAGATAGCTTTATCAAATCTTGTAGCAGGGACAGAAATTCCATTGTCCTCTTAAAAGGATTTGTCTACAATGTTTCATTGCTGGATGTGTTGTGTAACACAGTGTCTGGTGGAGATTCAGTAATACCAAGACAATCATAGGTCCTGTTGTTCTATTCTGTAGGCCCAGTGTGGTATTCAACAATGTAAATTGTATGATTCAAATAAAAATTCTATTTCTATAATGCTTTGGTCACAAAATTCCCATCACATAATGGTCTCCAGCCCACTGCAAACTTCTGAAGTTTCTGTGGCCTTACATCAAATTTTTTAAATAAGATCTAGGTTAACCATGCACCACTTAAATTTATATGCAATCAAAATTAAAATGATAAATGGTATGTTATGTTATGAAAAATATGTATGGTTTTGTCTAGATGTTGACAATTGAATTCTCCTATTTGTCTTTGAACTATTTGTTTTTAAAACTTGAAAATAAAATATTTCTTTTTTTTGCTTTGCCTATGGAGGAAAGTTTGAGTTGCAAAATGGCTAGTGATAAAAATTTTCACGACCTCCAACTGCACTTGTGTGCTATAGGGATACATGAAAGAAAAACATGTTAGGTTTAAGTTGGGATATTTTTAAGGAAACTCTAAGAATAGTTCTTCAGTTAAAAAAAAATCTCTTAGGAAAACAAAATTCCTTTGGCATTCATTATAAAGATGGATTCATACATGGGTGAAAAGAGCAAAGACCAGCTGAAACATTTTATTTCACATTACCTTAAGGACCACACTTTTCCATACAATGGATCTACACATTCTGTTACAAGTAATAAGTAATGAAATAATGCTAAATTGAGCAAGGAACTTAGTTGAATATGTGCATTAATTTTATTCAGAAGCAGAGGTTGCAGGCAGAGGGGAAAGTCACTGTGAAGAATTTCACTTTAAGAAAAAAAAATTCTTCTGCACATGTGCTTGCATTTGCAGGAGATCCTTCAATTTCCTCTCATCCCAGTCCCAACAAGCTTTGCCAAAGAAGGAAGTTCCTTAATATCATAGTGTGCTGCAGTCTGAATAACAATTGTCTTTGTAATTTGATCTAAATGGATGCTTGTAGGGAGATTTGTCTAGTAAATGACAGATCTAGCTTGCAAGTCAAATGGCATCCCAGGCCAGAGCTGCTACTTGAGAATCCAACAAGAATTGGATCTTGGCTCAAAAATGTAAATCTGACCCATTAGAGTTCAAGCATAACTAAACTGTGTTTTCAGCTTCTGGATAGTTAGCTGTTGTTATTTCTTTATCTACTTTTCAAACCAACTCATTTTTCAGGCATGTCATATCTGATCTTGAACAAAAATTGGGCCTCAAACACTAAAATCAATGAATTACTGAATAGTCCCAATGCTTTCCTACCAGACTTCAACCCATCACAATCCCAGGTTTGGAGCCCTGTGACAGAGTGAAGTTGAGGGTCAATGTTTGCTCTTTTCAAAAGCATTTGCATGCTGACAAGTTCCGTCCTTTCCCTCATGCATTCATCAGGTCCCTCAGAACTTTGAAGAACTCAGAACTCCATTCCCTCAGAAGTCTACTCAGAAGCATTCAACTGAATCATATGCTGGTGTTTTCTAGAATGTGCTGATGTTCTGAGAGAACCTCATCCCACCCAGTCTTTTTAATTTATAGAAACAAATGCTAAGTCAGAGTGGAAAAAAGGGTGTGTAGAAGAAAAGGAGATAACATAGAAATGGGAAGCAATATCTAGGGATTGACAACTATTACAACAGGCCAGAGCATTATCAGTCAAATTCTAGGACCAGAAACTATGATAAGCATCATATCATGGTGGGATCCCTTCCTGGACTTTGGCTAGGAAGCTGAGCTGGAGTGTTTAGAAGCAACACTGCCTAAGAGCAGAACTTGGAACTCAGCAACAAGTAGAAGAGGAACAAACACCCTGAAACAGCACTTTATCTCAACTAATGCAAAAAATTTTGGAGAAAGGCAAGGGTTATAAGCTACTTTATGACTTTAAGACTTTTGTTTGAACTTCATATTAACAGACTGGATTATCAAGTATTGAGTAATAAAAACATATGTATGTAGAAACATTACCTTGCAAAAGTCCTAGAAGGGTGAAGTTGACTGCCTTTACAGCACTCTCTGGGCAGTTTACATTTCAGCGTATTACCCCTAACAATCTCCGTCCTCATTTCTCGCCTCAGAAGGATGGAAGGCTAAATCAACCTTAAACCCATAAGAATCAAACTCCAGGCTGTGGGCAAAATTAGCTTGCAATACAGCATTTTAACCATTGCACCACAAGGGTTACTCACTATATCCTTATAAAGCATTGCATACAATTTTGCTGTGCTATGGTGTGTCCAGTCCTTAGAGAGCAAAGAACCCTTACAATGGTGGCAGTGATGGGATCCCAAGACTGGGGTGGAGCGCTAGACTGCAGAGAATGACCAAGGAATGCTGTGAGATGAATTCAACAACAACAACAACAACAACAACAACAACAACAACAGTGTTTACACAAGGCACCAGCAGATGGAGCAAGAAAAGGGAAAGATGGATGCTGAGGAGCAAATGGAAGAATATGAAGCAGAAAATGAAAGTGAAACACTCGCAAGCTTTCACACTGATGCAAATTAGAGGGTTTGTCTTCTATTCCATTGCTTGAAATGTGTGTATTGGGCACATATGTGAATATAAATCTCATATGCAAATCACTAAACAAAACATCACATATATACTTTTATGAATAAGGAAGACCATATACCAGTGATGGCTAACCTTTTTGTCGTCATGTGCCGAAAGCATGTGTGTGCATGTGCAACAGCATGCACATGTGCCGACACTGACATAATGCAATGCGGGGCCCCTTACGCATGCGCACACGGGTCGTGCGCGTGCAACCTCCATCCCAAAAATCAGCTGGTTGGCAGGAGGCACGCATGCACGGTGGAGCTGAGCTGGGCGACAGCTCGTGTGCCCACAGACAAGGTTTGCTATCACGGCCATATACAGTATTACTATTACCATATGCCACATATTAGGAAAGCACATACCTATTTTTTTTTAATTAATTCACGATAACAAATCTGCTAAAGGATGCTAAGGAATGTTGCTCATCTTTTCCATTTGCTTCTCTTTTTTATTTTTTTAATGCTAATATTTGGACTACAGTAGAATGGAACTCTCCAACTGTGGCAATTTTGCTCCAAGTTGAAGTGAAAATCAGCCATTTAATAAATAAAAGAGCCCATTAGATTTAATTATAGAATGAACTCAACTACTAATGCTTGGCTGAAAGGATAATTATGTAACGCCTTAAATTTTATTAGTTGTTCAACTATTTGAGTTCCATCAACAATTATAATTTTTTAAATAAAGCCTTGGCTGGCATTATGGTTGCATGTTTTATAGTTTTTCTAATGCACATTAACAACTTTTTCAGTGTGAGGAATGTAGCCACAACATCAAGGATTTCATAGCTGCCAGCTATACCATATGTTCTACCTTTCCTACACTGGTAAGCCCATTGGTTCAATTACTTTTATAATGAATGTAAACATGGTTCTGAATGAAATTCTTTATGAAAGACAAACTTAAATGAATATTATGTCACAGAACAGTTAATTTCCCTATTTCCTCCTGCTGGTGTGCTTTTTTAAAACATTCCACTATTTTCCAATTTAAATGATGCTTTGTTGTTGTTGTTACTTGCAAAGTCATGTCCGACCCATCGCAATCCCATGGACAATATTCCTCCAGGCCTTCTTGTCCTCTATCATCCTCTGGGGTCCATTTAAGCTCATGCCTACTGCTTCAGTGACTTTATCCAGCCACCTAATTCTCTGTCATCCCCTTTTTCTTTTGCCCTCAATCTTTCCCAGCATTAGGCTCTTCTCCAGTGAGTTCTTCCTTCTCATTAAGTGATGAGAAAGAAGAAAAGAAGGATGAAACTCAAGTATTTGAGTTTCATCCTCAGGATCTGGCCTTCTAAAGAGCAGTCAGGGTTGATCTCCTCTAGGACTGGCTGGTTTGATCGCCTTGCAGTCCAAGGGACTCACAGGAGTCTTCTCCAGCACCATAGTTCAAAGGCCTTAATTCTTTGGCGCTCAGTCTTTCTTATGGTCCAACTTTCACAGCCATACATTGCAACTGGGAAAACCATAGCCTTGACTATACGCCCTTTTGTTGGCATGGTGATGTCTCTGCTTTTTAGTATGCTGTCTAGACTTGCCATAGCTTTCCTCCCCAGGAGCAAGCATCTTTTAATTTCTTGGATGCAGTCCCCATCTGTGGTGATCTTTGAGCCCAGGAAAATAAAATCTGTCACTACCTCCATTTCTTCCCCATCTATTTGCCAGAAATTTTGAGGGTGGGATGTTATAACTGTGATTTAACATAGGAAGAGATGAAATCATAACAAAATTGACATACTGTACATACCTCTAGAAGGACAAATTTGCTTTTATGTTATATTTTTGAGGTGGGTATCCATATAAATTGAATAAATAAATACATGTATATTATATTATTTCAGATTGTATCTTTTAGTAAAAATTCTCTGCATGCTGGATCAGTCAGTCATGTTAACAAATACATGATAAGAGCACCTCCAGGAACCAGGCATTTCTCACATGGCATTTATTACAGGTGAGGAAGATGGACTTTGGAGATTGTATTTCTCTAAACTCTTGATGCCATTTCATTTAATAGCAGCCATAGAAAATTGTTTATAACGATTCCAAGAAATAACAATCTGTGATAAGATAGTCATATTCTTGATTCAATGGGAATGATATAAAGACAATAAAGGCAGATGATTGGCAGTATGCAGTAAATTGACTCTAGGGTCAAATATATCTGGCTGCCATTTGCATTAGTACTACTCTACAGGGGTGGGTTCTAAAATTTTTTACTACCGGTTCTGTGGGCGTGACTTATTTTGTGGGCATGGTTTGATGGTCATGTGACAATTCTTTAGGATTTAGCAGAGGTACTCGTCTACCAGGCTTTTAACAGCTTGCAGAGCTGTACTGGTCTACCCATTTGTTTATTTATTTATTTATTTATTTATTAAATTTTTATACCGCCCCCTCTCCCGAAGGACTCGGGGCGGTGAACAACCAAGATTAAAAAACATACAATATAAACATTAAAATACATTTAAAAGAAAATTAAATCCAAAATGGCTCCCCAATTTAAAACGCCTTACCCATAACCCTATAATTAAAACAAATTTAAAATTTCCACATTAAAAGGGGGAAGATTTAGGCCAGGCCATGTATCTTGTCATCCCCAGTATTGTTGACTCTGATGAATTTTAAGTCCATCGCTTGCTACACAAGGTACAAGATTTTTCAGTCTGTCCACTGTATTTTTGTCAGATAAGCTTTTTAAATGGTAGACCTGAATTATATCCTTGAAGTTTGATACCATTCCTTCTTACTGAAAAGCATGAAGAATTCTCAATTTTCTTCCAAAGTACAGAAGTAACAGACTATAGTAGAGTAAGAATATTTTTTCTTACATTCGGACAAATTCAGAGCATGCATTTATACTTGTATAAATTTTGCAAGCACTTTCTTTAAATTACACTTCTTGCCTCTCCCCCATAAACCCCCCCATCAGAATTCTTCACAGTAGATATAAAGTCTATAGCCATTTCTCTTAAGACAACTGGTTCCCAAATTGGTGGTGACAGCTTCAGGATAAGTGGTAAATAAGAAATGGCATAACATCAATAAATATT
Organism: Pituophis catenifer annectens; assembly: GCF_029215685.1. NCBI lineage: Eukaryota > Metazoa > Chordata > Lepidosauria > Squamata > Colubridae > Pituophis > Pituophis catenifer. Next base: position 288,488,384 of record NW_027256881.1, read on the forward strand.
GCATAGGAGAACAATATATGTTATTGTTTAAGCTGACATATATCACAGTTACATAGTCATTCCTGGTTAACCAGTGCAATGAACATGAAAACATTATTTAGCTAGAGGACTAATGACATATATTTAATGCACACTGCAAACTGTACTTGCATTGTTTTCTTAGAAGAAAAAAAAGGGTTACTCTAGATTGAAATAGACTACTATCTCCTGCACATTAGTTTTTAGGAAAATATTAAAAATTACATGATTTCAGCAGGTTTTTTCTTAAGCCTATTTCATGCCATTTTGGTGTTGCATGTATGTTGTTTGCATGTGTGTCGCACTTTGTTTTTGCTATTTTACCTTTTATTTGTGGTGGGTTTTGACAGATAATCTGTCAATAGGTTTAATCTGACTATGGTTGCTTTAATTTTTGGTGTGTGTGCAAGTAATTTTATTGCATCAAGGTGGAAGCTTTATGTTAAGGCATGTCTTACATGAATGAATTAATGGACTAGTAATAACCTAGTAATATATTTACGATGCTGAGGTGGCTAGATGTGAGGTAGATGTGCTTTTGATTAATCTTCATATTCAAAATTTTTATCTACATGTTAACTAATAGCAGAAAGATGCCTCTTTTGATAACCCTGCGAATATGCAGTGTCATTTTATTAATTACTTGGTTATTGGTTTGGTTAAAAAAGCAAGTGAACAATCTGTAGCCTCGAGTCCTCATTTGATCCTTAGTCTACTTTCAGACAACCCTTGGCTTAATAACAAAAGCTATTTGAATTTTATTAATTGAGATATCTGGCTACTGATCTGTTCCTTTTGCTCTTCTCTACCTGGGAAAGTAATGGCAGGAAGAGAGAGAAAAGAATTATGCTGGTCACTTTTCATTCAAACACAAATATAATGTCCCCAATGGATTTATCCAAGAAGGAAGCTAGTCTTTGACAAAAGAAAGCACATGCTTTTGGAGTAAGCAATTATAAGTTCAAAGTTGCAAGTTCAAATCTCACCAGGCTCAAGGTTGACTCAGCCTTCCATCCTTTCGAGGTAGGTAAAATGAGGACCCAGTTTGTGGGGGCAATAAGCTGACTTTGTATAAAAAAGAACACCGCTTTGGGGGGGCGAAAAGCCCTACTAAGCAGGTATATACAAAAAGTATGAAGGCTATTGCTTAACGCATTGTAAGCCGCCCTTAGTCTCTGGAAAAGGGTGGCATATAAATTGAACCAATAAATACAATAAATAAATAAATAAATAAATAAATGGCAAAAATCCCACATGAAAAAGGGCAGAACCAGAGGAAAAACCTTTTTTCAAGCAACAATAAGCAAAAGGCGCCCATCATGGAGCTTAACATGTTGAATGGAGATTTATGAGCAACAAGTCTTTTTAGATTTCAAATGTTAAGATTAAATTTTAAGACTCCAAGATTCTGCTGTTAATCAGTTTTATAAAAGCATGCTTTTTTGGCAGAAGTAGATGCAGACTGAACATTCTTTCTTTAACTGCACCTGCTTTACATTTTCCTGTGGTAAATTCCAGCCAGATTTTCTTTTTCTTTTAAGAAATCAGTACAGACATAATTACATTCCATCGTTTTGTGGAAGTGGTAGAATTTAAACTGCATGCAATTGCTTTCTAGGAAAGTGGAGAGTTTAGTCCAGATAGATAACACAGCTCTAATTAGGTTCAACAGAAATTCATTGCAGTAAACCACCTATAATTGAAGAAGGGACCTAAGTGGAAAGTGCTAGGAGAAAATGATGGGAGAACTGAAGAAGCTTCTTGGATCAGAAGCGAAATGTTTTCAAAGGAAAAAAAAACAGGAATGTCTAATTGTCTTTTGGAAAAAGCACTTTGGAGACAACTGTGACCTGGATGATTGAGAATCTCCTTAGACATTGATGGGAGAAACCATCCATGGGTCTGTCACATACATCATCCTTTTTCCTAGCTGGTGTAACCCTTAGCCTTTCAACATTTGATGAAACTGTTTCCAAAATACTGGAATTAAAACCCAAAGCTTAAAGGCGCCTCCAATCTTTAACTATATGTTTTTGAGAAGTTATCTATAGGCCTAAGAATTGTATTTGCTCATTAAGATCTAAAGAAATCCGACAGATCTTGGTTCATGTTCCTTGTGATCAGCTGAAGATTAGTATTCAGCAAGTGTGGCAATTTTGTAAAATTGCAAGTGTTTGTTCCCAGGTGGAATATTGACATCTAGCCATTTTACATTGCTTAATTTTGTTTCTTCCCAAGAGTAAAACAACAACAACACAACCAATAGATCTATAATCTAAATGTCTAGCATTATTGCTGTTGTCAAATATGAATAGAATTACTTGATAGTTTTATCTGTAAAAGAAGATGGAATGTCAGACCACATTAATGGCCAACATTTTCACAAAAATATTAAAAGAAATCATTTACTTGTTATGGAAAAAACATTGACTATTTGCTGATACATTTATTCTTTTTGAATTACCATAAATTTTCTGATAATTCTCATATAGACACTAAAAAGCATTGTAAACTAATGAAAACACATCAATTACTCTAAAATTAATATAAATATCATAAACTCAGGGTTGGAATGGATACTACTTCTGCTGAATACCCTGCATTGGTCATGTGATTGCTCTGTTTCCATACTTAATTTGAGATGAAATTCATCAAAAACTTCAACTTCTCAGTGTTTAGAAAAGATACCTATTTTACAATGGATATCACATGATCGTGGATTTTATTCAAGATAATTTGTTAGTCTAGAACACTTTCCCTGAAATTAAATTTCAAGATAAGATTGAAAGAGGATTTTCCATTGTATTCATAATCCCAACTGAGATGATACTAAAGGAGTTTATTCAATCTTCCATTGGGTTCATTAGCTGAGATGAACTGATAATATGCATTCGGGTTACCTTTATTGTTAAAATTATGGCCTTGGGCACTAGAACTCTCAAGAAAATCAGTAGATAAGTACAGTGCTATATTGTCCTGTTTTCCTCAATATCTCAGGAGGTTTGGAATACCTTCAAGGGTGCTCCAATGATATGGGGAGCGGGTGTGTGTGTGTGAAATGATCTCATTTTTAAAGAGGTATCTTTTCATCAGAAGCTGTTCACGACAGGAACAGATAATATTCTCTATTCTCAGATTCTTGTGCAATTTCTCACCAATTAAAAGAACGTGAACCAATTTAAGGCAGAGTAGACCAGGCCCAAGTTATGTGGCCAAGAAGAGTAAAATAAATTTTAACCTGCCATGTTTTCTACATTGCAAAATTACTGGAAGGGTAACAAGATTTTTAAAGGCCTGGAACGTGACTTAAAATGGAAGAAATTCAACAAACTATCGTAAAATATAAACAGATGAAAAGTTCAGCTTGCCATGCCTCAGAGTATGGCCACATTCACAAATAAAAAAAATGTAATGTTACAGAAAATTATATGGTTAGAAATGAGAAACAAGTTCAATTGTTTTATTTCAGTTACAAATAAAAGCTAAAAAAGAATGTTAATAGCTACCAATATGAGGAGCAAACAGCAATCTTTGAAGTGATGGAGTGCAATTGGTTGATAAACTCGGTAGTCCCAGTATGTTTAACGCTATCACCCACTAACCCAGCCGAATTTCCAGAATGACTATTTCTGGTGGCAAACATTCACCCAACCTCCCCAATCACTTTCTCTAGAAAAGATCTACTCTTCCAGAAGAATTTGGAGTGTGTTGGCAAGGCTGAATGATATCACCATTATCTTCACTATTAGCTGGGCAAGTAGTTGCAAGCATGGCCATTTCCTAGCTTGATATTTGAGAGGTATGTTCTCTGTTGTTAGTTCTTGGCAATGACTCTATCCAAGTACAGCACCCACTCTCCCTGTGAAACATGTTCTGAGAACAGGGCCAATATATTAATTTACTTATTATTTCGGAACCCTAGTAACAGCTGGAAACTCTTTTCAATATATTGTAGGTAACTCTGGCTCCTTTCTTAGGAAGCTTCTTCTGGACTCAAACCATTATATAAGCTTGTAAAGCTGTAATTAGGCAGGGTTCTAAGCAGAAGGTGTTCTTTAACTTAAAATGCCAGGAACTAACAAAGAACCTTGAGCATTATAAACACAAACTCCCTGGGCCTTTTTCCTATTATAAATCCAAACTGGAAAAAGCATCCCAAGAATATACTGTATGTTTCTTGAATACAATGGGAAATTGCTGCTTATTCCATTTCTGCTGTCTGATCCCTCAAAAAATACATTGTTTTGCATACCTGTCTTCCTTCTACTGTTTGCTGTTTTACCATCCTTTTAGTTCCTTTGACAGAACTTGTTAAGAATGATGCCTGCAGTGTATTTGGTCAATGGGACCAGCTAGCCAGAGAATGAGTGGTTCCTATTTGCCAGCTGCTTCCTGGAGATGGTAGAGCAGCTGAAGATGGAAACAATTAATCCTCTCACTTCATGCAGATCAGAAGGCATTTCTCTGCTAATCTCCTAAGTATGGTGATTGTACATCAGCCATGAGGGCAGTGGAACCTCTGGGAGGTATACCAAGAAGGCAATGAATGGGTTGACTTCAATGTGGTGGTTGCCCTGAGCTGCTTCATCATATTAGGACCAGTCCTAGAAGAACAAAACAGTCAGTGACTCAATAGAGAACAATACTACCTCTAAATACCATTCCTTAAAGGTAAAGGTAAAGGTTCCCCTTGCACATATGTGCTAGTCGTTCCTGACTCTAGGGGGCAGTGCCCATCTCTGTTTCAAAGCCAAAAAGCCAGCACTGTCCAAAAACGTCTCCATGGTCATGTGACCAACATGACTAAACACCAAAGGCACACGGAATGCTGTTACCTTCCCACCAAAGGTGGTCCCTATTTTCCTATTTGCATTTTTATGTGCTTTCGAACTGCTAGGTTGGCAGAAGCTGGGACAATTAACGGGAACTCACCCCGTTACACGGCGCTAGGGATTAGAACTGCTGAACTGCCGACCTTTCAATCGACAAGCTCAGCATTTTAGCCACTGAGTCCCATCTAAATACCTCTAAATACCATTGCTTACTATCCAGCAAAACAGTGGATTGCTTACAGAAAGAAAAACATCAATTTTTTAAAAAAATGTGGGTTGGAGAGAGACTTCTGCTGGGTTTATTATAACCCTGAAGACTAGGGTGGGGGAAAGTCACTTCATGGCAGTTAATCAAATGACTTCAATTTATGCAAATTCATAGCAGCTGAGTTATTTGAAATGTATTCTCCTGGAAAAAAACAAAACACATTTGTCTTTACATGCTGGTTTTCTTGGTAGTCAGTAAATTTCTACTGACAACCCAGTTTCCAAATATCCTGTGGGCACCTCCCTTGCCCTTGCCATGATCCTGCAATATATTAGATGAAGAGGAGGATGAAGATGATTTAAACTTTTTATGCAACTGGCTCACAGTGGCTTACAGAAGTATAAGAGAATGCAATTAAAATTGTGCAATTAATTCTTAAAAATAGAAAGCTCGAATGCTGCAAAGGAAAGTACAACCTTCATCTTTAATGGATGAGTGGCTGTAACCCTGGGAATAATCTTGGAAGCGTCCCCATCTGCTCAGACAAGAAAAAAAAAGTTGGAGAAAATCCCAAGGAGCTAAAATTACTTTGCCTTTGTAGGAAATGATTGAAGAGTCATAGCAAGTAGAAGCACCTGGTTGACCTTGGCGGATCTAAAAAAAAAAAAAACCTAACAGGGTCAGACCTGGTTAGTATTAAAGAGATCATCAAGAAATCTGAGACCTGTAGATTAGATACTGGGTAGCTGGAAAAAAAAATCTTACAAGAGAGCAAGAACATATCACTTCCACAGTGTTGTCAAGAATAAAATGTTTAACATGTCCATGCAGTCACTAGGAAATAGCTGAAATCAAGAGTTTTAATCCTCTACTTTGGTCCAGAAAAGCATTGAAAAGTTGGCTTTTTAAACAAGGCATGTACCAGTGGTTTGGGATTCTGATGTATAATGAGAAAGGGTTGATTATTTTTTTTGAAAAATATTTCCCTGTCAGTGTTGCTTGCTTGCGTGTCTATTGAGGGGGATTGCATTTGTTTTTGTTGACTTTTTACATGGAAGCTGCCATGAATCTCTGATTTGATAGCCTTATAAATACATTAATATCGTCAATGGGAACTCAACCCCTGGACACATCAATAATGGCCGCTATTTTGTGAATCGCCAAACACCTCTGTTCCCCCTTCTGACAGCATGCTTAACATGATCTCCACATTCCCAATATGTTTTCCACTCCATCCAAAAGTTTCATACTTCTACAGCAATCTTTCATTACTGGATCTTCCTTGCCAGTTGTCTATGTCTTATTTATTGCGTTCTGTGAATTATTGTTTATTGTGCCAGTATGCATTTTCTTTTCCATCCTACAAATCCATATAGGGATTATTGGGGGAAAAAGGACACACACTTTGTAGACAAATAAATGACTTTTATCTAATACATAAGTCCATCTTAAACAGATGGCTTATTCTGATCCATCTAATTTAATTTATCTCCTCTGTTTTGTAGATTGGGCTACAAAGAAGATTCTGCTCAGTAATGATTATAAAGAGCTATATTTGGTTAGCCAAAATCTGGATGATCATGAGATGGCAGCAGGGAGTTAAATTGTTATATCTTTGCTGCAGTCTCATGGCCGTCCAGATTTTTAGGCCAGATATTGTAACCTTACATTCTGGCACAGACAGTCTTAATACAAACAGTTATTCAGCCTATCCATCTCTGTCATTCTTCATGGCCTCTCTTTTTCTCAGTTGCCCACCAGACAGTAATGTCCTTAGATCAAATATTCTCTATAAATTGAGGGAACATTTAACTGATTTATGAGGCTTTTAGCTATTACCTACTTACCTATCCAATAAAAGTGGTTACATTATATGACACACACATGGTACTCCCATAGCTCTGAGCTTCACTCATAAAGTGACACATGCATCAAACTGTAATGAGATTTCCTGAAGCAAATCTATCATCATAGGACAAAAACAACAAGCCTTCTATGGCAAATATTTTCCTGTTCTTTCATTAATTGTGGAACTTTTGCCCATATTATTCATGTTTCTCTGCATTAAAGGAAAACTAATTTTCTAGAGAAAGAGAATGATTGATAAACAGAAGACAAATGCAGCTTTCACTTAAGAGCAAAGTATGCTAACCAGGCCAAGCCTTTTTCTATTGTAACAATTTGTTTTTGAGATATAGTTAAGATATAGTTAAGTGTACACTGGTGATAACATTAAATAAAAGCAAACAATAGATTTCAACTCATTCTTAGAACTTTGAGAGCTCAAAAGAAAAAAAAAACAATTGGCTTTAGACATTGATAACTATCCTTGAAAGTTTTTCATTTTTTAAAATGTTATACACTATCTATAAAGACAAATCCAAAAGGATAATTGAAAAAACATTCTTAACCTTATCCACTTTTCTATCTTCTAATTGGAGTGGGGAGGGGAAAAATAGGCTGTGGTTTTGATATAGGAAAAGGATCCTGGAAATCATTTTCACCTACATGAAGGATGTTATTAAAAAGGGGCGAGTGGAGACCAGGTGTGGGTTCTACTTATCTTTACTACCCTTTCGCAATGGGTTAGCGCACACACTCTTGCTTCGCTCTCACACACACCAAGCTTCTGCGCATGTGCAGAAGCTTCTGCGCATGTGCAGATGGTCTATGATGACATCCGGGTGGGCGGGCGGAGCCTGCCCCTGGTTTTACTACCGGTTCATAAGAACCGGACCGAACCGGGGGCAACCCACCACTGGTGGAGACTATGATTCCATTTTTTTTTCTTATCCACAGCACCTTTAAGAAGCAATCTTAATATTTGTCTCCTTTAAGGACTCTGTTATAAAGCAGCAATATTATTATTATGGTCTGTCACCCAATCAACCAGATGTTCAAGCTGGATTTGACATTTTCATCCACCTATCCAGTCTTACCTGGCATAAGTAGTGTTGTTGTCTGATAGTGTTAAAGGTATTGTCACAGGATGTAAGCTGTTCCAAAGTTGCCTTTTGCAATTGACTAAGTTATTATTATTCATTCACAGATTTATATTGGCAATATTGGCAACTGAGAGAATTCAGATCATAATAGAATAGAATAAAATAACAGAGTTGGTAGGTACCTTGAAGGTCTTCTAATCCAACCCCCTGCCCAGGCAGAAAACCCTACACCACTTCAGACAAATGGTTATCCAACATCTTCTTAAAAATTTCCAGTGTTGAGGCATTCACAACTTCTGCAGGCAAGTTGTTCCACTTATTAATTGTTCTGCCAGGAAATTTCTCCTTAGTTATAAATTGCTTCTCTCCTTGATTAGTTTCCACCCATTACTTCTTGTTCTACCCTCAGGTGCTTTGAAGAATAGTTTGACTCCCTCTTCTTTGTGGCAACTCCTGAGATATTGGAACGCTGCTATCATGTCTCCCCTAGTCTTTCTCCTCATTAAACTGGACATACCCAGTTCCTGCAACCGTTCTTCATATGTTTTAGCCTTATCTTTTTGCTCTTCTCTGTACTCTTTCTAGAGTCTCAATATCTTTTTTACATCATCGCAACCAAAACTGAATGCAATATTCCAAGTGTGGCCTTACCAAGGCATTATAAAGTGGTATTAACACTTCACATGATCTTGAGTCTATCCCTCTGTTTATGCAGCCCAGAACTGTATTGGCTTTTTTGGCAGCTCCTGCATAGGGTTGCCAGGTCTGCTTCCAAAAAGTAGCGGACAAGCGGGGGGGGGGTGTTAAGTAGTAAAAAAATAAAAAAAAATTACAATTAAATTATATATTTTCTTACAAACATTTTAACACGTATTAAAATAATCACTTCAAAACTTTACTTAAAATTCAAAACATCAAATATAATAATATGTAAAATATTAAATTACATTTTACTTTGCTGTCGTGTGTATTTTTTATTTGACTGCGCAGCTTTGATAAATTCTTTGTGTTTAAGGAATAATTCTTTAATTTCAGTACAACGTTGAGAAATATTAAAAAATATACAAAGTTCACTTCGAACTGATGGTACAAGCAGTCGGTTACGTTCGTCAGTCCACAAATTTCCCATGACGCTGAAAATTCGTTCAACATTTGCATTTGATACCGGAATTGATGCACAATACTGGAACAGTTTCAGTAAACTCGGTGCTGGCTCTTTCTTGAAAAAGTACGTCCACTTATCAAGGGATGAATCGTCCTGCAGATGAACATAAATTTCTTCTAAGGCAGAAATTTCATCGAAGAGAGTGTTGGGTGGAAGTTCTTCTCGCCATGGTGATAATAACCAGATGTTCGTCATTTCTTCTAAACTTGGAGGATTATTGCGATCAATTAGATTGAAACAATTTAACGTCTCATATACGGAATCGGTGAAATTATACCACTTTTCTAGGTACGCAATGGCTCTTTGATACACGTTGATGGCTTCTTTCTTGAACTTTTGCACGGCATTCTCAGGCAAATGTTTTTTACATAAGGCAAATAAAACTTTCATTCCAAGAAACTGCTTATCATATTTTTTTTGCAAAGAATCACGCAGCTTACACATGATAATGTTAAGATCACATGCAAGAATTTTCTTGCTTTCCAGCTTCAGTAGGGTGTCTTGCATTATTGACATGAAGAAGTGCGTGAAATATAAATACAATTCTGAAATTGTTGGTTCATCGTCCTTTGCGAGTTCATTTTCCTGATCCAAAATAAGGTTCCAGATAACCTTATGGCACTCATCAGATCCAAGAGAAATAAAATACGATTTTAGAGGTATCTAGTTTAAAAGAAGTCTTTCGACCGCTTTAAACAAACTTAACCAACGTGTTGGCACATGGCGCAAAATTTCATGGAATTCTGACTCGCAAAACTCAAAAAATGATTTCAACTCTTCTCGTTTCTTCGCAGAATTCAAAAATTCGGCAAAAACCTTCAGCACTACATTTTCGATATCAAAAGATAACTGCTTTAATGCATTTTTTGCGCTGTTGTGTAAAATGTGATTATTGCAATGAGCATTCAATCTTTGTCTCATTCTAACTTATGAAAAATAGACAAAACACAATTCTCCTATCCTTATTCTCTTAGACTGTACAGCTTTAGATTACATACCATTTCATCATAAAGCTTTTGAATAAAAAAAATGTTCACTATTTTGTGAAAAAAAATAGTGAACATAATGTGAAAAAAGTGGACTGTCCACTCAAATAGTGGACACCTGGCAACCCTGCACATTGCTGGATCATATCTAAATGGTTGTCCACTAGGACTCAAAGATCCCTCTCACAGTTACTACTATTGAGCAAGGTACCACATATACAGTACCTGTGCATTTTGTTTTTCTTCCCTAAATGTAGAACCTTGCTTTTTTCACTGTTGAATTTAATTTTAATAATAATAATAATAATAATAATAATAATAATAATAATAATAATAATAATAATTTTATTTCTATACCGCCCTTCTCCCGAAGGACTCAGGGTGGTGTACAGCCTATTTAAAAACACAAAACAAAACAACGATTAAAATTTAAAATCATTAAATAGATTAAATGATTTCAAATTAAAATCCCAGAAATTTAAAATACCCCAATTTAAAATTATTATGTTGATAGCCCGGCCTGGCGGAACAACAAGGTCTTCAGTGCGCAGCGAAACACCCGGAGGTCGGAGATCTTACGTATTTCCAGGGGCAGTTCATTCCACAGGGCTGGGGCTCCCACAGAGAAGGCCCTCCCCCTGGGTGTTGCCAGCCGACATAACTTGGCCGATGGCACCCTGAGGAGACCCTCTCTGTGGGAGCGGACTGGTCGGTGGGAGGCTATTGGTGGCAGAAGTCGGTCTCGAAGGTACCCGGGTCCTATGCCATGGAGTGCTTTAAAGGTGGTAACCAACACCTTGAATCGCACCCGGAAGACCACTGGGAGCCAGTGCAGCCCGCGCAGGAGGGGTGTCACGTGGGCGCAACAAGTTGCGCCCATAACCACCCACGCGGCCGCATTCTGGATCAGTTGGAGCCTCCGAGTGCTCTTCAAGGGGAGCCCCATGTAGAGAGCATTACAATAGTCCAACTGGGAGGTAACAAGGGCGTGAGTGACCGTGCGCAGGGCGTCCCGGTCCAGAAAGGGCTGCAACTGGCGAATCAGGCAAACCTGATAAAAGGCCCCCCTGGCCACAGCCATCATATGCTCTTCTAAAGACAGCCGTGCATCCAGGAGGACACCCAGATTGCAAGCCCTCTCTTTGGGAGGCAAAGATTCACCCCCAATAGTCAGCGATGGCACCTGCTGACTATATCTATATCTATATCTATATCTATATCTATATCTATATCTATATCTATATCTATATCTATATCTATATCTATATCTATATCTATATCTATATCTATATCTATATCTATCTCTATATCATCTATATCTGTCTATTTTGTTAGATAGTGCCCAATGTTCAAGTTTGTCAAGATTCATCTGTATCTTTGTATAAAGAAGGGTAATATGTAGCAGCAGAGTCAGAAAAGATCTGGCTCCATGTCTTGTAATCTAGTAAATAAGATCAAACAAACTTGGATCTATGTTCAAGAAACAGAAGACTATAAAGTGTTGATTTTACTGTGTGAATAAATTCTTTCTTTTTCCTCAATATTGATTAATAGATTAACATTAGAAAGAAATTCCAGAGATGCAGGATTGCTTATTTGTTCATAGCTCAGTCTAATCTGCATGGGTCCTTTCAGTTCATCTATCTGTCTGTTGCTGGGAGATAGCATATATAAAATAATATAAAGGGTGCTTCCTTTACTTTTCATGCTTCCTTCACTCCATAAAATTGGTTAGTAATAGTGAAAAAGAGGGAGAACATTCTTATTTATTTAGGTTTGTAAGATGATTTCTGTTTGCATCAACTTCAGCCTTGAGGTAAAAAGCCATTGAGGTACACCAGGGTAAGAATTCTTTAAAATATGGGCTGACAGTAATTACTACTTCTATTAACTTGAGAGCCAGAGCAGTGAACCAGTGGTGAAATCCAATTTTTTTTATTACCAGTTCTGTGGGCATGGCTTGGTGGGCATGGTGTGGCTTGGTGGGCATGGCAGGGGAAGGATACTGCAAAATCTCCATTCCCACCCCACTCCAGGGGAAGGATACTGCAAAATCCCCATTCCCTCCAGCTCCTGGATATTGCAAAATCTCCTTTCCCACCCCACTCTGGGGCCAGCCAGAGGTGGTATTTGCCGGTTCTCCAAACTACTCAAAATTTCTGCTGCTGGTTCTCCGAACTGCTCAAAATGTCCACTACCGGTTCTCCAGAACCTGTCAGAACCTGCTGTATTTCACCCCTGCAGTGAACCCTCAGCCACAGAAGCTCACTTGGTAACTTTGGATCAGTTTTACTCTCTCTTGCTCAGTCCAATGTAGTACATAGGGTTGTCTGGTCTGGAAACATAGAGAAGGGAAAGTTGCATAATTCGTATGTTTCTTGAGCTTCTGAAGAAAATATGAGATTCAACAAAAGGAGGATGTGGTATTATGGCAGCAGTTGAAGAAAATGTTGCCTTATTCTCAAAACAGAAGAATCTTTAGTGCTTCATTTTTTCCATAATGGATAACACTTCTTTTATAACATACTTATAATATACTTATAAAAGTAAGTAAATGTTGGAAGCAAGTATGTGCATATCACCCAAAAACATACACTTGAGAGATAATGTGAATCCCATTCCAGCTTCCTTATTCAATGAAGTACTATCCTTCAGATGGTTTGGGACACAGGTTTGATGTTCCACAATTATAGAAACATAGGAATCATAGTCAATTCATCTCAAAATCATGAGAAGACATTTATTTTTTCTGCCAATGCTCCCCCAAAATTTGGGGGGGGGAGGCTTTCCTAAGGAAGATCAATAAACAGAAGAATCAGGAAAAATCTGACACATAGGCAGGGGCATTTTCATGTCTCCTGTCCAGCCTGACTAGTTGCTAATAGTGTGTTTCTGCTGTGCAAAATGAAGCATTCATTTTATCTAATAGCTCCATACAAAATAGGTGTGGGTTAATTGGCAGCACAAGGTTCAATACATTTATTTCTAAAATTGTTTTTCCCAATGGGTTTGTGTTTTAATAAAACTGTAATTCAGATCAAGAAAGATAATATTAAAGGGGAACAAAGATTAACTCAGGAATCCACACTGACAAACATTGGCCATGTTTGCTTGTTGTTGTTTTTGACTCACCTTTACAATGTGACCATATGTTCAGTTTTTGTGTCTTGGCAACATCAACAGCTCCATGAAGAGATGCTCCTTTTCCATGCCTCTTTTTTTACTGTAGTGCTTGGTTCTTGAGGCATCATTTAGTGAACAGCTGTAATGGTGTTATTAAAAGCACTACAAGTATTTTAAACCAAAAGAGCAAGCATATGTGCCTATCCTCGAGGTGGGCAAATCTTCAAATGTCATATTGAGGTCTGTGCTGGTTTCATCTCATATAACTCACCCCATCTTATCCTCTGCCCCAGATTTGATACTTGATATACATTGTCCACTGAAGAGTAAATCCAAGGGGAGAGTGTATATGGTATGTGTATGTCTTCTCTCTCTCTCTCTCTCTCTCTCCCTCCCTCTCTCTCTCTCTCTCTCCCTCCCTCCCTCCCTCCCTCCCTCCCTCCCTCTCTCTCCAAATATTCTTCTGGTTTTTCTCTTATTGCTTTATTTAATATTGATACTATCACCATCATCACTGCCACCACTAATTCTACTAATAATACACCATTGATACTGACAAATTTACTATCAGTCAATTGCAAAAGGCAGCTTTACTTGGAACAGCTTACTTATTGCGATGATATCTGTTACACCATTAAATAGCCACATCTGCTATCCCAGGATCTTTAGGAAGGACTCAATAAGCAGACAAAAATACCTAATCCAGTCTGAACATCTGGCTGACTGTGTGACAACCCAGAATAATAATAACACTACAAAGATCTGGTTCATTCATAGATCCATCATAAACTCAGAATGAGGGCTGGGGATGTTTTTGACTTTTATTTATGTTCTTTTTATTACTATAGTTACACCAATAGTTATTCTATTTTTGCCATTACTGTGTTTTTAATATTGAATGTCAGCTGCTTGGAGCCTTTGGAGAGGGATAGAATACAAATGCAAGACAATAAATGAAAATTAAATGAAACATTAATATTTTAATATTAAAAATGCTCCTGAAAGGAGTAATGGCTAAGTAGAAGATAGTTAAACTTTTGTTTCATCTGTATTATTTTGAAGACTTCATAATTCTATGATTTTGTTTTCTCTTTAAAATAATCTCTTTAATGTGTTTATTTCTTCCCCCTTTTAAAATATATCAAGTTCATTAGGTCGCCTTCCATGTATAAATCTGGTCCATCAAACCACAATTTGCATTGTCAGCTCCTGAGTGAAATCTATTGCAACTACAGAGCTATCCCGCTTCTGCCTTTGTAGCAACTTTTAGACCACAATAACCATCATCACTTTTAAAAAGGCAGATCCATTACATTTCCTCTGTTCCTGCAGCCCCACATTAAGCTAATATTATCTATTTCCCAAGTGAAACAACCCCTTCCAGTCCTATCAATTATTAATTCGTTGCTTGCAGCTAATGTTTTGTTTGAATTATTTAAATGCATCTTCATTTATCAATAAACATAAAATGTTAAACAAAGAATACTGATGAAGGGCATTATTTAAACCATAACATTTTATGAGATTATTTCAAGTGCCTTTTTTGATTTATTAGCATAATATGTTTTATAATTATTTTTCCATTTCTTAAAACAATACAATGCCAAACAAAGCCTACACTTCTGTGCATCGCCAAGAGATCTGGAAGTTTACTGAGTGCTTTCAGGAATACTAAATTCTTCGATGGTTTCTTAAAGAGAATACAAAATATAATACAGAGCAAGTTTCCCAATCAGTTTGATGAGAAAATTCAAATTATGGTAAAGACACAAAATTTATTTACAAGAAAAACAGCTGCAAATTTGGGGAGTAGTCTTCAGGCTAAAATATTTCTTTTTAACTAAACAATCTGTTGGTACAGGTGAACAAATTGTTAATATCATTACATATTAGTTATGATTATAACAGATATGGCTAGAGAATAAAATAACAATTCAGCTGTTACAAGTGAAAAAAAATTGTTTGAATGAAATTGCACATGGTGCATCACAGTATTTTCCTATTCTGCTTCATTGTCTGAAATGTTTTGGTCTTGGAAAAAATAGGTCCCAGTTTATTGTGTGAAAATTGTATAACATTTATTTGTTCAATTTGTATGCCACCTTTCTCCGAAGACTCAAGGCGAACAATAAAATTGTTCATTCTAGTCCAATTGCTTGTCAGTTGGTAAACTGAATTTATTCTAGTACATGATATAAAAGATGAGTACATGAAATTAAGTAAATATACTCTGATACCGAGGATGCACTCCTTGTCCCTTCAATGAAACGATGCCTGCTCAGCAGTAATCCTTGTTTTATGGAATGACTTTCTTTCTGGTATTTGGTTGGTCTCAATCCTATCTAGACCTCGTGATCAAGAAGACCTATTTTCACACAACAATCTGGGACCTATTTCTCTCAATCTTTGGGTTATCACATACTGGAACTCCAATTGGATGATGATGTTACTAATGGTGTTGAAGGACTTAGATGTAATTTTGGGGAAAAAGAGAAACATTGGCTGGCAACCATGAGATAGGCTAAGGAGTTGGAGACATGTTAGGTCCAGAGAAGAGTCCAGAGAAGACCTATTCAAGCTTGCACATTCAAGCCCAAACATCATTGCTGAAGCATTGAGGATTGTTTCTTTCTAATACAGATGGTATGTTTGAGAAATTGAAGAGAAGAAGGTTGTGACCTGCCAGCCCAAGGAAGACTGGCAGCCTTCACAATTAACCCCCTTATTTAATTTTAAGTAGAAAGGCAGTCTAGAAATAGCAATGTTCACATTTAATCAGCACTGCAGATAGCACAGATATTGAGTAGAGAGCTGGTTCATGTCCAAAGACTTGGATAGGTCTACATCAGTGGTGGGATTCAAACTTTTTTACTACTGGTTCTGTGGGCGTGGCTTGGTGGGTGGGGCATGGCTTGGTGGGAGCGGCAGGGGAAGGATACTGTAAAATCTGTTGCCTCCCCACTCCAGGGCAAGGTTACTGCAAAATCTCCATTTCCTCCTGATCAGCTGGGACTCAGGAGGCAGATAATAGATGGGGGTGGGGCCAGACAGAGGTGGTATTTACTGGTTCTCTGAACTACTCAAAATTTCTGCTACCGGTTCCCCAAAACTGGTCAGAACCTGCTGAATAATACCACCTCTGGTTTACATAAATCAAACCTTAGGTTCATTATTTCACTACTATATACTACCACTATTACACTACTACTATTTACTACTACTGTTACGCTTCACTAATGCTTACCAGAAAGAATGGAGAAAGGGAGGAGAGTGAAGGAAAAGAAAAAAGTTTATTTGGCTGTAATCATAAAATGCTATCTGAATTGCTTTATATGCAAAAAAAAAAAAAATAAGCTAACATGAAGGCCCTATGTGCTTTCTGGGATCAGTGCATGGGAATTCATGAAGCCTTCATGATGTTGACGTTTGTCTTTGGTGCAGTTTAAAATTGCACAACTTTTTCAGACAAAGAGTTGCATGAGGTTTTGAGTTGGGTGAACCCTGGAGAAAATAAACATGACCAGAAAAATATCTTAGATTTGATTGGGTCTGATTTCAATGTAAACAGAGTTAAAGGTTTAACTAATTAAACATAACCAAGATGTTTTTTGCCTACATTTAATATTTCCCTCCTTTTGCAACATTAAAATTTTTAGCTACATGACAAGTTTTGAAACAAATCTGGCATCCAGCTGAGCACTTGTAGTATAACTTGTAATATCAAGTAATCATTTTTTAAAAAATATCACTCAATTAAATTTCCAATTTTCTTTTTCCTTAACCCAATATATATATCCTATTTTAGAAAGGCACTTCCTGCCCATTGTTTGGTAAGGTTAGTTATAAATATCATAAAAATAAACAGACATTACTCTATTTGTCTATTGTTCTATTTGTCTATTGAAATCCAACATGTAGTTAGAATCTGGACCACAGAGGTAGTCTGGGTGAAATATATTTTCTCTCAGTTAAATTCAGATAATTTCTACATCTAATTTAGTATATTAAATTACACAAGTTCTTATTTCAGTTTACCATTTCCTTTTTTTGATTATATGTGACTTCTTTACCCAGTATAGATGTATACAAAGAACATGGATAAAAGTCTGATGCAGCATTTTGAAGCAAATACAAAATACTATAATTATTATGCTCTAATCTTGCCCTAAAATTAAATATTTACAGGTTCAAAAAAAATCTTCTCCCAGAATATTCCTATAGCTTTTCCATTTTAGAGAAGGAGATTTTCTGATTTCTTTGCAAACATAAGCAGAAGGGGAAAAAATTGTGGAACAGGACATTAGAATAAAATGTGATGGTTTACAAACCAAAAATTGGTTCCACCTAGTTGAGGGAGCTTTTTACTCCAGCTTCTATTTTCAGGGGTCATTTCTGTATATTCCCATGGGCAACAAATCTGAGGATCTTGAGAGGTCTGAGTGTGGGCTGGACTCTTCAGACTGCTGCAGACAACAGAAGGCAAACATCACAGCTTATTATGCCATTCCCAGAAGTGCTAATATACCATATCAATATTTCCTGGAATAGTACTGTGCTAGAGGGGGAACTGATTGGCTGTTTCAGTGGGGCAATAACTCACAGACCTTGCAAGGATGTAGTTTAGCATCCCTACAAGTGTGGGGGTGGGTTGGTAAATGTGCCCCTTTCCTCTCCCTGTCCAGATACAAGTAGATAGATTCATGTCTAGCTCCATTTAAAAAGCTTTCAGTGTTATTTATCAATTTAGTCACTCTTTAAAACAATGGTGCATTAGTTAATTCTGATATTACAGAGAAATTCCAATAGTATTTTAGCCACATTAATATCACATTAGCTCACCATGATTAATGTTATTGTAATGAATGAATTAATAATGATTTGCTTCTTCACCAAGATTTCCCCCCCCCCACTTTGACATGAAGAGGATCCATGGCATTGATTATCACAAATATAATGGATTGATTCATCATTTATGGGAAACAAAGATCTTCTTCCCATAAAAGTCATTCTCTTCACCCCCTGCCCCTCCAAAGTAGACATAGTCTCTTTGGCAGGAACTCAAAAATGTAGTATAGATCATTCATTGAAGTCAAATATTATTATCCAGCCCATACAATAAACATGAAGCTTCTTCTGGGAAGAAGTGTCAAAGTGAATCAAACTCATATAAACTATTTCAATTGCATAATTTGTACTTCAGGATCCTCAAGACTGGTCTAAGGGAAAACTGTTCTGCATTGGGCAGAGGGGTTATGGAAAGTCATATGTCCCAGTCATATTCATGCTACCCAATCTATTTTACCAAAATCACTTGTTATTTTTTCTGCAGTTACCCAGTGGTTAAAATGAGAGGAAGGTGGGGGGAAAAGCAGTGACATGTAACCATTGCTAAAAAAGCAACACTTTCAACTTTTACTTAGATTTGAAAAATCTTTGTCAATAATTTCATTCCAATCATTAAATATAATCCGTCTCTGAAGGAAACAAATCATACTAGTTTCATATCTTAATCTTAAATTTAAGGATTAAAGTTTAAGGAACAGGACCAATCTAGAGGAGATTGCCACTCCTTGTGGGTCTGTGCCCATCCCACTAGCTCAGATAGTGTGGACATGAGCCAGATCCCTTTCCTGAAATATAGTTTACTAGTGGAAGCATGCCTTTTCTTTGACTGCCCCTACCTCATGGAATACCCTTCCCATAGAAATCTGGCAGGTCCTCATTCTCTTAGCTTTCTGGAAGGCCATTAAAATTTAGCATTTTACCCGGGCACTGGGAAAAAGTGGTGGAACCCATGGAGGGTGGTTGGGACACTCTGAAAGATAGATTGGGGCACTAGGTTTTTAGATTTTGTTACATGTTTTTGATAGTTTTGTTGTGTTCTGAGCCACCCAGAATTCTTTTGAGAGGGACAGTCCTGCAAATCTTCTAAATAAATAGAATAGAATAGAATTTGAAGAACATACAATTTTTCCATATTTCCTATGGAAGAAAGATCCATCTTCATCCCAAACTTCAATGTTAATTACAAGAGTTATATAAAACTATTTTCCTCTTTCAAGAAAACAGTTCCAGAATTCACTGAAAAGCTATATAAAGCTAGTCAAACATAATCATTTGGGTGTTATTAGACAATTAAAAGAGAAATACTTCTGCAGAGAAGTACTGCCATGTGATAAATACTGCATTATCTAACCTAGGTGTTACTTGACATTATATGAACATGGTTTTGAAGCAGGGGTGAAATCCAGCAGATTCTGACAGGTTCTGAAGAACCAGTAGCAGAAATTTTGAGTAGTTCGGAGAACCGGCAAATACCACCTCTGGATGGCCCCAGAGTGGGATGGGAATGGAGATTTTGCAGTCGCCTTCCCCTGGAGTGGGGTGGGAATGGAGATTTTGCAGTATCCTTCCTCTGCCACGCCAACCAAGCCACGCACACAGAACCGGTAGTAAAAAAAAAAATGAATTTCACCACTGGTTTGAAGCCCCACCTCTTTTATGTGGGTTGTATTATTTATTTAGCCTATGGCAATGTTTTTTTTTATTTGATTTATATAGCCCTACTCCCGAAGGACTCAGGGCAGTGAACAGCCACAAGATAAAACACATAAATACAAAATTTAAAAGCAAAGTAAAACCGAACTAAACAATTTGGCCCAAGACAGATTTAAAACACCCCAATAATTTAAAACAGATTAAAATTTACATTTTAAAAAGGGAAAAAAGGGAAAAGATTAGTCCAGGCCAGCCTGATGGAATAAAAAGGTCTTAAGAGCGCAACGGAAGGTGCACAGATCCGGGATCCTCCATATCTCTGGGGGGAGCTCATTCCAGATAGTAGGTGCCCCCTGAGAAGGCTCTCCCCCTGGGGGCTGCCAGTCGACATTGTTTGGCCAACGGCACCCAGAGGAGCCCCTCTCTATAAGAGCGTACTGGCCGGTGGGAGGCTATTGGTGGCAGCAGGCGGTCCCGTAGGTAACCAGGTCCTAAGCCATGGAGCGCTCTAAAGGTGGTAACCAAAACCTTGAAGCGCACCCGGAAGACCACCATGAGCCAGTGCAGCTCGCACAGGAGAGGTGTTACATGGGAACGCCATGTCGCTCCCATAACCACCTGCGCGGCCGCACTCTGCGCCAGTTGGAGCCTCTGGGTGCTCCTCAAGGGGAGCCCCATGTAGAGAGCATTGCAATAGTCCAGGCGGGAAGTGACGAGGGCATGAGTGACCGTGAGTAAGGAGTCCTGATCTAGAAAGGGACGCAACTGGCGAATCAGGTGAACCTGATGAAAAATCCTCCCGGCTAATGTTACATTAGCCAGGAGACTACAATGCTAATATAAGCTGACTTAGACTGAGAACCTGTTCAGTTCATGCTTGCACACTTTCCAAGGTCCACCACAAGGGGCTAGTGCTGCACCAGAAACACAGACAAATGGCATCCTGCAGCATCGCCCAGGGCTTCTCCTTCCACTGAAGTAGCGTCATAAATGGGGATCGCATCTAGGAAGTTCCATTGCCAGCAGGATTCTGACCATCTACACAAAGTGCTTGCTCGTCTTCCAACTGAAATGGTACCTATTTATCTACTCACATATAACATGATTTCAAACTACTAAGTGGGCAGAAGCTGGGGCAAGCTCACCCCACCATGTGGTGTTAGGACTTGAATTGCTGGAGCAAAGGCCTCCTCCAGTGTCATTAAGTCAATGAACCACCGTTCCTCCTATGTAGGTTGCTTGAGCTATACACATAAAATGGACTATGTTGATTTAAAGCCACACCTTTCTTAGACCAGCAACTTGAGTGGTGAAATCCTACTTTGTGTGGGTAGCCTTTTCTTCAGTTTTTAGACAGGCAACCAATACTGGAAGAATAGGAGAAAGGATTTTGCAGGTGGTTTTAAAATCATTCTAATTTGCTGAGTAAAAAAATCAAATTGCAAAATTAAAATATTTTAAATATCCAAGATTTAGCTCTTAATTATGCATTGCTTTAGTTACAACTCTTCTCTGAAAAAAAATAGTTACTTGGCCCCTCAGAGTTAACGCCCCAATGCCCAGAGGTGGGCATCACATACTGTTACAATTGGTTCGCCCAGCACCGAAATGTGAGCCATCCATGCATGCATGCAGCATCACAAAACACGGCAATTCGCTCTCACGTGCAATCCACACATGCATGCAATGTAAAAAACACAGCAATATAAGATGGGATTGCGGCCAGGTGGCAGCAGCCCACCACTGCCAATGCTTTATAAAATTCAGTGCTATTGAGACTAATTTTATGCTTGTCAATAACTATTTTAGCAAATACCAGTAACACTTTGATAGCAAGCTACTCTTCTTTCTTTTTATTTTGCCTCACCTTCTTATCCTCTTTCTTTTCTTTTTCTTCTGCAAATGGAAATTCATTGATTCTTCAATTGTATTGACATAGCAATCAGCTGGTGCCCTGTACATTACATAAAACTTGAGTAGTTGTTGAGCACTCTTAAAGTTGAGCTCTTGTAAAGGCTTAAGGAACTGTGTCTGCATCAATAAACTGAATAGACCATCCTCCACAATGTTTCCAATTATACTTTAGTGTCTAATGCTGAGAAATCTCCCATAACCATCCACTTGATCTTTAATCCGAGTTGGCAGTGATCAAAGTAAACATATCTTTCATGCATGTTTGAGAGTGGGTAGAATATCTCACATTCAGTAAAGGGATTCACTGAAGTGTCATAGTGTCCTGATGTACATTATTAGTGTTACAGAAAGAGCAAAGGGAAGTAAATGATGTTAACATGTAGCTCAATTTGCCATATTGATCAAACAGAAAAATATTTGATAAATACATACATATTAGTAAATAATATATGGCAAAAGGAGAAGGGGAGGGCAGAGGATGAAACGGTGTGAGAGAGGGGATATATATATATATAAAGTGTTTTTCAATCGAAGCACCTGGTTTACCCCAATATGGGAGGGAGCAAACTGCTTCCCTTTCACCTTTCAGCTCCAATCCAGAAGCTCTCAAGCAGTCGCATTCAAGACAAACCATTTTATACCAAATTTATATTTACTGATATAAAAGAAATAAAGGGAGACCTAGTACAGATCTATTTTAAGCTATTTAGCTCTCATCAGCTAGCCATACCCTTACTCAGATTTGAAGTTGAAGTGAAAAGCAAACTTTAAGCAACTAGTCCAAACTATGGCTAAAATTACCTCACTCTCCCCTGGCACTCTTGTTTGACTGATTGGAAAAGAGGAAGAAAAAAGCATCAGGAAAAGAAAATGGATGAATCTGGGGAAAAAACAGTGTCAGAGAAAAAGAAAACTTGTGTGTTCAAAAAGAATTTTAAAAAGGTGTCAATGGGCATGTCTATATAGTCTTTATTTACAGTTATATTTATTTATAGCCTTCTAGAGTCATTCACCAGTCATTTAGGCAATCTAAAGCTTTTTTACTCTTATATTGCTGCAATGTTGGTTGGATGAATGACTCATGAATATGCTGTAAATCAAAAGAGGAGATCCTGCCAAAAAGAGAAAAAGAAGGGGGGGAAAAAGAAAAAAAGAAGAAAAACTTGTAAAGAAAAAAAGGTTTGGTTTTGATTTTACCCGTAACAACAGTAGCAGCATTTTATTTTCAGTCAAAGATCAAAAAAGTATCAAGTACAAAGCAATCTTGAAAAACTGGGTAAAGAATCAATCTAATAAAAAGAATTCCTGCTTTGTCTTTTTTGCATGTGTTTCTTTCTTTCATTTTTTTTTTACAAGAAGCATAGACAACTATTTTGTGTATTACCAAATATAGCTGAAATTTCTTAAGTACGTTCCTTTCTACCTAATACATGGTATTGACAGATCTTTACCTTGCATCCATGCTATTCAGAAACACTGTCAAACATTTCTATATTTTTAATAAACCTCTGATCTTATAAGAGTCCTTTTCAGGAATTGGTACCAATATGGTATATGTGCTATTGCACATTGACATGACTTTGTTTTTTAAATGTGTTTTGCTAACTATAACAATTTTGACAACCTTCAAGATAGAATTAATCTTGTATCTTTTTAAAAAAAAATAAGAGGAAGAAAATATCTTAGAACTTTTTAAAAAGCTCTCAAAATTTTAAAATATTGTATTAAATTAGATGTATAGCCAGTAGATTAACTGCAACTGTCTGCAATATAGAAATTGAAAATAAAAATGTAGGTTATCATATTTTGCAGTTATTGCTGTTGTAAAGAAAGGACTATAAGAATGGCAATTATTCTTTCAATGTGCATGCTATTACATTGAGCAATTTTTCCCTTTGTTGACAATAATCTCAGATATCAGTCCACGTCTGCATTACAACTTTATAATAAAAAAAGGTTTCATGGTGATATTTAAGTGCTATTCCTGCATATAAGTAAGCAAATTGCAGAGGGACAGAGGTAACCTATATATTTAGATTCTTACTATATTGAAATCCTGCTTTCCATATACCTTCAAGCTAATTATATATTAGAAGCTTTCACAGAAAGGGGAAAATGATTCTAAATGTCATCACACACACACACACACACACACACACACACACACAAAAGACAAAACATGCATCCTGCATCTTTTATACTTGCATCCAAATGTTGGGTATGTCAGTCATGTGGTTTGTGCCACAATATATGTTTTACTCCTAGTCCATGCAATTAAGCAGTTAGAGGGAATTTACACATAGATAAGACCTATTGTTCTGCCCCAGCTCTGAATTCCCGAGGATACTGACACACACCAATGGTCCTTATCAAATTTATTAAGTAGCAAGAACAAACCAAAGTCCGGCAAAGGTTGGCAACCAGCCCAGAAAACAAGATATGATAAGACTTTTCCAAAAATGCTCTGATGATAATTACAAGTTATTTCTAGCAAAAAACTTACTAATGGTGTGTGACTTAAATAGGCTAAGGGAGTGGCCAATTATCCTCAAGCCTTACTCTCGAGGAGACCTCCTCCTCCTGAGTAGCCACTCCTGCCTTTTGGCAGCCCTGCATGCTCGAGCATTGAGAAGAAGCTCCTCCACTTTGCTCTCTCCACTTGAAGGAGCCTCTGGAGGTTCTGAAGGCCCTGGCTGAGTCTCTGCCTCTAGCACCACACCCTCTTCAGCCTCCTCGCTGTCCGACGCGAGCACCAGCTGCACAGGCTGCTGGTGCGACACCACACCAGCCTCCTCGTCATCAGGATCAACCACGATTCGCCCAGGTCGCTGGCGGGCCACAACACTTATGAGGAATTTATGTCAAGGTTGACTTCTGGCAACTGCCAAGTCAAGTCTCTAATTATCTTTGCAAGCTTTTTTGGAAATGGTTTGTCATTGCCTCCTCCTTCTCAGGACAGAGAGTGAGTTGCCCAAAGACCCCCAGCTGGCTTCATAACTAAGGTAAAACTCATGGTCTCCAAGTTTCTACCTAGTGTCTTAACCACTACACCAAACTTGTTCACTAGTCGGGCCCGGTGGTGGGTTGCTGCCGATTCAGACCGGTTCTATAGAACTGGTAGTAAAACCAGAGGGAGGCTCCGCCCACTGACCCCAATGTCATCAGAACGCTTCTGCGCATGCACAGAACAGCGTGCGCACAAGCACACGGCCCCATTGTGAACCAATAGTAAAGGTGAGTAGAACCCACCCCTGGTCAGGCCTATGAAATAAGGCCTGGAATACTTGATATGAAACTTCAAATAAGAACAAATTACAATGAGACAAATAAACATAAATGACTTTCATAGGTAGAAAAAGCTGTAAAACATTTCCAAGAACAAGGGTATGACCAATTCAGCAGAAGGCTGATGTTCATATTATTATTATTTAGATAAAGAAAGTTCTGACATGCTGCCCAGTGAAATTAAAAACCTGGACCATAACAAACTAGTGGCTCTGGTTTGATTGTGTTTCTTCAAAGATTTATAGTTGCATGTAAGTAGGATTTACAATGCAGTATTATTTCTGTTAAATTCAGTAGGACTGATTCTTTTGAAACTACAACAACAACTTTGACACGTCAGGAAAAGAAAACAAGAGTTTCTTTCTTTTTTCTTTTGATTCCTCAGAGAATTATAACCAAAAATTGCCTTTTTAAATATTGTTTGAATAATCAGTCACCAATTTTTCCTCAAACTTTAAATAAAATATTAATTTCTTAAAGAAAATATTGGCAGATACACAGAGAGAGAGAGCGAGAGAGAGCCAAGACAAATGTATGATTTTCATCTGCATTGATTATATGGAGATCATGTAACCATTGGCTATTTCTTTCTAATCCTCCAATCTGAGTGGGTACAAAACCATGAAATTGAAAGTCTAAATTTTATCACTGAACAGACGTTCCGATCATTCATTTTTACTGTTATTATTATTTTGTTCTTGCTATTGTTATATTGATATTGGAAAGATTGCTGCTATTTTTTCCCTTATTTTAGTTTTACATTTTTGACAGAAATGAAGTATGAGGAATGTCAAAATGAAATATGTAGAATGTCAAAATAAGAAATGAATAAAATTGATTTTATATAAACTGAACAGACCATATAACAACAGACCATTACAAAGGGGGCTAATCAGAACAGCCCAGGCCCTAATGTTCAGCCTTCCTCCCTCCCTTCACCCTATAGGATTAGCAAAACATTAAACAGTAATATAAAGCAGATAATTGTATCAGCTGCTTGACCTTACTACAAAAAGGCAATGAAATCGAATCTACCCAACTAGTTTATATGTTGGTGTGCAAAATCCTATTTGCCTTAATTAACAACTGCTTAGGGCTAATTTCTCAGCTGAGATCATACTTTTATCCATTCTTCATGCTGTGCTTACTTTAGGGTTATATTTTGATTTAAAATCACACATTGAAAGCAGCAGCATAGGCTTTCAATTCATTTCAGCAAGTACCTTAATTAAGTTATTTTCTCCACAAAGAAATAAAATCCACCAACTCTTGCTATACATTTAAATAACCAATATCAATAGAGAATGAATGAGATGAGATGATTTTGTTAATATGAGACTTCCCTTGCCTCAGACATCTGTTCTGAAACTTAACATGGAAATACACCCACAAATTGCATCAGTAAATTTGATTAGTTGAAACTTTGGGGAATTTTTCCAGCTGATTAACCCAAGGACCTTATTGCTAAACATTGGCATTGTATGGATTGATCAAATTCCAAGTGAATGCCATATATTAGAGAGTATAATTGCAAGTTGACTAAAAAATAAAGGAGGCTTAATCTAATGATGACTGGGGTAAAATATTACTAGAAGTATCATATTAACATAACAAACCAGTTAATTATTATATTTATTTGACACAAAACCATATTGGCTGAATTTCATTATAGATTCATTTTCATTCAAGTTATCCATTGAAAGTATTTGTCATTCTTTAAAAAAATAAAAATGCTATCATTTTGTTAAGTTGCATGAAGTAAGTACGAGTGTTTTCTTTTCTTTTGGAAAAGAGTAAAGTAAATATAAACATTAAAGCATGTGAGAAAACATGTAACTCTCAACTGGCCAATGGGACTTTAATGTTCCATCCCTTTTAAAATGGCACCACAGCATAATAGCTTTCTTCTTAAGAAATTAAGAAAATAACTTAATTAAGACAAAGTTCCCTTGGGAAAATAATTAAAAATACTCCGTAAAATAATAAAATAGTGAAAAATAATTTGGATTGTCCAGATGAGAAAATTGCATTTTATGTTAGACTGATTTATGTCAGTGGAAATTAGCAAGTATTGGAATTGTTACTCTTAATCCAATGCTTAACCTGACACTCTTTTCCCAACACAATATTGTTTCAGTTTCCAATACTGAATTGTTAGTCACAATCAGCATCGTTAGTGAAATTTCATGGCATCAGTGGTTTTCAGTGAAATTCCAAAAACCCAGGACTTTTCTGAAGTTCATAAGAATGACAGGTCTATGAGATCGATACCTACCTATTGTAGCAGCACATCTAGGTAAAATTCCCACTCTTAACTTCTTACCAAGAAAATGGATATATATGAAATGAATGACTTGATTACTATATACCAAATAGTGTGATGGAAACAATTTGGCTGTTATTCATGTTCATCTCACTAAGCAACAGGAAGTTTTTTAAAACTATTCCAAGAATATCAACTATAAACTGCATAAAGTCTCTTTAGATCTGATTAAACCCATTTTGACATCTGCCAATCAAATAAGAACCTAAATGGATCATTAACACTGAATTACAATTAGTTTACCATTGAACTGTATTAGAATTGCATTCATATGCTGGATGCAGTGTAGAAGAAACAAGAGCCTTACTTCTTATCATAAAACTTTGGCGTACTACAATTAGCACTGTTTTGGGATTGGCTAAAAACTACTGTACACTGAAGGCAATAAACCCAGGCAACTGCTAGGCACTCAAGATGGTTATAAATAAATTCACATATTTTATTGATTCATAAATACAACAATGCCACTGTACTGAAAGATTAGCCTATTGCAATATGATTCTTAATCCCCAAGTATACAGTAGTTTGTAATTATAAACCATTTTTTCCTGCAAACAACTTCACGAATTCATGTGAATTATTTATTTCACTTGAACTTTTGAATCATTGAAGATTAATATTGCCTGTGGTTTGTTTTAATCTCTCACCACATTGCGAAAAAAGGAAAAGGTTTTAATTTTCACCAGTTATAGATATTAACTATAGAGGTGTACTAAAGCAAGTTTTTTTAAATACCATTTTGGAAAAAGCCCAAGTTCAAATTCTGCTGCATTTGAACTTCACCTCAGAAGATTCAAAGTTCATATGTCTTCCCATAAATTATCTCTACAGTACTTGAATCAACTAACTGAGTATGCATAGAACCCTTTCTGTAGTATTTTCAGCCAAGGGTTGCATTGATTTTTGCATCAATTCCAGAAGTGTGAATCTAGAGAATGGGAACTGATAATAGAATACTATTATTCTATTGCTAACACTTCGGGACTGTTTTTAATATTGAAAAGATGTAATGGAAGATATTATTGTACATATTGTAAATACATATTGGTCCTGTCTTGTGCAGTTTCGTATATGAACTAGTGGAAGAATTCACACAGTGACATGTTTCATTGTAACAGGGCTTTAGAATTGATTAATAAGAAAAATCAGCTTATAACAAATAATTATTCTGGGCCAAGGGCTCCTGAGAACAAATATATGCAAACAATTTTGCATTTTACATAAAATAGAATGCAAATATAGGAACTCCTCTGGAATTTTTTTGGGGGAAAGATAGGTCTCTTTTTACATACCACATTGTTCTGCTAATTTGAAATAATATTCCTACCTTATGAAAAGGGCACTTTTGAATACGCTGCTTAATAATATCTCTTCTCCATAAAAAGGACCACTGGCCTAAGAAATCTGCCTGTCCCTGTTTTAAACTGATGATTAATGTACTCTCACTTTCATTTTCTTGTTTTCTTTGTTATAGTCTGGTATTGTTTTAGAACAAAAAAGAAACCCTCTTGATTTGTTGGAAGGAGTACTATCTAATGAGAAAATACTACTGTAAGTATCTGTTTGTTTCTAAATAAATTCATGGAAACATAAAAATGATTTCAGATCATTTTATTGATACTGTTCTTTTGATGCCAAATATTTTTAAGCACAAAATAATTGACTTTATCTTTATTTACAGTAAGAGAGTGTATCAGTGAATTGCACCAGACAATGCTAATTAACAGCATGAGAAGATCACAAAAAAGGACATTGACAGGAGAGCGACAATTACTAATTTATTTGTCTCTTTCTCAATTCACTTAGAAATATCTTTGGGAGTATAGCACGTCAGCCTTGTCAGGCTTTACACTGTAGCTGTCAGCATTTTGACTGATGTAGAAGCACTACCTGCTCTTGTTTGCCCTTCCTTTCACTTGAGTGCACACAGGTAAGACAGCTTGTTGGTAATTTTTATTTAATGCTTTCAGTATCTGTGGCTGTTCTTTTTTTTTTTTTTAGTGAAAATTCTGACAATAAGAAACTCAGCTCGCCAAGATTTTTAAGATTTCAACCGCAAAGCGCTGTGCCACTTAACAAAGATTTTCCTCTGGGATTTGAATACTTTTTCCACTCTTCTCTGCTGCCTTGTGATCTCAAAGACAGCAGTTTAGGATGTTTGATTTAAGGGGAAGGGAAAACAAACTTCTGGAAACGAGTGGGAAAAAATATGGGTGCAAGTAGTGTGGCAGGGCTCTGGGGATGGAAAAGAATCTGTTAAAGTTGCACATTTTTCTAAAACTACATAGATTCATTGAGTTGGAAAGGGATCCTGTAGACTATTCAGTCTAATTTGCTGCTCTGTACAGGAAATCAAAGCTAGTGCATTCCCAATAGATAATTGTCATTGCAATGATTGAAAACCTTCAGCAAGTATCAACACTACTCTTGGACATCAGGTAATTGATTCAGCAAATATCAACACTACTCTGGGACATCAGGTAATTGATTCCATTGTTAAATGATTTTGACCGTCTTAAAGTTTTTTTTTATCATGTTTCCCTACAATCTACCTTACTGTAAATTAAACCCATTCGATTTAAAGCTGTTTTGGGGCAACAGAACACTAATCTTTTATCTGACTGACATTCACTTATTTGAAGAATGCGATAATGTCCGTCCTTCGTCTTTCCCCTCTAGGGAAAGTTTCAGTTTCTTCAATTTTTTCCCATGATTATTATTTTCTTTAAAATCTTTAAAATCTTAAGTCTGTTCTAAATATTTTTATATATTATTTTTAAGAGCAATGGCAATTCAAGCCAAAATTCCAGCATTTTGTTCCCATACTGGTTTTCAGAGTAACGTTCAGAAACAAGAAAAACTGCTACAGCATCCACTGATACCGAGAGATTTATTGCAGATAACATTGGGAATAATATGTAACTGTCAAATCTTGTACACTTTTTAACTTCCAGGAACTTATTTAAGCTTCTTCAGTTCTGAACTGATCACAGTGTTAGTTGCTGCTGTCACTGGCAATTCGTGCTTAGTTTGAAAATGTATTCTTGTGCATTTTACTTGTAAACAAAGAATTTTACATTTCCTTTTGTTGATGTTCATTTTTCTCCTTCAGTCAGTTTTCCAATATATTAGAATTAATTTGAATTTTGTAGCTATCTTCTATTGTCCTTCCTAGTTTTTTGTCATCTAAGAATCTGAAGAATTCTATCACTTCCTTCACTGGCACTCAGTTTTTTTTAATCTCTCCAGTTTCAGAGATTAGAAGTACTAATTAAGATTTTCCAACCAGCTGGAAATCTATCTATAAATACTATGAATGTATGAAGTTTCCTAACCAAAATTTTGGAGCTTTGCTGAAGTCATGATGAATTATTTCTGCAACCGCTAACTTGAAAGATTGAAAAAAATCATTTCAAACAAATATATATATCACTGCATCATTATAAAAATATCTACAGATTGGCAACATTAAATGGTCAACACATTTTAGCAAGTTGTGAGAGCTAAATTAGATTTTATGGTTGCCATATTGTGGCCCTATTCCAAGGCATCAAGCCTTGTTCTTGAGGCCATACTGCCTGTTAAAATTCAACACTATTCAAATACTTTATATATATATAGAAAAAGCCATATTCCTTACTAGTCCTCTTCCATTCAGAATTAAAAGTAGTCGGGGGGAAAAAATCACTTTTTTTATTCCCTGAACCCACTTGATAATAGAATTAAATAACTATTATGAGGGGATATATACTGGCATCATAAATGGCCTAGCTAGAAAAGCACACATCCCTTAAGCGTTAATGTTGTGCCATGTGATTGTCAAAAGTGATTATTTGCATATGTTTTTAATACTTCTTCCAATATACAAAGACTTTCAAGGAGAAAATATATGCCATTTTAAAGTGACTCTTGGGATTGAAAGTATATTGAAATGTTGACGTTGATTCAAAACTGCAGATAAATATATGCTGTGTAGAAAGTAGGACTGTTGCCGAAATGAAACCTCTTAAAACAAAACAAAAAATAAAAGATCCCCCACTGTCTCATAAAATTAATCTCATAAAATAAATGTTCAGAGTATAGAAAATAAAGCAGATGAGTTTGAACTCACTGTACAGAAAGTCAAAGATGTGATGGGATAATTGGCATGATTGCAATCTAGTTAATGAAGGAAAAGATGCAATAGAAAGATGCATGGTATATTCAAAATAGTCATTCTTGTTCAAAATTCCACATAATGATTTTAACAATGCTGTAGAAACCATCTGGGTTAAAATAACTGAAGGGACAGATAAAAGCAATAGCACTGTTTGTATTTACTATCCCAAACCCAACTAAGGAAAAGATGTGGTTGAGATTTTCCAAAGCGAACTAATACTTTAAAAAAGAAATGAAAGTACAATGATGGGAGATTTTAATTACCCTGACTTTTCTTGGGACAAAAGTTTTACAAATTGTGGTTCTTTCAGGAAATTCTTATCTTGTTTTGTGACAAATTTCTCCTCCTAAGGGTGGAAAAGGGCTATTCCATTGTAGAAATGAATCTTAATAATAAAGTTTTTTTCCTCTTTTTCCTCTTTTTCTACACTATATTCTTTAAGGTCCAAAATTCCTACATTTTCATATCTTTCAACTATATATCTCCAAATGTTTGTTACTGATATCTCTTAATGTTGTTGCCCTATATATCTCTTTATTGTCATTCTCTAAAGAATTATACTCCTTTTTTTTTTAGTTTCATGTGTTTTATTTTTTTTTTAATTTCTGTTTTCTATTTCTCTTGTAAGTTTTTATTTTCTCTTAGTGTTTTTCATTTGTCTGTTCCTGTTTCTTGATTCTTGATTCTTCTGAATCCTTGCTCAATCAGAACTTGTACAAATTCCTAACCTAGGAATAGTTTCACAGTAGAATCAATTATCCTGAGATCTGATGTTTCCTAGGGTGTGTTCAAGTAGAGGTTTGATAGCTTTCTGTCTGGGGTGCTTTAATGTGAGCAGAGGATTAGACTCAGTGGCCAAATGGCCTTTTCTGTTTCTGATTCTACCCCTGGGGTCAATGTTCATTTGACTCCCAAAATATCCCTATACCTGGAAAGCATTAAGCATGATGAGTTTAGCAATGACAGGTGTAATGAAGTTACCATATGTCTCAGTTTTTCCTGGAACAATTTTATTTATTTATTTTTTTAAAAAAAATATGTTCCAGCAGCCAAAAATATTATTTTGAATTTTGAAATCACCAAGTCTCTTTCTCAAAAATCAACATTAGAATCATGATGCATATTTATGAAATTATCTAAAATTTCTCCATATATTTTGGTGTTTTAAAAGACATAATGCTTCAAGAAGTAAAGTATAACTTGCACAAACATCATATGTTATTATCTGTAGTGCAGAGAAATTTGAGGAGTTAAAAATACTTGAGGTAGGCTGTCACTATTCACAACTTTCATGAATAATAAAGTTCTATCATTATCATGTCATTCTGGTAAATGTACCAGTATAGTCAATACAGCAGTATTGATTTCTTTTTGCCTAACCTCTCTCTCTTTCTCTCTCTCTCTCCCTCCCTCCCTCCCTCCCTCCCTCCCTCTCTCTCTCTCTCTCTCTCTCTCTCTCTCTCTCTCTCCATTTGCTTTGTATCCCAAACTTGTGCAACTCACAATAGAACCTGGCTGGAGAACTGGAAAAGTTACTCATTTGTAGACTGGATGTGGAGAAGTGTGGCATTTCGTATTTATTCATTTACTGGATTTATAAGGCTGCCTAACTCAAACAATGTGACTTGGATGGTGTACCACAGAAAACAAATATGTATGTATGTGTAACAATTTATGTATGCATATCAGTGGTGGGATTCAATTTTTTTTGCTATTGGTTCTGTGGGCGTGGCCTGGTGGGCATGGCAGGGGAAGGATACTGTAAAATCTCCATTCCCACCCCACTCCTGGGAAAGGATACTGCAAAATCCCCATTTCCTCCAATCAGTTGGGACTCGGGAGGCAGAGAATAGATGGGGGCGGGGCCAGCCAGAGGTGGTATTTACTGGTTCTCTGAACTATTCAAAATTTCTGCTACTGGTTCTCCAGAACTGGTCATAACCTGATGAATACCACCTCTGATACATATATATCAATAGCAATAGCACTTAGACTTATATACCACTTCACAGTGCTTTACAGCTCTCTCTAAGCAATTTACAGAATCAGCATGTTGCCTCCAACAATCTGGGTCCTCATTTTACTGACCTTGGAAGGAATAATCACGGCTATATGAATAACATTAAAACATATACAATATATAAATCTGAAAATAAATATAAGATGGTGACCAAATAAAATCATAAAAACAATAAAGGGGATTTCACCCAAGTGGATCCACCCAAATTTCTAGGGAAAGACCAGATCTTCACAGCTCTCTTGACTGTTGCTAGATGACAACTCTTGTTAGCCCACGATCTTTTAATATTGTCAGTTTGACAAGTTGAAAAAGACTAATTGAAATTAGGGGACATCATCCATATGTTAATGGGGAAAAAGAGGATGTATTCTGCTCTTACACTGCTCCACATGTTTGGAAAAAGATTTGAAGAATACAGAGAAAAACAAGAAGACTCATTGCACAGAAGGTTGTCTTAAGAGGTTGTTTATTCAATCTCATTTTCTGACCTGTCACTACTAGTGGTAGTTTCATTTTTTTTTCTGAGATTTCTTTTTTATCCTCCTGATAGTGTTTTGATTTCAAAAACAGAAAGTTTGTACAGATTGAGACAAGCTTCTCTACTCTTTCACATGTTAGTCCTCTGGGTACAAAAAAGTGTAGTGTGCTGATACTGTAGATAAAAATCTTCCTATTATAAGTTACTGCAAAACACTTGAAGGAAATACTGGATAGCAATCTTTGAACACTTTGTCTTATTATATTCACTGTCCTAAAAGAAAGTGCTTGATTGAAAAACTTTTCCCCAAAATATTTTCCCATTTTTATCCATTTTTCATTTGAAAACTCACACAAGAAAAGCTATTGGAATAAAGGGAGGAGGGACAATAAATTTATTATCCAGGGAGGAGGGGCAATAAAATTGTAATTATCTGTTGAAAAGGTCAAAAGTTACTTATATATTTCAAATTTTTCTTTCTTTCTTTTCTTTTCTTTTTTCTTTTCTTGTTTTTTATTCCCTGTAAAAATCTTAATAAATATGAATACATGTAAAAAATATTCCTCCTCACAAATTTCATTCCCCCAAGCCTTAGTATTAATGAACAGATGCAAACAAACTTT
Source organism: Pituophis catenifer annectens (assembly GCF_029215685.1). Taxonomy (NCBI): domain Eukaryota; kingdom Metazoa; phylum Chordata; class Lepidosauria; order Squamata; family Colubridae; genus Pituophis; species Pituophis catenifer. The sequence goes on from NW_027256881.1 coordinate 288,522,961, forward strand.
CTATTTTCCTTGAGGTATGAACTTAATATTGTTTATTTATGCAAAATATATTTTATGCATAATATAATTTCAATTGCAAGTTTTATAAAGTTTGGGAGTGGGTGAAAAGAAAAAGTAACTGGAGTTACATTGTGTGCCCATTATTCCCAAACACAAAGAACAGAAGGATTTATATGTATGTATGTATGTATGTATGTATGTATGTATGTATGTATGTATGTGGTATGTATGTATTTCTCTTTAGCCAGGTTCTACCTAGGTAAACCAAGATATTATGCAGCCCTAGTTCAGCGAAATCACAATTCATTAGTTTCTGGGCTTTTTTTCCTTCTGGCAGCCAGCAGACATTTTCCTGCCCATTGGGAGACTAAGATAGATCTGGGCAGCAAAGGGTCTGCTGGCTGCCAGAAGGAAAAAAAGCCCAGAAACTAGTGAATTGTGATTTCACTGAACTAGGGCTGCATAATATCTTGGTTTACGTAGGTAGAACCTGGCTAAAGAGAAATACACATAAAACCTACGAAAAAGAAAGAAAAACATACATATATATATATATATATATATATATATATATATATATATATTTGTGTATATATATATATATATATATATCAGTGGTGGGTTCCTCTTGGTTCGGTCCGGTTCGGCCAAGCCGGTAGCGGTGACGATATGACATCATCGAACCGGTTCTCCCCCCCCACACACCCCACACCCACGTTATTCTTACCTTTTATTTGGTCTCACCCCCAATCTATTGCTGCCTCCTGAGTCCCAGCTGATGACTAGAGGGAAAAAAACTGTTTAGACTCTTGCCACGGGGCTTCAAAGGGCCATCCTACAGCTAATCAGTGTTAAAAGCAAACAAATGAGTTGGATCGTAAGTGTGAGGACTGATCGTAAGTGCGAGGACCTTCCAGAAATGACTCTGACCAGCTAGCCACGCCCACCTAGTCACATGACCTCCAAGCCACACCCACAAAATAAGCCCACAGGACCGATAGTAAAAAAATTTAGAACCCAGCCCTGATTTATATATATGTTTGGTGAATGGTTTATTGTTACCTGTCAGTCTAGAGTGTTTAAGGTGATAATTTGGAGTCTAAAAAGTCATACCAATGATGTGAATTTAGTAAATAAATAACTTTATAGACAAGAATTTGCTTCCCTCAAACATACACTCTATGTGGAAACTCAGCCAAAAGGCCAGAGGCTAGACAGCAGATGTTCTGACAACAAAACTAGGAATTTGAAAGCAGATTAAGTTGAGGCAATTCTCTTCCACTAGAACTATGCAGCCCGAATTTAGAAAAGAACATCTTAAATAATCAAAGCACTGTTAAATGACTTATGTAGGCAGTGGTTAAGAGAGATAAACATGCCCAGTCTTCAAAAGAGCTGGCTGGTTGCAGACTGGGAAACATTAATGTTTCATATATGCAAAGGGTTATGTGAAACAGAGTTAAGGAAGTGGGCCATGATTTATTATGTATAGAATTAAATAAACCCAATCCCCTCAAAGCTTTTGTTAAAACTGCATCTAGTAAATAGTTCTATTGAGAAGAATCTCATTTTTTGCCTTTGTTGTGTTAAAGAACTACATAAACAAAAATTGGGAGGTCAGCAAAAGTTTATAGTATTATGTAAAGGCTTTGGATTTGCATGTTCTGTGTACAGAATGAATCAATATAGAACAGAGGATTCCACACTGCAACATTCAACTGTTTCTATCCCATATGTAACATGCTGAAATTGAGGTTTCTTAAGAAATCAGCTATTGTAGTTATAGCAGTGGTCAGGTATTAAATTATGATTAACAATGACACCTAACTGGTGGAGTTCCCTGCTTGATTTCTGCTCCTATTAGTGCCAGGAAAGCTAGTGCCAACTGCTTTCCTTTTTGTGGGCATGTCCTTTGAATAGTTGGGGAAAATGTTCTTCCCATCGCTTGATCTAGAAGAAAAGGCAGTCCTGTTGTTCTTCCTATCCATTTTTTTAAAAAAAATAATTTGTTATTCTATTGAACCTTTAAAACAGAAGTGCATATGACCAGAATTCCAGTACCAACACCAAACTCAGAAAAAAAGCAAAGAACCAGCCTTTCATTGTCAATAGTCTAGTAGCTTTGCATGAAATGGCTACTAAAGGCAGAGAGGGCAGAAAATGTGTTCTAGAGTATGGATGAGGATTTCTGGGACTTAAGGACCATGTGTCTTAAAGTTGCCAAGATTGGTCAACCGTGCTTGAGAGCCAATTGGAATGGAGGCATAGAGGCAGTCCAGACTGCTATGTATGAATTTGTACAGGAAAAAAAACATTACTTTTGATGTAGAGCAAGGAAAACTGAATGGGGGTCACCTCCCAGTAACCTAAGAATCACTGAATTTGATTTCTGCCCCCTCGAAAAAATACATGGCCCCTTATTATGCCAGAGAAGACAGAAAGTACAGATCAGCCTTCTCAATGTACTGAAAGTGTTTGGAGACACCTCAGTAACAGTAGGACCATTTGTAGATTTTTCTGGACTACACATAGGCTTGTTTATGCACTCCTTAATGCTTTAAAACATACAGAAAAAATGGAGAAATCAGATCTATTTTAAATTGTATGGGCGCATCATTCATAATAGAATCTAAATAGCTTCACTTTGTGATGTATGAAAGATAATGAGAATAGATTAAGGAGGAGGCACCAAAATATTTTGCACTAAAATATTAGTCCACTGAAGCCCTTTGTATTGAAATTACTTCCTTGACATTCGTATTATGTTTAAGCAAGAAATGACTGGCATATAAATTTGATAAATAAATAGAAACACATGCTGGGAGAAAGTTCATATCTGTTATACTATTAACTGCCCTATTTAGTGAAATGTGGAAAATGCTTTATCTCAATGAATTACCTAGTTATATATATTTTCCAATTGCAAACTGAAAAACAATTGCTGCATAGATTAATTAACAGAAGGAGAGAGAAGTAAAAACCAGTAAGATAATATCAAGAGTATGATATTATAGAAAGAACTATCAGCAGATTTGGGGAAAATATTTACTTAGATCTTTTTTGCATACTTTCACAGAAGCTTTTTAAAAAGCTCAGAGGGATTTGAATTAATTTAGAATAATCTCTAAACTGTGGATTTCTTCTGTGTGTAAATTCTCTTATTCAAAGTGGGTATAAAGTAACGGCAGCATTGTTTGTCAATGTCCTCCAGTGACTGTTAGCAGTGGATTTTTGCACATATTGTTCCAGGCAAAAAATTAGTATTTTGCATTAGCAGAGGATAATTAGGCAATAAGATACAAAAGAGAGTGGGGTTATCATGAGATAAACACACACATGGGGCATTCAGAGGCACCGCCAAGTATCTGTAATCCCCCTAGGGTATGATTATCTCATGATAACCACACACACTGGAGTTGTCTTATTGCTATTATAAAATATCTTTATTATAGGAAGAAATGTGCATTTTTGTGCTGAAAGAAGATGGAGCTGGCAATTTAGAATGTGTGCAGCAGTTTCAGCTGAGCTGTGTGTGTAGTTTACATGGATTAATCTATCCCCCCTGGAATGTTTCCTTACCCAAAAAACTGGTTCCTTAAATCCAAGCAGTTGTAATCTGTGATAGTGAGATGTAGCTTTTCAGGGTATTTGAAAATTCCCATCTTGTTTACTTTGTTGCTCAGTTGATTGCTGAAATGCACATACGTATACACATACACAAACATACATAGACAGACATTTGTGGAAAATACCCTTCTTACCCTTCAATAATGAAACCAGTTATGTAGACAAGTGGGACTTATGCTTTATTAGATGTTTTTAAATAGAGCTTAGACTCCTATTGTTGGCTATAGTTTAAATTAAATCCCTACTCTGATCAAGGAATAAGACCGGATGGCTCAAATAGGCCTCTCCAAGCCAGTGGTTTGTTTTTTTGTGTGTGTGAATCTACCGTATATTTTCAATTTTTTTTTCAAATAAACAAAAGAGTTCAACTCATAAATACTCAGAAATATCTTGTCATACCGATAATCAACTTATGGCAGGATAAAATGTTTGATGTGGAACAAGTATGAATAATAACTATCTTTATCTGAATCGAGACTTATCTTTGTCTTTAATTTCTCAAAGAAGTAATTCAAGTTGGATTGGATTTCAACAAAAAAAGGTAAAATAATATTTTCTTCAGTCATTTCTGTCTTCTGGTGCATTATACACATTGATAAGGGGCTGTAGCTATATTGGGCCACATTATGGACTATTTTACTCTCTTTTTGATAACAATCAAAACTTCCTAAACTGGACTAATTATACCTCTTGATACATTTTCCTATCTTTTGGGGGTCTTTGGTGCTCTCTGAGCTTGGTAGTTTTTTTGTGGCTATGTCATTACCACATTAGGTAAAAATATTATCACTTGTGTGCCAATTGTATTACCTAGTTTAGTAATGAAACAATATGCAAGAAAGCCACCAATCTTGGAGAGCACCAAGGACTCCACAGTTCAACCCAGAGCTATAAAAATTCTCTTCTATCACTTCCATTTTTTGCTTTTTACTTAATGAAGGAGAAATTCCATTATTTATTTATTTATTTATTTATTTATTTATTTATTTTATTATACTTATATGCTGCCCTTCTCCCAAAGGACTCGGGGCGCTCACAAAATTAAACGATAAAAACAATAAAAAATAAGCTACTAAAAACAATCAATTTAAAATCTCCCAATTAAAAATCACCCAACAGATCAGCAAATTTGTTGGAAAAGCCATGTCTTCAGGTCACGGCGGAAAGAGCAGAGGTCGGGGGCCATCCAGTGCTCCGTGGGTAACCCATTCCAGAGGGTCGGTGCGCCCACAGAGAACACCCTCATCCTGGGCACCACCAGCCGACATTGTCTGGCCGATGGCACCCGGAGGAGGGCTGTCCTATGTGACCGCACAGGGCAGTGGGAGGCAGGCAGAAGGTGGTCCTGCAAATACCCCAGGCCCATGCCATTAAAACAAGATAACAAAGAACAAGGAAGATTAGTTATTCTTGTTCATAGTAAAATGTCTATAGTCAAGATAATGCACTCCAGTGTTTCTCACCCTCCCCACCCCCTACAATAAGGAAGCATGCTTCACTGAAAATAACAGGTTGTAGGTAAATTTTACTGAATATACTTTTAAAATAGATGCAGGTAAATTTGGGGGCTGAGAAGTTTTCCCAGCAAAATTACTTTGCCTGTACAATCAATATCTCTGCTGCCAACAATCCTTCTCTCCTATTGATGAACAAGAACTCTAGAATTAATAGTTCTTAAGAGAACAAGTGACATTTGGCAACACAAGAACTTTCTCCAAAACTTTCATCCAATTTACAAATATCTCTGTTCTCAAATGTTTTAATCCAGCAACTCATTATTCAGAAAATTGCTTTGGTTTTCACCACTGTTTTTGACCGATTTTGAATAAAAATCAACTTATTTTTAGACACAACAGAAACATTTTCTTCCTTTATAATAGTCCTGTAATGTGTATTGATGGTGCTGAATTTTCAGGTGACCAAATCACTTCCCAAATGATCATGTTCTCCTATAAAAGTGGGGGAGAGGGTAGTGGTTTCTGTATTCAGAAGTTTTTAGGGCAGCCTGCTTTGATTTGTAAGGCAGTGTGACTTATTGGTGGGTTGCTCCTGGTTCTGTCCAGTTGTATAGAATCGGTAGTAAAACCAGCAGGAGGCTCTGCCCACCCGGCACAACGCCATCATTGGTGATCTGCGCATGCACAGAAGAAGAAAATCATGTGACCAATCCGCTGCAAATCCGTAGTAAAGGTAAATGAACCCACCGCTCGTTGTGATGGGATATACAGTAGTTGATAATAAAACAGCACATAATACTGATAAGCAAAAGGAAAGCACTCCTACTGTTTTCTTCACACATTCTCATTGATATTGAACAAATTTTAGCTAGAAATTAACATTGAAATAGACTGTAAATTGTGTGTTAAAATGTAATCAATATTTTTATTTGTGTTTGGGCAGCAAAAAAACTGTGAAGAAAGCTTCATGGAATTTGTTTGTGTATAGATACTTGAATGCTGGCCTTCAAAACGTGTCAGTTGTAATTTAAGATTGGTGTTTAATATGGAATATGGAGATCAATCCAATTGATTTCATTGAATAAAATAGTCCTTGTAAGGATATATGGGTACACATTTTTAAATGCAACAAGCCCAATAATTGGTTTAAATGTAAAAATAAATTGTGTCTAGAGAAATCCAGCTCAGCCATGGCTGATGCTTTATTGGTTTTTACATTTCACTAACTGATGGGCTTTCATGTAAAATCAATAGTTTGCAGTCAAGTATATTTTGCTTTCTTGTGCCGTAGGTTCTGTTAGCTGAAGTACAATTTTTATGTCAGAAGCCAGTCTTTCGTTTTGCAATAAACCTGTTTTAAAACAAAGAATTTAAAGGCTCACTTTTGCCTCCAAAAGTTCCCTAGCAATAACGTATGGATTTTATCATTTGATTCTTAGGTTGGTTAGGATTTAGGGAAAGAAAGGATTTTGATTTGGTTTGTTGTGGTTGTTATTGTTGGCTAACTCCCAGGTTTTTTTTTTAATTAACTCCCTGGCTATTCCATCCTTGAAAAGCAATTGTCTTCCATTAGATGGATAAGGTAGACAAAAGGCAGCATGGCAAGCTCGTTTAGCAGAAAGCAAGAAAACTGTGTTCCTCATGCTACATCTATACTGAATCTGACAGCAACTTCACATTGTGCTGTAATGGTGTGGAGGGGCACCGGCTTTGTTCCCTTTGGGCATTTTTGACAGTTTTAATAGAAGTGAAAGGCAGTTTCTCCAAGTAGAAGGAACTATTGCTTTTCATTTTTTGAAATTGTAATTCGTGGCTCACAGCAGGGGAGAGTCTAAGATCAAAGAGTAAAGCAAATTTGCCACATCCTCCTTGGTCTCGCTCGGAATGTTACCCAAGTGCATTCTGCAGAACTCACTGTCACAAGAGAAAGACCTTGGCGGGGTAATGCATTTGGACCACAGATATTGAAAGAAATAGTAAATATAACTCATCCAAAATAGCCTAAAATGTCAGCCCTCCCTTCATATGGCCATAGCTTCTCATATTGCAAAATGGCAAATTTTACTTCAGGGGAGAAGGATCGTGTTCCCATGGCTAAGAACTCTAAAGGTCATTCAGTACTTTACATCTAGAGAGGGCAATGGCCACATTGTGAGATTTCTGGCTCCAATAAAACAGCATCTGAAAACAGTGAAATTCTTCTTTCTGGTCTCTCACAGTCAGAACGAACAGCGAAACACTCACAAATGGTGTTCTCCCCCTCCGAGTTTTTTCTCATCCCTCCATAATAGCCTTGAAAGAGCAGGTGCAATTTTATAGTCATCTGAATTACAAAGCTATAATTACTGGTGGAATTTCATATTTTCATGAAAAGGAAGTTTCTTTCGCAATAAAGTTCTCAAACTCAGAACTGACATTTCAGACCAGCTCCTTCTTCCAACCCTACAATTCAGAAACACTCAAAAGGTTAAAAATATAATAGACCTAAAAATAAATATACATGCCACTTATTGAATTCAGTGGAGCAGAGAATTCTTCTGGACTCATGAATTCAGTCAGAGACCAGTTTTATATTTTTTTAAAGTCATGATTTAAAACAATTGAGCACACACTATAAACATTGAATCACTAGAAAATGAAATCTGGTGAACCATTCACAACCCAACTGAACTAATATGTTAGAATATTATAGCTTCAGAATATGTGAAGTGCATGTTAGATCTGCTCAAAAGTCACTTTGGCTGAACAATGGTTGAACAATTTACATAAAAATATGTGTTTTGTCAAATCAAAAATATATTTGCTATACATGACATGACTTCGAACAAAGGTGAGAGCAAAAAAAAAATGTTGTCATGGAAGCAGTCTAAAAATTCACTTTCCAAAAGATCGAAGAGTTTAAGGAAGCAAGTTTGACCCATGACAAAATCTTGTGTAGCTGGATGTTTCTGTCAGATTTAAAGATAATTTGGCCAACTTTTTCTCTTCAGATGTTCCTCTGAGGGCTTTATTTATTTATGTACTGTATTTAACGTATAGTAGTCAATTAACACATCCATTTTTATGGAACAGTTTGGATTATTTTATTCCTTTTTTTTTAATTTGATTTATATGCCGCCCTTCTCTGGAGACTCAGGGAGGCTTACAATGCATTAAGCAATTGTCAGTGTTGATTTAATTTAATTAAATATTGGGGTTTTCCTAAATCTGTTGATATTTCTTTCTTACACATGAATGAAGCTATGTTGGCTATGTTTGCATAACATTGTCATCAAAAACATTTAGTAGCAATGCACTTAGACTTATATACCACTTCACAGTGCTTTACAGCCTCTATGGTTTACAGAGTCAGCATATTGCCCCCAACAACCTGGGTCCTCATTTTACCAACTTTGGAAGGATGAATCAACCTTGAGCTGGTGAGACAGCAGTCAGCAGTCAGCAAAATTAACCTGCAATACTGCATTCTAACCACTGCGTCACCACGGTTCTTAATAAATTTTAGAATACTAGTAAATGAGTATGTAATGGTCCTGGTTTTAGTTATTTCCACATCATTGTATTTTAACATCTTAAGCTTATTTTATTATTTCTTTAACATCTTAAGCTTATTTGCATAAAAGTGACCATCATTCTGAACACAGATAACCAAAATAAACCTTATAAGCCTAAATTCTATCTGTGTTCCAGATAATGCAATTAGCTTAAGAGTTGGTTAGATGCCATTTGCAGTGGGGAAAAGAGTAAGATTATGATAAATCATGTTTAATCATCAGAATTTTTAAACTGTTGGCTCTGTAATGACCCAGTCTGGTTATCTGAGTCTACTGTGAAGTTATATGATTGCATTATTAATTTGGAGTTGACAGTTCTGTTCATAATAAGCCTGGTATAGTTTTAAGTACAGACATACAATTTATTCAGGATTTTTTTATGGAACTAAACCAATTAGACAAATAGATCACACATATATTTCTGCATATTGGACAGCTATTAAAGGTACAGGATAAAATTGAAACCAGCATCCTAGACACAAAAAATATCAATTTACTTTACTCTTGGACTTTTATCCAATCTTATTTTAAGAGTTCAATTAGATCACTAGATGGTGATTAATGTACACAGAATATTGACCTGGCAGAATTGCTTGAATTATAAACAGTTTGGTCTGAGGACACAATATATGAAGAACAACATGTCTGTAAAAGTACTGTTCTACATTCTTCATAAAGGTCTTTATTTGGTTCGCCTTTCTGTCTCAGAAGCAGCTGATAGCTATGGGGAAAAACCCTCACTTGGGAGGTGTTTTTCCACAGGAAGCTTCTTCTGTACTTTCCTTCATGGTATTCAATGACAGTCGTCTTACATTGTCAGAATACCTTCTTCACAGAGACTTTTTTCTCTTGCTTGTTGTTACAATATTATTCATTAATATTGTGGCTTTCTGGGCAATTATATCCCTGTCTCCATGTAAGTGGTTCCACTTCAATGAAACATTCTAAAATAAAGCAATGCAGCTTTAATGTTTGTTGTTGTTGTTGTTGTTTTGACTGTTGGCAAGTTCCCTGATAATTTGTTCACATTTACATTGTAAAATACTTAAATGCAAATATTCAGTTTGCATTTAGGTTGTTGAAAAGCAGTCTTTGTGAGGCTGCTTTTGAAGATGATTCAGAAGCTTCAGTTGATCCAAAAGATGATGGGCCAGAAATGGAAGATTTAGCCATGTAACACCAATGCTATGTTCTCTATATTAATTAATAATCTGTTTCTGGGTCTAATTCAAGTGCACCTTATATTGTTCAGCTTCCAGGTTTTTCTTTTTAAGTAAGATTTGCTCCATGTCATGAATTCTATTTGACAATGAATACTAAGAGTTAAACATGTAAAGAGGGGGAAGTGCAATGACACATTTCAATAACTACCCCAAAAGAATTCTAGAATACCGTATCTTTTGAAGTTTGGAACATTTCTAATTTTATCAAAGTTTATCAAGATTTGGTTATTCCACATGACACTAGAGCATTGACAATGGCAGAATTATTTTTAACTAGGGTGAGATTTTGGAGGAAGAAGGGGCAAAATTAAGTAATATGTAGCACACATATATGTATAATTTATGTTCTCTCAAAAGATCTATTTTGTTTGCTTTCAATCTTACATGTTCTGCTTGATTGGAAGCCACTTTGATTCCAAGGAATTAACAAGATGAATTGATAAAATTTCCTTTTTCTATAATACGTTGGATATTTGAAAATGCTGAAACCTGACTTTATTCATGTGCAAAGGACTAAGAATCCCAAGATTCCCTACCTAACAGCTGGCAACTATAATGTCTGACTGAAAATGATGGGCACTGACATTCAATGAAAAAGGAGAACACCAAGTTGAACAAAGTTACTATATATGTTTTATGGGTTTAAGTTCCTCTTTATAGACACTGATCAGATTGTACAGTTCATATGAGTTCTGTTATGAGTTCTTCTATTTAGCCCTGTTAAATTCCTGAAACATTGGAAAGAATGACTGGCTGGGGGGGGGGGGGTATCACAATTCATCTACACAGCTAACACAGTCAAGCAGGAACATTTCAATTTGCCCATCTCTTGATTCTCTCATATCTTCTAAGGAACTTTTTTCCACATTTCCATTTGTAATTAAACAGTGAAACTAATTTTTTTTTAAAAAAAAAAATCCCATGAGGTTCTAAGAAATAGAAGGGACAAAATCTGCATTAGCTAGAGCAGCAGCTAATAGACTTCTTAAATGCTACATGTTGAAATTAAATTGGATTTGTATGTGCTTAATGGTACACAGCATGGTATCCTGATTTGGCAATGGCAGGAAAGAAGAGTTAATAATTTCATAGAAGCAGGAGGTTAAAGGGAATCATTGTAAGGATATTATTAAAATAACATGGTTTTGTGATAGCAATCTACACATAATTAGTGATGTATTCCAACTGCAGTTTAGGATGTAATTTTTGTCTTTAAATCTATCCAACGAAGGAAAAATAGAAGGAGAGGTGAGAGAAACTTCTGACTTAAATGGACACATTATTCACCGCATTTGCTAGTACCATCTTAAAATATTGCTAAGCTCAGTAGCTGAATAGCAAAATACGTACATTTTTGAAGGCATATTTAAAAAAGGGATTATATTAAGAATGACAAACAAAAATGAATACTAGGAAAAGTGTACAAAGACTATAAATAAGAAAACTATATGTGCAACTGTATACACTAGAAAAAACTTTGTGTAACAAATCAGGGCATTGTTTTAAAAATAATTCATAAAAATGTTTCCTTAGTATAATTATAACAGAGAAAGAATAAGCACAATTAATTACTATGCAACAACATGTAATGTATGTGTTTTCAAAAGTGTGACATCTAATTTCAACAGATTTTACTTCCAGGTAAATAGATGTAGACTGAGTCACCATGAAATAAAAGAAAAGTTGGATTAAAAAAAAACCCCAAAAGCATAGGTCAAAACTAAGGAGTTAAAAGATTGTCTGAGACAATGGTATTGGGAATAATCGATGAACTGGTAGTAAACTTAAATGGATGGATTAGTATTGGATTGGTTTAGATTCCTATTTCCAAGAATGGTTTCTTATTTAAGAAACTTTTTGATTTATGTGACATGACAAAATTTCAGAAAGCAACCTTCACTATGAGATAGTGTTGATATACTATAATAAAGTATTGTTATTGTTCTAACATACCGTATTTTTAGGACCATAAGATGCTCTGAAGTATAAGATACACCTAGCTTTTGGGGAGGAAAACAAATCTGCCTCTGCCTCTACCTCAGAGGGTAGCTCTGCTGCAATTTACCTCCTTGCAGCAAACAGCCTGGTCAGCTTCAGCACAGCCTGATTTAGCATAAGCAGCTGATTGACGGTTGGATTGGCCTCCCAGAATACCATCTATCAGCTGTTCCAGGCTGCGGAGATCGTCACCGCCTGTTGCTGTCCATCACTGTTGCCTCTGCACACTCTGTTTTAAGCCTCCGTGCATCCCGTTTTTGACCTCTATGCATCCCATTTTTGACCCGTTTCAGGCGGCAGGAATCCCTGCCGCCTGGAACAGGCCAAAAATGGGATGCATGGAGGCCAAAAATGGGGCACACTGAGGCGGCGATGGGCGGTGACGATCCCTGCAGCCTGGAAGCTGATAGGCGGTATTTCAGGAGGCCTATCCAACCGCCAATCAGCTGCTTGTGCTAAATCAGGCTGTGCTGAAGCTGACTAGGCTGTTTGCTACAAGGAGGTAAATTGCTGGGAGCAGAGGCCGAAGGGTGGGGCCAACGGGTGGGCAGGGCTTCGGCAACATTCACTGTATAAGACGCACAGACATTTCCACCACTTTTTTGAGGGAAGTGCATCTTATACACCGGAAAATAGGGTACCTAAAATATGTTCCTTATTTCAGAGTTTTTCAGATAATCAACCATAAGTGTGTCTAATATTCTTCTTTTTTTGCAGGGAGCGATCATGTTGAATGTTCTGTTCATACTGTATATTCTTTTAGCTATTCTTTAGTTTGTTTAAAAAGAAAAGAAAGTTCAAAAGTTTAGTTTGTTTAAAAAGAAAGAAAGCAAATAGGGCACTCAACAGGAGCAAGATCTTGCACTGGTGTAACATTTTAACTTTATGTTGAAAAAACCTATTATAAATTATTATTAAAGTATAAATTATTTATACTTCCTTATCTTAGTTTCTTCTATTCTCCCTTCAGAGCACCACTTGAATAAAATGTAGAAGTCTTCTTCCTTTTTTGGCCTAAGGATATCAGATTCAGAACAGGTCAAGATCTTAATTTAGACAAAAAGGGAAATTATCCCTTCCATATTTTACCAGTCAAAATACAAAAGAAAGATATATGGAAATAGATATCTGAGAACAAATGTACAATTATCCAGATACAGCACGACTATCTATATTGACTGATTAATTATGTTTCACCAAGTTGGGATCAACTTTTAACAACTATAGAGAGAGGTTTTCTCTATGATGATCTGTCTCTAAGTTGATCCTTCAGCTTTTCTAACAGTGTTCCCCTCACTATTGAGTCCATCCATCTTGATGCTAATTGTCTGCTTCTCTTTTCTTCCATCTTTCCCAGTATTAGAGACTTCACACAATATAGCTGAAGTAGGAGGATCTGAGCCTGGACATGAGAACTTTGGGTTAATTTAATCACTTATGGGGTTTTTTTTATTCCATGGTATTCTCAGGAATCTTATCCAACAGTAAAGTTCAAAAGCTTTAATAATCTTTTGATCCTACTTTTTCAAAGTTCAACTTTTGCTATTTTATTTTATTTTATTTTTTTATTTTAAACAAACATACATATACAATCAAACATAGACATTAAAACAAACTATACATAAACTAACTATACAAAAAAGTCAAGTCATACAGCTTGAACTTTAAAGGTAGAGCTACTTCGGTAGTTATATATCTATGTATCTATATATATTTATTTTTCCTCATGTAGCAATATTTATACAACGATATTTCATTTTGTTTCTTTATTTTAGTGTCCTTGGGTGGTATTCCCTTATTTCGTGTTCTTTTTATCTAACCAGTTGTACCATTTCTGCCAAATTAAATAATACTCTGAATCCTCTTTTCCCTGTATTTCTTTGGTAAGTTTGTCCATTTCCGCACATTCCATTGTTTTTTGTATTATTTTTTCCTCTGATGGCGTGTCCTCTAGCTTCCACATTTGTGCGAAAGTGATTCTGGCTGCGGTTAGGATATGTATTATCAAGTATTGTGTCTCTTTTTTATAGTCCTTTGTCAGTATTCCTAATAGATATGTTTCCGGTCTGAGGGGCACTTTTTGGGTGGTGATTTCTTCCAGCTGATTCTGAATTGTTTTCCAAAATTTTTTGGCCTTCGGGCATGACCACCACATATGGTAGTAGGTCCCCTTCTGTGTTTTACACTTCCAACAATTCTGATTCGCGTTAGGGAACATCCTTGCTAAACGTGCGGGGGGGAGATGCCACCTATAAAACATCTTGTATGTATTTTCTTTATAGGGCACAGACATTGTCAGCTTAGTATTTACCTTCCACATTTTCTCCCAATTTTCTAAGTTGATATTATATCCAAAATTTTTGGCCCAGATAACCATATTTTCCTTCACAACTTCTTCCTCCAATTTGTATTTTAATAGATAATTGTATATTTTAGTTATTAATTTATTATCTGATTGCATTATGATTCTATCTAATTCATTCCTCTCTTTTTGGATTCCAAATTTTTTTATGTCAGTTTTGTATCTTGATTTTATCTGTAAATTCGGCCACCAATCAATGTCCGTGCCCTGTTGTCTCAGTTCGTCTCTTGTTTTCATTTCTCCTTCAGTATTCAACAATTCATCATAGGTTTTCATCTTGTCTATATCCATTGTGTTCGGGTAAATTTGGGCCTCCATAGTTGATAGCCATCTTGGGATTTTATCGTAGTGTTTTCTCCTTATTTCGGTCCAAATTTTTGCTAATGCTCCTCTGATATAGTGTCTCCTGAAGTGTTCATGTTGCCTCGGTTTTTCCTCCCATAAGAATGCGTGCCAGCCTTTTAACAGGTCAAATCCTTCTAATGCTAGCGTTCGTTTATCTTCAAGTGTTATCCAATCTTTGATCCAAGTTAGGGCTGTTGCAGTGTAGTAGGTTTGCCAATCTGGGAGTCCCAGGCCTCCCTTTTCTCTAGTATCCTGTAGATGTTTCAGTTTAATCCTGGCTCTTTTTCCTTGCCATATATATTTTAGAGTCATTTTATCAAGGTCTTTGAAATATGATTTCCCTGGATTTATCGGTATTGTTCTAAATAGGTATAATAATTTCGGTAAAATTGTCATTTTGATTGAAGCGATTTTGCCTAATAGCGATAATCTCAATTTACTCCATGTCTCTAAGTCTTTTTGGATTTGTTTGGCCAATTTATTATAATTGTCTTCTTTAAGGGATGATACCTTATTGGTAAGCCAAATTCCTAGGTACTTTATTTTTGTTGTTGTTTGTATTCCTAGCGTCTCTTCCAATTCTTTCTCCTGGGTTTTTGTCAAATTTTTAGTTAGTAGTTTTGTTTTTTGTCTATTAATTTTCAATCCAGCAACTTCACCATATTGTTCTATCTTCTTTAGTAAATTCAGTCCTGATTGTTTTGGTCTTTCTAAAATAAATACTACATCGTCCGCGAAAGCTTGTAGTTTATATTCCTGGTTTTTTGTTCTTAGTCCTTTTATTTCATTGTCATTCCTAATTTCATTTAACAGTGGTTCCAATGCTATTATATATAGTATAGGAGAGAGGGGACATCCTTGTCTCACCCCCTTGGATATTTTAAATTGGTCTGTTGTCTCTCCATTTATCCATATCTTTGCGGTTTGGTCAGAGTATATTGTTTTGATCATATTTAGGAATTTATCGCCGATTCCCATCTTTTCTAATTGTAGTATTAAGAATCCCCAATTTAGATTATCGAACGCTTTCTGTGCATCAAGAAAAAGTAAGGCCATTTTTCCATCCGATTTTTGCTCATAGTATTCCAGGATATTAATTATTGTTCTTGTGTTCTTATTGATTTGTCTATTTGGAATAAATCCATTTTGATCTGGATGGATATAATCCACGATAATTTTCTTCATTCTCTGAGCCATAATTGATGTAAATAATTTATAGTCTGCGTTTAGAAGTGATATGGGTCTGTAGTTTTTAGTTTGGGTGAGATCTGAGTCTTCTTTGGGTATTAATGTAATAATTGTCTCTGTCCATGATTTGGGAGTTTTAGCTTCTAGAATTGCTTCATTCAGGACTTGTAGTAAGACATCGTCTGTTGGCTGGTGCTCAATTTTGTAAAATTCCGCTGGGATGCCATCT
This sequence comes from Pituophis catenifer annectens, assembly GCF_029215685.1. Taxonomy (NCBI): domain Eukaryota; kingdom Metazoa; phylum Chordata; class Lepidosauria; order Squamata; family Colubridae; genus Pituophis; species Pituophis catenifer. The sequence continues at coordinate 288,538,944 of NW_027256881.1, forward strand.
GGACCTGGTGTTTTATTGTTATTCTGTCTTTTCTTTGCTTCAATTAATTCTGACATCGATATTGGTCTGTTCAAGAGTTCTCTTTGAGTTTCCTTTATTTCCTGAATGTTGGATTTATTTATATACTCTTTAACTTTTTCCAATTGGACTTCTTCTTGTGTATATAATTTCTGATAGAAGTTCCTTACGATTCGCTTTTTTTCTTCATCCATATGTTGCAATTGCCCTTGTTCGTCTTGTAGTTGATGTATTAATCTTTTGTCCTTTTCTTTCTTTAATTTATAGGCCAACCAACGTCCTGTTTTATTTGCGAATTCAAATTGGTTTTGTTTTGCCATCTTGATTTTCCTTGCGATTTCTGTTGTTGTCATTAAGTTTATTTCATGTTTAATAAAGTTTATTTTTTCCTTAATCTCTTTCCCGTCGGGTCTATTCTGTAATTCTGCTTCATGTTTTGCAAGGTCAATCAATAAAATGTTTCTTCTTTGCTGTTTCTCTCTATTTTTCTTCGCCTTAAATGAAATAGTTAGTCCTCTTATATATGCTTTTGTGGTATCCCATAGAACTTGCAATGATGTTTGTTTCCTATTGTTGATTTGAAAAAATATCTCCATCTCTTTCTTTATCATCTCAATGTATTCTTTATCTTTGATGATCTCTCTGTCCATCATCCATCTTCCTCTTTTTTGCTGGCCTTTCCAAATTATTGTTATAGGACTATGATCTGCCCATACATTCGGTGTAATTTCGATTTCTTTTATGTTTTCTCTTAATTCTGCAGTCATCCAGGCCATATCTAGCCTGGACCAGGACTGATGAGGGTTTGAGTAATATGTATATTGTTTTTTAGTTTTATTCAATTCTCTCCATGCATCTTTCAGTTGTAACTCTTGAGTCATCTCCTTAAAGGTGTCAGGTAGTGTCTTTTTCCTAGGTTTATTTTTTTTATTACTTTGGTAATCGTAATCCATATCCACAATTGCATTATAGTCCCCTATTATACATATATGTTCATAATCTAATTCTTTAATTTTATTATGTATTTTTTTGAAGTATTCTTTTTGGTTCCCATTTGGAGCGTATATTGATATTAGTAGCATATTTCGGGCCTCCATCTTAATGTCTATCATTAGTATCCTGCCATCTCCATCTGTGTAGATTTGTTTTGCCTGAATATGGCTTTTAATGTATACTGCAATGCCTCTTTTTTTTTGATCTGATAGTGAGGTGAATAATGTTCCAAGTCTTCTATTTTCTAGTAACTGTTGATGTTGTTTTTTGATGTGTACTTCTTGTAAATTGATAATATCTATATCTAATTTTTGTAGTTTTTTGAAAGTGTGTATTCTTTTAGTTGGTAGGTTAAGGCCGTTTATATTGATTGAAATTAATTTCACTTCTCGTCCCATTTCCTTTAATTTTTCTTTGTTAGTCTAAGTCTACTTGTGTTTCTTGTTACCATTTGTGTTTTCCCCCTAGCCCCTTCTCTCTCCATCTTCTCCCTTTCCCTAGACTCCTTCTCTTCCTTTTCTTTTTTTGTTTCCCCCATACTGTGTTCCTGATTTGTGTTTTCTGAGTCACGTCTAGTTTCATGTTCTTCTTCTATTATAAAGTGAGTGTCAAGAAATTCTTGTGCCTTCTCTATCGTGTCGATTTTATATTTTTTGTCGTCCCAAGATATTAGAATTCCCTCTGGCACCAGCCAGTGGAACATTATTTTATGTTGATTCAGTAGGGTTGTCAAGAAATTATAATTTTTTCTGTATTCTCTTATCCTTCTTGGAACTTGTTTTAGGGTTATTATTTCTTTTCCTTTATAACAGGGTTTTCCCTCTCTCATTAATGTGTAGATCTCTTCTTTTACGGTTTTGCGTGCGAATCTAACATGTATTTCCTTTGGTAGTTTGTTCCTACGAGCGTAATTCGTATGAACTCTATAAATTTCATCAATCTCCCTACTAATATCGTTTTTCTCCTTCTGGGTAGCATCTACCAATATATCTGTCATCAGGTCCCTTAGATCTTCTCCTTTTGTTTCTGCGATATTTTGAAACCGTAAAAAAAATGAGGCCTTTTCTAGTTCTAGATGGGTAATTGATTCTTCGAGTTCTCTATTTAACTCCATTTGATTTTGTTCAATGTTATCCATCTTTTTCTCAGTTAAGGCCATTTTTGTTTCCATGTTTTGAATTCGTTCTTCGTTTTTAACTATGTTTTGTTGTATTCTCTCAATCTTATCGTCCATTTTTTTTATATTATCATTTATTTGTCCTACTTCTGATTTCAGTTCCTCATGGTTCTTTTTTGTTTCTTCATGATTATTCGCTATTGTTTCCTGGGTCTTGTTCATCCCCTCCTGGATCATAGCTAATATAGACTGTATATTCTGTATGTTGTGTGCAGTGGCAGCTTTTTCCTTGTCTGTGGTTAGCATCGTGTCTATGGTTTTTTGTTGTGCAGGTGAAGATTGTGTAGGTGTTAATTTTTTCCCTGTTTTAGTTATTGTTATTGAGGATGTTGCCATCGTTTTTTGTGTTATTTTTCCCCAAATTTTCATACACTAATTTGGTTGGAGGTAAATGAAATATCGTTATATAGGAATCTGATTACTTAATTCAGAGGGGTTAAGGGGAAAATACAGTATTTTAGCAATTCATTCTTCTATTCTTGCTCTTATGCAATGTATTACAATTAGTATTTAAATACCAAGGTATATTAATGATAAATCACATTTATAACTTAACTTTCCTGGTTCCACAGTACTTAAGTTCACCTTAATACTAAACAATTTCTATATAGCCTTTATGTAGTAAATCAATGGGATTTAGAATTCTCAATCAATCATCTAAAATATTCTATTAAATTATATCACAATTACCACTATACAATGTCTATATTAATATCTAACTTTCTAATCAATATACAACATAATTCCCTTTAATCAAATTATTACTGTAAAGTCTATAAACTTATTTCAATAGGGTGGGAAACCATAGAACAATAAGATAAAGGTAATATTAAATCAATTCTTTAGTATATATTATAATAGTTTCAAAATTCAATATTAATATTATTTAAGCAAAGTTAAGTAAGTTTTAAAATTGGGTTTTATAAAGTAAATGAAATAACTTTAGTATTTAAAGTTCTCCACTATATCACTTTCATATCAATTAGGATTACTTCCTTCTCCTTCTCCTTCGTTCCACAGTTCGCCTTCTTTTCACCCAGCTTTCACAGTTCTTTTGCAATAGCTTCTATTAAGTCCGTAAGTCAACTGCTCCAATTTTCCTATGTAGCAAATTGTATCTCCTTTACCAACAGCGTCAATATGTCTAGTGTCTAGTTACAAATCCCGTGTCTGTGGTTTGAGATTGTTGATTGCCGCTGGATACAAAGTAAAAGTAAAAGTAAAAGTAAAAGTAAAAGTTTCCTCCTCCGAATCCACGATCCTCAATCCGCCATTCACTACAGTTCAGCTGATTTCCTTCCGCCCACGTCAGCCTAGAATAGTCTCGGTTCTTTGAGTTTCACTTTCTACGGTCACTGTCTTAATTAATGTTTTTTGCTTGTTAAATCCTGATATATTGTTGTAAAATTGTAATCCACCGCTTACTTATAATCCTTTTCCTTCTATCGCCTGCTCCTTTCGCCAGTCAAATCTGCCTTGTCACTTTGGGTATTAAGCTTCGCTCCGATCACTGTCTCTCGCCGCTTGTCTGACGATCTAGCCGCCGCTTTTTGGAGTCCTATTCTCGCCAATATCTTTAAATCCTTATGGTTATACCTTCATATTCGATTAGCTTAGTCCATTACCGATGTTTCTCTTTACAATCTTCGCTTCCACACTCGTCGGTTGACAGCGCTCCGGCCAGCCAAAATGGCTGGTTTTTTCCCGGCTGGAGTTAGGAGGTTTTTCTTCTGAACCTTCGGGTTGATTGCGGTCACCCCGAGGTCCTAGAGAATCCTCCTTTTTCTACCGACCTCTCCGCGGTCGATAGTGCCAAAATCGGCTTCCAATCGAGAAATTTGGAACTTCGGGGACGGAGCCTCGTTCCCCTCGTTCCTTACATGCTGACGTCACCGCCGGAAGTCTCCTCAACTTTTGCTATTTTAAAGTGTTACCATTGTATACCATTGCTTCAATTAAACTGATTTTTGTAGGTATAGATGCATCACAGCATCTGAATATCTTTTCTGAGGCTTTTAAGGCTCCTCTACCAAGTGCTAGTCTGTGGCATATTTCTTGATTGCTTGTTCAGTGAAGTATATACTTACTTATTTTTTACTATTCTTTGACTTTCTCAATTATCCAAGATGCATCAGCAATTATGTTTCATGTTCCTCCACCTCTTTTAGAGCCAGCTAGAACATCTGGTATTTCTTTTTTCCACAAAGGGTGCTTTAATCTGAATTGGATTATTTTGTGATCTTGAGAATTAAGGATATTTCACAATAGCTTGTGAATTCTGCTAAGCCTCCATTTTTTGTACTGGGACACGGATTGACCACTTCTAATATTTTGGCCACTGTGTTATTCTACAGATTTGCTGGCATAGTTTGGGTTAAACCGTTACTGACTTTTTTTGTTGCTTGACATATTTCTGTGGGTATTCTATCATGTATGTTGCTCAATACAATTATGGGTCACTCACTCAGACTATTCTGTTTGTTTAAAATGGTTCACATTATGAAGTTACGAATTAACTGTCTTGAAGTCTTGAGCATCTCATCTGTGAATTAGAAGCATAGATCAATTTTAACTAGAGACATTTTGTTCATTGACAATTCATTGTTGTCCAAATTAATATTGAAGTCATCAATGATTAAGCTGTAAGAAAGTATTCCCCAAGTCTCTTTTAAGAACTTTCTAGCTTCATAAGTAGATCAGAATAATTCAAACTGGAAAATAATTGCCATCTGAAATAGGAAATAATTAGTTTATTTAATAATCTCCAATCACACAATGCAGTTCTTACTAAAACAAATATAACATATATTTGAGGTATTATTACCTCAAATATAACAGAATCTTCTGCAAGCAGACAAATCTTTATTTAGAAAACTGCAATATTTTAAACATTCTGTGCATGGAACAAAATTTATGCTTCCTTTTTATTTTGTGGGTGTATACCAGGGGTGAAATCCAGCAGGTTCTGACAGGTTCTGGAGAACCGGTAGTAGAAATTTTGAGCAGTTCGGAGAATCAGTAGCGAAAATTTTGAGTAGTTCAGAGAACCACAAATACCACCTCTGGCTGGCCCCAGAGTGGGGTGGGAATGGAGATTTTGCAATATCCTTCCCCTGGAGGGGGTGGGAATGGAGATTTTGAAGTAGCCACGCCCACCAAGCCATGCCCACCAAGCCATACAATGCCCACCAAGCCACACCCACAGAACCGGTAGTAAAAAAAATTGGATTTCACCACTGGTGTATACAGAGTTACACCTGAAACGAAGAGAAAAACCTGGAGGTTTCTGCGCACCATGGACAGACTGGGTGTCAGGACAGATCCGTGCTTGCAAGTACACTCTGAGAGCATTGTTTAGGTATTGTTTGTATAGCCATAGTGATAAGTCCCAGAATGCAAATACCTTGAATTGTTTCATAAAGTCTTAATAGGAAAATAACAGCAAATTAGGATACTTGCTTCTGTATAGTACTGAGAAATATCCCTTTTTATTTTTTATTTTTATTGCAAGATTTTTGCAATATCTTAATTTTGTTAATGGGAACGAAAATCAGCAAAGTTGGTTCAGGAAGCAAGTTTTGGAAATCTGGCATCTTGAAAGACTCCGTGACTTAATTCAGATCAGTTCCATCAATCCCTCATTTTTGTGTGTGTGTTTTTTTTTAAAGAAAAACATCTCTTGATTGTGGCTCAAATAAGTCAAAACCACGAGCCTAACTCTAACAAAACCACAAGCCTTTCTTGGCTTTTTTGCTTTGTATTAAGAGAAGATTTTTGTTTCCTTTATTTCTATAGCCTTAATTAAAAAAAAAAAAACCTCTTTAAAGTTCATCCAAAGCTCACTTATTTGGGACATGTGGTATTAATGTTTTATGACTGATTTTATTGTATTTCTTATATTTTGAGATGAAAACTGAACCAGAAACATTTAAAAAACAAAAGTAATGTGGGTATTTGGTGAATGCACCATTTTTAAAGCAAGCTATTAACATAGCCCAGAGATCTCTGAAAAGAAGGTAATTTTTATTGCCCATGAAAACCCCTTTGATTGAGTTTCATTGCATTCTTATTCAAAATGTTTATATAACATCAACCTCAATTATGGTTTACATTTACATTCAGATTGTCAGTGCTACTGAAAATAGTAATTAATGATGTAGCTCCATTAAATAAGAGAACGACATATCCTATTGGCATCCAATGAATGTGAACATTTAAAGATGACATGAACATCCCCTGTGTGAATTATCAGTTTCAGCATAAAACCCAGGCATTTTATATTAAAACTCTCTGACTTGAAGCTGCAATTGGATGACTGTATTTAGATGTTGTTATTTCCTGCCGCTCTGATTGTGACTTCACTATGTATCTAGTGAAAACCTTGCAAAAGAGATCTTTATATGAATGGTATCAGACTGGTTGTGAATGAAAAGTAGGAGTATCTTTGACATCCGGTGGGAAACATCTGCATAGCAGGTTCCCCAACTGAGACCAATGAAGTGGTGGACAGTTTGGCCTCAGCTGTGAAGCTACAGTCAGTATGGCAATTTAACCCTGTGGAGAAGGTTTCCAAAACAGTGGGGGAGGGATATGTGCTGGTTGTTCCAATTATTTGTTAATGAGTTTTGTATGAATTCCTGCCATTTACCCCTTGGAAATTTAACCCCCTACTGTCCTACCACAAAACCATGTTTTATTGGCTTACTAAACATGAATGTAACAGTTGCATCTGGAAGACAGAGGGAAATAAATCTGAAGTAGTCTAACAGCTGGTTACGTAAGATCATGTTTCATCTAGAATAATCAACAATGCTATATTGTATTCTAAGGTGCTCTACCATGAGAGATTGTGAAAATAGAGAAAATAGAGAGACTATATTTATAGATATGCTATAACACATGTCATGGATTTACTTCTTAATTCCTTGCATTTGTCCCTGCATTTCTGTAGTAATTTTCTATATATTAGTTTATAAATCAAGACTGATCCTAACCATATCGACTGTCTATGGTGTTTGGTTAATTTTGAATTGTTATGTTATGCTTGCTGCTGCTGTGTATTTTCACAATTATGGAAATCAAAGTGTCATGAAGTCTATTATTTAATTGAGGAAAACATTTTTTTTTTTAATTTGGTGTGAAGATTTTAAAACTAGAGATAAAATAATTCCCTTAAGATATCCCTTAATAAATGTGATTTGAAGGCACTCCCCCACAGGGCCGGATTTTCCTATAGGCTAACTAGGCTTCAGCCTAGGGCCTCAAGATCAAGAGGGGCCTACATTCAAATTGTTAGCAAAATTAAAATTACACTTTCACTATAGGTGAAAGGGCCTCATAAGTGGAATAGCCTAGGGCCTCTTTTCATCTAAATCCGGCCCTGCTTCCCCCCCTTCTTGAACATCTAATGAATTTACATTATTTTTCTTTCATTATGTAAACTTCCCTCATGATTTACAGAATGGCTAGAAGTTTAATAGACCTGAAATGCAAATTCAAATTCAAATTCCCACAATTCAAAGCCACACCACATAGGAATGATTGGAATTGCAGGCTAGTACACTTTGGGGATAGTAGATTGGGAAAAGCTTGATCAAACATATGATTTTAAATTATTTATTTAAATTATTTTCCCATTTAAATGGGAAAACTCTGAAAAAATATATTGAAGGGTAAAGGTAGGGTCCATATCTGAATCGCACCAAGAGTAACCTTGTAGGGAATTTTTATTTTGCTCTATGTAAGAGAACAGCATGTTTTAAGAAGTTGCCATTTTTACAATTATTGGCATTCTGTCTTAGGACATGTTTTACGTCAATCCCTTTTGGCCAAGTAACTCCTCTACGTACATTACTTAATCTCATATAACCTGACCCTACACATGTTTCCTCAAAATTAAATCTCATGAAGTTCAATGGAAGTTAGTCTCTAGCGAACATAGAACCACAGCATGAATCATATACTTGACACTTGATGATTCATAGTTAAATGCATAAAGTGCCCCTATTAAATAACATCAGGGGTGGAACATTTTTCAAAGCTGCTTTGAAGGGAAGGTGTTTCCATAAATAATGTCAATGTAGAATGGTAAGGCAACTGTGCAGAAGTTAGTATTGGCTGAGGAATAATGAGGGAAAGAGGGAGAGAAATTCTGAAAAGCAAACCCACAACTGTAATGCGATGCTATAAAATTAATTAGAAGGCTAGACAGCTTGGAAATTGTACTATACTAGGAAAATTGCAAATGTGATCATAACATGTAAATTGTGATGTCACCAAACAAGCAATGAAAAATATTTATTTTGGCTTAGGCTTAGGTTGGAGAATAATGCTTAATGCCATACAAATTACATCGGACGACTAGGAATTACTGAAAGAAGTATTGTGGAGGGAACTTTTCATTGCTCTCTAGTGTATATTGGATTTCATTGCGTTATGTAACTAAGCTCACACTGACAGCATTTTTTTTTTAAAAAAAAAAGTCTGATTAAAGGAATAGCAGTAGCTAACATGGATAACTTTTTTAAAAAAAAATTGGTTTGAGAAACAAGGAAATAATAATTGCCAGATATAGTCCATGCCGTGCTGTGGTTCCTAGGGCATAGCTCTTATGTGCTCAAGTTATAACTTTAAAAAAATATTTGTTTACACAGAACCGAAAGAATTATGTTTGCTGGGATTGGCCAAAGTATAACTCATTGAACAGGAAAATATTAGGGCTTTGGATTATGTAATTATCTGAATGGCCCCTGATGTATTAATAAAACTACTGTTACTAACATTGTATGTTTTGCAGTAGATACTGACATATGAAGGAGTTATTTTTTTAAAGTAAATTCCAACAGTAAATCATTAAAAGATACAAACAACTGTCCTTCACCAGCCTACAAACTCCCCCAATGGCTCATTGTAAATACATCTACAGTTTAGGAGAACATTTATCTAACACATTGTCAACTCACTATATACATATGTAGAAGTCATTATCCAGGATATTGTCAACTCATTGCAATTAAAGAGTCTTACAAGGTAACTGTAGCATTTCCTTATGCAAATCAGTATGTTATAACCTTAGGTAAAAATGCCTAGAGACTTAGGACATATTTTATATATCCATATGGCAACCCCAAAGCAGAAGTGTTATTTCCTTTTTGTTGGTTATTTCTGTGCCTTCAGCTAAAAAGTTTAAATGTCATATCTGCATTTCTAATACTAAAAAGTGGCTATTCTGGCTATAACTATCAACAAAAATTCTATAGCATAGACAGACAATATTGTTGAAGACAGCTTTAATAAAAGAAAGAAAGAAAGAAAGAAAGAAAGAAAGAAAGAAAGAAAGAAAGAAAGAAAGAAAGAAAGAAAGAAAGAAAGAAAGAAAGAAAGAAAGACTTGGAAAAGCAAACCGCACCAAACTCAATTGTAGAAAATATAACTTCAGCAACAGAGTGGTCAATGCCTGGAATACACTCCCTGACTCTGTGGTTTCATCCCAAACCCCCCAAAATTTTAACCTAAGACAGTCTACCGTTGACCTCACCCCATTCCTAAGAGGTCTGTAAGGGACGTGCATAAGAGCACCAGCGTCCCTCTCCTAATGTTTCTTCTATTTGTACCTATTTTATGTATCTAATCCGTGCTTATACTTATTACCAAATGCGTTCTTGACAAATAAAAATTAAAAAAAATCTTATGATGATACTTTTAATATTATTAAGCATCTGCCTATCTCGGATCCTTGAGAAGGACTTAATAGGCAGACAAAAATGCCAAATCCAGTCTAAACATCTGGCTTAGTTAACATACTAAGTATTCAGAAAAATGTTATTCATGTCAACTTCCCATCAAATATGTTGTGCTATTTGACCAATGCCTCTAAGAAGAATGATATCACTTGACCTTTCAGCATACCTTTTGGAAGAAATCATAATGATTTGAAAGAGCTTCTAGTGTAGTTATTGAATTTTAAATTCACCCCATAGCAGAAGAGTTATTAAAGTGACAGGGATGGGGTACATAAATCAAACTTTGGTCATTGAGACATCTAGAAGTATGGAATTCAGCAGGTCATAGTAAGCTAAAAGGCAGAGTTTAAAATGGGATCCTTTAAGTCAGGGGTCTCCAAACTTGGCAGCTTTAAGACTTGTGGGCTTCAACTCCCAGAATTCTCCAAACAGCTGACTGCCAAATTTGAAGACCTCTGCTTTAAATGATAGTTCATTTCAGGGGTGGGTTCTACTTACCTTTACTACCGGTTCGGAATAGGGCCGCGCCATTGATGACGTCAGGGTTAGTGGGTGGGCCTCCCGCCGGTTTTACTACCGGTTCTATAGAACTGGTCCGAACTAGGGCAACCCACCACTCTCTCTCTCTCTCTCTCTCTCTCTCTCTCTCTGTGTGTGTGTGTGTGTGTGTGTATTTATCCATTAGTCACAAAAGCAGATAGATTACTTTCCATTTGTGACTCTCAGAGATTACCTTATAATAAAGCATTTGAAGAGGATGGAGTACTGTTGGTCTTTATCTTCCACACACCAATTACTATAACCATACAGGTATTTTGTGATTTCTTGAAAGGTCAGCTGCATTACTTTCCTTAACTGCAAAGCAAAGGCAAAGGAGAACCCTACCTGAAACAGAATGAAAGTGTAAAAAATACTCTGTTTTAATCAATAAATAAAGGATCTCTCCACTAATTGGTAAATCTGTGTTGGCTTGATATGTTCTACCGGTAGGTGAAAGAAAAGCTGTATCCCCCACATTATTGTGACATTTACTAGAGATCAGACAGATTATTGATTGGGACTATCAATTCCCTGTGGCAAAGCAGGCTGCTAGCGTCTCAGTCATTTGGCAGCATTCATTAAATTCTTTATTCTGCCAGATGTATCACTGAGCTACATGTGAATATCATATGCACACATACAGAAGACTGATTCCAAACTCATTGAGGCTAATGAAAAATGCCTTATTGAACCTAAGTAGCTTTTATTTGTAAGGTTTTCCCTTTAACCTCATTTTCCTTTTAAAGGCACCTGTCCATTAGTTGAACTTATTTTCAAATTCTGACTTCATTGCCGTGGTTACTTCTCTCATTTTCACATGGGCATTATATCTTGTGTCAGTTTAGAAAATGTTCCCTCGTGGTTAAAATATGGCTTCTGCACAAATCTCTATTAAATGCACCCATATCTTCTTCCATTAACTGCATAGAAGGTCTAGAACAACATCAGAGAATTTCCAGGAGAGGAACCTTTATTTTCTTTAATTTCTTTCCAAACTGTCTCTCACGTCAAACAAAATATTTACATTCTGCTTTCTCTCAAGGCTATGTGGAAAAAAGATTACTTTATCCTGTGTATAATGGTAGATTTCCTGAATTACACTAAGAATTAACATACTAAGATTATGTTGAATTTATATTTACCGCCAAAGAAATAAAGGAAGATTAGTAGGCTAGATCTATTTCAAGCTATTTAGCTCTCATCAGCTAGCCATACCTTTTTGGGATTCAAACCCAGGCTACCTGCATATTAGGTAGATGTATTAACCTCTAAATCACGGTTCTCCTTGCTTTGTTGGTGTTACCAGGGCAGAGATTAAGTGGGGTTTTTTTTGGAGGAGGGGTTATATAAGAGTGGTTCTATCAGGACCATTTGATCTACCCAAATATGGGGTGGAGCATACTGCTTCCCTTTCACCTTTCAGCCCCAATCCAGGAGCCACTTAATCTCTCCCCTGGTACAGCCAACAAAGCAGACTTTACCTTCCATCTTCTTTCTTCCATATTTCTTGGTGGCAATTTTATGGATTTGGTGGATTTTTCTGCTCAGTAGTTATGAACAGAAATACCCCTTGTTCTCTCCCTTCCTCTTACTCTCTGTCTCATTTCCATAGTGCCTCAGGAAAGCTCTGTATAGCAATTGAGGTTTTGAAAGCATCATGCAGATAGGTTTGCTAGGGTTCTGCTGGGGTTGATGGGCTCTGCTTTTTCTGCAGTAGTCCTTCATGCCTAACTACATCTGTATATAGAGAATAACAAGTGGACTTGTTAGATTGGCTATGGTTTTTGGAATAGGCAACTCTAGTGTTGATTTTTCATTATATACCAATGCAGGTCCTTAGAGCATTCCATATCAGCTGGAGCTTGGGTAAAAATGGAATCCTTGGTATTCTAGTCTCCTGTCTCTCTCATTTCTTCTTCTAGCTAGGGGCAGAAAAATCCCAACGAGCCAGAAAGTTGATATAGGACTATGGACGGTCATGCCAGCTTAGCTCACAATTGCCTTTCATTATTAAAGACACCGTATCTCCTTGCCTCCTTTCCCAACCAAACAGTATGCAAACATGTGGTTTGTAGAATGCCTCTGTGCCCTTCCAAAGTATTGCCTACAAATAGGGATGCATACTAGTAATAAAGGTATTGATTTCTGATCGGGATTACAAAATGCCCAAGAAAACCAGAACTTGTATTGTGTGCCATAAAATTATATTGAGCAATTATACTACAAAGTAAGTATTCTTGGAGTCTCTGGTAAAAGAAACAGCGCTTGATTGATATCCGTGGACATTTAAATGAAAACATTTGGAAGATTTTCACTTTGTTTTTGGTGGCTTTTCCTGGTATGCTCTTTATTATGTGTAATCCCAGAGCCTCGGAATAGAACAGATGTTTAGATGCTTAGATCAATCAAGTGGAACATAGTATGAATCCGCTGGAGAAACAGAAAAAAAATAAATAGAAAAAATAATAGAGCCTGGCAGGAAAAAAGTGAATTTCTCTTTTTATAACTTCCGTTATAATAGTACATAAAGGTGTGCCTTGTTGTTTTAAATGGTCCAAAATAAAGCTAAAAGCTGGATTCTATGCAACAGATTATTTCTGATAAAGAAAAAAGAATAGTAATAATACCAATTAATTGAATGGATGGAACCCTTATTTTTGTTTTAGATTTTATCAGAGCTAAGATATTCTTCAATTAACATGTGCTCCAGCGTTAATATATTAAAGTGATAATATTGGGTGTTGCATTTGGAACATTGACTACTCTTTTCCAATTTCTGGGTGATATCAAATTATTCAAAATGATTCAGTGACCAAACGAGGTCAAAATATCTGTAGGGTTTGTGCATTAGATTCAAATATCCTTGGAATCCATAAATAAAATGGGGCAATGGTGAGATATTTTTCTCAGCCCTAGAGGAAAGCTATATACCAAGTCCAGCTCAACTTCATTTCTAATCTGGCCTTCCATGAGGTTTTGTCCTGTGGCTTTTCCCAGAAGTATTTTGTAATTCATGTTTTCAAGTCTGTGTGCTAGTCTTGCAATTAACTTCTATCTAAGATTAATTCCTGTAGATTTTTACTAGATTTAGCTGTTTAATGTTAAGATGTCATTGCTCCAAGCTCTCAATGGCCATGTGTAGCCATCTAAACCCTGAAGTTCTAATTTAAAATTGGAAATAAGGCTAGCAAAAAAATAAAATAAAAAAATGAGGAGGGGTTATTTTGCCCATTTGTTTGCTTAATATGTTGCTCCTGTGACCTTTATTGAGAATTTTTTAAAAAGGGTACAGTATCCTATCCTTTACTTCTTATCCAGCTTTATGCAATCCCAAATGATCAGGCAAATCTTCTGATTAGTGTGAAGACAGAGTAGGTTGGAACAAACCAGTCTATGCCAAATTTAGTGAGGTGTGGGATTTATTTTTAGACTTTGTTAAACACATACAGTAATAAAATAAATATTTTTTAATGAATATTCAAATTAAGATTGATGCAGTTTGGACTGATCTGATCCCATTGGGCATTCTGATAGGTCTGAACTGATTTACAGTGCAAGCTCAGAATTCTGGCTCAGACGGGGAAATTAACCCAAATTATGAAAAAGCATTGCACGAACAGAGTTATGTTCATACATCTTACCTTTACTTATTTTTTCCTCTCATTATAGGCTGCAGGAGATTAAAAATGATGCTCAAACATTTAAAATGTACAATTTTAAATTCAGGATTCAAATAAAGTTTTTTAACAGTTTTCTCAAAACACCTGTCTTTTAATTTTTCTTATTTTAGGGTAAGCTCCAAAAAAGTCAAGATGACAGCTGCAACAGTGTAATTAAAACTCTGCCTGTTTTTCTATATGTGTCACCAAAAAACACAGGAGAAACTTTGATCACTATCGACAGATCAAAAGGTACAGGTAGTCTTAGAGGTTATTAGAATGAGTAAAACAGAAAAAGGAACACTATTAGCATTACTGCCACCTGAAAAACAACACCCAAAGAAATCTGTAGGAAACATGAAAGTACCTGAAAATGAGCTTTTTAAACAACAACAACAAGTACAAGTTCTTCAAACAGTGGAAGAACTTGGTAGGAACTTGCAGATGGATTTCAGCACAGCATTACATTTAATGATTTAAGCTTTTCATCTCTTTAACAAGATGCCAAGAAAAACTTACCTTGCTTTTCTTTCTAGACTGATAGACAGCAAGGTTTCAAAAGCCTGTTTTTTAAAAAATGAAGAAAAAAGAGATTGGCAACCCTGGGTGGGTTTTAATGTTAAGAAAATGAGCAACAATATTTGACTGTGTTCTTTCTAATGTTTCCTGCTTAATTTGTTAAATCCATATGTCTCCATTTTTCCTTGTCCCCTAAATTTATATAACGTAATTTGTATAGTATAATCTGTATAGTACTGAAAAGTCCTCACCCAGTACTACATGCAATAATACAACTCTGGTTTATATGCTCCCACTATTACATATAAAGCATTTTCATTTCCTTTGTATAGGAATTTCAAAGATTAAAAAAAAGGGGGGGGGCAGGCAAATACTGTGACTCCCACTATAAAAAGTGAGTGGTGGTAATATTCCTTTTTCAACTCTTAAATGACTACAAAGAACCAAACAGATAAAATAAGACTTTCATAAAACTGCACGTATGATAGAGAATTAGCATGAGAATTGGTGCAGGCTAAGATTGGCCAAGAGTTCAGGTTTATTCTATGAAAAGTAAATCATTTTCTCCTGAAATTAGTTTAGAAATATCATGTTGGGGAGAGGGACACATGCTGGCTCATTTACAGATATTCTAAGGATTATTTCAAACGTCCAGTCACTATAGGAAGTTTGTACCCTGAAGAATCTTTGGCTTTGTTAAGCTTTGGCTCCATGAAAAGGAGATGGTGTTTATAAGGAGAAAATATGGATGCCTTAAAAATTTGAACATGTTGATTTGGAAAATAAATGTTTAATAAGATATCAATAAGCAAGAAATACAACGGAAGAGGTCTGCATATCTAGATAAACCTAAATCTGTACTTATATTCACTTACCAATGACATATGGTTTTACCTCACTGGGTGAGTAGTAACATTAGAGATTTTTAAAGGTCATGCATTGTGTTCCAAATGTAAACATATAGGGAGGTTTTCGTCTTTATAGTTAAGCCTCAAATTGAATTCAGACACAGGTAATTTAGTGGTTAAAACAAGGTTATTCATGGTACGTCCTGGACAATTTTAGTATCTCAGAAACATGGGGTCACAGACTGGAGTTAAGAAGAGAGTTTAAGCCAATAAGAAATTCAAGCAGCCTTTAATTACATAACGGGGGTTGAATTAATGAAAACACTGCACAGGTCATCATGAGATGCTGGAATTATAAATCAGTTCAAGAAAGTGCTCAAAGAGAAGAAATCAAAACACCACATGGAATAAGTACTTGAAAACAAAGAACCCCATTAATAGGCCAATGTGCCACAACTGTGGATGCCTCGTTTTTTTTAGACTTTCTGGATATTTCCAAAACGTAAGATAAAAATGTTTCTATTCCATATCCTGATCATTATGTTGTTACTTTTTTTTTTCTGAATTGCATCTATGGTTAGGGGAAGAAGGCTTTTCTTGTGTGGTCGCTTAGATGAAAATGTTAGTGACTATTGAAACAAATTTTAAGATTAGCAAAATATATAGCTTGGAGAGCTTCAGAAAAAGTAGGCAGGACTGCATGAGCTGGTCTGCAACTTTGTGCAAATTCAGGCAGATTTTCCTGAAGACAGGCATTTTGTAAACCCAATGTTTACTGGCGATATTTTGACACAAGGTGGACTCTGGTGTATAACTGAAGCAGGGGTGGGTTCTACTTACCTTTACTACTGGTTTGCAATGGGACCGCGCGCTAACCCTAACCCTAACCCTAACCCGTGATGATATCGTGGCGGGTGGGCAGAGCCTCCCGCCGGTTTTACTACCGGTTCTATAGAACCGGACCGAACCCGGAGCAACCCACCACTGAACTGAAGGCAAGGAACTATCATTTGACTTTTGGAACACCTACACTGAAAAAGAGTTGAATATTCTGGAAGATAACATGGAGAGGCTGTTCGTTTTAATTGCCTTTGTTTATTGCCTTTTGATACCCAGAATTATTGTCTGATTTAAGTTTTCTTTGTCTGCATACCTTTTGACTTCAAGACGTTCTTGAGAGGACATTTATTAGATTTAAACCAATACCTAGATGGCATTATTGCTCAAGCAGCAGTGCAGATTTAACGGCATGTACATGGCAAATCTTATTTTATGTCTCCTGACTATTTCTTCCATAGCAGAAAGAGATAAAGAATTGATTAAGGGGAAAAAAAAAAGAATAAATAAAAGTGGAAAATCTGCTGACGCAACATTACATGAGGAATTACATTACTTATTTTTAGATTTATGCATGGAAGACAAAGAAATCTATACGACACCCCCTGCCTCTGACTGTCTTCCAGATCTTAAAAAATAAAACAGGGAGGGGAGAGCAAGCATAATCACTTTGACATTCTTCTATAGCAATATTTTTTCATTCTTTGGTATTGATTTCAAGCTTCTCACTTTCCTTATTCTTGTCAAAGCTCTACAGACATGTCCTAAGCTTGAGAACCAAAATCAGGACTGCGTGCCAATGCTTTGCAATCTTAAATGGTCCCTAAACTCATTGGTCAATAGGTATTGACGAGATCCACAGGCACATTGAATGACCCCACTCTGGAGGGGCATAAACCACAGAAAGTTTGGCAGGAAGAAAAAAGCAAGCGGAGGGGGCTGCTCTAGGCTAGAGTTGGTAAGGCAACAAAACAAAGCTGAATTGTCCATTGACAAAGTGTCAGACATTTCAAATCTTTGATTAGCTCTCTGGCTAATGCCATGCTAAGCAGAAACATTACTCTACACCCCTGAAGCAGCGATACTTGTGTGCATGCTCCCCACCACCAGCACACACACACACACGCACACACACACACACCACACACACACACACACACACACAACTCTTCAGGGAAATTAAGCAATACTGATGAAACTGTGTATGGAGAAAGTTCTTGGATAAATTAACAGCGCAATTACATTACATGACACGCCAGAAGATGGATGAGGAAAACTTGGTCTGTATCATGTTCTGTTTTAAAATTGCAATTTATTTGAGGGTTTTAATGGATGCCTTATTAAAACATCTCAGCATTGGTCAGGCTTCAGCGTATGTCACTGTGGCCCATGATTGATGATACCCTCTGCTGCTTCCCTTGCACTTTTGCAGGGAATTTAAGCAAAGAGGGAATGAACAGAGCTCCGAATGTGTATTGATTGTGTGAAGGTGTGCTGCCTGAGAGCACCGTCTAATAACATTCTCTCCTAGTTGAACTGCTCCACATGAAGGCATTTATTGCAAGAACTGAAATGCTGTATTGTACGGAATGAAAGAATGCTGGGCAAACAAAGGAGAAGAGGGAAAAGAAAAAAGGGGGGTGGAAGAGGCATGCAGAGAGAGGATACATAACTGGAAGCAACGCCATGCAAAGTACTAACAAGAACTGTGTTTTGTGACAGGCAATATAAATATGTAAAAACATGTTTGAAAGCATGATCAAGATACAGGAGCCTGAGGGCAGTTAAGCAAAAACATGCTAAAAGAAATTAAGAGAGAGAGAGAGGGGGGGAGGGAGGAAGGAAGGGAGGGAGAAAAAGAAGGAAGGAAGGAAGGAAGGAAGGAAGGAAGGAAGGAAGGAAGGAAGGAAGGAAGGAAGGAAGGAGCTGGAAAATGTAGAACTATATAATAGTGATGACTGAGTCATTTTTCTTTCCACATGCTATTATTTTCTTCATATGATTGTTACTTTGTCACATGCATTAAGCAAAAGAAAGAAAGGAAAGGATTGTTGAAGATATGTGTGGATGTGCTTGCAAATATAATTTGTAACACATTAGATTATTCCCTTGTGTAAAACTGACAGGACATATGGGATGGGAGGAAAAGCGCATCTATTGTCACATCCATTGTCCTCTTCCCAGTCTCAGCCCATTGCAAATACCCCCATCGCCATATTTTCTATTTTTGATTCTGTAGCTTTTCAGAGTGAATAGTTTCTCATGCTTCATTCCATTTTAGTAGTAGACCCAGCTCTGAGTGGCTGCAGTACTGACATACCATATATTTTATCCTGTGACTGAAGCCACACATTAATAGTATGTATATTCCATTGGTAGAAATAGATTCAGAAACGGAGTTAGTTAAGGACTGTATGATAAAGTGGACACAAAATATTGAAGAACCAATAATGATGGAAACGTGGGAAAAAATATGGGTTAGAAATGTGAAGTTTACGCAAGCCCAAAATTTAAGAGAGAATTTTTATAAAATGTTTTATAGATGGCATCTAGATCCTAAAAAGCTAGCCTGTATGTATCCAAGTGTGCAACCCAAGTGTTGGAGATGTGAATGTGATGATGCCACGTATTATCATATATGGTGGACATGTAAAAAAATTAAGGCATTTTGGATAAAAATATGGTGGATTATTCAAAATATTCTCAAAAAGAAGATAAAATTTACTCCACAGTTCTTTTTGTTAGGTATAATTACAGATTGTACGGTCATAGAGACTAAATTGATTTTAAATTTAATAACAGCAGCCAGACTTTTGGTGGCGCAGTATTGGAAGAAGGAAGACTTACCTACTATTGAAGAATGGACACTAAAAGTAGTGAATTTAGCAGAGATGGCAAAAATTTTGGCATATTTGAAGGACCATTCAAATGAAAGATATATATCAGAATGGAGAAGATGGATTGACTATATTCAAAACAAATATCGGACTAAAAAGCTTCAAATAGCTTATGAATGAGACCAACGTTTTCTTTTTGAATTATGTTTTGTTAGTTGAAAGGCGAGTTAAAGAGCAAGAGGGAATTAGGAGCCTACAGAAAGTTAGCATATTTTAGTTTATGTTTGTTAAATGTTATACCCTGTATTTGCTCTGGGAAGGCCGGGGTGGGGGGAGG
The DNA here is from genome assembly GCF_029215685.1 of Pituophis catenifer annectens. NCBI lineage: Eukaryota > Metazoa > Chordata > Lepidosauria > Squamata > Colubridae > Pituophis > Pituophis catenifer. The sequence continues at coordinate 288,558,451 of NW_027256881.1, forward strand.
GGGGTTGGAGGGAGAGGGGGGAGGGGGATGGGGGTGGGTGGAGGAGGGAAGGGGGATGAGGGATGGGGAAAAATTGTTGTAATATTTGATAAAACTTTTTAATAAAAAAAATAGTATGTATATTTAACTAATATGCACATCTTGCACTGAGCTAGATCTAAAGTCATCCACAAAAAAGCTAAACTGAATTTTAGAATCCCCTCATCTTAATATTTAACAATAAAATGTATTGGAGGAAAAAATAAATTGCTATAGTTTGAACTATTCTGATATTAAAGAAGGGGATGATCTTCTTAGCTACTATCATTAAACATTTGGAAGATACAGATAGTCAGAAGCTTATGACTGGTCAAAGTTATGATGGATCACACCCCCAAAATCTACCTATGATTTGTTTCCACATGGCTACCCCCCGCCAAGCCATGCCACGCCCACCAAGCTACATCCACAGAACCAATCGGAAAAAAAATTGAAACCCACCACTGAGCCCCTTGTACTAAGAAGCTGCTCATTTGAAAGTATTTAAAAGTAAAACAATGGCAAGCTATAGAAATTTCATCGATGAGAACTGAAGAACCATGGAAAGAATCATTCTGGTTGCTGCATCCATTATACTTCACAACATGTAGCTAGTTGTTTTTCCAAGTAAGGAGATTGGTTAAGGAAGTGTAAACAAAGAGTTTATATGGTTTAATGAAGGCTCCTCTGGAAGATAATCCATGTTACATCCATAGGACACTTCTGCTACTTTTACTTCTGTGGGATTATGAATTTTGCAGAAGAGAGGAAGGAATCACACACTGGTCTAAGAAAGAAATGATTGGTGAAGAATAGAATAACTAAACTTGTGGATCTCCAAGTAGTTTTGAGCTGCAACTTACCACAGCAAGGGCTAGTTTGGCTGCTAATTGGGAATGCTGGGGGTTGTGTATAGCAACATATTCAGGAGACAACATGTATGTCATCCTTCTTCAGGATAAACAGAAAGCACAGTTTGCATCCAATATATTTTTAAAATCTGTTTCTGTCCATTCTGTAGGAGATGTTATAAGACCATTGTATTTTACTCAATGTTGCTGTTACCAGGTTGATGTCAACATTCTTACTAGCAATAAAATTGTTGCCCAAAATTTGCCACCATTGGTCCCAATGCAAAAGAAATGAGGGAGCCTCTCCAGCACTTAAGTAAAATGGCTACCTCCTCCTATGTGATAACTCTTTCTTAGAATCATTGACAAGTGGCACTGTGTGTGTATATGGTAAGGATTTCATTTTAAAAGGATAAAGCATCTGACTATTTTTCTCTCTCCTTGTATCCATACATGATAAACATACAAACACACACACACACACATACATTCACTAATCTGCCCTTTTATCCAAAAGGCCAGCCTTGAGTAAGAATAACTTGCTCTCTCTCTCTGACATCTGAGATAAATAAAAAGATAGTTTTCTAGTACAATACAACCTCCCTCTTCTCAGTATCCAAAGGTCAAAAGCTGCAAAACCTAGTCCATTAACCTCTCTAAATGGTTGTGATATTAAAAACTGACTCTCAATATCCCAGGGTCATGATCGAGAGCAATAACCATCGGCAATAAAGAATTATGGCTCTAGTACATTATCCATCTATAAAATGGTCATTTATACACCAGCACACTGGCCATCTGTGCCAGCTGTAGACCACCCATCTCTAAGAATCATTACACACGTTCAATTATGGAGTTATGATAGAAGCAGTAAAGTCTTATTAAGTTTTGAAAGAGAATGCAGAGCTACTTACTTTACATTTAGCAAAATAGTAGAAAAATGAAACGGCAACTGTTCCATCTGAAGGATTGGGGCAAGTAGACAAGACTAATATGAAATGACCAGAAATACTAGAAATCACAAAGCCATAGCCTCAAAATTTAGCATGTGCCTTCCATGAAGGAGCATAAATGACAATGCTTAAATTATCATATTTTGGACCCCGTATGCAAAAACCTAGTTCAAAATGCTGAGAAAGTGGCAGTAAAGAAAAGAGGGTGACCAATAGCAGGGTGAATGGGATTATTTTCAGTAGCTATGGGTGCACTGTTGAAAGATCAGGTTTGTGATAGATGGTTTTGGAAATAATCTCTCATTATGATCACTAAGAGTCAAGACAGGACTTGAGGAAACATAATCAGTCAATAATATTTGAAATATTTGCCATTTCTGCCCCAAAATAGATATAATTGCAGAGATGGTGTCAGAAAACTTAACAGCCCATTAAGTGTTGCACTTGGCAAAAGATGCCAAGGACACCAAAGGCACCTAATTTATATTGGTTCAAAACAAAAGGAAGAAAATAAAAAATGTAGATTAGCAGCCCAGACTAACAAGCAACAAAGAAAGGGCAGAACCCTTGAGCTTCTATTTTAGTTCAGTACAATCCAAGAAGTATGCATTCTAATCCTCAAATTTGCTCCTTTCTCCCTTCTTTCAAAGGGATATTAATAATATATTTTTTTAAAATTTGATTTATATGCCGCCCTTCTCCGGAGACTCAGGGTGGCTTACAATGCACTAAGCAATAGCCTTCATCCTTTTGTATATTTATACAAAGTCAGTTTATTGCCCCCACAGTCTGGGTCCTCAATTTACCTACCTTAGAAAGGATGGAAGGCTGAGTCAACCATGAGCCTGGCGAGATTCGAACCTGCAGTAATTGCAGGCAGCTGGTCTTAATAACAGGGTGCTTTAGACCACTGTACTATCAAGGCTCTTGTTTACAACAACAACAACAATTGACTTGTTTACAGCATTTGACTATTTATCGAGACTGATTGCATTTATTTATTTAGTGCCTTTGAATCAGCCTGACTCCTGGTGATTGCCTAAATAAGGGCTTGCAGTTTCCCATGAAATATTTTGAAGTGGTTTGCCATTGCCTCCTTCCTAGGGTCCAAAGAGAGCGTTTGGCAGAAAGTCACACAGCTGTCTTTGGGACTAGAACAACAGTCTTGTAGTTTCTAGTCTGATGCCTTAAACACTACTCCAAAGTACCTCTCTGTATTGAGGGTGGGTGGGCACTAAAATAATTATATTGTGTTAAGGAATTGTAAAAGTGATATTGTTCCAGATGTTAAGTAATGGTTATCTGAAACCATTCTTTAACATTTGTCTGTTTTGGATAAGGCAATATTTTCTACTAATCAAAGGATGCAGTAATAGATGTTGCTATGGTAGAGATTTTGTGATGATATTTTGGGCTGTTCATATTATAACAGTGAATTTATCAATAAATTAATGATCATTGATAACTATAAAATATGATTTTTTTTATTTTCCTTCTGAGCTTGTACTTTTATTTTGCTTTTTTTTAAAAAAATCTTTCAAATTAGAAAATTATCTTTAATTACAAAAATGATTTTAAAAAAGAAATATTTTTACAAGTGCAGTAATATTCTGTTCTACATGAACACTTCAAACGTTTTAGCAATAGCAGCATAGACAGGCTTATACTTGGAATTCTTATAATATGAAATAATCATTTTGTCATTTTTTCTCTTATTTGTTTAAATTGAATACTCAACATTAGAACCTGAACTTAAACTTTATAATAATATATTATTTTTATTTCAACCCTCCTCAGACCATATAAATGTGTTAGATAGGGTTATAGGCAATATAAATGATATAAGATTACAAGTAAGCACTGTGGCTGGTTTGGACTGCCTGCCAAGTTGCTGACCTGGTTTTTGTGAGCTGGGCTCCTTTGGAAAGCACTTTTACAGTTTACAATTTACTGGAATCCAACTTAGAAGAAATTGATAGCCATTAAATTCTTATAAGGTCAATCTTTTATAAGCAACCTATCATGGACATATATTAAATTATGTACTTGTTTGAGATCCTTACGCTGAAACAGTTTCAAGATTTCTTTTTTTTCATGCCTTCCAAATGTAAAACAAATTGAGGAAGAAGTGCAAAGGTTTTTGCTCAGGGGGAAATGACTAAAACATAGAACAAGAGATGCACTCTGGAGGGCTGGTATTTTCTTTAGAAGACAATGTGCTCATCATGTCTTATATGCCAGTTTATAAATGAACTTTATGCATTCTCTTTTATTTTTATTTTACCTGCATGTGCAGTATGTATCTAGTGCTTTTATGTGTCCCTTTATTTTATTGATTTTTTCCCCTCTGCTCTAATAAATAATGGGCTTCTAAAATCCCACTTCTAAAAAAAACATATTTTTTATATTACTTTCTTTTTAAAACATGTATATTTTAACCAGTCATCTTTATACATGCACACATGATATTACCCAATTATGTATATCCCTTTAAAATCAAAGGGCTACCCATTTCTAATAGAGTTTCTTCTGACATGTATAGTTATGTATTTCCCTGTTTCGATGCCCAGCGGTGACCCATTTATTGGGTATATTTTGTCCTTGAAATCTTTTTTGACATAATGCTGCATGATGGGCCAGTGTGCTTCCTCGTCATAGTAAAATTAAAATTCATCTCTAATTGCTTTTTCAACCCAAACTGGATTATTAATCTTATCATCAGAGCAAAGATGTGGGGAAAAGGAGAGAGATGCAAGCAAGGGGCACAGTGCCAGCAAGACTGCAGTATTCAGTTACACATGAAATGATTTGTAATTCTGAGTAATCACTTAGGACAAGCCCTTGCACCATTTTATCTATATATGACTCTAGGCCAAAGTCAATACTCATAGTAAAATAATGAGATGAAGCTAACTGAGCCCTTTTATTAATGCTCCAAGGAGCAAATCTGATGCTTGAGCTTCTCCCATGGAAAGTATCCAACTTCTTCCTTAAAAATGGGTCATGATGCCCAATGGCAACTGGCTATCAGCATCTGTAAGAATGCTATTAAAAACTTTCTCCACATTTTTGTTTTTGTTTTGGGTATTGTTGTGTGTGCACTATGCCATAGAAACCTGTAGGTGAAACCACATGAATTTTACATTACCTCTAGGCTCATTTGAGAACCCTCTCTCTCTCCTAATAGTTTCTTTTGACTGGCGGTAGAAAAGAGAAGTAGAAAGAGGGGAATTACATAAAGAAAACACAATAAACCTAAACAAATAACACAGTGTGAAAGATCTATGGTTTTTCATAGTGCTGCCAATACTACACAAGCTAACTAAACCAACTGTGCAAAGTTTTCACTGGAGCTTCTGTGTGTATATGTTGTGGCAATCAATATTATTGTTTTGAGTTCAGTATCAGCATTTTTAAGCCTGTCTGGTCTCTGTTGTGAAACATTTCCCCATTCATCTGTGTACACACATACACACACGCACACACAGATTACACCACAAAAAAATAATTAGTTATTGGCAAATTATTTTCATTGTATCAGATACCTGCTAAATTGATAAGCCCCCCCCCTCAATTTCATTCTTTTATGGATGCAGCTTTTATTGAATCTGCCTATTGCAATTATTATTTCAAATTAGCAGTTTTATGTGCTGTGTCAAAGAAATAATAAAGAAATTAGGATGTAATTTAACTGAAATAGTAAGGAAACTTGGTATGTCTAACAAGAATAGCAATTTGACTGATAACTTTTGCTTATCAATGCTACACTCAGCTTTAGATGTATCATTCAAGCAACCTTATGCTTTATTCAAATTAACATTTTAGAAATCATAGTTAATATTGATATAAAAAATGTCCTTATGTTTAAAGGTTTAAGTTACTCAAAACATCATAGATGAGTTGCATAAAGCTTCTTTATACAGATAATAAATATATTTCTCAGGACTACAGATCATTGATTATATAAACATTAGCTTGTAATAGCAACTTTTGTCCTCCAAAATCAGTTGTATTGTTGCATCTAGTTTCACGCTGGTTGCCAAGTTTTCTTCAAAAAATAATTGAAGCCCTAGAAAAGTTTTACAAGCAGAAATCAATAGTCTATCTAGATTAGATATTACTTCATTATGATCCAGCATTATTAGGTCCATAATTTTGTTTTCCATATTGACCAGAAATGTGTCTATTGAAAAGATGATAGCTTTGGTGCCACAATTTTTCCATCAAATAGTATTTAGAATACAGTACCTCTAATATTTGTGATAGTATAATTGCATCCTTCTCTAACTTGTGCATTGGAGTGTAAACTTCTAATTCATTCATTCATTCAATCACTCATTCACTCATTCATTCATTCATTCATTCATTTTGAATGGTTGCCTATGCAACCTAGGGGCAGCTAACAGAAAATAAAACAAGATAAAAGCATCAAAAATAATAATAAATAACAAATACAGGACAGAGATAACAACCAATCAACACCACCAACATAATCATTAAACAAACTGATCCATAAATTCTGGGCCAGCGCCACCTTCTGCTCTCTTGTAGAACACAGCTAGGTTTTTCCCATTGAAATGGTACCTATTTATCTACTCACAATACTGTATGCTTTTAAACTGCTAGGGGGCAGGAGCCAGGGAACAAGTGATGGGACCTCACTCCATCTCACAGAGCTGATCTCAAACTGCCAGAGTAGAGATAGCATTCCCTAACAGAGTTTTTTTCTGCATGCCTTTCACAGGACAAATAAATACAACTGAGGAGGGACAGAACTGCAAGTAATCCATCACTTTCATAACTCCACAGCCAGAATAACTATTTTGAAAAATTTGGAAGCTAAAATTTGTAGATCCATAGAGCACACAATTTGATTGGTATATTATTACAAAAAAAGCTCAGACATATCGACTCTCTGATTGCATATCGTTACATCTAATGCTTTTCTAGATTTATGAAATATTTGTTTGTCTGTTTGCCAGTGCATCAAATTCCATGCAGCTCACAAGACTGTAATAAAAAGTATGACCATCATCATAAATGCATCAAATAAAAAAGAATAGATATAAACATATTTACCCATATTTCAGGGATATTGTCCTTGACAATGTATACATGAAAAGAATTGCTTGCCAATAACCAGTACCTCAAATCCATTAAATTAATTACAAATAGTGAAAAATAATTTAGCAAATAAATAAATAAATAAATAAATAAATAAATAAATAAATAAATAAATAAATAAATAAATAAAGTTCAAGACAGAGCAACTGATCAGATATGTAGGATCTCTTTGTGATACTTTTGTTTTTCTATAGGTTTCTCATGTCTTCCGTATCATTGCTTCTGCATTTTAACAAATCATGTTAATAATTGTTTTACTATATTCCATCCAGATCACAGTTTTAAAGTATATCATGCATTTATACTCTTTTATTCCATAATCTAAAGCAGGATACCATTTGCTTTTCTTGACTGCTTAGCTAGATCCCAACTCTTCTGGGAGTTTTTAGTTGAGTTCTAAAATTAACCATGGTTCAAAATTCTTTGAATATCAGTAGCAAAGAAAAAGGTGAAATCACAACACCGAACAAGAAAAACTTCTAAGGTTTATTGAAACATTGTGCTTAGCTGAAATATAATTGGCTTAGTTTTGGATTACTTCTCATTTTGTGAGAATCCAGCCATAAAGCATGATTAATAAATTGGTTTAATGTGATATGTGAATCCAGAGAATGTGTAATATCTCTATCAATACCCTTGAAGAGTGTTCGGAGATTACAGTTGGTCCAGAACGCAGCCGTGCGAGCTGTCGTGGGTGCACCTAGATACACCCACATTACACCAATTCTCTGCAAACTGCACTGGCTCCCTATTGGTCTCCAGTCACAATTCAAGGTGTTGGTTATCACCTTTAAAGCCCTACATGGCTCAGGGCCAGGTTATCTTTGAGACTGCCTTCTGCCGCATAGCTCCCAGCGACTGGTAAGATCCCACAGAGTTGGTCTCCTCCAGGTCCCGTCAGCTAAACAATGCCGGCTGGTGGGCCCACAGGGGAGGGCCTTCTCTGTGGCTGCCCCAGCTCTCTGGAACCAGTTACCCCCTGAGGTCTGGACCATCCCCACCTATTGGCCTTCCGAAAAGCAGTGAAGACCTGGGTTTTCCGGCAGGCCTGGGGCCATTGATCTCGCTCTTGTGATCTGGTGAGATCCAGCCATGAATGGCGTGAATGAGTTTTTAATGTTTTTAATGTTTTTAATTTTTAAATGTTTTTTTATAATGATTTTTTAAAATGTATTGTGAGCCGCCCTGAGTCTTCGGAGAGGGGCAGCATATAAATTGAATAAATTAAATTAAATTAAATAAAAAATTAAATTAAATTAAATTAAATTAAATTAAATTAAATTAAATTAAATTAAATTAAATTAAATTAAATTTTAAATTAAATTAAATTAAATTAAATTAAATTAAATTAAATTAAATTAAATTAAATTAAATTAAATAATTAAATTGTTCCACATTTTGACACTCCTAATTTATGATCTATGATTTTATTTATTTTTCCTTCAGTAGAGTATGCCTATTCAGAAAGATTCTTAGGAAGCTGAAATATCATCCAACTAAGTCCTCATTCATGTATGTAACTAGACAACTCGTGATTTGTTGGTCATCCTTTCAGAGATATTTCTTCACCTAAATGGAAAAATGATGGGACTTTGAAGTTATTTGCAAACCACCTGCTTGTTATTTCAACATAAAGTGACATGACGCTGATTCAGCTTCAGTGTTTGGTGTAATGACAGTGACTTCACTGGCAATGTGTGCATCTCCTTTCATGTTCAGAAGCTGGTCAGCATAAATGACAATGAAAACTTCTAGCATGTGTTCTTTTGCAAGTTGAAGGTATGCAATGTACAGGTTTTGTTATTGCAGTAGTTTCTCCAATAACTCCACAATCTCATATCACTCAAATTCCATCATTCTCAATTCTATGTTGTCTTGATTAGTTGGGATCTGGCATTAAATGTTCGATGTAATTATGGATTTTCCCTTGAATAATCACTGAAGGATTTCATCTGTTCTTCATTGGAGGGACTTCTTTGACATCAAAGGTTATCATTTGGAAGAGTTACAATATATTTTCCGATGTCCTTCTTGAATCTGTTTGCAAGTAGAGTCATCATTACTGCATAAATTTAGGAGTTCATTAGGTAAAGGTTGCAAATTCCCTATCCTGACATTTCATATAGTAGAAATTAGCAGTTTCATATAGTAGAAATTAGCATATAGTAGAAATTAGCAGTTTCTCCAGGGAATAGGAATGCATGACGGTGAAGCCACACTTTGGCCATGGCAGCAACATTAGCATAAATATTACATTGTGCAAGTTGTGCATCTTGCCTCACTCTTTCTCTGTTGAGGTCATGTTGTTGAAGGCGTGTATTGTCATATTGAGGAATTCTTGCAGTAATTAGTGTTGGTCACATATTCTTGAGTTGATCTTTACTTTTTATTTTTTCTGATTTCCTCCTCATTCTGTACCTTTCCTTGTGATTCAACCTCCATTTCTTCATCTCCCCTTCTCTTTGCCACATCCTGATGATGTTTCAACATGTCATCCCCCTCTCTTTCCACATAATTATGCTGACAATAACAATTTAATTTTTTAACCACACTAATGTATCTTGCTGTATTCACCTCAGAACAGTTTAGGATCCCTGCTGGCTTCTCCATTGAGTTGTAGGAAGCTATCAGAGACAGCTTAAAAAAGGAATGTGTGACCTCCTGAGGGCTAAGGCAGGACAATCTACTTGTTCTCTGGTGGCTGAAGGAGAGGCTGGTGTACACTTAAGGGTATGAAGGGTAAGAAGCAGTTGAAAAATAACATAGGATAGGAAAGAACTAAGGTATAATGGCTAATGTATTTGACTGACACCAGAGAGTTCTAGATTCTATTCCATATGCAGCCAGAGCAGCTGACTTGGTGACTTTTAGCTTAAACTACCTCATAAGTTATTCTGAAGAAATACAATGATTGGAGGTATGTTTGCATCAGTGGTGAAATCCAATTTTTTTTTACTACCGGTTCTGTGTGCGTAGCTTGGTGGACATGGCTTAGTGGGCGTGGCAGGGGAAGGATACTGCAAAATATCTATTCCCTCCCCACTCTAGGGGAAAGGATATTGCAAAATCTCCATTCCCTCCCCACTCTAGGGGAAAGGATATTGCAAAATCTCCATTCCCACCCCAGTCTGTGGCCAGCCAGAGATGGTATTTGCTGGTTCCCAGAACTACTCAAAATTTCCACTACTGGTTCTCTGAACTGCTCAAAATTTCTGCTACCGGTTCTCCAGAACCTGTCAGAACCTGCCAGATTCTCTGCATGCCAGAGAAAGAGAACACAAAGCAATAAAAGGTCTTTCTTCATGTCTTAAAGCCACTGCTTCTCTAAGAGCCACACAATGAGTCAATTCCTACTACTACTACTGGATGGGGGATGGAGCAAGAGATCGAAAACTTTCACAGAATGTTGAAAATGGAGATCATATTAATTTTCAGTCACTACAGCAGTGACCCAACAGCAAAGCAGCAGCCAATAGCATTGAAGCAACCACAATTTCCCCCAGGAATCACGGATCCCAGATTTTGGACACATTCTGTAGCTTCGGCAATCTGAGGTACCTTTTTTCAAAAACTGTTGCCCTATGGTGCAGCATTTCATACATTTAAATACAGTGATAATTTCTGTAATATATAGACAAAGAATGCTGATGTTTCTATGTCTTTTTATTCTCAGTTATTCTTCTGCTATCAATCTACTGTCAAATGTTAATTTTTCAGCTAATGCTATTTGTCAGATCCTTTCAATCCAATGCTCAACTATATAACCTGAGGATGTTTTCCAGTTCTGTGGTAATTCTGTTTTTGCTTCCATCAGCACAAGAGTCTTTTTAAAAATCATAATGGTTGCTTTTTGACTGTCTGGACATAGTGAAAACAAAGCTAATTGTAGATGTAAATTGATTAGTTGTTGTATCTGATGTCAAACTAAAAACATATGGCCAGATTTTTTTTCCCTGCAGAGGGTCTTTCTACCACATATGAATTAAACATGCTTTTGTTAATAGTGCTTCCAGTAATGACAAAAGGCCACCTTATATGAGATTGATCTTCACTCGTACAAGGTGCTCTGTGTAAATGCTTTTAGAGACAGATTTGAATATCTTTTTGGAGTATATTCCGTGGATTGCAGAACCAAGAAAAATCCCTTATTAGGAATACTCGACTATGTAGATCAGGGGTCTCCAACCTTGGCAACTTTAAGCCTGGTGAACATCAACTCCCAGGATTCTGGAAGTTGAAGTCTGTCAGGTTTAAAGTTGCCAAGGTTGGAAACCCCTGATATAGATAGTTTCAGTGTTTAAAGCAGTTCTTGTTTGAACCCTGTATAATTCACAAGTTATGTAGCCATAGCACTTAGACTTATATACTGCTTCAAAGTGCTTTATGGCTCCCTCTAAACAGTTTACAGAGTCAGCTTATTGCCCCCAACAATCTGGGTCCTCATTTTGCCAACCTCGGAAGGATGAAAGGCTGAGTCAATCTTGAGCTGGTCAGAATTGAACTCCTAACAATGAGCAGTGAGTTAGCCTGCAATACTGCATTCCAACCACTGTGCCACCACGGCTCATGTAATATGTAATATATATTATTACAGTGTATTAGATATATAACATATATTGCATTATGTAACATAATGTAAACTATTTGAAGTTTATTTTCTTTAATATTTATCTGTCTATCCTTTAACACTGGTTTGCCTTTTTCATAAAGAAATTCAATCTACATAAATCTTTTTCTTTCCATCCTATGATTCCATCCTATAATTCACCACAGAAATATGAGACTCTAGAAAGAGAATCAAAGGCAACATGTAGTCTTCAAGAAGCATGTATATTTCAAAAGACGGTTTGATTGTTTTGGCTCCACAGTGAGCATGATAATTGAAAGAAAAGAAGAAATGATAAGCTTGGAATTGAGGCAGGAATTCCACAAATGCTTCTGGAATTATTGATAGAGAAGAATATTTGTAGCTCAGGGTTGAACTGTGGGGGTGCTCTTTGGTGCTTTTTGAACTTGGTGGTTTTCTTGAAGAAAATATATTAATTTGGTATTGAAATATCTGCAAGAAAACCACCAAGCTTCTGGAATTGTCTTTTCAGTTTTCATGATCACTGATGGGATATATCTTAATATATTGAATAACAACCACTGATTACTGTGCACCATTTAAACCTACTGAAAGCATCACCCCATTAACTAGGATAGGCTTTATCCTAGTCCACTGAGTCACCAAATCAGTCAGAATAAGTTTAATATATAGATTGCCAACCTATATATTAAACTTATTCTGACTGATGGGAATTCCTATTTTTACATATTATAAATGCAATTTTGGAAAGTTCTGCAGCTCCTGCATCAGTAGGAAGATATGACTTTTCACCAGCTTTGGTGACTCAGTGGACTAGGATAAAGCCTATCCTAGTTAATGGGGTGATGCTTTCAGTAGGTTTAAATGGTGCACAATAATCAGTGGTTGTTATTGAAACAGGACACAGAAAACATATTGCAGGAAATAAAAAGTAGCTTGAAGAAATTATGAAGCAGATGTCAACACAACATTCATTGGGGTTTTCCTCTCATCTCTATGTGATTGCAAATGCAAAGCTTGTAAAACAACTCACAATAGGAACATAGAAACTATTGTTCCATCTATGTTTGGCAATATGACCTTCCAGACATTGCTAGACTACAACTTCCACCCATCCCTCACCATTACTCAGGCTGATTAAGAGTGATGAAAGTTGTAATTCAGCATCTGAAAGGTGACACCTTACCCTTCATTAATCTACACCGATTGGCTGAGATTCTCCTGGATTTTAGACTGAGGTTTTTTTCAGCCTAACTTGAAGGTGCCTGAAACTGAGCATAAGCCTGCTCAATGCAAGCATGTGTTTTATCTTGAACTACCAGACAGTATACACCAGCAAAACAACTCCTTAATATATAAACAGATTGGCGTTTCTTCTCTTCAAAACATCTCATATTTTAAAATATAAATATATCTACAAAGAAAATCTCCAATGACAGGATTAAAAATGATGCATGTGGCTTGTTGCAGGTTTAGAGTAGAAAATGTTTTGGGGACAACACAAAAAGCAAATAATACATGAAATAAAATAATAATAATATGTGGAAGAAAAAAAAAAAGAACTGCATGTGTCTTTCAGCCAACATGGGGCAGTGGGGTGGGGGTGGGAAGATCCTTTAAGCAGGTTTCAGCACTGCTTTTTCTGTGCTTTTAGTACTTAAAAGTTTTGTGATAAATTCACTGAGAAGTGAAACATTAATTTGTGTGAGCAGAGATTGCAATTAAGTTTTATGCACTTTCATGTAGCATAATATGCTTTACAGCAAATCCTACTGTGAACTAAATTCAGGCCCAGTAGGAACAATTCTCTTGTCTTTAAACTACACTGATTGACTGAGTAGGAACTAATTCCTTTTTTGTTCTCTGTGCCTTTGAGTCAGTCTTGACTCCTGATGATTGCCTTGGCAAATCCCTGCAGTTTCTTGGCAAGATTTTGGAAGGGGCTTCTCATTGCCTGCTCCTGAGAAAATGACTGGTCCAAAGTCACCCACTTGAAGGTGCGATTAGAGCCAGGGGTGAAATGCTCACGGTTCGGACTGGTTCGGCCGAACCTGTAGCGATGGCAGCTGGTAGTTCAGAGAACCGGTAGCGATGGCGGCACAAAGCTCTACCCACCCGCACAGTCATCATTACTTCCTGGTTTTAACCATGAAGTAACCTGTTTTTAATCTTCTGAGTGTAACCCCTCAGAAGGGTTTGCAGAGGGTCCGCATGTGCATGTGACATGCGCGCAAACTTCCGAACCGGTTGGGAAGGTAAGTAGATTTCACCCCTGAGTAGAGCTCCCAGTTTCCTGGTTTCTAACCAGCTGCCTTAACTACTATACCTAACTAGCTCTCCTAGATAAAAGCTGAAAAACTTCACTTGTTCCAGAACATGTGGGGCAGTGGCCCAATGAGGCTTCTAGTCACAGAAATGAGGTATCCTACTATCAGATGGAATCCCTATGAAATTCTTTATGTTAATAGTCAGTTACTGTATTAGGTATTTGTAATAGATCTGTTCAATGCTTTGCAGAGGAAAGTTTTCTGCAGCAGTTGCATGAACCTGGAAAATAGCATAGTTACTTTAATAAAGCAAATTGCCTGGTCCCAAGAATCTCTCCCAAATCACATCCAAAGTATTACATGGCCCTGATTTGTAATTATATAAATGGAGAGTTATTTTAATTTATGGATCGTATGTATGGATAGATATTATTAAGTATGGTTACTTATCTACTTTTCGTTACTATGATTAACAATCCTTTTATTCTTCTTCAGCTTTTAATCCAAAGACATTAACTGACCCCGAATAGGGTAGCAAATGTATTAATTGGGACTGGCTATTATGATTATGTAACATCAGCATTTTGCCACCTTGCACTAAGCTCAGTTTTAAGGTTTCATATTAACCTTTGAAGAGCTAAATGATTTGGAACCAGGCTGCATGTGGCATTCCCTCTTCTCATACTCTGTAGAAGGAAAATCTCAGGAAGAATTAGGTTTAAATGGTAAAGTTAGTCTTTTTCAACTGTCTGTATATATGACTTATAGGTAGGCAGATGGACAGACATAGATTCTTTGAATGTTGATATTGCAGAAAACTACTGAGAATGCCATTGAATAACCCCCAAAAAATCCACCCAAATGACTCATAGAAGAAATATAATTCTTACTTGAGACTCAAATGATCATACTTTGGATACATTGTGTGAAAATATAGCTTTAGGAAGAACTCTATAATGTTGGGAAAGATGGAAGAAAAGTATTGTGAATAACCTTCAGCAAGGTGGGTTAATTACATCAACATCAATGCAACAGTGCACCATTGTAAGACCAAATTGGAAACAAATCATCTTGAAGTAAATAATAAGTAATATTAATTGATAAAATTAATATTATGGACTTTAATATTTATGGATTCCAGAGGATGGCAGAGGACAGGAAGGCCTGGAAGAACATTGTCCATGGGGTCGTGATGGGTCAGACACAACTTCACAACTAACAACAACAATTTATAAAACTAGTATGCAGTTTGACTAACAATGATTCTGGGTGGCTCACAACAGTAAAATAAATTAAAATAAAACATAAAAGGTAAAGATAAAAGAAAGCAAATGCATTGAAGTGAAGGGTCTCCTTTGCATAAGACCCAGGAGAAGAACAGGGTCTTCACAATTGCTTTAGGACATGGCTGAAAAGTCAAGACTTCATAGTTCTAAACAATAGCAAATGGGAACCATATTGTTCCCAAGGGCAACCTCATTCCAAAGGGTGGTGCTGCAGAGAAAATCTAACTAAATTGTCACCACAGTTGAAACTAACTTGATATTATATTAATATGCCCTACTTGTACAACATATTTGACAAGAGGTGACAGTTTAACTCCAAATGCTTTGAAGCATGAAGACATCTGGATTAATTTCAGCACAGTTTTAGATTCAGGTTAAGCATTAAAATAGCCATGCATTCTCTGATGGATATACTTTATCAGGAGCAAGACTTGATGAAGCATAGGGAATATAAATATGTTATATTACAAAGGTTGATGGAGCAGTAAAACATTTAGTGATCTACATTTTTGTTTAGTTCTTAATAAGAACTGTAAACAGTTAAAGAAATATTGTGTTACTTAAAATTTTGAAAATGAAAATAGTTGCTTGATTTTTTCTTTTCTTTTCTTTTTTCTTTTTTGATAGTAGAACATAGGACTAATGATTAAAATTGCAGTGAATGTTTAACTATGTCTGAACCTTAGTCAGTAGCAATTTCAGCAAATTTGGAATGAAACAGCAGCTTGACCATTAAAGATATTTTCTTCTAAGCAGTAATTGAATCTAAAATACCATTTCAGTCAATCCCTTTCCCGTCTTCCTCCTCCTTAAAAAAAAGTGCAAATCTCAATTACACCCCCGGGAAAAAGGTCTAGTGTTCACACTTCATCAAAAGGAGATCAAATACTTTAAACTGTTCTTTTCAAAAGTTAATCACTTCCAGATCATCATTAACTATATTTTATTTTTAAAGCAAGGAAAATCTAGTTCTGAAAATAACAACCACATTCAAAAATTGTTGGTAAAATTGCATTCTGCACTTTGATCTAGTTATCTGATAAAATTTAAAATTACACTGGTAATGAATATGAATATTGGTTCTTTCAGGCACACGTATATCCAGTTACGGAATTTGATAGGAGTTAAGCATAATTATTTGTATTCTAGGTTACAGAAACTTACTGCAATGTTGGTTATGACCAAGAATGAGTCTAAATCAAGTTGATATTGAAAGCCAATTCATATCAATTGAATGTCAATCCTATACTGATCGTAGGTGGGGAAAAGTAAAATGTCTTTATGAATACTTATAGGATTTTACAGATAAGTGATATCATTGGTGTTCAGCATACTTGACTATCCCAAGCTGTATACTTTCTTTAACAGCGGTATGAAATCCTGTCTAGCACAGGGAGCATATCATTTTCCCAAGAGCATCCACAGGATGGGATAGGGGTTAAAAAGGTCACCATCTTGATTTTTTTTAGCCCGCCAGTGCAGCTCCTGACTTCTCCTGATTAGAAGAATGACCAATTTATAGTACCTTCTTGGGGTCAGCTTCAGTTGATAACCCTGCAAGCATTCTATTAGGCTCTTCCTGAATACCTATAGTTTCTCACCTAAATGAGGTCAGAGAGAAAAGAATTCCAACTGGAACTTTATGAAGGAAAAGGATATTGGACACCTAAGAAAAAGAGCTCGCAGAAGAGAAAGAACAAGCAGACTTCTTAAAAGCATCCATCCTCACACCACCAATATCTATGATACAGTACAAGGCCACATTATTTGAAAACATAACAATGAGAATTTGCCAAACCACTACAGGAAGAATATTTATTTGAGAAAAAAAAAAAGAATATACACTCCAAATGAAGTCTTGAAAGAAGCACTAACAGTGTAACACATTCTTTCTGAAAATTAAAGAGTGAGAGAGGGAAAAAAATCACTGATAGTTCTTATCCAAGAAATCAGCTTGGAGAGTTTGCAAATTAAAACAATACATTAATAAACACATCCCAACTGTTCTGATTTCTCCCTCCTTGCTTTAGCATTCCACTGAATCAAAACATTCACCCTACATAAACAGCTCTATTTATTTGGGATCAATCCCATGTCCAGTCCCCTCAACTTTCATCTTCTGCTATACCTTCCTCACCAACATAACACGAAATTTCAGACCTGACATATGTAATACTCATATTAGTCGGATATTAATTTTAGTGACTCAGATCTATTTCCTCTGGTTTCTTTATTGCTGAACATTTGTACCTCATATGCCTTCCCAAAATATATTTGTATAATTGTCACCATGAGAGTGTGATCAAACTTTCAGCAGATTAAGAGGTGTGATTCTCCCTTGCTATCAACTCATATCACAATTTTGGCAATAGTTCCTTTGCCCAGCATTCCATACGTAGACACCAATTTAGTTATTACAATATTGGCAAACATTAGTAATAGGGAGCAGAGCCTTCACCATGTCTGGCAGAACAAACCTTCTATCTGAATATCTCGTTTGTGCTGGATTCTATTTTTAGGTGACTTCTCTCAGCTCTGCTTAGATGCCGTGTCTTTGCAAGATCTTTCTGAACTGCTATTTCAAACAAAGTAACTGCACAGTTTGAATAATCAGTAAGGTGACTTTCACTAGGTCAGCCGCATCAAGAGACAGCTGTGTAATGCGGTAGGATGCCTTGATATTGTGCCAGAATGCTTCTGTATCTATTTAATGCATATGTCCTATATTACTCCTGAATTGTGAAATCTTCAATATCATCATATATCTGCATATTAGGTTGGCCTGAAGATTCATGTGAAGCATCGGACAATTTTTCTCCTCCACAAATACTAGTCAGGCTATTTTAATTTTAAGCATGTGGATTCTGAAGGGAAATCTGCTTCTAGGTTTACCCTTGACTGTCCCTGGTGACAAATAATATAAGCTCCCAAATGTGTTTTGACCTTCTTAGGCTAAAGGCCAAATCTTCAAAGCAGTGCTGCTAAAAATGTTCCAGAGGAGATAGTTTACTAGAGTGCCACAACTCATAGCTCAGTCCTGCATGAACACCTTTGACAGCAGATGATGGCTAAACAAAAACAGAGTAAGAATATGATCTCTGTAAGAGATCTCTCCAGCCTAGCTTTTTAAGAAAGGAAGTGTTTTGAAATAACTTCCCCTTTACAGCAAGATTGGTTTAATCGTAGTCAGTTCACAAATTCTAGCTTTGATTCAGAAAATCAGCAGTGATGTTATCTTATAGAATTTAGAATAATTCTATTCATCTCAAGCTAACCTGTCAACCTGCTACACATTGGGCATTTATTTATTTTTATTTTATTTCGAATTTATATATCACACCTTCTCCCGAGGGACTCAGGGCGGTGTATAGCCAGATAAAAACATACAATACAAACATTAAAAACAATTAAAAGAATATATATTAATTTGGCCCCAGTTTAAAATGACAAACCAATTAAAAATAAAAATATTTAAAAATATGTTAAGCCAGCCCAGCTTGCTGAAAAAAGAAAGTTTTAAGGGCACGGCGGAAGGCACTGAGGTCTTGGATTCTCCTTATCTCTGGGGGCAGCTGGTTCCATAGGGTAGATGCCCCCACAGAGAAGGCCCTCCCCCTGGGGGTCACCAGCCTACATTGTTTGGCTGATGGCACCCCGAGGAGGCCTCTCTGTGGGAGCGCACGGGTCGATGGGAGGTTGTCGGTAGCAGCATTCTCTTTCTATTACACTATGACTATCTTCTGAAAACTGTGAAACAATAAAAACAAAATCAGTGATCACTGCCAAATGAACTAACCCAGATATCTGAGAAATTGACAATGAAGGAAGATTACATCAAGATGGGTCATAGCAAAATAAATAAATAAATACATGGATTACTACATAACACACACATATATAAGGCTATATAAGGAGATTCTAGTTCTAATCTATTGCTGGCATTCAGGCAGGTATTTTAGTAAAAGAAAGAAAGGAGAAAATTAGTGTACATATTCACATTTAATTAATAAGTATATAAAATAAATTTAAAAATTAGACTAAAGACCAAATTTAGGGAAAGATGCTAATCAAATATATTTTAATAAATTGTATGATTCCTGAAACAGCAACACTGTTATGTATTATAGTCTGAATAGATTTATGAATAGAATTAAATTTACAAGGCATTATTAACTGTATTCAAAATCTAAGGAGGTAAGCAAAGATTCAAGTGACTGAAAAAGGTCTGTGTCAATGAATCAATGCAATATAAGAAGGGGGATATAATATCAACATTTTGATGCTTATTTGATATTTTTGTTTCAGAAACACAAAGGCATGGCCAAAAATGTTGCAGGAACATGTTGATTTAATTATAATTCCATTGCTTGAATTCTAATTAATTTCTAATTTCTGATGTTTAGTGGATAATTCTCCAATTATTTTTAAAGATCCTCCTCTGATCCTCCAAAAGCAAAGGTGGACAATCAATATCCTGGAAATGTATGTGAGTCATAGCATTTCCAGACTACTACTGGGCAGGAGCCACTGGGTTTAAAGAAAGAATGCACTAGTTCTGGAAAGACCAACAACTGGAATCAGAACAGAGAGTAGTCGATAAACATTGGTTTATAAGACAAAATAGGGCATTCACAGAGGCAGAATTGGAAGAACTGCAAAGAAATCAAAACCTTGTCATAAGTAACTCACATTGTAGAGGCAAATCAGAAGGACCTGGCAATAGAGAAAGACAGCATACTCATTGAATCCTTCTCATTTCCAAACCAGGCATCCTTCCCACTGCCTTTCCTCAGAAAAAACAAACTCTAACTAAAAAAAATAATTGAAATAAAGAAAAACTGATCATCAATTATTTTTTACAAAACAGCACAAAACAACAGAATAAGGTTGTTTGCATTGAGGTTTGTCACAATGTAACAGCTAGCACAAGTATTAAAAGATGCCAATAGTGGAATATCAAATATAAGCACCAGTTTGCAAGAAACAAACTAACCATCCTGGCTGCAGATATAACTAAATAACTGAGATAATAACAATAACTTTATTGTCATTGTACATGTATACACAGTATACCCATACAACAAAATTCACTTAACACCCAAAGACCAGGTCCAACACACATAACAAGATACAAGATCAACAAAGAAGAACAAAAGCCAAACAGTACACTAATAAAATGGAAGACTCCTTGCTAAGCACTTTAATAGCATATTCAAAAGAGGTGAAATCCAAGATTTGTTAACCTCTGGTAAAACCTAACTGTTAATGAATGATGCAGCAAAAGGGGCAGCATCAGGCAACTATAGGCCAATTACCTGCTTACCAACAATTTTTAAATTACTAACTGGGATCTTTCCACCTGAGCAGAAAGGAAATTGGAAAATAAACATCTGTTCATGTTCTATCATTTTTCTCTCAAAAACCATGTACTTCACTTCTAATGTACAGACACTTAATGACATGATCTATTAGAAATGCTAAGGAAAAATAAGTGTTGATAATAACCATGATCCTACACATAACACATTCCAATACTAACCTATATAAATATCCTTACCTGTAGCATACTGTTCATATTAATATGGTCAAAATTTACTCTTTGAGCAATACAGAACCCTACTTTCTCCAGGAACTTCTTAACATTCTTTCAATCTTTGAACCAAAATCATACCATACTATAAGCAAGGCTTTTTGACATCATTAGCTACTTAGAATATAGAACATAGTATAGTAGTGTTGGAAGGGACCTTTAGGTCTAGAGGTCTTCTCATCCAATTCCCTTTTCAAGCAAAAGACTACACCATTCTGGACAAATGGCTGTCCAATCCATTTGAAAACTTCCAGTGATGAAGCACCCTCACTTTCCATAGATAAGCCCTTCCACTGATTAATTGTTTTCACTGTTAGGAAAATTGCTTTTAGTTCTAGGTTGGATCTCTTCTTAGTGATCTTCAACCTGTTACTTCTTGTCCATTAGCTTTTTTGGTAGCTGCAGCACTGCAAATTCATGGTAGTCTACTAGGATGCCTAGAGTCCTCTCACAGTTACTATTGTTGAGCCAGGTACCACTTATTCTATACCCGTGCACTTGGTTTTTCTTGCCTTTGTGTAGGAACCTAACTTTTTTCATCACTGAGTTGCATTTTGTTGGATAGGGCCCAGTCATGATGGGTTCACGGCTAAAGAATTACAAGATTTGAACTAAAAATTTACCACTACCAAATTTCTTTGTGCCTTCAGATCTGTTTTCTAATACTCCAAAGTTCTCTAACATGGTGCTTCTTTTAAAAGAATTGGGATTAAAATGGAGGGGACATTATTTATTAAAAAAAACATGGCAAACAAAAAAGTTTCTGATGAGTTGATTATTTGAGCATAAAATAATCAGCATATTACCAGCCTCAGTACTGGTAGTAGCAGCAAAAATATTCCTTGCTTATAAAATACATAGAATTTAACAATAGTTATAATATACAATTAAATATAACAATCTCTATTTGACCACATCTGCATCCATTTAAGTGACATTTGAGGTGTAGTCAAATGATCAATGGAGAAAATTTGATATATATCTAAAGGACTCATCACTTGTATAAGAATGGGATACTTAAAAGAGCATTGAAAAAGCCAAGCGGTTTGAATTATACCAAGATAAAGTCCCAAAGGTGTTTTTCAAAAGGCAACTGGACTTTCTTGGATTTTTTTTCCTTGAAAATATTTCTTTTTTCATCCAATAGCTTCTTCAGTTCTGACACAAACTGACTTTTATTTACCCAAATAAAAATTTTCAGTCACATTTATGTTTGTTTTAATGAAGGCACTATTAGTCAATGAAGCTCAATCAAGAATAGGTAAAAAACGATGCCAATGAACCTGTTCTATGGTTAACTATGCATAATAATACACTAAAATGAATGTATGTAATCAAAGAATCAAAATTATATAATATAACATGAGGGAATCTTATCATGATAGCTTGAAAAACAATTGATTTTTAATATACAGTAGTTTCTAAAAATGATTTTAAATATTTTTTTTAAAATGCCAAGACCTGAGAAAAATTATACTAATCACCTTTCTTCAGCACTGCCACACATCAAAGGTAATCAGGTGTCCTGAGTTCAGCCAGCATTGTTTCCGCTCAAAAACTGTATATATCGCAGTGAATTTGGAATGTCTAACAATAGTCCTTACAGTACATATTTGGACACTTAATTCTTTTGAGGCACTCTTACAAAGTCAAAATTAATCAAAAGAAAGGAAAGGAAATCTCAATGTTGACTTTCAGAATTCAAGCCTAACATAAAAGCTGCTAAAACAACATTGCTGTTGGGGGACAAACCTACAAGTACACGGAAATGTGGAGTTAGGGCAGTTGCAGTAACCTTAACGCAACCCTGCCGAGCCTACCAATTGCCTACATCTGGTATGTAAACTAACCTGCTGCTCTGAGCGCCTTTGACAGAGGACCATATGTCTTGCAACTGGTAGGCAGAGGAGAGCTGAGTGCATGGAGTATTGAAGATTGTCTACATTCAATATGCCTTTGCATGTGATTGGATTATATTAACACCTTCATGCTAGTATAACATTTCTGGCTTCTGAAACACTACCTCTCCTTAGGCCTATATTTGGGGTCCAGGATGGTTATTTCAAGTCTAATGAGGCAATATCTTTTACTCAAGTAATTATATACTTCCAAATAGTCTAGCCTTGAAGAAGAAGTCAAATTACTTCGAAGTCAAACTCTACTTTTGTTTCATTTTTTTAAGATTTAGAAGGTCCATAGAACATTTCCTTTTAAATCCTCAGAATTCTCTAGTCGGTCCTGTCAGTTATGGAGAGGGACTCTACAGTTTCCCATTATGGTTGAGCCTGCAACATTTCCCAGCTTTGTTCTTTTCACCCTTTCAACTATCCTCTAGATAATTCAATGCAGATTAACACAAGAAGTTTTCCTGTAAGCAGTAACACAAACCAAGATGTGTCTTTTACCTCATAAAAAATTAATTCACATCATTTAATATTAAAGAGGTTTTATTCTTACTGGCCCTGCACATCCATACACACACTTCTCTCAAAAATACCAACCATTTCTGAGTAACTTCAAAAAATATACTTTACAGGGCCTGTTACAGAATAATTTTACAATTCTGTATAGAATTTTCATGTTAAATTTCTAAAGAGACCAAAGATGTTCACAGATACGTGCAGTTAAACAACATATAAACTTACTGCAGAAAATATAGGGCAGAGAAATAGACTCTTAAATCAAAATTCCTATATATGTCCTGTACGCATAATATAAATATATTTTGTATAAAATGAATCTTTAAAAGAAATAGGTAAAGAGATGAATATTTTTTTATTTGCTAAAGAATATAATATGTCACTATTTAAAATGGAAGGGAATGATCTATAGGTAAAATAGGTAATTCTTGTATAGTGATATTATGACATAATTTAAACTATAGTTTAAATATATAGACCAGAATGAAACAATTTAATTATTTAAACCCAACAATTTCTGTGTGATTATTTTGGATCATTTCATCAGACACAATGTATGTGAAGAACATTATTCTTATCCAGCTGGATCACTTTGAACCAGTCACTCACTCTTAGCCCAACCTACCTCACAGGGTTGTTGTTGTAGAGAAAACAGGACAAGGAAGGAGTATTACGTATGTTTGCCATCTTGAGTTGTATAGATATAAAAAAGGCAGAATAAAAATCTAAAAACAGACAGATAAAGAGTATCAGCTTTCCTACAATGAGAACTTTTTCCAAGACAGTGTGGCTTTAGTATGAATCCTTTGGTTCTTATTAATTTATTCAAATGAAGTATCAAATTAATTCAGAATCTGGGATAATCCTACCACTATCCTACATTGCCAATATCTTGCAATTCATACTTATAAGAACAATTAGAATAGTATCCACAGAGGCAGAAAAGAGGAGGAACTATTAAATGTACATGATGATGTAATGACAATGCTGTAATTTACGTACTTCCAAGGATGCTATTTGCATGATAACATCAGCACATATATAACAAGAGCAATAGTTCTTAGTCTTATACACTGCTTCACAGTGCTTTATAGCCCTCTCTAAGAGGTTTACAGAATCAACATATAACCCCCAACAATCTGGGTTCTCCTTTTACCACTCTCTGAAGGAGACAAGGCTGAGTCAACCTTTAGTCGCGAGAATCTAACTGCTGGCAGTCAGCAGAATTACCCTGCAATACTGTATTCTAACCATTGTGCCACCATGACTAATATGTCTTTATTTCAGTATAATTGTGGCTTGTTTTAGATATAGCTACTACTACTTCAATATGCATTTGATACCTAGTTTTGTCAATTGACTTCACTCGTTTGGCTTGTAGTTGACAGAGATGATAAATGATCAGTTCTCAGAATGTCATAGCTGCCATCCTATGCTTGAGCTTCTAATTTGCTAGCTCAGGAGGAGGGAAGGCTACCGACTTATTGTACTTTCCAAAGACACCATCTCAAGGTCAAAACGTGGGAATGGAATGCAGCGGCTCACCAACCAGTCCGCCATTGAAGAGATTGTTCCCAAAACAATTTATTCAAATATAATTGGATGAAAAGGGGAAGAGAGAAACTAGATGGGGAAAGTTAACTCAGAAATTTTGGCATAAAAACTTCAGTTCTGATTTTGCTATACTGCTTTGTTTTCAGTAAAATGTATACCTTTCACTACAAATGGAGTTGAGAATCTTTTTTGACCCTCAAAGGACCAAGTTGGGGCAGGTCTGACACAGAGATTTGTTGTGAACAACAAAATGTCACATTTGGTACTAATAGCTTAGACAGAGAGTTGGCAAAACTTTTTCCACATTCTCTATTCATTTTCCAAAGTACCCAAGTTAGTTTTGGGATCTGGCATGGTTCTGACTCTTCTGATTCACTTCCCACTCCAGGCTTTCTAGCATGTGACTCAATATGCTACTGTTAACTTGAGAATTGCTAATTGTGGTGGATTCTTTCAAATAGTAAGAGAATCTGTTAAGCACTGGGGGGGGTGAGGTGGGAGGAGAAGAAGGATGAAAGGATCTTATGAATTTAATAAGAAGATCAGAGCAAAGAAGAAATCTTTTTAAAACACAGTAGCTTCCCATTAATCTTGTGGTTTCAAACCAGATGTACTCCAAATCTATGGATTTTATTACATGTATAACATGTAATTTTTTTCGGTCCCCCTTCTGAGCTGTTCACATTATATTTTAATTCAGTTGATTACCACTAGCGTTTACATATTTCTTTGAAAGTATGCTGCTGGAAGTTGTTATAGAACATCTTTCCCAGCATTATGAAAATTTTAGAAAAGGGAGCACTGCTGTGAGAGAATCGTATTCAGGCTTGTATGAATCAACTCCATCATGCAGGGTTGCTGGGCCAGTGGGAAAATATTGTTACTATGGATACAGGGGTTAAATGAAATATAATTTAACAACTAAAAAAGCCCTAGTAAAAAGAAACAAATCACCTTTCTACCACCGCCTGAGATATCAAACTCACAACATTAAGCCAGAAATGGAAACCTTTTCAGCTGGAAGATTGACAGGCTCATAATTTTAGTAGAAAAATTTGCTGCATGATTCTCTCTCTCTTTCACTCTCACTCTTATGTTCTGCTTCTTCTGAGAAATTTTGTGTACAAGATGATGTTTTCTCACAGATTTATTTATTTGGAAGGTTCAGTTTCAGACACAAAGGCAACCTGCTTCTAAGGCTACCCTCAGCACTACTTGAAATGAAGTTTAAAATGGTAGTAAATGTTACTATTTTTAGAAAAAAAATTGAATGCAAGAAAGCACAGCAGTTGTTTTTTTTTATTTGATTTATATCCCGCCCTTCTCCGGAGACTCAGGGCGGCTTACAATGTGCTCAGCAATAGCCTTCATCCTTTTGTATATTTATACAAAGTCAGCTTATTGCCCCCACACCTGGGTCCTCAATTTACCTACCTTAGAAAGGATGGAAGGCTGAGTCAATCTTGAGCCTTGGCGAGATTTGAACCTGCAGTAATTGCAGGCAGCTGGTCTTAATAACCAGCTTAATAACAGGGTGCCTTAGACCACTGTACTACCAAGGCTCTTATAGTTGAGAATACATGAGAATTTTTGGAATGCCATAAAACTGCCTGGAAAATTTAGGGCTCAATTATGAAAGTTGAAGATTCATTTTCAATTTTGATGAATGGCTTGATTTAATTTTGAGGAATAGTTACAGAAGCAACAGATAAAAATCAGTTAAAAAATCAGTTCCCCTATGTGCATGTGGATGTGCATTTGAAGTTGGATGATGTGGCTATATACAAAGCCATTGAACATATGAGTATTATAGAAGTTTTGTTATATTCGTTTAATTAGATAGGAACAGTTTTAGTTGTTATCACTCTAGAAAGGTCTATTCAAAAGTTTAGAGCATCTTCTTTTAAAAATAGAATGCAAAATGAAGGGCTTTTTAGTGTAGTGCAGAAATAGAGACTGTTGAATATTAAATATATGTATGTATTATTTTATAATATTTATATGTTGCCCTCTACATTAATGGATCCAGGTGGTATACCTTTACTCAGATTCAAACTTGGGCTTTCTGCATGTTAGGCAGTTGAATGTGTTATATATATATATATATATATATATATATATATATATATATATATATATATATATATATATATATACACACACACACACACACACACACACACACACACACACACACACATACATTGTGTGTGTATAACAATACAAATGTTCTTAGGATGCAGGTATTATCAAAGTTGAAGAACAGATAGTCCTTGCTTACCACTTGTCTTCTTTAGAAACTGTTCAAAGTTACAACTGTGTTAAACAGAAAAACAGCTTTGTAACCATCCTTTGCAACTATTTACCTGCTGTCATGATTTCCATCTGGGCACTTTGCAAGTGGCCTACATTTACAACTATTGCAACATCCTTCAGTCATGTAACCCCATTTGTATGCTTCACAACTGTCTTCAGATAAGCAGAGTTAATCAAGTTAATGGAAATAAAACTGCAAATCATTGCATACTTTACTTTTGTTTAGGTACATCATTTCTCAAAATGGAAAATTCTGATAGCTGTCCATTTTTAATATCAACATCGGGGTCTATCATGTGAGAATTATTTGACAGTAATCTCCCAGATACATCATGTCTCTTATGCCAGAGAGAGGTAGAATATTATGAAGAATTTACATGAGGCAGAAATGGTATAGAGCTATTTAAAATAAAATTTAAGTAAAATTTATAAGGAAGAAACTGGGAAATAATATAGAAAGGAAAACATGTTATCCTGAGCTTTGATAGGCAGATATTCAAAATTACTGTATTATATTTTTAGCGGAAGGAGTCTTCAGAAGTGGAAGAAAACAAAGTACTAGAAAATGCATATATGGCTAAATATTTATAAGAGATTCCAGAATAAGCTATCATTCACTGTTAAAAAAACCTGAAATGCCATTATGAAGCTTTGTCAGGGAGTGTTAAAATGCATTCTAGATAAGGAATAAGAGCAGATGAAGAAGTTGCCAAACATGCAATAAATTTTCTGTGCTCATTCAATGTCATTCCTAATTTTAAAAAACACAAAGAAACCCATCCTTCTTCATTGCTCCAAAAACAAAATTTAATGTATCACATGCTGCAAAGTACTTTTATATGATCATCCCTTTACAGTATGCATTGAAGAGCAGAGTGGTTTAAGTGAGTTTCGGATACCCAATGGAACATTTTCTAAGTCTAGTCTGTTGGTAATTATGAAGAAATAGATATAAATGTCAGGACCAAATGTTTCAAGATGGAGCTAAAGAGAAACAGTTAAAGCTATATATAAATGAGCTTAAGTCAACAGCAGAGAAATTCGGAAGAACTTTCCAAAGGAATAGGCAATCTCAGAGTGAAATGGTAGCATTTTTAAAAAGTGGAATAAACACTGTTCAGTTCATGACCTTGCAAATATTCTGAATACTCCACCTAAAGTCATTTCCAGCTGCTGAAAAAGCATTGGTTAGGCCATTTGTAGTCCATAAACATCTTTCCATAATGGCAGCTATTAGTTTCAGAAGAAAAAAATCTATTCCACAATTAGTTACTTAACTTTGATATTAAAAGATCACTAAACTAACCTTTTTGTTTTTAACAGTAGCTTCTTTTATTGTTCAAAAAATGCACCGCTTTCCTTCCTCTATTTCAATTTTATTTCAAAATTTAAGAAATTTGAAAACTGAAAAAAAAAAGAGGGAAATGTTTGTCTTTCTTTTCCAGACTCTGAATAAAGAGGAAAACATAGACAAAAACAGTATTATTTGACTCAAAATTTTACTTTTCATGTGATGACAATTTAAAAAAGAACTAGTTTGGTTTGGTGGTTAAGATTCAGGAAAGAAACCAGTAAAACTTGAGATCTAGTCCTGCCTTAGGCAAGAAAGCTGGGTAGGTCTCAGTCTCTCTCTCTCTCTCTCTCTCTCTCTCTCTCTCTCCCCTCTCTCTTCCCCTCCCCCCTCTCTCTCCTACCCAACCTGATAGAGCGGTGTTGTTGTGGAAAAACAGTAAGGAGTATTAAGTATCTTTGCCACCTTGAACTATATCTCAAAATAATAATGTCAGGATATTATAATATACAATGCAATACAATGCAATACAATACAATACATATGATTGCCTTTTTAATTTTAATTTTAAAAATGCTTATCAACTCAAGTTAATTAAAAATACTTTTCTCTTAAAGTAATAACATATGTTTATTACTTGTTGGGGGGGAACCCTTAAATCAGAAACAACAGAATTCTAAATTGGATTATGCTTTTGCTTCCTGTCACAAGCCAGAAGGAAATGGCACCAGTAATATTAATAATTTGTGACCAAATTTTGGGAGTAAAATCCTAGGTTGTAGATTATGTATTTATACAGCACAGTACTGACATATCTGAATATTTTAAGAAATTCATGACACTAAATGGTTCTTAGTTACTCCAAAGACAATGAGACATTGTCACCAAATGCTTAAATAATTTCTATTCATACACAGTTTGTATACCTCTTCTCTGCTGTAACAGAATCTGCAAAGCTTGTCTTCCATTTGTTCATTCCTATGATTGCTTTCTAAAAGGCGGTTCAACATACCAGTTCTGCTTTGCCTAGCATGAGCACAGGTATGGCAGGTGTATTACCTGGAACAGTGTACCTTGCAATCTGTCTCTATGACATACAGAAGGCAACTGAAGCTGACACAGGGGATTCCTGGTGTGAGGATTCAAAGAAGTTAGATCTAGCAGTGGGGTATGCTGCAGTGTTTTAGTTTGGCTCTAACAAAACCTGTGAAAACAACAATTAGACAGATAAATGTTAGGACTGAGCATAATAAATTCAATATTAGTACCAGTGATAAAAAGTTAATTGGTAAAAACCTCCTGGAATTTCAAGCCGATCCATTTATGCCCACAAAACTCAATATGCAAAAACATTTATCCTACTCACAGCGAATTACATTTTCAACAAGAGGAAGAGGTCAGAGGCTGTAACTTCAAGCATGACTTGGCACAGAGATTCAAGCCGAGTCTATTAATCAGAACCACTGGGTAAAGGCAGTGATCCATACCCATAAAATCTCAATGTTATAAATAACAGCAATGTTGATATTGCAGTGGACAAAGAAACACAAAGTCTTAAAAGAGAATTCTAAATGCTGCGAAGATAAAAAGTCAATTTCATTTGTTGGCTTTGGGGCATGATCTCAAATTCTAGGAATCAAACCAAAGAAGGTATCCATTTTTCTTTTACAGTCAATATCAGAAACTAGTTGTTACTTTAAGCGTTCTATCAGGGGTAATTCATACATTGCATTTTTTTTTCAGACAAGAAGCCACTCCTGAAAATCTCTGCACTTGACCACAGCAAGATAAAAATGACTGATTCTCTAACAATCTATGCATCATAGCTTCTATATGTTTTTCTTAAGTTCACATATTGTTATTGGAAATAATCCATAAATGTTACAGATTGGTATACAATGTCTACAAATGGATAATCTTTTAAATTGTCTTCTGATTAGCAATATTAGAAGCCTGATTCTGCATTTTGCAACACAAAACAATTACATCTGCATTGTGACCAGACTCAGTAAAGCCTATATTGGGATGCTTATGGAGCTGTTTTGATATCCAGAAATAAATGAAATCGTTATGCTTCTAAATAATATCCATTATGTTAAAGGGGATTTTTGACTAATCTGGATTATAGTCTAGTAGATTCCTTAGTATAATAAAATGCTGAAAGTCATTACTTGGAATAGTTGTCCAAATTGCTAAGAATTAGAAAATTTCAACTCAGTATCCTGAGGTTGACAAAGAGGTCTTTCCTTAGCAAAGTTTTTTCAAATACTTTTATACAGAGAATGATAGTTCATTCAGAAATTTACATGTTTTCCATTCAGACAAAATTAGAAAACCTTCCATCTAAAAATCTGGACAGTTACTACCAGTTAGCATTGGTTAATATGATTTTATATGGATTAACCTAGATTTGGCCAATTCCCTCTAAAGAAATCTCTTGTGGACCTTAAAAAACAAACATGTAAAAACCATTGACTGAAATGTGTAGCTCTGCTGTAGAAAACAATGGCAGAGTTAAATAGAGGGACTATGTTGGTTTTATCTAAGACTGCATCTAAGACTGCATGAATGGGATCCGTTCCTCTAAATTCAAACAAACCTTCTCCTAGAGATTTAGCTTACCATGGAAAATAATTAGATCAGAATACAGTGAACAATAAGACATTTTACCCATGTCACTTTAATTTCATCGCATCACTTATAACAGTCATATGTTAAATAATGAAAACATTGCTGTCCTTCCACAACAGGCAAAATCAGTTGCCTTGCTCTGGTCTGCCTTCCATTTACACAAAGCATATCATGATATAAAATGCACAGACTCCAGAAGCAAATCTTCTAGCTCATATTCAAGCATATTCAACTCATACACTGATTGCTTTATTCAAATCTTTTAAAGTACTGTCAGTCCAGCCAGGCTGGGGAGTTTAGAAGGAAGAAGGTACAAAGCTTTAGAAAAGTTCTCCCACGCTAAATTGTATTGTATTGTATCATTATATATAATGGTACACAGTATACCTCTGGATTGCTTTTAAAAGCCATTGGAAGAATTGATTTGATTCTAGCAAACTTTAAAATAATATGATGCAGCCTGTGGTTTTTCTAGTTCTTCCCCTTCTAATGGGCTCTTTCTATCTCTTACGATGCTTTTATATAGAAATACGAATAAGAAAAAGTGTTCAAAAACACTGGCTTAAAAACCATCTTGCTGCTGGGGTCTTATAAACAATGGGACTATTAGCAAGAACACATTATCATGCCTGGTGATATTTCATAGGGTATTTGACAATCCATAGGGGCTGCTTCTGCTGTTCCATAAATAAGATATACTATTTAATGGGACTCTTTTATCTTACACATCATAGCAAATCTACGAGAACATCACTTAACTTGCTCTATTCATCTTTTACCTGCCAGATTCTTACAGACATGAACAAACAGAAAGAACATGCTAGTTTTTGTGCTATGAATATGTATTTTTGCATTATATATGCTAAATATGTCCATGTCTCCATCAGGTTGGGTACTGCCCAATATATTATCAAGACTGATTGACTGAGATTGTGTAGCTCTCATTCTCCTGAGGGGGTTATGTAAAACATAGTGAAAACAAGTGATTGTGAGCTACAGCCCCATTCTTTAGTTGTAAATTTCCCAGTCAATTGTGTGCAGTGTAAATATATCATGCTACTCTTCTCTAGCCCTCTATTCAGACACTGATACAAAGATACTTGTAACCTAACTTCTCAGATATAGATTCCTTTTGCCTACACAAAGAGTGACTGAAAGTTCAAACACTTTGAACCCCAACTTTTAAAATGTTCAAGTAGCATAAGACTCATTATTGTTATGCTTGCATTGATAATACTTTCCATATTAATAAGCTAAAATAACATTCACAGCCGATTAGACATGTAGATGTATATGCATATATCTACATGTCTAATACACACAAACACGTGCTAGTTTAAGCCTTTGAAGTTTACTTGTCACAGGAAATATTTGTCAAGCCTGCAGAGTTTGAACAATAGAGAGAATACAGATTAATTCCTCTTCCCATAATGCAAAGTAAGAAGAAAATAAAACAGGTTAGTTTCTGCGAAAGGCTTAGAAAGAGAGAGTTGAGCTTCTTCTTGGCAGGGCAGATTTGCAAAGTGTTAGTGGAAGATTAAAATAGATCGGTACCATATTGGATCGTAATTTTTTTTTTAATTTAAAAAACCCCGTAATCCTTTGCATCAGGGTGGAGTTATGGTGACTGAATGGAGCTCAAGCATTTACTGGCCAGATGCCCTTCCTTACACCTTTGTGGAGTTCACAGCAAACATTTACTCATTGCGCCCAGAGAAAAAAAAATATCTGTTGTGACCGAACTCACAGCCTTCTGAATGTGAGGTGAGAGCTCCACCTCTAGGCCACCACATCACTCACTGGATCCTAAGGGTATGTATACTTTAAATGAGAACAGATATGATGGAATGTCAGAAGACTGTGGAGATGAAATAAAATCTGTATGGAGTGGTGGTGTGGTGTGATATGTGTGTGTTTTGTAGAAGCAAAAAGTATGAGAAAAAAGCTCAAACAAATTATGCCTTGACTCTGTTAAGTATAAGTTGAAGTAGAGAAGGGCTTTGACTGCCTTTCATCATCCTGTTACTCTAACTACATTAAAGTACCTTCCAAGGCTTCTAGTGACTGCCATTTCCTGACCTTGCTTATCTCAAAGAGATGTTAGCAATATTCATTGTCTTTTCACCCTTACTTCAACTTCATATCATTCTGTCTTTTTGTTTTGCGGTAGATTTGTGTTTGTTCTTTTTTAGCCATATCTGATCTTCTCCCCTCTATTGTAAGGGTCTCCTTCAAGTAATTAAATTCTTTCTTCTCTTTTTCATTCTAGCCACATTACTTTAGCAGATTCTTCATCTCTGTTTTGTTTTTGTTTTTTTGCCAGAGTTTTTTCCCTTCTTTTCTTCCCTTGCTGTTAGGTTTTTCTGCTTTGACCTCAAAATCTGTGTCTGCAGCAGGCAAAGATTCCATCCCCAATGAAGAACTTGAACAGACAGATTATGGAATCCACAAAAAGCATACAAGACAGTGTTGTAAGCTGTTTTAGATACAAACAGCTAATCTAAAAAAAGCTGTTAAGCAGCAATAATAGACCATTCTAAAGTGATACAGACAACAACAACAGTTTGAAAGAACAGTTTGTTCTACATTGTTCTACGCTGAAAGGAAAGTTAATAGGACCCCATAACATTACCTTCAATGTCAGCAAAAAAGAAATTTGTTCATCTTCCAATTGTGTATATGCTGTCAACTGTTAGCAAGGCCTCGTTGCTCTTTATATTGGCCAAAATGTCCAATTTCTCCTTAAAATAAATAAATGGACCCAGATCCGAAATAATAATATCCAACATAAGCAGGGGTTTCCTTTCTCTTTTCTCTCCTAACAATTAAATGTATATTGAGGATTATTCTTGAGGAATTAAATGCCACACAACTGATATAGTGAGTTGTGATATATGAAAGCTTGGCCCAAAGTAAACCTTTTATTTTGTAACATGTCACAAGATTTAGTTTAATTGTATTTTATCATGTAAATAAATTAACACTAAAACAGGAGAATCAAGCTGAATTCAAACAATTTATTGCCTGGCTCAGCAGATCCTTAAGGTAGACCATATTTCACCAGGTCACAAACATTCATTAGCATTGCTTCAGCTTCATGCAAAATGGAAAAATAGCCCTCTTGCCTTGATCTGATGACAGCTTGGATGGATGTAAATATTTTCCAAAGGTTTAAAAATGGCAAGGCTGTAGGGCAGGGCTATCAAACACGCGGCCCATGGGCTGGATGTGTCACACGCTGTCCATGCCCACATCCGGTTTAACAAAGGGGAAAAAAGTCATGACACGTCACTTGATGATGCCGTGACAATGCAAGTTTGACACCCCTGCTGTAGGGTATAGATGTCATTAGTTTAAAGGGTAAGAATATGGATGTGGTTGCTTATGCAGTGGTAGTGTGACTAACTGAATGGTCTTAAAACAGCATATGTTTTGGACAATACCAGTGTTGTTCCATTATATAAAGGATAAGATTGCTATAGGGGTTCAATTGGGCCTGAGAAAGTGATTGGCAGAATTCTGACTGAAAGAGTACAAGAGGTGACAAGCAACAAAATTTGGGATGTCAGGCTTTATGCTACATAAAGAAGTTGCTCTTTAGCAAGTCTGAAGGAAAAGGAAGGAAGGAAGGAAGGAAGGAAGGAAGGAAGGAAGGAAGGGGGAGTAAACTTTTTAGAGAAAATTTATTAAGTGATTAGGAGTCAACAATATGGAGTTAAATTTGATAAGAATAAAAGTGAAAGTAAAGCATTGTTAGAAGCAAGGTTTCGCAAATGATTCAACATTAAGCAGGTCGAAAGACAAGGATATATGATGTTTTCTTGGTTGTTTAATGTATTTATATATAGATACATAAGGATTGCTTATGGCAGTGTTTCTCAACCACAGCAATTTGATGATATATGGACTTTTAATTTCCAGAATTCTCCAACTGGCATGCTGACTCGGGAATTCTGGAAGTAGAAGTCCATACATCTTCAGATTGCTGAGATTGAGAAAACCCTTGCTTGTAGTAAAGATAGAAATAACTTGATAGGGAACATGAAGTTGCCTGTATTTTGGTTTGCAGACAATGTTGTATTATAAACTGAAACTGAAATTAGTTTGCAGAAAATACTAGCTTGGTTGCATGATGCAAAAGGAGTATGGATAGGAAAACGTAAGTATAAAATAAAGATAGTTATATTTGATAAGAAAAATAGAGCAAATGTTTCTTAGTTATACATTAATAGCAAAAACAGATTAAATAATTTACTTGAATAATGTTTACTTCAGGTGAGAAAATAAAAGAATACATTTTTAGACATGAACATACTGGAAAAAATGTAGCGTTAAAATGTACTGCATTGCAAGGAGTTAACATTTCTTGAAAAAAATGTTTGCAGATTCTTTGCTATATGAAAGTGGAAGTAGTGGAGAAGGGCCAAGTTGAATGTGCTATGAATGAGATAGCTGAACAAGAAGAGGTTCAAGAATGAAAAAAGTGTCAAATAATTGTGAATTTAATTCAGCGTTGAACAGATAGTGCAAATTAATTACACCGAGGTGGTCTGGCTATGTAGAGTTAATGAATGAAGATCCAGAGAGGAAGGCAAGTATTTGAAGGAGGAGAGTTTCAATGAAAAGTGTGAAGGTCATGTTTGGAGGGAATGGTGAGTTCCCGAAAAAGAAACGAAGAAAGAAGAAAAGAACAAAGGCCATGTGTGAATAGGTAGATATAGCAAGAATGGTTTTCAATGATAGAAAATTATGGAAAAGTACCATGAATATATATATATAAACTGTGTTTAGGTGCAGTTAATTTACTTTATCTTAACTCATCTTAATTATTTTGGCTTATTAATTACTATTTTTCTGTTATTTGCAATATGTTGCTTAACTTGAAAATGAATAATAACATAGGTATGTCTTCGTTCTTATACTTAATAGATGGGTTTTAACTGGCTTTGTTATCTATTTAACGTTTTTAATCATTCTGGTTTATACCTTAACTATCATTGCATGTCATTTTTCCTGAAAGGGCAGGCTGAAAATTCACTAAATAAATAAGATAGATTTCAGTGTTTTGAATAGGGTTTATGTATCCTGAGCATTGCATTATTTTACTTTAGTTTGGTTGGATTTAAAATTAAATACAAAAAAAAATGGTAAAAATACAAACAAAAGAAATAGCAGGTCTAACTTCAGGACAAATGTATCTTAAAGAGTGTAAAAGGAGGTTTTCATTTATGCAATTGAAACATCCATCACTGAGGAGTAATTGCAATAGCAAAAAAGAAAAAAAAAGACTCCTTTGGTAATTCTATCAACCTGATCTAAATGCAAAAGGTTAGAGGCTGCTCTGACCTTTGGTCTTGCATCAAAGGTATGAGAATATTCCACTTTTCTTTGTACAGGGAGCAGGGACAATGCCACAATCTTTTGGGAACCAGATCTCCCCAAAATGTTTTATCTCGGCTGTTTACCGCCCTGAGTCCTGTTGGAGAAGGGCGGTATAAAAATCAAATAAATAAATAAAATAAATAAAATAAAATAAAATCCAAATGCAAGGCATTACATTAAGCCACTTAGAGGCACAATGTGTAGATGTTCAGGATCTCTCCCTCCCTCTCTCTCTCTTCATATGCTCAGATACAGAACTACCAAATTGTATGAAGAAATTGGCAAGCAGTGAAGTCTGTATGAACCTATGTTCTTTTTTAAATAATTGTGATGATAACTGATCATTGCTTAAGGACTTTAACTTAATTAACTTAACAATTTAAGAAAGCTTCACTGGTGACCATTGGAGTACAGAGACCCATGGTTTCTTATCACTCACATAGTTAGCTAAAATAGATAAGTATATTGCATAATTGACCTAAGCAGGCCTTAAACCATCCTGAGTTTTCATTTGGTAACAAAATTCTGCAACTGCTGAATTTGTCAGCAGTTTTATTTTTCTTAGCTTCTCTGTACAAACAAATTATACACTGCTAGAGACAAGGCTGCCTTGTATACGACTTTTCCTCTTTATTAAGGCTGATTTAATGAAGTCCACAACCTGTGGACTTCAACTCCCAGAATTCCTGAGACAGCTGTCTCAGGAATTCTGGGAGTTGAAGTCCACAGGTTTTAAAAGAGCCACCATTCCCCACCCCTGAATTAGGGGATCCTGGGAAATAACCAATAACACTAGCCTACTCTATAAAATAATGTCTGATCCTAATCATCCTACAGCCCATTAATTATAATCAGATCCAAGCTATGACCCATTTGCTTCAAATATTATTCTTCAAAATTAACTCAGCCTACGTCCACACATTTCTTATCAATGAGCATAATTGTCTGCTGGAATTGTTCCTAAAACAGAATAACATAATAATGGAGTTGGAAGGAATGTTGAGGTCTTCTAGTCTAATGCCCTGCTCAAACAGGAGATCTTATACCGTTTTAGAGAAATGACTGTCCAGTCTCTTCTTAAAAGCCTCCAAATATACATCTGCACTTGTGAATATGACTTTGTGTATCAGTTACTGTGTTAATTACCTGGGCCTTTTTTTTTTCTTCTGGCAGCCAGCAGACCCTTTGCTGCCCATTGGGCCTCATCAGTTAGCCGCAACCTCATGTATCCTCCCTGTAAAGGTACAATATTTGTTTTTCTTTCTTTTTCGTAGGTTTTATGTGTATTTCTCTTTAGCCAGGTTCTACCTATGTAAACCAAGATATTATGCAGCCCTAGTTCAGTGAAATCACAATTCACTAGTTTCTGGGCTTTTTTTTTTCTTCTGGCAGCCAGCAGACCCTTTGCTGTCCATTGGGAGACTAAGATAGATCTATTTCGGTCTTATAAGGCCTCATCAATTAGCCACACCCTCATCTCATTTATCCTCCCTGTAAAGGTACAATATTTGTTTTTCTTTCTTTTTTGTAGGTTTTATGTGTATTTTTCTTTAGCCAGGTTCTACCTACGTAGAACCTGCCAGAAGAAGAAAAAAAAAAGTCCAGAAACTAGTGAATTGTGATTTCACTGAACTAGGGCTGCATAATATCTTGGTTTACATAGGTAGAACCTGGCTAAAGAGAAATACAGCTCCATCTGGAATCTCTCCGGATCCATCAGGCGCCTGGGGCGGAACCACCTAATCGGTTCCACCTCCCTGCGGTGGGTGCAGCAGTTAGAAAGTCCAGCCTCAGGAGAGAATGGTCCGACCATGACAGGGGCTCAATAGCTATATCCCCTATAACCTGGCCATTCAACCACTGACCAGAGACAAAAACTAAGTCCAGAGTGTGTCCTCCCGTGTGAGTAGGGCCATGAATTAGTTGTGTCATGGAAGCCATGAACTCCCGGGCCACCTCAGACGCCTCACCGGCCGACGGCAGGTTGAAATCCCCCATGACCACCAGTCTGGGGGTATCAACCACCACTCCGGCAATAACGTTGAGAAGCTCAGGCAGGGCCACTGTCACATGGCAGGGAGCCAGGTACGTGATCAGCAGGCCCATCTGCATCCCATGGCCCCACTTCACCAGGAGAGACTCACATCCGGCTATCTGTGGTACAGTGGTCTCCTTCGGATCAAGACTTTCCTTAATGACAACCGCCACCCCCCCCCCACCCCTCCCCTGGGCCTTCGGTTGATGAAATGCTCAGAAACCTGGTGGGCACATTTCTACGAGCCAGGTCTCTGTAATACCCACCAGGTCCGCTCCCCCCTCCTGAATTAACTCGCAAATGAGGGGGGCCTTATTAACCACGGACCTGGCGTTGCACAACATCAGCCTAAGGCCTGGTATATATATATATATATACCAAATTTATATTTCACTGATAAAGAAATAAAGGGAGACTAGTATAGATCTATTTCAAGCTCTTTATCAACGAAATATAAATTTGGTATAAAATGGTTTGTCGTGAATGTGAGTGCTTGAGGGCTCCTGGATTGGAGCTGAAAGGCGAAATGGATGCAATATGCTCCCTTCCACATGCTGGGGTAGACCAGGTACCTCAATAGAAAAACACTTTATATATATACATATACATACATACATACATACATACATACATACATACATACATACATGTATATATATATATGGGAGATCCAGCTTAACATTAGGTTGTTGCTTAGTCTTGTGGCAGCATTGTCCTTTTTCCTCATACTGCTCCTGGCTTATATGAACTTGTAATTTTTCTGTTTCTGTCCTTTGTTATGGTTCTAACCTATTTACTTTTAAGAATAAACAATCTTCCAGTATGCCAACATTTGGCCTCTAATAAGATTATGACAGGTTTAACTAACTGACTTCTTATATAAATGGACATGTAGCAAGGTCAAATAATAATGCCTTTAAATGTTGACTGATATTATAATGTTATACTGTACTTCTTATAACCTAAGGGAAAGCTGTTAAACTGAAAATATAAAAACATATCATTTGGGTCCAACCTGGCGTAACAATTGCCTGCAAATATAAGAATTGCCTTAAGATGTGAGGCTACTACATTAGCTACTACATTCATAGTATTTTTTTAAATTTTTATTTATCTCTCTTTGCTTCCCCTGTTTTTAAAAAAAGACATTGCATACAATTCAGTTTGGGTCACTTCTTCCAAATAACACATTAAACTATTTATTTCATTCACACAACACACACAAATGTTAGTATTGTCTGAAGGGTTGTGGAGAACGAAAATCTAGGAGTTATAATTCATCTGGTGCTACAGGCAGCATTGGATGAATTGGGGTATAGAATATAAGATATATGGCCTGGTTCTTATGTAACCTGGTTCCTGAAGTTAAATGGAGATTAAATGGAAATTAAATAAAATCTTTCAACCAAAACATATGACTTCAGAGTTCATTGTAGGTTTCAACATAATAAACTCTTTTATTTCTATAATCCCAGCATGAAATAGCTCAGTACATTTTTGTGGCACTGTCAGAGAAACACTAAGAATTGTATGCCACAAACACAGTTTTTAGGTTAAAATCACAGCTCTGATCTAGACTTTAAGGGTCCTGTAATCACAATAATTTAGATCTGCATAATGCAAAGGCCCAGGGAAGAATAGCAGGGAGTATCAAAAAAAGTTGCTATGGAGTCTGCAACTACCTGATCAAAACTCCACCTTTTTAAAATACATACAGGGATATAAAGAGGCTTTGATTGTGCAGTCATATAGTGGGTGCCAATATGTCTTTTTTAAGAATAGTACCCCTTAAAGTTGTCTTCAGATTTTTAGAGAAATTTGAGATACCATACCAAACTTTTATCATATTCTCTAATTAATATAGTTTAAATACAGTTAAGCATCAATTTTGGTCCTAGCTCCACTCATTTCTACTTCCAGGTCATATACTTTTGAAATGCAGTCATTGGCATGCCAATCAAAGATGAAGTCTGGTCTCTTACTAAAAAAAAAAAAAAAGTTATGCTTTATAATGTTCTCCATCAAGTTATGGATAGAAATATTGCTTTGATACAATAGGCAGTGAAGCCAATGGAATCTTTAAAATGGTGTTGATTGTGGAATGCACGATGTAAGAAAGGGAGCTGAGCCATAGGATGGGAAGACAAGTGAAAAGAAACTCCCCCAGGCTGCATTTTCTTCTAAATAATTTTGCACTGGCAATATGTCTGGCTCTAGCAACATGAGTTCCATGTTGTAACTGAACTAAAGGAATTGTGCAGTCTTGCTAATAATGAGGCAGCAGCCAATAGATTTCATGTGTTCAAGGATAATTGTCAGTGCCAGTTGATTAAGCACAGATGCTCTTAAAATCAGGATTAACTCACAGCCAAAATTTCTAATAAGTTAAAGAATTATTGCCTGCCAAAGGGAGCAACCAAATTTAAGAAACCCAACTGCTTGCCTGAAGAAGAAAGTTGAAGTCACTTGTAGCAAAGAAAGATTACTTCAGTGAGGACCAGAGAGAAATAGTCCATTGAAACATGCTGGCCCATTCTCTCACTCAAGCCATGGGAAGTCTTACTATTGGAAAACAGAGCAGGGATATACGATTCTTCTTTGCCATTCTTTGTTAAATGTAGCAAAGAATAAGGCTGGAAATTCTCCCACCTCAGCTGTGCTTTGCAGTTGCCAAGATTTAACAACAGTGGAAGTGAAGAAGATCAGGCAGAGGTTGAGCAAAGAAGGCACCAAGTGGAGAAGGCTGGAGCAACTGAATCAGGGGATGTGAAATACAGGGGCAGAAATATGGCTATGTTTCCAAACATTATGTTTAATGTGGAGCAAAAGTTGGCAATTGTATTGATGGGGACCCTGCATGATAAAGGAGATACATTTGGAGCAATTCCAAACAAAACTCCTGTTCCATCTGTCAACCACTTTGCTTTAGGAACCTTTAATTGAGGGTTGGGAACCTGTGGCCCTTCAAATGTTGCTGAACTAAAGGGAAGCCAGCAGTTGGCATTCCCTCTCCTGCATTAAATAGTAAATAGATGAATCATGGAGCTAGACAAATGTATGAGATAAGTTTTACAAGCTATCCTTCATAAATATCATTCTCTCCTCCCTTCCCCCTTTCTCCCCCCTTCAATTTCTCTACAAGCATTGTGCCAAAGCTTAAATCATGCTGCTTCTCTTCTCTTTGCATCATTGGGGTAATTGGGAATCAGCCGGAAGCAAATCTAGGCTTCTTCTCACTGCCTAGAGTGTTCCATTTGAACAAGAAGTTCAAGTGCTTCTTGTTATTTTTTCCTCCTCACAAATAGGCAATATGAAATCCCAGATCAATTCTGAAGCCTTGGGATTAGACACTAAAACTGAGCTGGCATTTCAGCACTCATATATTTTTGAGCCATTAAAAATAATAATAATAACAGTCTTTTTTTTTTTAAAGTAAAAATCTCCTGACACCCAAACTCCTAGCAATTTCTGTATTTTATCTTGCTATTAGGTGTAACTGTGTCTGAGCAGTCTTAACCTGTCAATAATTCCCATTTTTCAAAGGCAGAATCCGAATGCAAGCATAGATACAAGCAGATCCCTGCCTCCTTAGATTCTGATACAAGAAAGATGAAAAGCTACATTCAGACTGATAGTTCTCATCAGGTAATGAATCCTGAAATGCATAGTGACTACTGCAAGGGACGACCCCTTTCAAACATAAATCACACAAGTGAATTCAAGCACCATCTTGGGCAAATCTATTCAGAAATAATGCCTCTGAGAATAGAACTTGTGATAATTCTAAAGAGGATTGCAGACATAGATATTTTCTTTAGGTACAATTATAAGTGAAGAATAGCAATACTATTGAATAATTTAGAAAGTTCCCAAGAGATCCCTAAATCCTAAAGGGCTAGCTTTAAACAGTAACAAATTGCAGGTGGGGCTCACAATCCTTTAATTTTTTTTCTCTGTCCCATCTTTGCCTTTTCCCCCCCTTGCCTGACCTAGATTCAACTTCTGTGAAAGCTAAAATCATTGTATTTATTGGTTGGTTATATTGCAAGCATAAAAACAAAGGTAATGTCCATGGGGTTAGTCCTAGAGGAGATCAACCCTGACTTCTCTTTAGAAGGCCAGATCCTGAAGATTAAACTCAAATACTTAGGCCACCTAATGAGAAGGAGAAGAGCCTAATGCTGGGAAAGATTAAGGGCAAAAGAAGAAGGGGACAACAGAGAACAAGGTGGCTGGATGGAGTCACTGAAGCAGTAGGTGTGAGCTTAAATGGACTCCAGAGGATGGTAGAGGGCAGGAAGGCCTGGAGGAACATTGTCCATGGGGTCATGATGGGTCGGACATGACATCGCAACTAACAACAACCACAAGACAAAGGTGGACACAACTGGCTCCTTGGCATAGTTTTGTGCAACTTTTGAAGAGAGAATTTCTCAAGAATAACCTGTTCCTGCTCACTGGGACAGCTCACTGGACTTGGAAAAAGAAGGAAATACAATTCCAAGGAGAAGAGCCCTTCTAGACAACATTTGTTTAGTATGTTCAGCAAATATATCAAGGCAACCACAAGGACAGCAACAGAACAGATGCTTTTTATTGTTGGGATTTTAGAGTCTTGAAAGCTATCAGAACTTTTTTTCCCTTTCTATTATTACTGATAAGTACCTATCAACATCAAGGTGGGTTTTTTTTTTGTTTGTTTGTTTCTTACACTTCCTACCCCACCCAGGACTGAATAATATTGTCTAAAACTCCTTTCCATTCTCAAAATCAGATGCATATTCCATCACAGCAATATATAGTCTGAAGGAGTGACAGGAGTGGCTATAGGACTGTGTTTCTCACCACTGACAACTTTAAGATGTGCGAACTTTAAATCTCAGAATTCCCAAGCCATAACTGGTCCACAAGTTCCAAGAATTGAGAAACACTCCTGTACGGCTTATCTCATTCTAGCCTATATGAAAAATGGACAACGAGAGGAGTATCTGACTCAGAACACTCTAGTAGCTTCCAAGATTCTAAAATCTGAACTGGAGGATCATTGTCTTCCCCCCCCCCCCCCGAATCTATAGCCAACATAGACACTTCCCCATCATCCATTCCTCTAAATCCTGGGTAAAGGAATTCTCAATTGCTCAAAAGCTGGTGATAATATTGGCCTGCAACAAACCTCTTTATCTGAGACTTCTTCTGGGAAAGAAATAGAAGTTTATTTCTATACAGACACTTTAGCAAGATGGATGGTGAGGGAAATTCTTTGCAATCTGTTGCCACAGTCAGAAGAAAGAAAGATGGAATAACAGTCAGAAGAAAGAAAGATGGAATAAAGCCTCAGGTTTCTTGGGAGGTAGGAGTTGGAAGGGAGAACCTAACAGGGTAAGCAGTGTGAGAGCTATTTCTTATATTAATAAAATGAATACAATTACCTCACTTGACATCTTGTTCCCATTGGGCTCAGAATTGATAAAGATTCCCACACCATGTCAAAAGCTATGCTTCTTCCCATCTAAATAAATAAAAAAAAGTAATAGGAAACAGACAAGACTTTTGCCATCATAGGCTATCAAGATACAGGTGCTTGCTCACTGGAATTCTTATATTGTAACCATAACTACAAATCAAAGTTCTGAGATTGGATTAACTGTTTCCAGTCTGGCAATGAACTATACAGAACAATTCTTCCAACAAGGATAATTCTATCCTGGCTAGAAATACTCATGAATAACCTGAGATTTTTTTTGTATGCAAACTATATGCTATTGCACTTGCCTTTTCTAAGTTTAATAAAATCTGTAATATATTCAAAAAGCTGGATTTGATATTATTGATAGTATCTTTAGAAGGATGCAATATTACTATCAACTATGTTTATTCTAGCATCTGTTATGGCAAAGTCCACATTTGTCATGATATTGAATAATATTTAGCTGCATAAACACAGTAAAGCAGTGGCGATTAAAAACTTCTAAACTGCTTTTTCAGATCATTTCCCCCAAGAAAACAGCAGCAAACTGATGGAATTCAGAAACCGTGCCTGTTCCTTTTTTTCCCTCTGGAAGGCTGCAGTCTTGGCAAGTCCCTGATTTCAACATACTGCTTCAAATTACAATAGCTGGAAGAGCAATACCCATCTTGAATATTGCCATACTGACTTTGAGAATTGTGCCCTTGAGAAAAAGACTCACAGAAAAACTAAAAACCCCATGTTGTGACAAAAAATGAAATAGAGCTGTCATCTAGCAGTTCTTCATAGTCCATCAAGTAACCTATTAAAGATATAAGAAGAGGCATAGTGTGCTTGGGCAAGAGGTTGTTAAACCACTACTCCAAGGGCAGGTCACAGCACATTGCTAAAGATTGTTAGTAAAAGATAAAC
The DNA here is from genome assembly GCF_029215685.1 of Pituophis catenifer annectens. Classification (NCBI taxonomy): domain Eukaryota; kingdom Metazoa; phylum Chordata; class Lepidosauria; order Squamata; family Colubridae; genus Pituophis; species Pituophis catenifer. The sequence goes on from NW_027256881.1 coordinate 288,603,136, forward strand.
CAGTTTTCTCTATGAAACCTGACACCGTTAGTTTCCTGCCTCACCTTTAATGCAATCTACTTGCAAACAGGGACCCAGCTGGATAAAGTAATAATGTAAGACATTTCAAACAGCAGTTGTACTTCAAATTCAGGGTATTTTGTATTAAAAAAATAAAAGCTCTGCACTCTTTCTCAGCATATTATATTTTCTCTTACAGCTTGGAGAAGTAACCTAGTTTCAATAAAGGCATTATGTTATATATTAGATATATAATATATAATCTAATATATAATTCTAATATTATATATTAAAATTTACAACTCTCTATCTGCCCCTGAACTCAGACAGGCAAATAAAATCTCTTGTTAAAATCTGGATACATTCAAATGAAGCCGTTTTAGAAGATAACAAATCTTCTGCTTCCAAGTCTATAGGCATTCCAGGCCAACTTGAATGAAGGCCCTCCTTTCAAAAGATGCTCAGGAGATTGGGCAGTCATTGCAATGATAATTACTGCCATTGCTCGGGATAAACCATTGCAAGGGTGGCCCCGAGAAATCAGGACAAAGGCTAATATGAGGCTAAATTCATGATGCATTCCTGGCTTCTCACCAACCTAATGTTTCCAGATGTTTAGGATATCAATTCTTAGCAAACAAGGCCAATGCTACTCATGATGCCTGGAAACTATAAGAAATGAAAAGCAACATCTAAAGGGCATCAAGTTGTGGAAGTCTAGTTTGTATAGACTGCCACTAATCAGAAGTCTGACAAATTACAGGCAAGAGAGGTTTAAATTAAACAGGCCAGGCCATTGAACATAAGAAGAAAACAGAAATACCAATGGGCAGAAAACATAGGAGCTGAACTGGGCAGAGTGAATAAGAAGAAACAAGAATACATAGAGCAAAAGTTGCTGTTGTATATGCAAGTTGGTAATTTATAGAGCATACGCAGATAACATTTAATCCTGGTCAGCAATATACAGAATGTGCTGAGCAGTGTTCCTTCCAGATATAGTAAAAATATAATACAAAAGGCCTTTTGAGAGTTTAGGTCTTCATCTTCAGCATTTCTTAGGGATACTGGCCCAACTCAACTTCGTTCCCAAGGGGATAATTTCATGCTGCTGTGAAGCTTCCAAGAATTCTTTCTATAGAGCCTGTCAGAAGATATTCAGAACATGATGAGACATAGGAAAAGATACCATTGCTCATGGGCATTGAATCTGAGCTGTTGACTCATAAAGCTCTGAGTCAAATTCAATACTTTGAATTATCCCCAGAAGACTATTTGTAGCTAGTGTAGATGCTATAGCACTGATGTAATATATTGCTGGAATTCCATTCCTCCAGGAGGTAGACCATCTAATTTAACTCCAACTGAAGGATATGATAGCCTTTTAAAACTGGGAAAAAACACAGATCATACCCTGCATTTTTAAAAACTGCAAATATAGTATATTAAAATAATCAAACTGTGTGTAAATAAAAGTATATGTCAAAAACCAAGTAGTATTAATGAATGCCTGACTCAGTTGGAACTATGCCTACTCTCCGGAGCAAAATATCAACTAATTCCACAACTTTTTCATAGTTTTTCATTCCAAAGAAAACTTATTTTTATTAATCGCAAGCACCATTTCTGCTTTACCACTGCTATTACTATCTCCTATTGTCAAATATTTAATTAAATTTCTCTCTAAATACACTAGAAATAAATAAAAAAGAAACAATATTTTATAAGAATTTATTGTTCTTTAATTAGTTCTGAAAAATTGCAGGCATGTATAAATGCAGCAGGATTAAGTATAAACGTTTGGTGAGTCTGCTTAAGATCTAGGTAGGATTTTAATAGCAGTTAACATACAGAACTGTATGGAAGGATGTGGGTTTTAAGGAAGTCCCTTAAAACACAAGATTATTAGAATCTTTGATTTAGCCTTTTTAAAGTATCAGAGAAACAGATGCTTAACATATATGAATTCTTTTAAATGTGAGTTTCCATATTTGGAACATGGGTTTCTATATTGTCTTAATAGACAATATTATGTTTCTTGCCCTATGGTTGGCTTTATATTCACCATTAAAGTAGATATGTGTTTGTAATGTTATATATAATGTCTAGAAAAGAATAACATGCAATATCCCATTGTTTGAACTGTCTCTAAAATTGCAAACTCCTCTGGAGACTACATGGTTTTGTTTTTCCATTTCAAATCAAACCTATTAGAATGGGTAGATTCTAGAAACATGTTCTTGGTTAAGAAAGGCATATATGAAAGTATTTTATAAGACTAGAACATCACAAAGAAATACTAATGAAAATTCCTGTTTTCCAGGATATATGAAGCTTCCTGAGATACATACTCTCACTGCTTGTCTGCCAGGTGATAGGAAACATAAATTATTTTCAATTTATACTCTGTAGGGCCAAGTTACAGGGACTATGAACACATGATAATAATGATTTCCCAGGTAACATTTCTTTGAAATATACACGGTTGTTTTTGGTTCTTTGTATGACACTCAAGTCTAGTCTGATAGATAAATGACCTTAACATTATCAAAAGGGCTCTGATACACATCTGGGGAACAGAAAACACTTCAACAAATCCATTATGTACATCAAAGCAGCATGGACTTCTTTTGTCATCAGAGCAATGGAGCACTCAGGAGAAGAGAAAGTTGTATCTGGATCAAATTAGAAGTAAAGATTTTCAAAGCCAAATTTTACATGCATGTAGTCATGATACATAGGTATAACGTCTACCAGATGAAAATAAACTATAGATCCTACAGTGTCTACAATATATGATTATGTTTCTTTTGATAAGCAGGAATTTCAAGATGGGGGTGGGATATATCTTAAAGCCTCTATAAATTTGACATAGACAACTGAAGCAGATGTCTATTCTCTGGAATTTTGGTAAAAAAATATTAAGAAAGAACATATTATGTGCAGTTACCATGCTGCCACCAGCTTTTTAGTTCCATTTTCTTATATTCATTCTGCAATGGGATCCTGTTCAATCATTACCCATTTGTCCTCCCACGAACTTCTTTATCAAACAATGCTTAACAAAAGTTGAAGGGGGTTTTTTTTGTTTTTTTTTACAGAGCCAACTGAACATGAACTTAGGCAAACTCCAGGAGAGAGAGGAGGAGGTGTGCTGTGGTCCAAGGGGTTGCAAAGAACCAGACCTGGCTTAGTGACTGAACAACAATGCACAATTAATAGCAGTGCAGACATTTCTCATTCCTATTGTATTGGCAAGAATAAGACATCAGAACTAAGCTATATGAAAGTATTGATGAGATTTCAGATAATCATAATGCTAAAGAAGCAAGAATCTTTGCTGTCAGACAAAAGATGTCAAATAATTCTAACAAGTCCCATAAGGCAGTAGTATATTGTATATATCTGCTTGAAACCTACCACTTCCTTAATTCATGATTCAATGCCCAGATGGAAATGCATTACAGCAATCCTTGTCTACCCATCAATACAATTGGCTACCTCTAGAAGCATATTCTAGATGGTATCAGTTTGGGTCTTAGCTGGTTTTCTAAACATATAGTGACCTGAGGATATTCTGCATGTAATAAAGATGTATAATGGCAGCTGAATTGGCATAACATTTGTAATAGCTGATCATTTTTGCAATACCCATCATCAGTAAATGATTCATAGGTCAGCCCTGTGATTGGTACTATCACGAAATATTTATTTTTTATTTTATTATTCATATTTCTATGCCGCCCACTCTCCAAAGACTCTGGGCGGCTTATACCAAAGACAGTATACTAAATAGCATATTGCCCCCAACAATCTGGGTCCTCATTTTACCCACCTCAGAAGGATGGAAGGCTGAGTCAACTTTGAGCCGGTGAGATTTGCTGATCTGCTGAACTAGCAGTCAGCTGAAGTAGCTGCAGTACTGCACTCTAACCACTGCACCACCTCGGCCCTCGGAAATAATACATGTGTTAAAGTTCTGTTAATGATTGTTATATCAACTCTTCCAGAAGTCTCCCACTGAAAACTGTGGCAGTATTCACTACTGACAAAGGACTCCTTGTTTGGACATTGTCCACTAATGCATTTGGATTCTGCTGCCCAAGTAGACTTCCCTTTGCAGCTACTCTTATCATGCAAATGTTTATTTACCAATCAAATCAAGCTGTGTTCATTAAATAGACAAGAAAGCAATACTGACTAGGTTCCTGAGTACATACAGCATGTCCACATGTTTTGACCTGACTGAAGACTCAAGAGCTAACACATATTATCAGTTAGCCAAACACTGTTATAGTGTTTCATATGACTGTGTCTTGCACTATGTACACAAGCTTCTGGAGACAGAGAAAAAATAATAATTATTGTGCAGCACTCAAATCTGCCTGCCAACAGCAGAACAGGAATTTGTGAGACACATCAAGAGCTTCTGGCAAGATCAATCTATCAAGATCCCTCTGATAGAGGAATAATGAGTTGACAAAGACCAACATTCAGTTGGGTCCAGGCCCAATAAGATTACTGTATAGCATCATCAATATTGTCTCTGTGGAACTGACACAATCACAGTGGAATCAATTGCATTTTTCACAGCACTGTCACACATGATTTTTAACTTTGGTTCACAGCAGTGTGGAGAAGCTTGCAGATGTTGGCAGGTGGTTTTGGATTTTTTTCCAACATGGAATATCATTATTAAGTAGGAACTGCACCATATACTTTGCAGTTCAGTTGTACTTCCTTTGGAGGAGAGAGAAAATTAATGTATGAGAGAAATGGTTTATTGTCATCCTCAGCCTGTTTTGATAATTGAAAATACTATATAATATACATGGCACAGCCCCTCCATCATAACATTGTAATCACCAACATCATCATTGTCATCATCATCATCATCATCATCATCATCATCATCATCATCATCATTTTCATTTGGATTTCATGTGCTAGAATAGTATTTATTTTCTATCTTGCCTTTATTATTTGTATAAATAATTTAAGGTGATGCACATACCTAATACTCCTTTCCCTCCTATTTTCTCCACATTGGAAACCCTGTTAGGTGGGTTGGGCTGAGAGAGAGTGACTGGCCCAAAATTATTGAGCTGGTTTTCATCCCTAAAGTGAGACTAGAACTCACAGTTTCCTGGTTTCTAGCCTGGTGCCTTAACCACTAGACCAATCTGACTCACTTATAGATATGAAATAATTATTGTTATTTGAGAAAACAAGAGAGAATTTAAAAAATTAAAATTAAAAAATAAGAATGTTCTTTTATTAAAACCCATAGTTGTTTAAATGTCTTTCCATCATTATTCAAAAGATAGAAAAACTAGATAACAATTCTTTCAACCTTCTCTTTGGGTATTTAATGATCTGATATCCAGGTGGAAAAAATCTATTGCTGATATGTTCTTTGTGGTCTGTTTTGTACAGTCCACTGTACAAAACAGTGGACTGTACAAAACATAAAACATTGTACTGTTTTATGCATCCTGTAGGAAAACTTCATCTGTTATGTTGTTAGTACATAGCAACATGTGGCAACAGATGGGAGCACTTGGCTGAATTTCTCTGAGCTCAGAAGCTAAACAGGGTCAGATTTGGTTAGTACATGGGTGGCAGATCTCCAAGGAATTCAGGCTGAAGGCTAGACTGTGACAATCCTGGCAAACTTGCTGCATATTGCTGCCAAGAAAACTATGTGGATGTTTCCACAAAATAAGAGGATTTTTTTTTTCAACCTGAGGGAAACTTTTCCATATTTTTTTTGTAGCTGTATGGAAGAAAATTAAAGTGTGCTTCAAAAATGGGGAACATATTTGATCATATTTCTTTGAGAAATCAATTAGCAGATTAGGAACTCTGGAAGAGGCCACGGACAGGACAGGACAACACTAAAAGATGACATGCCAACCACTGTGTGTCATTAAGCTTACTCAGAAAGGCAAACCAAGCTATTAGCTATAGAGAAGAACTAAAAATCCTTTAGACTTATCTTGTCTTTATTACAGCCACTGACCAACATCTTCTTATACAATTTTTAAAAATGTTGTAAGCCTCAAAATAAAATATGTAAACATTTTTGGAATATTAATAGAAGCAAATAAAATCTTTTGGACTACTGAACTCTCTATATATTTTCTTCTTAAGAGTTCTTCCTACAAATACAAGGTCTGCTTTTGGGGGATCTTCCAAGTGTTGATCCATAGGTTGCAACAGGAATTGGCTGACTAGCTTGTTCCCAAGCCTGACATTGTGGGCTGAGAGAGGGTGACTGGCCCAAAGACCTCCAGCCAGCTTCCATGCTGGTGGGACTATAACTGATAGGCCCCTAGTTTCTAGCCTAGTGCCTTAACTATTTTATAAATTCAAACAGTAAAGTGCTGTTTGCTCAAAAACTAAGCTATAAAACTTTTTGTGAATAAAATTATCTAATAAGGCAGTGCGGATTTTTAAGATAGGGAAGATCTAAGCAACACTTCAAAGTTCTTTGAAGCATATAGAGGAGCAATGTGCCACTTTAAAGAATAAGAGTGAAAAAGAGTGGCTTCCACAGATTCACAGTACATAAACAGAAGCAGAAGCAACTATTATTCCTGCCTCAATCTTTCTCAAGGCAAAACAGTGTGCCTCAATGAGGCATGTTGCCATGTTAAGATACCTCTGAGCAACCACATACCTAATCAAGGAGTAGCTGACCACTCCACCCAGACCTAGCATACCGGTATTAAACAGAATAATTCACTAAATTTAATGGAGATGAGTTCAGGCAGGGTCATACTACCAACCATATGCAGTAGTAGTAGGGATAATTATCTTCCTTTATTCTGCAATTTACTTAATTTTTCCAAAAAGAAATAGCAATAATTATCAATGAAAAGGTTTGAATTAATGTATTCAGGAGTATTATTCTTATTTTTATATACTGTATCACAAACATCACACTAAGCACAAGGAATTCGACTTGTGTTCCCCAACAAAGTATTCATAGTATTACATATTTGGTTTGGTCACCAAGAATCATCTCATTTTTCAAACACTGCTACCTCATTTACCATTTGATAAAGAAGACCATTATATGGGTTAAAAAATTTTAATTGGGTGAATTTTATGGGTAACGGGGTTTTAAATTGGAGAAGCCTAAGATAATTTAATTTTGTTTTAATGTATTTTAATATTCGTATTGTGTGTTTTTAATTCTGGCTGTTCACCGCCCCGAGTCCTTCGGGAGAGGGGGCGGTATAAAAATTTAATAAATAAATAAATAAATAAATAAATAAATAAATAAATAAATAAATAAGGATTTGTAACTGGCTGACAACCATACTGAATGAATAGACCTCGATGGTACTACATCTACATGAAAGGAAGGAAACAGTGGGGTACCACAAGGTTCTGTGTTAGGCTCAGTACTTTTCAATATCTTCATAAATGACTTAGATGAGGGAATAAAAGGGGAACTCATCAAATTTCTATATGATACTAAATTGGCAGGAATAGCCAACACCCCAGCTGAGGATCCAAAATATCTTAACAGACTTGAACAATGGGTCCTTTCCAACAACATGAAATTTAATGTGGAGAAAAGCAAGGTTTTACACCTAGGCAGAGAAAACCAAAGGTACAAATACAGCTTAGGCAAAACTAGGCTCAAAAACAGTAACTGTGAGAGGGACCTTGGAATCCTTGTGGAAGATCACTTAACATGAGCCAGCAGTGTGCAGCGGCAGCCAAAAAAGCTAATAAAATCCTTGGTTGTACACACAGAGGCATAGAATCAAAATCATGTGAAGTATTAATACCGCTTTATAAAGCCTTAGTACAGTGGTTCTCAACCTTCCTAATGCTGCGACCCTTTAATACAGTTCCTCATGTTGTGGTGACCACCAACCATAAAATTATTCCTAAAACTATTGAAAATATGTATTTTCCGATGGTCTTAGGTGACCCCTGTGAAAGGGTCGTTCGACCCCCAAAGGGGTCCCGACCCACAGGTTGAGAACCACTGCCTTAGTAAGACCACACCTGGAATATTGCATCCAGTTTTGGTCACCACATTACAAAAAAGATGTTGAGACTTTGGAAAAAGTGCAAAGAAGAGCAACTAAGATAATTAAGGGCCTGGAGACAAAAGCATATGAAGAACAGTTGCAAGAATTGGGTATGACCAGTCTAAACAAAAGAAGGACTAGGGGTAACATAATGGCAGTATTCCAGTATTTGAGGGGCTGTCACAAAGAAGGGGTCAACTTATTTTCCAAAGCACCAGAAGGCAAGATAAGAAACAATGGATAAAAACTAATCAAAGAGACAATCTGTAATTAAGGAGAAACTTCCTAACAGTGAGGACAATTAAGCAGTAGAACAGCTCATCTACAGAAGTTGTTCAGCTCATCACTGAAGCTTTCTAAGAAAAGACTGGACAGACAACTATCTGAAATGATATAGAGTCTCTTGCTTGAGCAGAGACTTGGACTAGAAGACCTCCAAGGTCCCTTCCAGCTCTATTCTGATTGATTGATTGATCAATATATCCTCAGGCAGATTATCAGAGCAGTGGAATCATGGAAGACCTTCCTTCTTCTTTCATGACCTTATGAGCACTGTTGGCATTGAGACCCTTTAGAAGCTGGCATCAACCATTTGAAATGCATGTAAAAAACATGATGTCCCTGATAAACTAATGTAGCATAACAGGAAGAAATTGGTGTGGTGCGGAAAGGCATATCAAAACCATAATCAAGCTTTAACTTTGAAAACTATGTGTTGGGTATAGATTTATTTATAACTTCTTTTGGACTGTGTGCTAAAGTGAATTATTTCCTAATCTCCTGCTGAAAAATCACTGTGTTTTTATTTGAAGTCTTCTGGCTATAACCTGATTGGGTTTGTATTGGAATCTGCCCAAAGCATAGGAGTTTGCTTTAAATGTCTTGGCACAAGTTAAACAAACTCAGATTATAGATCTTCAAATATAAACAGAGATCAGAATCATTTTATAGCATGTCTCTCAATACAGGTAAACATTTTCAATGTCACTAACCAGCTTGTAAAGAAAAATAACAACTTTTCTGCTAAAACAAAGAAACCAGTGAAATGAACATAGATGGAATATTCATTAAATGTTCAACTTTTCCTGAATGTAAATCTTTTTTAAGATGTATGTTTTCCTCCCTACACATAAAAGTGAAAAACAAAAAATAGACCATACTTTAAAAATAGTATTGCTTTATTTGTCACAAAAGGGACAGAATCCAATAAAATGGAGGCCTCATAAGGGGAAGACATCTTATTCACAGCATCACTGCAAGCTGATAACCCAAGCCAGAACAGAGATATAATTTGAAGGACATACTCTTAGCTATCTACTTTCAATGGTGTTGATAACATTGGTGTTGATCTTGAGCTGCCAAATAAAAATCAGAAAAGCAGTAAAGTTAGTTTAATGTGATAACAATGATAGATACTGTATCACATTCCTGCAAAGTGACTGGTAAATATCCATTTCGGTCATAGCAAAGAGATAAAATGTCAGGATACAATGAATATGCCTTGAAACATTTGGCTCCATACATTTGAACATTGATAGCTAAGAGTATGTCCTTAAAATTATATCTTTTTTTCTGGCCTTGATGAACTCAGAAGAAATGGTGGTGGAACATAGAAAAGAATTATTTTCAGCACAAACTCTACCCCAGATGATTCCATTCAGCTAAAAGACTGAATTCACGAACAGCCCATCATCTTCATCTTCATCCTCAGCTTATGTTTTTAAAAATTTATAGTGAAGAAACTGTAACAAAGCCATTGTTCCCCAATACTGTTAGAGTAGCTGCATTGCTTACTTAGATGAAGTTCTAAATCAAGCAGAGCCTTCTTAAGAACAATGGGCAGTATATATCCCCTCCCCAACACAGACACTGGGCTTCAGCCTTAAGTTCACAAGAGACTTTTCCAATCGATAACTCTTATCATCCTCAATCTATGGAGTCCACAACCATCCTGTCTGGATGGCACTAGAGTGGACAACCTAGTTTGGAAATAGCATCTCCCAAAACAACATTTCAACCTGCTAGAAGCTAAACATAATCATATGCTTCTCCTTGGACATGAACCACTATCAAAATATGTTCTGCTTCTGAGGCTACCCTTAAGTGTTAATTTAAGATTGTGCCAAGACTATGGAACAATGTTAGATCATGAACAGAATGAATACAGTGCTATTAAATTGAATATATTTGCAAATCAAACTTATAGTAATTAAATTACTATAGTCAATATAAAGCACAGAAACAAGAACCCAATAAAACAGACACAATAAAGCAGTCATCTAAACTATAACTTTTAAAAAGGGGGCCTGTTTCAAGATTAGGATATGTTATGCTTTCTTACGAAAATTGCTCTATTAGTGATGGTAGGATTCCAATCTGAATTACTTCTTTCTCATAACATATTGGCTTGGAAAAGGTAAAATCTGTATTATGGCAGAAGGGACAGAAAAATAAAAATAAAAAAACAGAATCTAAGATTCATTATATCCACAAGAGTGGCATATCTCAATAAATGAGATTCTATTGTATCTTCCAACTAATACTGCAGAAGGTAAAAGGATAAAGGTACGTAGAAGGTAAAGCCAATGAGTGACTTTAGAGGGTGCTGGTTAACAAGACTAAATAAGTAACCTGTGGATATAAATGGTTTTCGTGTTGGAACCTACTGGTGTTGATTATGTGCAGAACCCAAGTCTATCTGTCTCGCATTGTCAAAAAATCAGCTGCAGCCATCTTTTCTGGAGAAAAGAGAAAGGTCACAATGTTATAGATTGGCTAAAAGTTTTGTTTTTCACTTTAATATAAAGTTTTAAAGTTTAGTCAAGGAAACTAATGGGGCCAATGTATCATTAGAGAACAAAAATGTAAGCTAGTAGAGAGTCAGCAAATGGAGGCTCTCATTTTCCAAAGGGATTATTCATGAGTTCACATTCTAATATCATACAAACAGACTTTCTTAAAAACTGTAAATGCTATCTTTTATAATACTTCTACAAGAAAAAAATATGACTTTTTTTCAGCAAATACCAAAACAAAACAAAACCTCCAGGTGAACATCTCCCTTCCCAATTGGATATGGGTGTTTTTTTTTAGCTGAAAAAAAACCCCTTATTGCTATCAATGTTTTGGATATTGAATTCCAATAGTGCAATCTGAGCTGTTCTTAGGCTACAATATCAGTGATGCAGAATTATATGCATCCCCCATGCCAGATGTAGTAATAGGTCAATGCCTAGGGCAGTGATAGCTAACCTTTTTGCCACTGCGTGCCAGGAGGGGGGGCAGGGGAGGTTGGCGCACGTATGTGCCCACACCTGTAATTCTATGCACCCCACCCTGCACATGCGTGTGCAGCCCCCCCTCTCCCCCCCTCTCTAGGAGGTTCTGGAGGATGGGGACAGCAAAAAAGTCACTTCCTGTCCAACCGGAAGTTGGGAAATGGGCCTCCAAGGGGGTGGGGAAGGCTGTTTTCACCCTCCCCAGATGCCTAGAGAGGATCTGGAGCCATGTGAGAAAGAAAAACGGGCCTTCCCCACCCATCCACCCAGGCCCCCTGGAGGCAGGAAACAACCACCTACTTCTGGTGGGCCCAGAAAACCAGAAAATCAGCTGGCCGGCAGGCGTATGCGTACCAGAGCTGAGCTGGCGTGCTCACTGATATGGCTACACGTGTTACCTGTGGTACGCGTGCCATAGGTTTGCCATCACAGGCCTAGGGACTACACAGAAAACAATATACATGTTCTACTGAACATGACTAATGGCAACTATTGTAGGATCCCTCTTCCAAGACACCACATGGTAAGAAAACATATCCATTTCTACTAAGCCCCCACTGCTGCTATGTCAGGGTACTCTCTTCTGCTAAACATCAACAACAAATTATTGCCTTGGAATGAACCATATGGATCCCATAATATCAAATTCAGTCACTGTCAAGTATTTAGAAATGGAGATGAGATGGAAACAAAGAATTAGAATTAATGTCTGGGTACATTAACAGAATCCTACAAGTATGAAAGATTTCCCACTATTACAACCTGAAAATGTTGTGGGCATGGAGGGGAAGGGTCCATTCTGAACCTCTTTCTCCACCCATTATGGAGCTGAGGTTTATGCCATCTCCTACTGACCTTTCTTTAGACATCCCCTCCCCATCTCCCATGGTGATTCTCACATACCATTACACCCAGATATACCTAAAATATTAACAGTTAATATTGATAAAAGAATTAATGTATTCCTATATTATAGTTTTCATGATCATTGTATTATTATTGTTGTTGTTATTGTAAACTTTTATTCATTAAACATGCAACTCAGACAACTGAACATTTTAAAAGTATCACAAATATATTGTTGTTGTTGTTGTTGTTGTTGTTGTTGTTATCCCATTTTTAACATTTGTAAGCCACCCAGAGGAGGGAGGTGGTGGCTCAGTGGCTAAGATGCTGAGTTTGTCGATCGAAAGGTCGGCAGTTCAGTGGTTCTAATCCCTACTGCCACATAATGGGTGAGCTCCCGTTACTTGTCCCAGCTTCTGCCAACCTAGCAGTTCGAAAGCATGGAAAAAATGCAAGTAGAAAAATAGGGACCACATTTGGTGGGAAGGTAACAGCGTTCTGCGTGCCTTTGGTGTTTAGTCGTGTCAGCCAGATGATCAAGGAGACGTCTTCAGACAGTGCTGGCTCTTCGGCTTTGAAATGGAGATGAGCACTGCCCCCTAGAGTCAGGAACGACTAGCACATATGTGTGAGGGGAACCTTTACCTTTAAGCCACCCAGAGTCTCCTCTAGATGAGATGGATAGAATGCTTCATAGAATTCCAATTTTATAATATCTCTCCCTCCCTCCCTCCCTCTCCCTCTCCCTCTCTCCCTCCATCTCTCCTTCTCTCCCCCTCCCTTTCTCCCTCCCTCTCTCTCTCTGAGATGTACACATCAATAACAGCTACATTTTGTATGATCTTATCTACCTAAACAAGTAATCAAATAATTAATTGTGATTATTGTTATAAAACATCCTTTTAAAAATTTCAATTATGTTAATAATTCACTTTGAAGAATGAATAACAGTATGGTAATAACAATATCATAACAGAAATCATCACTATATGAATTAAATGGTAAATTATTGTAATATGAGCAACAACAATAAATTATGGTTATTTTACTGCTGTATTTGTATTCTCTTTTTATCAGAGTAAACCACGGAGAATTGAAGCAATAGGTGGCTCAATCAATCAATCAGACAGACCCAAAGCCAGTTTGGATGCTTACATTTGAATGTCTACAATGATGCAGCTTAGTATATCTCCCAAAGGACAACATTCTATAAAGTTAGCATCTTCTCTGAGAAGGCTCTCCACTGACAGAAGATTAGGATTTTATATATCGAATGATGCATTTATAGAACAATCAATTCTACAGGCTGATCAAAACTAACCTTGTATATAGAGCCCAGTATTATTCATTACCATGCACACAGGCGAAATACAGTTGAAACGATTGTGAGCTGAGTCAACTAAAATCATAACATTAAATTTCATTTTTTATTCATTTACAGCTACCCAATTTACTCCAGGTAATATGAATCAAATAAAAACAAAGATAAAAAGAATTACAGGTAAGAAGCCATACAAAATAAAAATAAACAAAGCCCATAAACAATATATCAGATAATATATGTCTGAAGTCAACCAAGCCATACTCTTCTTAGCAGAAAAACAGTATCCTTCTTACCCAATACCTGGGAATGGGGAAAAAAAACAGGTTTGTAAAATTTTCTGGAAAAGTAAAAGGATTGGGGCCATATAAACCTTATTGAGGAGAGTGTATCAAAAGGCACATCACTATATGCCATCAGAATACATTGCCTCAATAATATTATTAACATTTGTAAACCACCCAGAGTCTCCTCTAGATGAGATGGCACACAATCAAATAAATAAATGAAGCAATAGCACTTAGACTTATATACCACTTCACAGTGCTTTACAGCCCTCTCTAAGCAATTTAGAGTCAGCATATTGCCCCCAACAAGCTGGGTCCTCATTTTACCTACCTTGGAAGGATGGAAGGCTGAGTCAACCTTGAATTATATGTGATAATCAGCAGCTTGAATTTCACCAAGAAATCTATTGGAAGTCAGTGTACCTCACAAAGTAGTGATGTTGCAGAGGTGTACTCAGGTGTTTGCATAACTATCAGTGCCACCACATTACGGACCATTTACACCTTCAGGGTGTCAAACTCAATTTCATTGAGCGCTGCATCAGGCCTCGGGGGTTGGGGAGCATAGCCAGGGTGGGCATGGCCAGCTTGACATCACTCATGTTGGGGGTGCCTGTGGTGGCCCGAAAATGGAGTTTTCATTGTCAGAGGGTTGCAGGAGACCCCTAGCTCCATTTTTGCTGGTAGAGGGTGCATGAGGCTGTGGCAGCTGAAAACAGAGCTTTATTTTTGCTGGCTTAGGCACCACAGGCCGGTCCTTCGCTGTTTGTAGGGCGGCCCTGTGGGCCAAATCTAAGCACCCCACGGGCTGGATCTGGCCTGTGGGCCTTGAGTTTGACACCCCTGTTCTATATTATCTTTAAGGGCAGTACCATGTAGCATGTTGCATAGTCCAGATGGGAGGTGACTAAGGCATGTGTCACCATAAGCAGGGCCCATTGATTCAGATATGGGCACAATGGTGCACAAGGTGGAGTTGTGCAAAATTCTCCTAGTAAGTGTGGTCACCTGCTTCTCAAGCAGGAGTTGTAAGTCCAAGAGGATTCCAGAATTGGTACCAGTTCTAAGTGGGAAAGTACAGTCCTCTCTTGAACCATCTCTAGTTCCAGATTCGGAGGGGTCTAAACCTACAGCTGCTTGATCATGGTAGCATTAAGTCAAAGGTGTCTTTCCTTTATCTAGGCCCCCCACAGCCACCAGACATTGGAATCCTTTCAAAGCATCATTTGGTCAGCCAATCCATATCAATGAATGGCCTCAACCAGTAGCTTCAATAGATATTTTGTATTTTCAGAGAAAAGGTACAAAATTGGATCCATAGTGTAGCATATAGTACATAGGTCAGCTTTCATCCAAAATGCAGCAGCCCACTTCCTGGTGGATGAAAAATGCCACTATCATGTAATACTTGCATTGAAAGGTCTATACCAGTGTTTTTCAACCTTGGAAGCTTGAAGATGGGTGGACTTCAACTCCCAGAATCCCCCAGCCAGCGCCAAGGTTGAGAAACACTGGTCTATACTATTTGCCATTAGTCTTCAAAGTAAAAGTTGGTTGTTGATGGTTTGAACCTATGAAGTCCTTAATAATTTGGTGCATAAGTTTGTGCAGGACACCTGCTTCTGGAAGTACCAACTTGAGTACCATGCATTGAGTTCAAACAAACATAGTGAAAATTCCTCCAAGAAGTCAGATGAGAACTTACAGTATTGTTTCTCACATTATGTCCCTCTTTTATGGACAACACTCTGTCTTATGGTATTTTTAGAAGACATTCAAAACTGAATATTTTCTCTTTGATTGATTGTTATATGGCAATATTGCTCTGACAACAGGTGGGGTTTTTTTTGAGGGGTGTATTCTAATGTTGCTTTTATGGATATATATCTTTGTAAACTATCATGAGTCTGCTGGAATGGGCAATTTAGAAATAGTGTAAATATATAAAAATGTGTATTTATTTCACGTTCCACTGCATATTTACTCAAAAATATATCCTATAATATCAGTAAAGCTTAGCCTGAGGAAGATGTGTGTGCTAGTGCAGCCTAAATTCCTTTTTCTTACATTTTATCAATTTAAAGAGGGCTTAACATCTATGAAACATTTATTTTATTTTTGGAAGGTGGCAGGCGGATCAATCGCAACTTTCCTTTTCTTTTTATCAATGAGCAACCATGTTTCAACCCATGCATTTTAAAATATGCTGTGCTGCTGCTTCCCTATATAATATTGTTGCGAATGCAATGATTCTATCTTTGCTCCTTCTTTCATAGTTTTCTTTAACAGAATGTAAGACATTTTTTGTTGTGCAGCAATGATGTGTCTTCATATTGTTATGCCTTGCATATCCTTTATTTTTCTTCTGTTGTTCATCATTCTCTTCCCATCCTTGTTTTATATGACATTTCGGAGATGGTACCCATAGCAACACCCACTAGTAGGGATGAGACTCT
The DNA here is from genome assembly GCF_029215685.1 of Pituophis catenifer annectens. Lineage (NCBI taxonomy): Eukaryota > Metazoa > Chordata > Lepidosauria > Squamata > Colubridae > Pituophis > Pituophis catenifer. The sequence continues at coordinate 288,619,378 of NW_027256881.1, forward strand.
GAAGCTGTTTTAGTCATTCCTAGAGCTGAGCACTGACAATGCCAGTCATTAATCTAGCAGCATCTGCCTACTCAGATCTGAACAGTGCCTTGTTTGGTCTTCCCCCCTCCAGCAGTAACCACCTAGTGCACAGAGATCCAGAGACTTGCAGTTAATGATTTGTCACTTATTCAGAATAGCTTCACTTGGCAGCTGTGTTATCCATCCTGTTTGGCATTACCACCCTGTATTGTGATACAATTATTTCTCAGAGCTGAACATGGGCAACTGAAATTTCCAGTTAATCTGGAAACATTTTGAAATCATTTGGGATCTTCATTCAAGGTAAACAAAAGCACTGGTTTATTTTTTTTTTAACAAAAAATTCCTTAGCTTCACAAAGATTTCAGGGAGGAAAAAAATATCATTTCTTTCTTTCTTTCTTTCTTTCTTTCTTTCTTTCTTTCTTTCTTTCTTTCTTTCTTTTTTTCTTTCTTTCTTTCTTTCTTTTTTTTTTTTGCATGCTCAGTTTGAATCAGTCTTCCAATTTCAAAGTCTAAACTTGTTGGTTGTCACCAACTAATCTTGGTGTCTAGATTAAAGGAAATGCTTTTGGCAGAAGAAGTCTGTGTTGATGATAAAGCATTCAGCATGAGGAAGAGTTACCTAGCCTCAACTGTGAGGAACATTTGTACTGTTCCACATAAACTAGCAAATAGAAAGTATGGTGCAAGTGTAAACCCCTTTCTTTCAGCATACCAATTCCCAAATCCACGACACAATTTATCTCTAAAATGATTCAGCTAAAGGTATTTTTGGAGGGAAAAATGACCTTTGCCAAAAAAAAAAAAGTTGTGATACAGAACATTTAAAAAAGATAAATAAGGAGTACAGATCTAGAAAAGGAGATTTTTTTTTTTCTGATTAAGAGAAAATTCCATCCATTAAGAATTATGTATTTGGGGATTCAAATAATACTAGGCCTTGCTCTAAGCTGAAGCAGACAGAATAGGAAGAAGAACTATTCAGTCCACCGAACCACCTGCTCCATCCAGTTTCTCTCCTATTCAGTTGGTCAACATAAGGGATTCTAATCACTTTCAGATTTGTTGGGGTGATTTAGATCCTCTTGGCTTTTATCTGTTCCTTTTTCCTTTTAGACTGTGAGCCAAAACTCCCTTATTTTTGCTTGGTTTGTGCAAATTGGGATCTTTTCAGCTACAGGAAATTTTTAAATCACAGATTGGGAAAAATATTATGAATGCTTTACTAAATCACTTGTTCTAAAGAACAGTTAAGGTTGCGATTGAATTAATTTAAATTCTTTAAAGTAAATAGCTTCCTAGAAATTAGAGGTGACATGCTCACAACTGAAACCATAAGAAAAAATTGAAAAAGAATGACTTCCACGTTTGGTACAGATTTCCAAGGAAGATGGATGGTTCAAAAATGTGAAAAATAAATAAATACATACCTGCATCGAGATCTAATTTTAGGTTAAAATTTGTCTACATTATTTCCATAATCCCATATAATTCTAATCATTGAATCCCCAACAACATTTCATTTCTTTAGTTTTTTGCAAAAAAAAATCGCAAAAGTGGTTTCTGAGTAGAAATAAAATTAGTCAAAGTCAAAACTGGTAACTCTACCACCTATGCTAATTCCATCAACTTCACCATCCATTTTTCTATTATAGGTATTTACAAGCCTTTCCACATTTGTGCATATAAAAGTCTCACCACTGTTATTATATATAAAAGTAAAGTTCCATGTTTTATACTTTTCTTCTTTTTGCACTTCTCTCTTCTTTTTTCTTGATCTTTTTTCTTTTGCACAACTTTTTTCTTGTTTGTCTTTTAATCTTGTGTTCTGTTATAACAAAAAAAAATAAATAAATGGAAGTTTGAAACCTAGATGACCAATTCTGATACATACAGTGCAACATTGGTGTCTACAGTTGAGGTAAAGCAAGGTAAGTGGATCTGTTCTTGATGGAAACATTGATGTAGATGCTTTGTTTCACCTTCAAATGTGATTGGTAGGTAAGAATTTGCATCTATAGTTTCAAACTGTATTAGAAAAATAGAACAAGGGTCTCTTGGCTTTGCCAAATGAAGCTCCAAAATCCCTTAATAATTTTGAGACACAACATTCTGAAACATGAAAAAAAAATGCAAAAAAAAAAATTACTGAAAGCCTAAAAGGTAAAGGTTCCCCTTGCACATATGTGCTAGTCGTTCCCGACTCTACAGGTGCTTTATTTTTATGGAAGAAATAGCCCCATATCCCAGAATAGTCTGATACTGAATGTGTTCAGCTCAATTAAATTATTAGGAAGCTTCCATACTACATGTACAATGAAGGAATAGTGAGACACAAAGTTTGTAGAACAAAATATTCTATAAAGAATGGAATTATGAAAATGATAGGTTTGAGTATTGAGCAAAGAATATCTTGTACACCTTGAAATACAGCTCTTTTTTGCCAAGGATGATTCTGATCCATTGGAAACAAAATTGATCAACATGGAGTGATTTACAAGGCAATGTATAAAGCTCTGATTGATTTATAAAATGAAAGAGAGGCTCTACCTTTTAACATATAACCCTATCTGATATTTGATCATAAATTAGTCCTTAAATTCCTGGCAAATTAGAAGATTACATCTACATTAATCTAAATTAAGTCAGTGTGATTAATGAAATTTCAAATACTGATAGAATTAACTCTAATTAGTAATTTTGTAAAGCATTGCTAAATTAAATATCTTGGGCAATAGACAGCCCTTCTCTGCAGCAGTAGCAGCAGCAGTAAATTCAGTACATATTTAATTATAACTAGGAAAAAAAGTAATAACTGTGTTCTGTGCATTTTATTCTGCTATGTAACTATGTTAATGAAGCTTAAAAAGTGATTGGAGGTCAAGCAATTGGTCTAACAATACTTGAAAGAACTGGTTATGGAATCAGTCCCTGAGGTATCACAATATTCATGTATAATGCCTAAAGCTATGGGTGATAGAGAAGAATGGACTTTCAATCTGCTTGCTCGTATATGCTGACATATAATTCTATTCCTGTTCCCACTAATCTAGGATGCTAAATCATGCTATAATGAAGTACTGAATTATTGAGGCTTTTCCAATTTCCACAGAAATGGACTTTAATTCAAAACTATGCCCAGTTAATTAAACTTTCCCCATGATCTAATTTGTTCTAATTATTTTTATAAATTGAAATGTTACTGAGGTTGTATAAAATTACCCTAAATTGGAGACAGTCTCCAGTTAAATTAGAGTTTTTATGGGGTGTGGTGATGAGAGAAAGAAAGAGAAAAAAAGAAAGAAAATAAACCACAAAATACTACTGTATGGATTCTTTTTATAACTAACAGCATAATAGTTCCCAACGGCCTACAAAGGAATCAACAACATAAAATTGTGTAACTTCAATTTAAGAGCGTACAATTTCAATCTGTTTATTAATTTTAATTTAAATGTCCACCAATGAAATTAAACAAGTAAAATATAAACTATTACTTTAAGATTTGAATAAATTTTAATTAGGTCTGTAATCTCAAATACAATTTTATCCTACTGAGCTCAAGTAGTTAGCTATAAGTTATTGTACAGCAATAGGATTGCACTGTAGGTTTAATTTCCAAAGTTCACTATGGAACATGCATCTGAATAGACATGCATAGGATTGTACTGTCAGCAGATTGAAAATATAGCTTCATTAATCCCAGAACTAAAAGTCTAGGATCAGGCTTTAGCAGTTTTCAAGGGAAATGACTTTCTTAGCGCTGGGAAAACCATAAAGTCACACACGATGCGATTTAAACCTGATACACATTGAATGTGTATTCAATAAGGGGGATGCAATGGCTCAGTGGCTAAGATGCTGAGCTTGTCAATTGAAAGGTTGGCAGTTCAGCAGTTCTAATCCCTAGTCCCACGTAATGGGGTGAGCTCCCATTACTTGTCCCAGCTTCTGCCAACCTAGCAGTTCAAAAGCACATAAAAAATGCAAGTAGAAAAATAGGGACCACCTTTGCTGGGAAGGTAACAGCGCACTGTGTACCTTTGGTGTTTAGTCATACCAGCCACATGACCATGGAGGCGTCTTTGGACAGTGCTGGCTCTTTGGCTTTGAAACAGAGATGAGCACCGCCCACTAGAGTCGGGAAGGACTAGCACATATGTGCAAGGGGACCCTTTACCTTTTACACATTGAATATAACTCTTCTATCATTTTGAATACTCATAGATTAAGAACATTTTGATTAAGGGCAAATCCTAGATGATGGACAGGCTTCCTATTACTAAAAGGACATCACATGTTTTTAATATGCAGCCTATTTTCAAGAGTTTTCAGAGGTTCCTGAAAGCATTATGTAGCTTCAACACTTCATCAGTTCAAGGAAGGAGAACACTATACACCCTTCTTAGTAATAAACAGTCTGTTTTGTAAGTACGAGTTTGGATTTGCCTATAGAAGTCAAGAAAAAATTGCTAAATAATGTTTTTCAATGGTGCATGAGACATTACTACATTACTACAAATAAACAACATTTATTTGTGAGGACTTTTTAGCAGCTTATCTGAAATAGAAATATTTAGAAAGACATATAAAATAATATTACGTACAGGTAGTCCTCAACTTACAACAATTGAGCCCAAAAGTGGGCTAAGTGAGACATTTGTTAAATGAATTTTGCCCTATTTTATTATCTTTCTTGCCACAGTTGTTAAGTGAATTACTACAGTTGATAAATCAGTAACATTGTTGTTAAGTGATTCTGACTTTCCATTGACTTTGGTTGTTAGAGGGTCACAAAAGTGGTCAAATGACCCTGGGACATTGCAGCTGTCGCAAATATGAGTCAGTTGTCAAACATCTGAATTTTGATCACATGATCATGGGGATGCCGCAATGGTCATAAGTATGAAAAATTGTCATAAGTCGCTTTTTTCAGTGCTATGGTAACTTTGATTGGTCACTAAATAAACTACCTGTATTAAATAATGCAAGTAATATAATACATGCCAAACAGTAGACTAGAGACTATCTAAAAGGTTAGGAATACTTCACTTAAAAGAGGGCTTATCAATTCACTGCACAGTTTGAGAAAACAATGCTTCCAGCATTCCAGTCCTTCATAGAAATGGACTAGCATTTTTTATATCATTTTCTACCTCTGCAAAGAAGAAAGCAGATGTTATAAGAGGCAAAAAGTATTACTGCAGTTTGTCTGTTCCCTGTAATATCTAACCCAAATATCATCACATTGCATTCCTACCAGGCTCTTATTATAAAGCTATTTTCTAAATTGTATAATGTGATTTTCATCTTCTTTTGTTTCCAAACTAGAATGTCAGAATTTTCACTTCTGTAATAGTCAATGAGTTAATTCACTTATTTAAAATAATGAGAGTACAGCTTACCTCAATGAGTCCATGGCAGCTAACATTATTTAAGAGAGTAACACAATTTTAAGAATAATTTATCGATTATGTGCCATCAAGCCTGTATTGTCTCTTAGCATAAGTATAACAGAGCAACTATAAAATATTGCATTTGAAAAGGCACTTATTAATGAGCCCAAAATTAAAGATTTCAACCACTGTTCAACATTAGAGAAATAGTAAGACAGAGCAAAGTAAACCAAGAAACACTTCATTTATTTAATAAATTCCAAAAATGCTCATCTAGTATAGCCATGGATTCCATCCCAAATTGTATGCAGAATTTTGGATTAAGTACCTTGATCTAATATTGTGACAATAAAAAATGAGCCAAGAGTATTTAAATACATTGATAAGATTTGGACAATGACTATTTAGATCAGACAAGTAGAACTCCGAAGCATATGAGAGGCATCAGATGGCTGTGGAGAAGATGAGTTTGACTATTGTCTGTAAATTGTCCATTAACAATTTATTTTTATTGATAAACTAATTTTTATCATGTCAATTAAGTTATGGGTGATATAAGAATCTGCGGTATTTGTGATACATCTTCAGAGCCATTTTATGTATTCATATGCATTATGAAAAAAAAAATTTTTGCACAAAATTTCACTTACTTCTTTTTCTTAAACTTCATAGACCAGTTAATCACACTTGCTTAATTTATACTTAATTTATACTTAATATAACTGTATATGAATAAGCAAAAAAAAAAAAAGGATTTTCAAAAAGTTTTAGAAAACCCCAGGTTCAATCTACTGTCACTATATAAAACTGCCTATCTTTCAATGGCCTTGTTTTTGACCTGAAGGGACTCTGTCTCAGGGGAGAACATTATGTTTTTGTTGGTTATTTCATTACAAGGTTCCCGCTGAGAAGAGACTTCCAAGTGGGTTAATTAAATTAATTAAGTATGTCTTCTGATAGAGGCTTGCAACCCTTTGGAAGGACTGTAGCTTACAATTTTCTGTGTGAGTTGATATTAAAAGACGTTTGTCATTGTGTTCAATTTAAATGCATGTACTTTCTTTGCTTGTGCAATTCCACTGAATATTATATTTGCTGAAGCAGAAAAAAATGGAGCATAAATGTATAATTTACCTGCTATAGATTTTCTTTACCCCTTCCCCCTCTTTAAACCCGCGCACAGATAGAGATAGAAACAAACACCATGTCTCAAATATTTTACTGAGAGGTGATCATTCTAAATCTAGTCAATCAATAAATGTCTTCTTGAAAAGTGAAAAATTATGTACAGTTGCAGATGATCAATGCATGTTTTATTCAATAGTAAGCTCTTCCTAATGATCCAAAAGAAATTGTTTTGTTCACATACAGATGAAAGGTAGGGCAGGCTGTCTGCTCTTATCTTCTTTACTTTCAGTTACAGTAATGTCTAAATCTGATGCCTGTGTCCTAGAGTTTTCCACAGTATTTAAGACTTTAATTGAAATAATGACAGCATAGCATAAATTGAGAAGAATTCTCCACCTCTTTCATATGTCCATTTGATTTCACAACAAACATGCAAAAGCTATGGGTTTTCTTCACAACAGCATAGGCACATCATTTGTCCCCTCTTGCACCCTCCATGGATGCTTCGGCTCTGCCCTTGAACATTTTTAATTAAATTACGTGAAGATAAACTGATGAAATAAACTAATGAAATGAGCATGAAACTGATTACCTTCATGTTTCCAAACATTTTAACAGTGCCTCAGGTTTGCATAAGTTCAATATGGTAATGGTTTATCTTGCTTGCTTTCACTTGCCTATTCTAGAAAAAACAGGAATTAGAAAGTAAATAGTTTGCATGTGATTAAACTAGTCCGTATTTTAGTGTCCTCCAAAATTGACAGGCCCTAGATACTTTCAGCTACACAGCAAGTTAAATAAATAAAAATATTTTACATTTAGGAAGCTGTTTTATCTACTCCAAACATTTGTACACAATTTCACTTACACCTTTTTCTTAAACTTCACAGACCTGTAATCATATTTGCAATTTATACTTAAAATAACTGTATATGAATAAGCAAAAGAAATAAGATTTTCAAATGTTAATAATTTGTGACACAAATAATAACCAGCAGAATTAGATTTAAACATTTAGGAATTGATTGATACATGAATCTGAAACCTGGAAAATTGAATTGACTTTAAAAAACAGGATGGAACAAATTATAGTCTAGAAAATAAGAAATGAACAGAAACTGAATTATACTCCTATTACTAATTGCTACTACTAATAATAATAATTATTGCTATTAGTAGTAGTGGTAGAAATATTTAACACCAACACTAATCACAGCTTATTACTAATGGCCCATAGAGGTCAGTTTCAGGTACATTTCCCACTGAGATTTACTTTTATAAGGCACACATTCTGAACTTCTTTCATTGCTGAGATTGATGGCTTCAATGGAATAAAAAAAAGTCTATGAAAGAGATGAACTGATGAAAATTGGAAATGAAGGACATGACCTTCACATGTGATGGACCACGTATCAATTTTATATACTGGGCAAAATAGGTGAAAATAAGGTTTGCCAGACTAATATGATCTTCCAAAAATCTATTAGGAACAGACCTTCTTGTATGGACCAACATTTGCTGAATTTTTCTGTAACTTTGTTAAATCTTAAAGTAATTTGAAAATAGTGAAAGTCAGAATATGTCCCCACTGAAAATAAAAGGGCATTGTGTCATTACCAGTAAGAGTTGGAGTTACAGAGTAACTGCAGATAATTACAATCATTTAATTCGAAGTCCCAAGTCACTTCATGCAGAACACAAGTCATTTATCATTATTGACCTTAGTTGAAACAAATTTACCTAAATCAATAAGGGTTTCAAATATCCATTAGAGAAGTCAGTGATTGGTTTCAAATGATAAGCACTTCATATATACCTATATTAATAGGGAGAAACCTGTTCAGGATGTTTTGGATTAATGAAGAACTGTTAGTTTTTGGACAAGATATTTAAGTAAAATAGAATTGACCTTAATTCTTTGTAATTAATATTAAGAAAAATTATTTTTTTCCAGCAAGTCATCTTAGCTACTAAAAAAATGGTAAATAACCAAAACTTTAATATCTTCTCTTCACATCAAAAATATTGGATCAAATTTAACAAAAATGAATGAATGTTATTGTCAATCCCTGAGGAAAATAATCCAGTCCAAAGTTCAAGGTACATGGACTTTACCTCTTTTTAAAAAGCTAGGCACCCTAGCTTTTTGATATGGGATGGTCTACCATTTCCATAGTTTCTTGACATTGTACATATCAATGAGGCCACAACATTCTGAGACTTCAAGGTTGATGACCTCTAAAGATTCAAATCCATTTTCCAATCAACGTCAGCAACAACAATCTGGCAATATGCATCTAGAATATTCAATATTCAGGGTAGACTATTCGTTAGCAGAACTAGTTTGAATATGTGATTTTGTTGTTGGAACAGAATGACTCTTGTATGTAAACCTGGTTACCTTGAGAGAAACTTACTAACAAATTCAATGTTCATGCATCCATTCTAATTCAGATAAAATGGTCTAAATATTCAAATTTTCTCCATTTTGGGTATGTATGCACATTATTTTTCTTTTTCTGAAAATAAAGTCATCCAAAATCTATTAAGAACCTGCAGGTTGCAATCTTAGTTATATATGTAATATTTCATTATCATAATAATTTTGTAAAATTAAATTGAAAATCCTTTATAGTACAACGTGCAATTCTCTAGGAATTGCCAGTGGAAAATATTTGGAGAATAATTATTTCAAATTATTTTTCTAAATGTTTTCTACTGGCAATTCCCAGATAATCATACATTTCAAAGATTTGGTGAATAAAATTTACCATCTGGAAATAAATTATAAAACACCAAAAATGTATTAAATTAAACATAGCTATGGTTACTAATTCTTGAACATCCTATTTGAGAAGTGAAATCCTGAAATACTAAACAAATTTTAATCCTTAAACATAGTTAGTCACTTCTGAATATATCTATAGTATTGTAAACAAAATTAATTTGTAGCTGGGCCACTGATTTCAGGAGCAGCAAATGCTTTACTCCATTGCAGAGAGATGGAAGAAGTAATATCATTACATAAGCAAATAAACTGATTTTAAATATGTAAAAGAATAATTACATTTTTTCTTCCATTCAATCATGTCTGATTCTCAGAGACTTTTTGGAAAGGTGCGTGCAGTTTTCTTGCCAATTTTTTTTTCCAGAAATGATTTGCCATTTATCATATTTCTTAGGGCTGAGAGAAACTGACTGGCCCAAGATCTCCCAGCTGGGTTTGTCTCTAAGGGAAGACGGGAACTCATGATCTCCCAGTTTGTAGCACCAAATCGGCTCTCACATTGGTCTCATAATAATGAACCTAATTACTTTGATTTGTAATTTTTTTAAAAAAAATTGATTTATATGCCGCCCTTCTCCAGAGAGAAGCGTTACAATGCGTTAAGCAATAGCCTTCATACTTTTGTATATTTATACAAAGTCAGCTTATTGCCCCCACAAACTGGGTCCTCAATTTACCTACCTTAGAAAGGATGGAAGGCTGAGTCAACCTTGAGCCTGGTGAGATTCGAACTTACAGTAATTGCAGACAGCTGGTGTTGATCACAATGCTATCAGTCTGCTGAGGCACCTTTGTAATTTCAAATTACAAGTCATTTGTTTATTACCCTTTTTACAGATTTCATGAATTGATTCACGCACGAATAAACAGTATTTAACTTGACTGAATCACTGAATTGTCCTGTGGGTACAACCTTATTTTTATAGAAACATGAACATGCAACACTACGCTTCAACCTATTCAACAAGATAAGAAAATGTTGGCAGGTTCTGGATCCCATCTATTAAAACGTGGCACCTGATGGGACCCAGGAAATGTGTCTTTATTATCATGCACTTGCTCTGTGGAACAGCATCCTCCACCAAGATCCAGCTGGCTATAATCATGCTAGGCTTTAAGTTTAGAAAGCCCAGAAGATTCAGTACTTACCCTGAGCAATTGGGACAAGATGTTGCATGAGCTATCAATATGTGCTCTAAGATGAATTTTTGGGTTTTTTCCTGCTGTTTGACATTCTTGGGCAGCTTTTATAATATGTATTTTGGTTCTTTTAATATCGCCAGGTGCTCAAAATCATGTGACAACCATATAAATATGAATATAAATAAAAAGCCATATGATATTATTCTAATTCCTAAAAAAAGAATTCATATATTTAAATGATAAAAAAATACAATTTTTGTCACTGGAAGCACAAAGCACCTTTCTTTAAGTAGGATGAGACATGGAGGAATTGCTCCCTGCTTCTCTATATATAATAAAAAAGTTTATTCTTCTTGAACCAGGAAATACGAAGGATCACTTTCTGCTTCTTGCTGAGCTCAGTTATAAACTTAGCACTGATTTCTATTATAATACACCAGATTTTCAGGCAGATTCAATGGATGGTAAGAAGGATTTTTTTAAAATCATGTGCTCCATCTTGCAGAAATAGAAACAGGTTTGGTGTTTGATCCGTTTTTGCATACCAATATTTTTGTGCCTTCCAGTGAGTTTTGTGCACAAAGAAGGTCTGCATATTTTAACCTTCCTCCTTCCCGCAAATAGGTTATAGTTAGGGTTATTGATCAATGGTTAACAGTTATCTCACTATGTTTTTATTGTTTTTATTGTTTTTATGGTTGTTCACTATTCAGAGTCACTAGTTTGAGATGGATAGTTATATAAATTGAATGAATGAATGAATGAATGAATGAATGAATGAATGAATGAATGAATGACATCATTGATGGGATCCCCCCTCACCTCCTTTACACACCCTAGGTACAATTTAAGACATTGCTCAGTGAGTTTATGTGCAAAGGTCATATACTAAAATACACTGAAGTATATATAAGACCAATCAAAGTAGAATATTTAGTGAGAGAAAAGAATGAGCTTACTCAGTTCAGATGAAAGTGGGTTTCTCATATTTTAATAGTTCTTGGTTTAAACACTTTCATCAAAATTGCAACGGGGGGGGGGAATAAAGACTTGGGCTTGAAATAGAACTCCAGCCAAAACGTATTGTCAAGATAATAGCCTATTTCAAAGCTGTACATGAATATCCAATCATGATTCTTTTCCCTTCACTCTCCAAAATCCAAATTTTAAATTCCAATCCCATCCCATCCCCTCCCCCCCTTTTTTTTAAACAGGAAGAGAGAATGCTGTTCCTGGTTGGTGAAGTGATTTTTTTTCTCTCGGATACTATACGTATTGTACATTGTTTATATATTTGTTTCATTGGGTAGAAGAGAAAGGAGACAAGAGGATCAAAATAAATGTTACAGAACAATTGATATTAGCGACACAAGCACAAACAGGGCATAGATGTTAATTTTTTGCAGACACTGTATTAAAAATGGTTTGAAAATGGTCTCTTCTTTGCAAAATATTTCACCTATTTCTTCTTTTTAAAGCAATTTGTCTTGGATATTTTTGCGAAGTCTCTGTTCTACTGGCCTGTGAAGACACTCCTTAATAAAGGTCCATAATAATGCATATCCCATTTAGAACTAGTTGACCAGTAGCATAATGTTATGAATTTTGAAAATGCTGTCAATTGGGATTGATTGCATTTACCAATTTAAAATGAGTTTTGTTTCAAAGCGCTTTGCCTGCCATCCAAGGTAATTGGAAAGCAAGTTTGAAAAATCTTCTATTGTGCATTTTAAAATTGACCAAGGCTGCAAAGGCAGCCTCTTAAACAAAATATAATTAATTTCTATCTGTCTAGCCTGATCAGTGTAAGTTGACAGTCCCTCTGTATTTCTTATTTTTAATGTATGTGTATTTTTTTTTTCTCCAATAGTCTACATCTTCCTTTCATCTGGCTTTTTTTCTTCTGTAAATTGGCACTTTCTTTCTTCTAGGAATCTCATTACTATCTAGTATTTTTCCAATGCTTCATAATAAAGTTTCCCAGTGTAAATATGTATTTCTCGTTACCAAAGCTTTATCCTCCCTTTCCTTTAGTGGTCTGAATTATGACATATGCCATTAGTGTTCTGGAATCATTCTAAATGCCCAATAATTATTCAGCCTATTCTTCTTTTATTTCAACAAATGGCACTGTCTTCCAGAGTTGAAATAGGAAGAATAATCTACTATTTTTATGGAGCTTAAATTCTGCACGTTGCCTCTCGTATGAAACGTATCTGTTTTTTTTTAAAAAAAAAATTGTTTCATTTCATTTAATTTATTGGATTTCTATGACGCCCAACTCCCAAGGGACTCTGGGTGGCTTATAGCAAAAATAATGCGAACAATGAACATAGAAAAATTATTTAAAAACATTATAAAAACATTTTAAAAACATTAAAAGCCCATGCACATCATTCATGACCAGATCTTGCAAGATTGCAACAGCAAGATCAACAGCCCCAGGCCTGCCGGAAAAGCCAGGTCTTCACCCCTTTCCGGAAGGCCAATAGGGTGGGGGTAGTCTGGATCTCAGGAGGTAACTGGTTCCAGAGAGCTGGGGCAGCCACAGAGAAGGCCCTCCCCCGCAGGCCCGCCAGCCGGCATTGTTTAGCTGACGGGACCCAGAGGAGACCAACTCTGTGGGATCTTACCGGTCACTGGGAGCTATGTGGTAGAAGGCATTCTCAAAGATAGCCTGGCCCTGAGCCATGTAGGGCTTTAAAGGTAATAACCAACACCTTGTATTGTGCCCAGAGACCAGTAGGGAGCCAGTGCAGCTCGCGGAGAATTGGTGTAATGTAGGTGTATCTAGGTGCACCCACAACAGCTCGCACAGCTGCATTCTGGACCAACTGTAGTCTCCAAACACTCTTCAAGGGTAGCCCCATGTAGAGCGCGTTGCAATAATCAAACCGTGAGGTGACAAGGGCATGAGTGACTGTGAGGAGAGCTTCCTGATCCAAGTAGGGTCACAATTGGTGCACCCGGCGAACCTGTGCAAAGGTCCCCCTAGCTACAGCTGCCAGATGTTGCTCTAATCTTAGCTGTGAGTCTAGGAGGATACCCAAATTGCGAGCCCGTTCTGAGTGGGACAATTTCTCCCCCCGCCAGAACCAAGGATGGACAGTTGACATAGTCTTTAGGAGGCAATACCCACAGCCACTCGGTCTTGTCTGGGTTAAGTTACGTCAGGTTTATTAGTTATTTAGTTACATCATGTAACTATTTCCCAGGATATTATTTGTTCTAAAATGAGATCCCAAGTTGGTTAATATCAACAACATGGTTTGAATCAGGTCTGATGCCTGTTGACTGCATGGATAAAAGTTTGTCAACCTATGTCTGGTAACCAGTTCATTGTCCATCTGTCAACAGGAAGGCATAATATGTGTTTTATATCCTATAAACTATAGTTTAATTCTGATGATCTTTCTGCACAAACACACACACACAAGTACATACACACATATACATATACATTCTCTCTTTCTCTATTTCTGCCCTGCATATATATCCGCCTTGAAGCCAGGCAACCATTGGTTGTTGATATAATTGACTTGTGTATCCTGATAAACTCTGGCTCTTGACTTAATTCCTACAATATCCAGCTTCTCCATCAATTGTCTTCCCCTTCTTTTACTTCTCTCAATCTTGGTAAACTTATGTTTTCTTTCTAGACTATCATCCATTTGCATTGTATTACCAAACAACATAATTCTCTTTTTAAAAGTGCCAATGAACTTTCTTTCTTATACTAGAGTTCTTTTTTGGGGGGGTGGGGGGAGTTCTGGAGAAAGATTAACAACCTTACTTGCCTTTCAGTTTGGAGACCCAAAAGGCTACTGGCCTACAGATAAATCTGGAAGGGGCCTTAAAGAAAAATATTATTAAACCTGTAGATACATATAGGACAGGGGTGAAATCCAGCAGGTTCTGACAGGTTCTGGAGAACCCGTAGCGGAAATTTTGAGTAGTTCGGAGAACTGGTAGCGGAAATTTTGAGTATTTAAGAGAACCAGCAAATACCACCTCTGGTCCCAGAGTGGGGTGAGAATGGAGATTTTGCAGTATCCTTCCCCTGGAGTAGGTGGGAATGGAGATTTTGCAGTATTCTTACAAGCCACACTCACCAAGCCACGCCCACCAAGCCACACCATGCCCATCAAGCCATACCCACAGAACCGGTAGTAAAAAAAATTTGGGTTTCACCACTGATATAGGACTTGAAAATAGTGGAAAATAGTGAAATATTGTAATTGTCAGCTGATGCGAATGGTTTATTGTGGAATGTTTTCTGCTGCCTGTGTGGAATAAAAATCAGGAAATGATCTTTCCTATATGATAAATAACTTATATGATAAATAGGATTAAGTAATTAATGGAGGTCATGATTTCATTTCATAGCACACACTTCACTTTTGAAGAATAGTGTTTGATGATGATGATGTTGTGACCTAGGCTTCCTGAGTAACACGAGTAGTCCAAAAGTCCAAGCCTTGGTAGTACAAGGGTTTAAGGCACCCTGTTATTAAGCTGTTTAAGACCAGCTGCCTGCAATTACTGCAGGGTTCGAATCTCGCCAAGGCTCAAGGTTGACTCAGCCTTCCATCCTTTCTAAGGTAGGTGAAATGAGGACCCAGTTTGTGGGGGCAATAAGCTGACTTTGTATAAATATACAAAAGGATGAAGGCTATTGCTGAGCACATTGTAAGCCGCCCTGAGTCTTCGGAGAAGGGCGGCATATAAATCAAATTAATTAATTAAAAAAATCCTCTTTTATTGCAACAGCTGTGAATTACATTCATTCACAGCTGAATCCCAATTAGTTGCAAAAAGTCCTTCAGGATAATCACCAACCTTTATCTCCCTTGACACTCTGCCAAAGATGTACTTGGCAAAGTCACACGGATTCCAGAATCAAACAGAGATGCCAACTGGGAATAGAATTAACAACATTGCTTTCCTGCAAAGTGCCCATGTGCCTTTGCTCCTCTTTTAAGCCTTATGGGAGGGGCCAATCATCTCCAGGACTTACTCCTGAGTCGTTCCTTTTGTTTTAACTGTTCATTCCTTCTGACAGTTCCGCGCATGTGCGCACTAGGAACAGACTCCTCCTTTTCCTCTGCCTCTCTGCTGTCTGACTCTGGAGGCTCCAGAGTCCACACATAACTCCCAAATGGCCCTGGCCCATCTCTGCCTCTGACGCATTGCCCTCATCCGGGCCTTCCCCAGACTCCAGGACTGGCCCATTTTCCTCCCCAGCCTCCTCACTGTCCGACTCCACTGCCAGCTCCACAGGCTGCTGGCAGACCACAACAGATGATGATGATGATAATGATGATGATGATGATGAATCATGGTAGACAATGCTTTTATCAAGAATATCCAAAATGATACCTGATGCAAATCATACCATGATATGTCTCTTGGTAGTTTGATGCCATTGTGGCTTTTATGGAACTTATGTGTTGTACACAGGTATTGCAGTCCATGTTGTGCCAATATATCACTAAAAATTGATTAGGAAGCATTAGGAAACATTTTTTCTATAGTCTGTGGCATTGAAAATGCAGCATTTAAATGCAAATATTTCAGAATAAGATGTGATATTATATTAGATATATATATAAAACACTATATTTCTATTCATATTTGGACTTGAAATTAGTCACTATTATATATAAATATGTAGTATACATATGCACCATGGGTAGTCTCATAGACTCCGATGAAATTATGGTATTCTAAATGCAAAGTACTGGTTATAATTTGATATGATTACCAGTTCAGTGCACTCACATGCTCATACTGTGAATTCCAATAAGCTCAATTGTATATGAGAATGTAATAAGCTTCTCATCAAATAGTGATCAGCCAGTAGGAGAATATCAATCACTAAACATAAATAAGGAAAAACCTATATAAATGTGAGGCTGTTTTCAGTAAATCTCCAGTTTCTGAGTGCTGCTTTTAAATGCAAGGTTGGTCTGCAACAAGGCCACTTTCATCTAATTGTCAATGGCTGACCTAGCATGTGTTACCAATAACTGATTGGGCCCAGAAGAGTGGCCCTTTTGGAGATATGCCATGCTGGGTTACAGGTTGAACATTAACTTATGTGCCAGGACAGAGGTGGTGGTATAGCAACTGTCATCCAGAAATATCTTACAACTTTCAGGGATGCTGCTCACAGGTCACTAGATGCAAGATCCTGTTCATTAATTTGGACTCTCAGGATCAGTTGGGATTGTTCCTGTTCTACCAGCAACTTCCCTGTCTGAGCTTATTGATTCCATTTCTGGAATGGTGGTGGTGTTCCCCAGACTTATGGTCTTACAGGACTTCAACCTGCCTTCTCTAGGATTGGGATCTGATGGGGGTTCAAGAGTACATGCTCACCATGATGACTATAAGCCTATTCCAAATTATCCAGATCCCAGCATGGGACAGTTGTCACAGATCTAGTTTTTTTGTGGGAAATGTGACTATATGATTTGAAATTGGGGAAGCTCTTAGTGTCTCCCTTGTCATGGTTAGATCATGACCTGATTACCATGGGCCTCTCTCCTGCCACAATCCACTGTAGGGAAGCTGATTCCATTAGATTGTTTGCCCCCAATCTAATGAACCCAAATAGGTTTCAAAGTGAGCTAGGGCTTATTCCTGATAGCCTGCTACATAGTCCATCTGAAGTTTTGGCTGCTACTTAGGATAGTGGGGGGGTAGCCAAGACTTTGAATCAGGTTATACCCATGTGACCTCTCCCTTTTTATGGATCCCATCACTTCCCATGGCTAACAAAGGGGTTGAAGAAGATGGAAAGAAAAAAAAAGAAAAGAAACATTGCTGTCATTGAGCAAAGGACAAACTTGACCAAACATAGGTTAGAGCCAATACAGTATTATCAAGCTAAGCCCAAGAATATACCCTGGGAGATTCTAGGAAGTGGCTATTCTAACTCTCTCTGTCTCCTGTCCCTTTTCTCTCCTCTCCTTCTGTTTGGAATATGCTCCCTCCTTCCTGGGAAACTGCTGTTGCACTATAATCCATCACATCAGCTTCCCCTCTATAAGTATCATCTCTCACAGCTATTAAGACTTACACCTTGTGGCAATAAGGGCATATATTGTCAGTATTTCTCCACGTTTAATATGTCCATAGATTTCCATTCTTTGGACCTGTTTTGGAAATAATGGAAAAGTTGCCATTAACAAAACACTCAGTTAAGAGAGACAGGAGCTCCCAGTGGGTTAATGATCAGACAAAGAAACTTAGGAAAGACCTACTGGATCAAGCAGTTAAACGTGTCAGTGCGAAGTTTGGACTTTCAGATTTTCAAGATTGATGTCAGCCCTCCCAGGCAAACCAGACAGAAGACATGACTAGATGTACTAATTCTACTTTATTGTAAAGCTACATGAATCTTGCAAGACCTCTTGCTCCTTTTCCTATGTGTTGATGAGTGGGAGGATCGTGGTCAATGGAAGAGGACAAAAATTTTTGGACCTCTGACTCTTGACAGAGTTAGGCTCCCAGCAGATAGTTTAAATCCATCATTATCACTATTGCATGCCTCTTTGAAAAACTAGATATCAGTGACAGAAAATCTTCATTTGTATATTCTCCCACAAAGCAACTCAGCAATGGAATCACTTTTGTTTTTGTCTTTTACCCAAATATTTCTGATAAGATTTCCATATGCTGGTGCCTGAATTTCTATGCAAGAATATTTTTTCTCTACATTCAGTGCAATATCCCTACTATTTTTCTTGAATTATTTCTTTGGAGCATTCCACTATTCTGCAACAACCATAAATATTATTCCACAAAGTTTCAATGATGCCTATCTCATATTTGTCTTTCAGATTTAGGATCTCTACTTCTGTTTATTTCCCATACTTTGAAAATGGGTGTAGAAAGATGTGACTTTCTGAGAACCACTTACTGACATTTTGTCATGGTGCTTTTAGAAACTCTGAGACCCCATTTCTGACTTTCTGCTTTTCTCTTGTGTTCTTCTTTCTTGATCCCAGTTATTGGCTGCATACTCCATTCTGGGTTTTGCCTACTCTTCTATCTTTGGCTGTAGTTAAGAGGTCTCTTGATAAGACCTGTGAAGTTTCATATAGAAACAGGATGTCCAACTTTGGCAACTTAAAGAGTTGTGGACTTGTGGACACTCTTGATGTAGAACTTCATATTAGACACCTGTATTTGTTTTAAATATTTCAACATCTGTGGCATTTAGCTTGTCAGAACTCTCAAGCTATGCATTTCTTTTTTTTCCCCCTTCTAAACTAAAGCTTTTAATTCTTCTATAATTTGATTTAAAGAACCAAGTGTTTTGTTTCACCTCATAATTTGTGGGTTTTATATACATGAATTTATGCTTTCTAAAGCCACAAAGAAAATGTTATAAACAGATAAATAACTCTTCATAACTTTTGTTATGTACTACTGTGCTACATTTTCTTGGAGATCAGAAATGAATACAGTTTTTATTGTTCTTCTGTTTTCTCAGATGATAGGCAAAAGAAAAAGTTGAAGTTCTATAGCGCTGCAGTTTGAGACCCAAGTCACTTGTTCCAGTTCCTGCCAATATAGCAGTTCCAAAGCATGCAAATGCAAGTGCATGAATAGGTACAGCATATAAGCATGCAAGATTAATTAATCACAATAATATGTGCGCGAACAACCACTTTAAACTCAATGTAAATTGTTCTAAACTTGATACGATTTTTGTTATAGAGTTGTCAAACTCTGGAATGTTCTACCTGATTCAGTTGTCTCAGCTACAAATTTTCACAGTTTTAGTCACAAATTGACTTCCGTGGACCTTACTTCATACTTAAGAGGTCTGTAGAGAGGGTGTGCATACCTGCACTAACGTGCATATTGTCCCTGTCATTCTATTTTTATTATATTCCTGTTTTCATTTCTGTTTGACAAATTACAATAAATAAAATAAATAAATAAGATTGCGTTCCATGCTTTGCCATGTGCTCTGTTCTTGGCATGATGACTGCTGGCTGAATGTTTTTGGACAATGTTGGCTCTTTGGCTTAAGAAGCAGAGATGAGTACTGCCCCCTAAAGTTGGTCATAACTAGCAGGGTAAAAATCCATGGAGACATCTTTACCTTTTTTACTGTGTTTTGATAATGGACTAGTGGTACCAGGCTGTTTGCTTGTAACCATGTGAGAAATAGCTTTCACATCTTCAGCTCTTAGAAGCTATCCCCCTTGAGGCATTCCAGGGAGGTGGTTCTTGCTTCCTCTGCTTCTCAACTTTAGAACCATAATTTTTCATCACAAAGAAGTAATTTAAAGAAGAAAGTGAATTTTCAGTTTACCAATTCAACAGTAAAGAAAGCAAAAGATGAGGAGCTAGCTGCTTAAACTGGCAGATGACAGAAACTGTAAATTCAGCATATCATCCATATCAACCAGAAGTCTCCCAGGGAAAGGTATAAATGTGTAGAGGGTAAAAATAACAGGAGCTTTTCCTGTCTTGTGGAAATTCTGCTAGCTTTTGTTTAAACATTATATCCACATGTGCATTTTAGTAGCATATGTCTCAAGCAGCAATATGGGTGTCATAAGCCCTGCAGAAACTAGACATCTGGACATTTTGCTTATCTGTACATCTCTAGAATGTGTTCTGCTCAAAATCTGGCTAGCCCTGCTTCAGTAATCTTTCAGGAAACAGTTAAAACTTGACTTTCCAGACAGGTTTTTGGAAGTTAATCTCTATACTTTGCTACCTATTCTATTGGATTTTAAGTTATTATGTTTACATTTCTTAACTTTTTTATAATTTAATTTGTAAATTCCCTTGAGATGCCTGGTTTTTGAAGGATAGATCAAAAAAGGTAAAGGTAAAGGTTCCCCTCGCACATATGTGTTAGTTGTTCCTGATTCTAGGGGGTGGTGCTCATCTCCGTTTCAAAGCCAAAGAGCCAGCACTGTCCGAAGTCATCTCCATGGTCATGTGGCCAGCATGATTGAATGCCAAAGGTGCACGGAATGCTGTTACCTTCCCACCAAAGGTGGTAACTATTTTTCTACTTGCATTTTTTACGTGCTTTCGAACTGCTAGGTTGGCAGAAGCTGGGACAAGTAACGGGAGCTCACCCCGTTACGTGGCACTAGGGATTCGAACCGCTGAACTGCCAACCTTTCGATCGAGAAGCTCAACATCTTAGCCACTGAGCCACCAGGTCCCAGAATCAAGAAAAGACGTAGATAAATCTCATATTTTCATCTTCTAGGCCTATATTTTAAGTGTAGCCCTCCAGATATATGAAAGCCTGGTGAAGCCTGTAAACCATCAGAAGTTGCACTTTGCCTCAGATATTTTTTACAACCATAATTGTTTTGTTATGAAAACCTATACAGTGCATTCCTTTCATGATTCATATAGTCTCTAGATTATGTGCTGGAATGGTCACCTTGTAACTTACTTTGTGATCATGCATATATCTAGGCACAAATATGTTTGCAATTAGCCACCATGGCATAATAGATAAAGTACTCAATTAACCCAAAGGAACTTGTGGTCAAAGCACTTTTTCATCATAAAGGTCAGTGGATGGCCTAGAGCAAATCAGTATCTCCTCATAGGATTGTTATAAGGGTAAAATGGGCAGCCTTATGTTGTAAGGAGGTGAAACAAAGATGTGATAAACTAATAAATTATTGTCTCACTTTTTCTCAGAGCTGGAATGATGTTGATATCACACATCTATTACACTGTTCATGTGTCCACAGAGAGGTGACTGAAAAGCAGGAACAATTCTGTTAGAAGTTAAAAGCCACTGTTAGGGAGAGCAAAAGTCATTTATAAATATAGAATTCCATAATACTTTTGCTTCAGCACAAGTCTCCTGGAGTGTAACTTTTAACATTTTTATATCAGAAAGCAAATGAACCAAACATTTTAAATTGCAAGGCCCCTCTGTTTTGTGTAGGTTGCAGTAGTAAACAGCCACATAAAAGAACTCATAAATGTCACATCAATGTAATTCTCAATTCTCAGAGTTTACCAATGAGACAGGAGATTTTTTTTTTCTCAAATAAAAAATGGTAGATTTGTGTTTTCAATGGGCATTTCCAAAGCATTTTATGGAGCTTTCCCAAGTGTTTCATTGTATAAAAATGAAAAAGTGTATCAGTGATCAAGTTTTAGGCAATGAATGTGGAGGAAAATCAATAGTCTGATTAAAAAGGAAAAGCTCAGGAGAGTCCTAAGTCTGAGAAGTTGATTTCTCACCTTAGTATATCTCACTGAACTGGTCTTCAGATTTACTATGCCATTGCTCCCTGTGTACTATTAAATGAAGGATAGTATTTATATAAATGAGAAGGAATTAACACTTAGGATACAATTCTCCTTAATTGCCTCATTGTAGAAATTTGATGTTTAGTGATAAAATTCTACTCTTGGAAGATTTCTTTGCCAAATTATTACATGCCTTCATTTAGAAACCTGATAACAGCAGAAATTACATTGGAAAATGTTATTTGAGGGGAACCTAAAATAAAAACAGAGGGGAAAGACAACAAGGATTAAGGCAGATAACCCTGCATCATCAGATATAAGGAAGAAAATCCAAGAGTTCAGGTGCAAAAAACTGAAGATCTAGATCTTATTGATAGACTTTAAAAGAACCACTAGGTCTAAAAATTGCTGTTATGAAAATTCTTAAACAATTTAAATGTAAAATATTGATTATTTATTTATTTATTTATTAAGGTACGCGGTGGCTCAAAAGCTAAGACGCTGAGCTTGTCAATCAAAAGGTTGGCAGTTCAGTGGTTCAAATCCCTAGTGCCGAGTAATGGGGTGAGCTCCCATTACTTGTCCCAGCTTCTGCCAACCTAGCAGTTCGAAAGCATGTAAAAAATGCAAGTAGAAAAATAGGGACCATCTTTGGTGGGAAGGTAACAGCGTTCCATGCGCCTTTGGCATTTAGTCATGCCGGTGGCTAGTCGGGAATGACTAGCACATGACCATGGAGACGTCTTCGGACAGCGCTGGCTCTTCGGCTTTGAAACGGAGATGAGCACTGCCCCCTAGAGTTGGGAACGACTAGCACATATGTGCAAGGGAAACCTTTACCTTTACTTTATTTATTTATTTATTATTTATTTATCACTGTTTCTATGTTGCTTCAATTATGCCACTCTTAAGTGGTTTGCAATGAAACATACAATACAACACAACATTTCAAATATTCTCAAACAATAATAACTACTATCAATATGCATTCAATATAGCCACAGAATCATCTCAACTTCTCCCATTCTTATGTAACAATTCCTTCAGAGAGAAAAAAGTCCTTTTGACAGCTTAGAAAAGGAACAAGTGAAACAATTGTTAAACCATAGGTAGAAGGCACCTTGTCACAAGATAAAAAAAAAACCTACATCTTTTTGGATTAAACAACAACTTCTGAGTTACGTCTTTAAAATGACTGCAAACAGTTTTCTCATTCAAAACTGTTTCTTATTTTTTCATGCTACATGCGATGATGATAATTAATTCTTGGTCATGCATACTAGCTATCCAATGTTAAAATCAGTCATATTGCCCCAGTTCTGTGATTAAATGGCTTCTTCGTGGTACAGTAGTTTTGTGGTAAAGATAGGAGTAAATGCATTAAGGCCTATGTATTGATTTTAATTAGAATGGGCAGTCCACCATTAATATGAGTTGTGAGGCCCCTATAACAGTTGTCAGGAGGGAATTAATTAATTTATTGTAAATTAATACATTAATTGAGAGTGGGTAAAAGCAGTCAGGGCAAATTAATTCAAAAGCAGTGAAAAATGAATGGATATATCAATGTAAACCCAAAAAGTGGTATTATAAAGTTTATCAAAAGCAGAAATAACTGAATATATATTTTTTTAAAGTACTGTGTTGAGAAAATAGAATTATTATTTAAAAATGTAATAAATAAGAATCTGTCTATATTAGATCAGGAGGAATGTAGGAAAGGCCTGCATAACTTTTTAATCATTTACCGTTTTCAATATAAAGTGATGATTCATAAATGATAAATGATAGATAGATATTGCTTATATGATATAAACTATCATTTATATCCCTCCCTTCTCATTCATAAAACTCTGAACGGCTCATATATAACATAAAACATGATGCACACAATCCATCAACCTAGCTTGGAATCCTGTCTTTTGGCTTGACTTCATCTTTAAAGTAATATATGCTAACGTGTACTCTGAAGAAAAAAAAATGTGGTTCTAATCTCACCTTAGAAACTAACATCGTACCATTTTTATTTCTGTGTGCATTATCTCAAACCCAAACTCATGAAAAAAATCAGTTTTCTTTCTTCTTTGATGTTTGGGGGATTTATGGATCATAGGACCTAGACTGTTCCTAAAAACGTTAGGTAACTTACTTGAAATTTTCTGGACAGATACCAGTATCAGAATGTTCAATGACTAAAATACACTTGGAAATTTCTTTTTCCAAGAAATTTCCACTGTGTTCCTTCACCATCTGAAAAATGCTCCAAAGCAACAGAAAGAAAACCAGCTGATTATTTCTTGGTTAAAACCTAGCACTAAGGAGCACAAGGCCTTTTATCTCTTATTCTTTTGCTTCTGTCCACCATTTTTCTTATATAGAAATGGTGAAAGGAAAGTGTACTGTTTTGAATAGGTGGTTCTGTCTGGCTGTAGTTTCCACAACCCCACGTAGATCTGATGCTTGAGGAGCAGACTGATTTATTTTGAGTTGTGTCATAAATCAGCTTTTTTTTCCTTTACAAGGAATTGTTATGGAACGAATACAAAAATATTTATTAAGATATGTGCTGATGGTCACAAGGACTAATTTGGCTTGATGTTGGAAAAGATACACTTTCCTGACAATATCAGATTGGGAAACCAAACTTGGGAAATATGCAACAATGGCAAAATTAACCATGTATATTCAGAACAGAACATATTGACTAATTTACACAAGATTCTTTCCCCCATATTGTTTGTTTGTTTGTTTGTTTGTTTGTTTAGCATGTGGAATATAATACATGGACTAGAATAGTAGAACTCAATAAAATATAAATGTTAAAAAGATCTGAGTTCAAATACCAATGTTTAAGCCATCTAACCACTGAAGTGCAGCATCATTTATATTTAAAAAAAAATAATCAGATACTGGACAAGTATATGCCCTCAGCTTGCAGCTGATCACGATGTGATCCACAGTTTGACATGGGACTCCACAGTCACACTGAGGGGAGGACACTATGCCCCAGTGGTGAAATCTAAAATTTGTTACTACCAGTTCTGTGGGCGTGGCTTGGTGGGGGGGTAATGTAACTGGGTGGGCATGGCCAATTTTTTTTTCTTTTAAAACCATTTTTTCTACAACCTCTTCAGCGAAGAGGTTGTTAAAAAAATGCTTTCAAAAGGCTCTGACAATCCCAGCTAAGTTGCCTGATCTGCAGAGGCGTTTTTTCTTTTAAATGCCTCTGACAATCAGGCTTGGATCAACTTGGATCAAGCTGAGTTGCCTGATCGTCAGAGGCATTTAAAAGAAAAAAAGTCTCTGCAGATCAGGCAACTCAGCTGGGATCATCAGAGCCTTTTGAAAGCATTTTTCTACACCTCTGAAGAGGTTGTAGAAAAAATGCTCTTAAAAGTCTTTGACGATCTCAGCTGAGCCGCACAATCATCAGAGGGTTTTTTTTTACTTTTAAAAGCATTTTTTCGGCCAAAGAGGTTGTAGAAAAATGCTTTTAAAAGTAAAAAAAAGCCTCTGATGATTGTGTGGCTCAGCTGGGCATGAGGGGGGGCAGGGATTTTTGCTACTGGTTCTCCAACCCACCTGCCTCCATCGCTACCGGATCAGGCGATCCGGTCCAAACCGGGAGCATTTCACCCCTGCTATGCCCCATTTATACAGAGACTCCTGGCAGATGTCGTGTGAGGTGCGAATCCTATTCAGGATTGTCCATTGCTGATATGGTAGTTCAAAGCCTGGCATCTTTTTTTTGTGGGGTTATTTATACATCTTCCTAAGACTGTGTTCAGAAACCAGTTTGGCTTTCCAATGGGAATCAATGTTAAAGTTGTTGGATAGATGTTATGCAAATGCCAGTGGGGGCTTCCTTGATTTGAGTCTTCCTGCTGATAATTGAGGAAGGTTGGCATGCATCAGTAGGAGTGAGTTTCTGTGAGTTGTTTCTCCCATATCATGAGGGAAAACAGGCAAATTCAGACACTTAGCTTTTAAGAAAGAAATAATAGATGTAAAGAAAACAAAAAAAAATCAGTATTTCTAAATGTTGATTTCAATCATCAGTTGGGTGCAACAGAAGAGAATTTACAACTTTGTAGTTTCCTAACTCTGGAACTTAGTGTCAAAAGGTTCATTTCTTCCATAACTTAAATGCTTGAGATACATATAGCTCTACCTGTGTCAACAAAATATTTCAGTGTATCCTATGTAAAATAAAAATATCCTAAAATATTATAGTGCTGTTATTGAAGTCTCTATAAATATTGCCTCATTTGGCTTGGTCACTCAACAGCAAGTGGTGAAACAGGCACAGTAGTGCCTGCATTTTCTGCTTTGCATGAGAAAAGTACATCCTTCCCCTGTCCTTACCACTTTCTATAGAGGGACGATCGAGAGCATCCTGTCATATTGCATTACAGTCTGGTTTGGAAGCATTACTGCTTCGGACAGGAAAGTGGTGCAGAGAGTGGTGAGAATAGCAGAAAAAATTATTGACAGTTCACTCCCTTTTATCCAGGACATAGCATATACAGTAAGTGTTGCTTGACCAGGGTCCACAGTATTGTCTGCGACACTACACATCCTCTTCATGACCCGTTTTCCTTATTACCTTCTGGGAGGAAGATTCATGGTATCCTAAGCAAAACATCCAGACTCAGTCCCAGTTTTGTTCCATACAAAACTCTCACATTTCCTCATTCCACTGTGTATTCAAGATGGACAGTAATTAATATTTATATATATTTATATGTAATGGTGTAGGTATATGCACTTAGGTCTTTATGTGTGTTATGTATATATACACTTTTGAGAACAGGCAACATAATTTCATTTTTAAATGAAAAATGACAATAAAGTAATAAAGTCAAAATGACAATAAAGGTTATTTATCTTATCATCTTATATCTTATCTCATTTAGCAATATTTGCAAACCATTTGTAGAAAACATGAGGTAGATGTCCTGAAAAAAATTGTTATGAATATTTCTTTTTATCTTCACCTAGGCTCAATAGAATAATTAAATCCTTGAAATGTCATTTGAGATATCTATACCTGAGTTTGTTGGCATGAAAACTATTACTAACCTTACAGTTATCCATTTTAAGGAATTAGCCCTTCTGGAATGAAAGAATTTCAGCTGCAACTATCCAAGCAGTTATTTTGCCCAACACTTAAGTTTTTATAGAACATTGGCTACATATCTTCATGTTTCAACATTTTCTTATTTAAAACAGAGATGCTTTAAATTCCTGGGATAATTTTCCACCGATGATGATGATGATGATGATGATGATGATGATGATGATGGATGATAGTGATGATGATGACATTCCAATTTTCCACCCAGACACACAAGATGAAATTATATAGTTAGCCTCTGTTTCACAATTCTTCCTTACTATATATTATAATATATTATAATATAATATTAATATATTATAATAATATAATATATTATATTATTGTGGTAGTATTAATGTTCATACTAACCTACTGAACTTTATGTCTTAAGTAGAATTTCAGCTCAAATTGCTTCTCTTCAATCCTATGCCACCCTGCCCCTACATCTGAAAGAGAAACTATTTTTGTAGACAAGCCAAAATACAATAGGCCTTGTTGCTGAGTTTGTAAAGATGCACTCACTGAAGTGATATGCAATATTCCAAAAGCAAAATAGAGAAATCCGAGTTCTAAATTCTTTCCTCAAGCCATTTCCTTTTTAACCAATACGAATTATGGGCCTGTGGCATGAAAATGGCCCTGGTGCTGGTATATTAATGGTCATTGCCATTTGTGCACTTGCTGGCCTCCAAATCAATAAGCATTCTTAGTTGCCTGTCATTAAAATTGATCTGCACTACCCTTCCAATTGACGTCACATTCAACTGTAAATATCACCAAATAAGCTGTCACCTCATTTCCCTTATCTGTGTTTTTTTCCTTTCAAAAAGATAGATTTCTTCTGTAAGGCTGAACAGTAGAATTCTTCTTAATTATTTTTGACACTTCACCAATGCCATCTTCTGGCTTTTCCTCAGAGGGAAAAATGTCTGGCCTTTGTCCTTTAAAGGCAAAGGAAAACAACAACAAGAGCAGCAGCAACATTTGTGCTTGGTGTTTTTTTTTTTTTAAGAAGCATGAATGAACATTAAACTAAAATTATAATAATTAAATAAATATAGAATCATTATAGACTTCATGATAAATGTATGTAAATGGTTTCGGAATGACATGTTTGCTCATAGCTGATCCGCATCTCTATTTGTATTTAATGACAGAAGAGAAGTGGTTGTGTGAATTGGCCGTTGGCTATCTCCAGGCCAGATAAGGGGAAAGCTGCAACTTTGCATGAGAGGAGTCTCAAAGATGCATAAAAAATGAAACATTTTGAATAGCCTGAAACATTTTGAAGGTAGTTTTTCCTCAGGGGCGCTGAAGCACACAGCATTGGGGCCTGTGCCATGTTTTACATAAGAATATGCCTTTGAGGAGAAATATCTGAGAAATATTTGGGCCATATGAGGCTTATCTTTCTTTGTCTTTTGAATCTCCATTTCTCCCTTTTTCCTTCAGAAATTTCAAACACTATTCAAACATCATTTTTATTTTCTATATGAGATTAAACTGCTAATCCATTAAAGATTTCAGAGGCTGTCTAGAGGCAAGGCACAGCTCAGTGTAAATTACTGTATTAGATACACAAATTTTGTTTTATCTGTCTCCCATTTTTAAAAATTTAAAGAGGTTCCCTTCCCATTTCTCTTTCAATTTTTAAATGAAAACGTCTGAATGAAAATCTGCAGACATGTCTGGATGAATTTCCCCAAATGCGTGCTGTATTTTTAGAATATGCAGGTTTAATGCAAATCCATGCAGAGTTCTACATGCTCAGGATGTTTCCACAAATAGAAATCTATCAACACAAAAGAAAGAAGCTTTCAGTTTTAATTTGAGGTAGCTTATTATTTATTCCTCCAGAGTGACTTAATGAGAAATCATTTTAAAGATTATTTTTATCCTGTCTTTATTATTTTTATAAAAATCTCAAGATGATGAACATTTCCTCCTCCTATTTTCCACACAACAGCAACCCTGTGAGGTCAATTGGGCTGAGAGATAATACTGGCCTGAAGTCACCCAGCCAGCTTTCATACCTAAAGTAGGATTAGAGTACAGAATCTCCTGATTTCTAGCCTGGTGCCTTAACCGCTACACTAAACCAGCTTTATGATTCATGAGAGAATCTATAAAGACTATTTCTGTTGGTCATACTATTATGTCCCAGAACAAGTATGTTACACCAAAAACAACTTTCCCAAAATGTATACTTCTTCCATATCTGCAGTACAATACAGAAATATGTTTTTCTCTCCTTTTATCTTGTATCTCACTTTTTCTCCAGAAGTTCAAGGAGATATTTATTTATTTATTTATTAGTCCAATTTATATGCCGAAGGAGAAGGAGATATAGATATTTCCTTCTCTAATTTTCTCTATAGCAGGGGTGTCAAACTCAAGGTTTGGGGGCCAGATCTGGCCTGCGAGGTGCTTAGATCTGGCCTGCAGGGTCACCCTGGAAACAGTGAAAGACCAGCCCACAGTGTCTTTGCCAGCAAAAACAGAGCTTGTGAGGGTCATGCACAGCCCTTCTGGGTTCTGTTTTTTGCTGGCAGACGGTTGCAGGATTCTGTTGCAGCCGAAAATGAAGCTTGGGAGCCTGTTTTTGCTGGCAGAGCGCTCAGGCCACCACAGGCGCCCCCCCTCCCGACACAAGTGATGTCATGTTGGCCATATCCACCCTGGCCATGCCCACCCCAGCCATGCCCCCCCCCGAGGTCAAACACAACCTGATGCAGCCCTCAATGAAATCGAATTGGACACCCTTGCCCTACAGCAACTCTGTGAGGTGATTTGATAACACAGTAACTGGCCCAAAGTCTCCTGGTGATCTTCTATGGACTACAACCAGGGTGTTTTCAGTGTTGGTTCAGCACTTTTATTAAACATGCTTTGGCTTTCTAGCATACTGTAATTTTCTTTACACACTTGGCCTTCTCCATAGACAGCAAAACTAGGAAAGCTTTATTTTTCTGAGAACAGAATCTGAAACTGTAATAGGTCAGGAAAAAAATTAAGAATGCAGCTTTTGCAGATACTCAGCAAATGAAGAAATATTATCCACTTTCCCATTATGAGACCAGAATACCAGCAACTATTTTCTAAGGTTATGTGTCTGCTATCTCTTTTGCATAAATGATCCATTGTTCTTGAACAACCTGCCTTCCATTGAGGACCTATATACTGCACAAGTCAAAAAGAGGTCTGTGAAAATATTTACAGACCCCTCACATCCTGGACATAAACTGTTTCAACTCCTACCCTCAAAATGACGCTATGGAGCACCGCACAGCAGAACAATTAGACAAAAAAACAGCTTTTTCCCCGAATGCCATCACTCTGCTAAACAAATAATTCCCTCAACACTGTCAAACTATTCACTAACTCTGCATTACTATTAATCTTATCATCATTCCCACTACCCATCACCTTCCACTTATGACTGTATTACTGTAACTTTGTTGCTTGTATCCTCACGATTTGATATTGTTTCCTGATTGCTTATTTGTACCCTATGACTATCATTAAGTGTTGTACCTTATGATTCTTGACGAATGTATCTTGTCTTTTTATATACACTGAGAGCATATGCACCAAGACAAATTCCTTGTGTGTCCAATCACACTTGGCGATAAAAATTCTATTCTATTTTATTCTATTCTATTCTATTCTATGTCATTGCCATTCCAAATATTTTGTATTTTGTCCATAAATGTGCAAATATTTGTATAACTGCAATTACTTATTTCCAGAGATTTGACAATAAACGCTTCTAAAATGATTGCATCATACCTTTGGCACAGCTGTCCATAGAAACTGCTCTTTTAAAAAGTCATTGTATTATGAATCTCTTCTTGTCATATAAAACAACCCTACCTCATTTCCTTTGTCAGATGTAAGGTATAGAGATGATATTTTATATTTGCTTAATCCAGCATTTTTTAACATAACTCTAGATAGCTGAGCAGGGCCATTACAAACCAGCGTAAAGTAATTTATCAAGAGGAAGAGGAGGACATGATGTGTTATTCCAATACTGTCCAATGTGAAATGCAGACTGTTCTTTACATAGTAAATTGACAGTCAAAAGAAAAAAGGGGCATATATTCACTCCCTCCATTCATCAGACATAGATAAAGCTATCCTATGGCTTTTTATAGAAGCAGAATATGGATTCTGTTTAAAGTTGGGTTCCTCCTGATGGTTCTTTATTTATAGTGCAAGATTATATTTGCATTATCAAATAGTTAATCTGATGATGAAATAAAAGAAAAAAGAGGAAAAAAGAAGTAATTAAGGTATGAGCATGGGCTAGAGATTACTGTAACAAAAATAAAATTTGATTTGTGTTTCTTTAAAAACAAAGCTGTCTGGAAGACTCAGTCTAACTATGAAATGCACCTGCTTAACTTGGTATCTCATCACACAACAAGTGATTAATTTGAGCTAATTCATATATGTTTGCTAGAGCTTTAAAACCAGTGCATGTAGATATTGCATATAAGATTCAATTTAGTCCTCTGCTTTTCTAATTAAAAATTATACTGATTCATTTTTAGTATTAACTAATAATAAGAGAGCAGCAATATTGTAACCCCAACATTTATATCAAATTCAAGTCTAGTGGCAATCTAAACCCCTAAATATTTAATATCCAAATAAGTATTTTGATCCCCTATAGAAAAGAATGTAAGCCTTCTAATCTGGCTGAATTCTTTGCAGCAACAATGACAATTTCTAAACTAACTTCTGAAAAGAGTATTTTTGCAGGATCCAATCTGGGTCAGTCAACTGGACCAGAGGTTTAGTCTTCCAAGCTTTCAGACTCATGCTGGAAGCCATTCTCAGTGAACTTTTCTCTACCAGAATATGCGACAGTGACCGGGAACATGTCCCGGTGACAACCCCAGATTGGATCCTGCAACATTATCCTGGGACACTTATACGCTTCATTCAAGAGTATTTTTATTCAATGTTGTGTATACAAGCATAGGAAAAAAATTACTATCAATCTAAATAAAGTTGGAAATATATTACTCTACTTTGTCTTACACTTCTGAATAGTTATTATTTTCTCTTATGAAGAAAGGTAAAGTTCTGAATTTTATATTTTTGGAATTTTATTTTTTTAGGAATTCCAGGATAGAGGATGTAATATCTCATAGCTAGAAGAATCAACAGCAAATTCAATAAATGGCTTGTTGGGATTAAGAAGCATGTTTAAGCTACAGCAGAGAAACACATGTGAAATGTTTACATTCCAGGTGCCAAATTAATTCATGGTTTAAAATAGTGTTTGTCCACTTTGTCAACTTTAAGATGTGTGGACTTCAGCTTCCAGAATTTCCCATCTAGCATGCTGGTTGGGCAATTCTGGGAGTTGAAGTCCACATACCTTAAAGTTGCCAAGGTTGAAAAATTCTACTTTAAAAATTAATCCACAAAATTACTTTATTAACTAGATGGTCAGCATTAAAGTCCAAGCTACTCAACTGTAGCAGAACAAAAATAATAAATCATTTCCACTAAATTGACAGTGATGGAGATTTTTAAAAATGAGGCATCATCTTCATTCCTCTGCAGCCACAATGAAAACTGAGCAGAGGAATAGGTGAAAAGGCAGAGAACTGAAAATTGCAGCTCTTTGTTGTTAGCCCACTCATTCATCTCATGGTACTGGTCTAATCAATTGATGCCACCTTGTGAATGGTTAAATCCAAGGCCGTGCCATCTTGCAATAGAAATTAGGATCTCTAAAACTGATCATCAGACCCAAATGGTTTCATTTAAATGAGGAGGTATTTCAAATAATATGAATCAAGGTGTTCAAAGGTAATTCAATCAATTTGAATTCTATAGAGAGATGATGGATGAGCTATGGTGCTGATCACCCCCAGTCAACTGCTTCTAGATATCTGCTTCCCTAGAATCAATAGCTAGAATGCAAGAGGTACAGTTGTGTTTTGTTTGCTCTGAGGAATACAAATGAATTGAGACAAGTGGATGGGTCAGAATCAGATAGCATCCCATTACAGAAACTACAATCTGTTCCTCCCCAATTTTGGAGAGCAAAAATGTGCTTTTTCTGACACATTCTTTCTGAAAACACATCCTGAGGCAAAATAATAAAAGGTCCATGGGAGGATTGATTTCCAGCAATGCAAAGAATGAATGAGCTGAAGGCTTCTTCCCCCCTACCCACTCAGTAATTTGTACGAGAGAAGAGAATGAAAAACGGAAGCTCCTGTCCATTGTATTTTTTATGTAGCTTAGTCTGTGCACACAAAGACAGCAAAACAAGACAAGGGTTTTTTTTTAGTCAGCTCACTGTGGACTGACTTCAGCAGTCTGAAAGAAGCTATAATTGATTTCAATATTTAATTCTTGCTGACTAAAATAATGTCACACTGTTTATGCATATCTCCCCAAGACCCAGTTAAAAAGAACTTTGAGTCAGGAATGCATAACAGCAACATTACTTTGGGGAACAGAACTCCCCTAACATACTGCAGATTTGGGAAGGGCTTTTTTGAAAAGGCTCCAGGCTATATAAAAGTTTAGTTATGCTTTCCCATATTGCCTCATGAAAACTCTCTGAATCAAGTTCACAGACTCTAAAAAGCTAAACTGAAGAAGTAGAACTAGTGCTGACAGCAGAAAAGTCTCATGGTATATCAGTTTGGCTGGAGGAAAAAAGAACTTGGGAGTTTTCAAGGCCTACAAATATGTTTGAAGATCTACAAACATCTGTCCAGAAGTTAGTCCCATTAATGGGATTTATTCAAAAATTAATAGAAATTAAAAAAGAAAACAAGAAGATAATTGCTTAATTTTTTAATCTGGTAGAAATTTATGTACTCTCACCAAAACATTCAGTTGCCATACTCCAGCAGGTAGAAACCAGGGGTGAAGTGCTCCCGGATCGGATTGGATTGCCCAATCCAGTAGCAATCTTGATTGGTGGTTTAGTGATCCAGTAGCGATGGTGGAGCAAAGCTCCGCCCACCCGCCCGGGTGTCATTACTTCCTGGTTTTAACCAGGAAGTAATGTGTTTTTTACCTTCCTTACATGTGCAGAAGGTATTGCGCAAGCGCAGAAGGTCTGCAAGCAAAGCGAGCGAACCAGTAAGGAAGGTAAGTAGATTTCACCCCTGGTAGAAACAACCATCTATGAACTACACAAACTGATGGTTTACATTCTTGCATTACATTATATTTATTTACTTTATTTATTTAGAGAATTTACTTATATATAGCTGTCCACTCACTCTCAGTGACTCTGGGCAGGTTACAAAAAATAAAAATCCAATATAAAAATAGTAAAAACAATAACCCTCCATCTCCACCACCACCACCACCCAGCAACAACAATCAATCAAACAAGCCACTGGATGAAGCTCCATCCCACTCTGGGTTCCCCAGGCCTGCTGGCAAAATCAGGTCTTCAGAGCCTTGCGAAAGAATGTCAAAGTGAGGGTCAATCTTAACTCCACAGGAATGATGTTCCAAAGGGGCAGAACCACCATGGATAAGGCCCTTCTTCTGGTCCTGCCAGATGTTCCTCCTTAGGGGAGCGGGTCTGCAACATTCCCTGCCTCCTCACTCTGGTGGGTCGGGTAGGTGCAACTAGGAAGAGATGGTCCTTCAAATAACCTGATCCCAAGCCATGCAG
Source organism: Pituophis catenifer annectens (assembly GCF_029215685.1). Classification (NCBI taxonomy): domain Eukaryota; kingdom Metazoa; phylum Chordata; class Lepidosauria; order Squamata; family Colubridae; genus Pituophis; species Pituophis catenifer. The sequence continues at coordinate 288,653,906 of NW_027256881.1, forward strand.
GCCTTTAAAGGTGACAACCAAAATTTTGAATTTTACTTGGAAGCAAATTGGCAGTCAATGCAGCTCCGCAGGAGAGGTGACATTAAGTATTATGATGACACAAGTAGATAAGGGCATGGTTTATATCATAATTTAATTTGTCTCTACCATCTTTCTTTTGTCATGGATCTATCTGGATATGCCTTGTGGGGAGGGAATTATATTATATGTGATTGTATTGATCCTGCGTGGAAAAGCTGGCAATGTCCGTGCCTAATGTAAGAGGTATTCCATCTATAGGAAAGCTGCTAAACATATTGCTTTGTGGTGAAAGAGGACTAGAGAGAAACTTCAAAATATGATAAGTGTGTACATTTTATTCAGCTATTTATTAAAGGCTGATGTTCAACTCATATTCTTTTCCATAAGACATTAGATGTGTTCACTTACAAATGGTTGAAAAATTGGAAAACATGGTTCAGCTTGAAACTAATTATTGTTTGTTTCTGGATCATAGATTTTAATTGATATAGTTCAAATATGAACACAATACATGAACTTAGAAAATGTTCCTTCTGCTGCTTATCAGGTATTCTCTTGACTTGAAAAACTTGTGATCCCCTTGGAGGGAGGTCTGAATGAGAGTTTAGGAAGTATCCTAAAATTTCCCATTTCCAGGATAATCTCATTGGAAGCAATGCTCTATTCATATTGAATGTAGCAGGGAAGGACACAAGGGATTCTCTCCTTTAAATGACAGCCATTCTACATCCCTGAAAACACTGAACTCCTGAACAGCTGTTGCATGATTTGGCTGATCTCTAAGGAGTGAAGGCAGTGCTCAGCAGCAAAGACAGGCAAGTGCAGGGAAGATTTGGTAAAGTTAGGAAAAGCAGGAGAGGGAAGACTCATTCAAAGAATGCTAGATGCTATTCCAGTATTGAGCCAGTTGCAACTGAAATGGAGTGTTGCCCTTCCATCTGATTTTTTCTGGCTATCTGCATAGTGGGAAAATGCCTTCCCTGACACTTCCTTTAGCTTGATAGACTTCAAAGGCATTGGGACCGTGGTCTACATAACTGACAGACAGCCTGATGTCATGGCCTTTTATTCCCACTGCTTTGAGTTAACTTTGTCCCTGGGGCACATGTGAGTGCAATATTGTCAGGAAGATTTAGGCTTTCTCTTTTACTTCCTTACTTTATTTTTTAAAAGCAAAGACAGCAAAACATTTTTCAGTGCCACTGCCCCAGCAAACTCAAGAGCAGCACAAGGGATTTGCCTCCAATGTTTACAGACAAGGATATCATTTTTTTGAACCCAAACTAAGAGAAATAGGTATCAAAAATAACTCAAAACAGCTTATGGTTTGCCTTCCGTCGCCGTCAGACGGTCTTTCAAGACCGCCAGCCCCGTCGCCCGTAAAGAGCCACCTTTACAGCTGAAAGGCGGCTCGAAAAACTCCATTTCCTTAAGGAAATGTGAGATAGAGCCGGCGAGGGCAGGTAGAGCCCTCTGCAAAGTCCCCAGAGTTTTTGTTTTACTCTTGGGGACGAAGCAGGATGAGGCTCCCTATTCTGCTCGCTGCTGCTCCGGGCTTCGGGAGAACTCTGCTTCTTGCAGAGCCAGGCGACGGGACCAATCCATTCAATGAAAATCAACAGATTGTTTAAACAAATAGGATGAGATCCGGATTTTGGACCCTAAATCGCAAGTATTTCTAACAATTTTATAAGTGATTTTAAAAGCGAAGAAAAGAGGGGGAAAAAAGTTTAAAATGGCGACTGACTGAGGCTTGAGAAGAAGAAAGCTGAAAGCGAAAGTCCTTCCACCTGAATAGTTTAACAAGTTACAAAGTAGCAGAAATAATAGCGCTGGCTAGAATTGAAAAGAAAAATTTCTACTCTATGTTTCTTTCTTCTTGGAGATTTGATATTGATATTGTTTGGAGAGAAGTCTTTTTCTTTAAAAAGAGTTTGTCTGTGTGACAGGATGGCGTTAAAACTGATAAAGCCAGACAAACAAGCAGCGGGGGGGTTTTTTCCCCATTTACAAACCATTTGAACAAGTTTTGAATTTGCAGACTCAGAAGAATGGTTTTAACTTAAAAGAATTTGTCTTGGAGGAGATGGCAAGACATGATGAGATTGTGACCCAGAATCCTGAAAAATTCAGGCAGGAAATTAAAGAGTTGGTACAACAAAAATCTGCCAATTTGAAACAACAGTTTGTAACAGCTTTGAAAACTTTTTCAGAAATAGTCATAAAGATGAATAAAGATATGAATTTAGAACTAGAGTCTAAAATGGAGGAAGTTGATCATAAGATTTATAATTTGGACAATAAAATACAAAGAATTGAAAATGATTTGATAAATATTCAAGACAATAGCTCAGAAGTAAAGTCTAAAAAGGAAGCTGATCACGAGACTTACAATGCAGATAATATAAAACAAAGGATTGAAAAAGAAGTTATAATGATGCAATACAGGTCCATGGAATTTGCGGTCAGAATGAGGGGATTACAGGAAAATAATAGAGATGATTTGAGAAAGATGTCTGCTGAAGTTCTGGCTGTGATTTTAAAGGTTAGTCCTGAAGAGGTATCCTGTAAGATTGATAAGGCCTACAGAGTAAATTCCTGGGTTGCAAAGCAAAGACAGTTACCTAGAGATGTGGTGATTTACTTTACAGATAAAGGAATAAGAAATGATATTGTGCAAAGTCTTTTAACTCCACTCTAGAAATGAATGGAAGGAAGATTTGGATATATAAAGAGCTGCCGTCCAAGATGTTAAAAGATAGAAAGGAATTTGGATTTTTGGTGACTGAGCTAAAGAAACAAAACATCCCATTTAGGTGGGATGCTCCAGTTGGTATAATATTGAGATACCAAGGAGAAAGATATCAATTAAATACTGTTGAAAAAGCAGAAGAATTTTACTACAAGGTTCTTAAAATGGATTTAACATCTCCATGTATGCCATCAGTGTTAGGAACACAGGAGGGGAATAAAGAAATGCAAAATGAACAAGAGACTGAAACCCAGGCTAAGCAGATGGAGATGGAGGTAATGGAAAAACAACAAGTCACAGAGGTCCTTTTGGACGAGTCGCTTTTGGATTCTCCTTTAAAGGTTATAGCTGGATTACTTACAAATACAAGAGAGGCGGCTTTGGATTTTAATGCGACGTTTCATCAAGTTACAGATCAGCATGGAAATCAATCAGCTGATATACAAGTCCTAGAAAGGCAACCAGGATGGAGATCTAAACCACAAAAAGTTAAGAAAAGAAGAAGCAGGTCTTACAAAACTAAAAAATTTTAGACTAAACAACAGTCTAATGCCAGTTACTCAAGAGACAATTAAATATAATAAGCGGGATTTATGGATGGTTGATATATGAAAATATAGCGGAAGCAAATTATTGACTTGTACTATTTTGAGAAGAATGACAGATCTCTGCAGTGCTGTGCCTTAGAGATATGGAAGAAGGCCTCTAACTGAGTGGATTGGAACTTTCTATTTTGAACTCTTTGTAAAATGGATTACGTATATGTTGAGCTATAAGGCACGAGAATTATGGTGGGGCATGCAGAAGATCTGGTTGTTAACCCTAACACAGTGGTTGGAATTAATAATCTAGATGAAAGACACTACAGAAGATATTATATGGAATATAAATATAAAGTCACTCAGGTGGTTTTTTATATATGACAACATTTATTACTGATGGGGACAGATGGTAATTGAAGATATTGACTATACTGTTGGAAACAGAACTTGATGTTACCCTAACATGGGCGATGGAATTAATAATCTAGCTGAAAGACATTACAGAAGATATTATATGGATTGTAAACTTAAAGTCATTTGAGGATTCTGTTTATATATGGATATATTTTTAAGTGGTGTGGTGTAGGCAGAAGAATGAAGATATTAAAATATTATGTATGGTAGACCTGTAGCAAAATGGGTGGAGATAGGTTAGGTTACTGATTGTTTAGCTTAGTAAAAGGGATGTTATGTTTAGATATAAATATATGTAAAAGATTTAAATTAAGAGATATATGTATGGGGGTGGAGGAAATGGGTAGATTAGGAGTTGAATAAATGCCAAATTAGGAATTATTATAAAGTTTTATAACTGAAGGTTGTTTTGAAATGTATAGTATAAGAGGGATATAATAACAATGTTAGAAAGAAATGGTTAGCATGTGAGGGTGGTGTAAAAGGATGGTAAAGTATTATTTAACTTGATATCAATGATTTTATTTTGAAGAAGCCATGGGGGGAGGGGAGGGGGAGGGGGGCTAGGGAGGAGGGGGGGAGGGAGGGAAAGGGGGGGAAACTTGTATTTGAAAAACTTTTTCAATAAAAAAAAACTCAAAACAATCTTGGCTATCAAACCCTTTCGATTACACAAATACAATTATACAAACTCAGACTAGTCTGGTGTCAGAAAACTTTGTTCTGACCATTATTTGAATTGGTCCAAAGGAAAAGTTGCTTCAGTACTTTGCCATTTATTTAAACAAAGAATCTATAGTTTATACGTTCTGCAAAGTTTAATGTAACGGAAAAGATTGAAGAGAGAAATTTCCCATCATAGGCTTTTTAATGTTCACTTACTGTATGACTTTCAAACTTTAAAATACAAACTTTTATGCTTTGGAAAAATTACATCGCTTCTTCATATCCTTCCATTTTTTTGCAGTCCTTTCATTAGAGATTCCTTTTTATTGTGTCAAATAAGTGTTCCTTTGTGTCCCAAACTTCACTTTTTTCCAAAAGTTTTAGCTTCCACACTCACCCTCTCCACCCACACTCCCACCAAGCCTGTGTTTATTGCAAGTGACTAGGCAACTGTGATGCTTACCAAGTTTATGAAATAAAATAGAGGTGGGGCCCCAGTCCTTATAAGGATTTGGCATTAAGAGCATGCCACAAAATGTTGACCTTGTCTGACTCCATTCGTCCCATGATGATGAAGTTCTGTTATAAAGAACAGAATAAAAGCTCAGCTAGACCAGATGTTTTTCCTATTAAATGAACTAACTCAGCCCAAACCTAAAATTAAGAAAACATATTGGTTCTGATTTACTATCAGTCCATGCTCTGTGACTGCAGAGGAAGCTATGGCTTGTCTTGAGCAGTCAACTAGCAATTTATTAAGAATAGCAAGGGAATTCTGTATCCTCACCCCTGACTGCTCTAAAAATGCTGAACGGAGGACTTTAGCCTGGTGATGAAAGCTGCTGTTTGACCATAAAAGCCGAATAAGAGCAGCGTTGAAATCATTTATAGAGGAACGGGAAATGTCTATTTTTCTGTATGGTTGGGGAGCAAAACTACTCAGACTCCCACAAAATGGGCCTGTTTCCAAATGGACCTTAAAAATATAATTTCACTGCTAGGTTATGGCACTTTCTTTCCCAATGGATTTCTTTTTTTAAAAAAAAAAAAGTTTACTTGTGATTTTTTTTTTGTGGGGGGTGAGATAAGAAATAGGAAATTAAATCTTTCTTTTTTAAATGAATATATAAATAAGTAAATTGGACCATGTAGGATAATCATTTGTTTTATTCAAATATGATTTTGCTTTATTACACTCCCATCTACAGGTAGCTGGCAAAGGAAAGGTATAATTTCCATTCTGAAATAATTAATAGAGAGATTCATGACCAAGCAGATTCCTTTCCTAACTGCATAGCCATTTGTGCCACAATATAAGCAGAGCCCCTCCGAATGTTCTCACAAATCTGAGGAAGTGTTTACAGTGCTTCTTCGAATTGTCACAACTGTTTTATAAAGAGGCATATGGAGAAGACACGCAGGGTAGTTAATAATAAACAAAATCCACACTGCGATGGACTGGGTCTCATAAATGAAACCCAAAATCTAGCAAAGAAACAGATTTCTGTGGCATATTGGCACTGACAAGCATTATTGCTGCATTCCTTCACCTCCATCCTTCTATCACCTTGCATGGTTTCTTCACACATCACTACAGCCTTTCCCATCTTGGCTGGATGAGGAAGGCTATCTTCTCATGCAGCCTTTCCCTCCCCCCATCTCAGCATCTCAGGAGGACAAGACACTACAATTAAATCAAAAGCCCTTTCCTGAGCATCTTCAGGCAACTCAGCAGAGTCACCATGTTAATACTGCTTTTCACAACTCTGGGATTGAAAAGTGCTCTCAGGTTTTCAAAGAGAGGAGTCAGCTGTTCAGGGAGTTTGGCCAATCCTTTTCTGATAGAGGAAGGAGTACTCAAATTGGGGCTTCTTGGTGACTTGATAATCATTACTTGGACAAGACATGAAAAATAGGTATTGGTTTTGTAACACCCATAACAAATATTAAATATACATAGAATAAATAAATCCCATCTCTGAATCAGCTTCCAAGAACCATTTCCCAGAACCACTTTCTTCCTACTGTAAGAAAAAAAGAAAAAGAAAAGAAAAAATTGTAATTAAAAAGTGTATAGATTGTGTTTGCTTATAGGTAGAGGTTCTTAAGTTCTGTAGGTTGTCACTTGTCCCATTTCTGTTCTTGTGGGCAGAAATGCTCCCATCCAGCAATTTTATGATAATGCTAAAGCCTAAATAGTTACACTCATCAGAGATAATAACAAAAGTATTATTCTGTTTAGTAAAATAAACTATTTGTTACATGTAATATTTAATTATCATGCTTTCATTTTTATATACCATTCTTTCTCCCCAAAGAGGAATTTGTTCATTTGTTTGAATTTGTGTATGCTCTTCAAAGCCAAGCTTACACACCTCTTCAAATCAATCTTGTGCATCTATTGCACACTTTCCTAGATCAGGAAGCATTCACACTGAGATAGAGATGGTTCTGACTCTGCAAAGTATAGGAGGAGCAAAGATGCTCTTTTGATGGAGATGTGCAGCTATAGCTGTTGTATTTTTCAGGTACCACCTAATGTAGCCTTGGCAGCACTTCAGTTCCTGGAGTATGAAGTCCAAAACTATATATATTTATCTAAAAGGCTGGAAACATACTGTAAATACAATGGAGGTTCAGCAATCAGAACCTTGAAATAATTGATACAAAAAAGTGGCCTTTCAAACATCTACTCCTCCTGCACTTACGGTATATGTACAGGAGAACATATGTGATGGAATGTTCTTAAAACAGAGTGTCTGCAGAATACATTGGCATGTATAGAATGAGCAGCAATTGTGTTTGGAATCCATGGTACCCCACAGATAAAAAGCAGATCCAGAATCTTAATTTAGTTTCATGTCTGCTTTTGAACTTTCTTTCACTAATATCACATTTCCAAACACTCCATGGACCTAGCTAATAAAATCCCAAAGAACTAGAAGGGCTTGAGCTGGGTAATCAAATCTCCAGATAATAATCACTAGTAATGTTTTAATTAAGAGTAAAAGCTGTGGAAAGGAAAAGCAAATTATATTGGGTAAGATTCAGGATTTCAACAGTAAAAGTCCACTCATGGGACATCCTGTAAATATTACATTATATAAACTGTACCTTTCATAGATTCCAAGTTATTAATTTCTAGGGATTTGGTTAGGCTATAATCTGTTCTTCTACCTTACACATTTTATAACATTCTTTGAACAGAATTGGGGTGGAAGAAACTCCACTACATAAAGTATTGGCTTCTATCAGCAAAATTCAGAGAATTAAATGCTCATTAAGCTTTCAAGAATTTTTAATCCTATTAATATCATTTCTTTTCAGATCTCAGTTTTGGCATTTCATTTAAACAGAGATAACAACCTTTTTCTCTAGGAATGTTTTATCAAAGTATAAGAGAGTTCATTTAGGAAGATTTGCTGGCTGCTGAAGTCCTATTTCCACATCAGAGGAAGACACAAAGTGCCACTCTCAGCTGTGTGAATTTGGCCAGGATCCAAGGCAGCTAAGGCTGACTTAGATCTCTGTGGGTGGTGACCATTATGCATTTGGGAAAAGCTGTTCAAGCCTGGCAGGAGAACACACTGCAACATAGAGAAGAGTAGAGTACAGCTACTACAGTCATCTAGTGTCATCAGCCTTCCCTGCTGTGGGTTAGTATATCAAAATTGGACTCTAAGAAGAAATTGCTGTGCATGAGGATATCAAACAAAGCAAATTGGAGGTAATAGGTTGCTGTTAACATCAGAGAAACCACAGAAAGTACAGGCAAGAAGAAGGGATTATGAAGGACTTCCACTGAGAACAAGCATTTGGTTAAACAACGATACAGTGCCCCCCCCACTCTCTCTCTCTCCCCCTCCCTCTCCCTCTCTCCCCCTCTCTCCCTCTCTCTCTCCCCCTCCAAACACCCAGCCAAAGGTTTGGTCTTTAGAAGGATAAAGAATCATGAGTAATTTAATGAACAATGAAAAGCTTGTAGCATTTTATCCCAGACAAGTTTTGAAACTATAGTAAAACATGTTTCTTTAAAGGGGCAAAATACAATTTCAAGCAATAGAAAACAAACTGAGTATGTGAAGTAAAAGGATACCTGAAGTCATCTTCTAATTGCCAGCAGCAAAGAAAGGTGGACAGATACCGTTGTTACAAATCTTAAGCAAATCTTAAACTCAGCTTGCATCAGGTTTACTGTTCTTGGTCCTACTTGAATTGATTAGAGCTATATAAAATTCATGACCAGCCGCCCCCACCTCCACAAAACAGTGATGTTGGTCACATATGCCAATTTTTGCCTTTTAAGAAACAAAGCCCTCAGCAATAGAGACCTTTGTAAAATTGTCAGCCATAGCTATATATAAACTTGTCTTACAAAAGAAAGAGTAGATTACATACTTACTTAAGCAATTTTAAAGGCACAAATATGAGAGCATTTTCCATTTGATAATTATTTCAAGGTGCCTCCTTTCTAAAAATAATAATAGCATAGCTTGGTAAAGAACTGAATTGGCAAACATGGGGCAGAAATGGGAGTCTTCATACTTAGATGGAACTAGTGAAGAGTCTCCGCAGACACTGAAGCAAGGAGTATAATAGAGCAAAGCAATCAGACTTAATTCTGACTGGCATGGAACATACAATAATAGGGTTGGAAGTGACCTTGGAGGCCCTTCTAGTCCAATCTCCTGCTCAAGCCACACACCCTATACCTGGATAGATGGCTGTCCAGTTTCTTCTTAAAACTCTTCAGTGATGGAACATCCACAGCTTCCACTGATTAATTGTTCTCGCTGTCAGGAAACTTTTTCTTAATTCTAGGTCAAATCCAGCGGTGGATTTTGGATTACGTTACTACCGATTCACCATGTGCACATATGTTTGCTTCATGTACATACATGCCCAGTCCACGCGCACACCTGCCTTCCACACCTGCAGCTGACCTTCCGCACATGCAGTTTGCTCAAAGGATTCAAAGGATACCTGAAATTATCATTTATTTATTTATTTATTTATTTATTTATTTAGTTAGTTAGTTAGTTAGTCAATTTATATGCCGCCCTTCTTCCGAAGGACTCGGGGCGGCTCACAAAGGATTAAAACCATAGAACAGTAAAAATAAATTAATTTAGATAAATTAAAAATATAACAATTAAAACCCATATTAAAACCAAACTAAAAACACCCCACAGGTGAGGCGATTTGTTTAAAAAGCCATGTCTTTAGGTCCTTGCGGAAGGAGCGGAGGTCGTGAGCCGTGTGGAGCCCGGTGGGTAAACCATTCCAGAGGGTCGGTGCGCTCACAGAGAACGCCCTCATCCTGGGCGCCATCAGCCGACATTGCCTGGCCGTTGGCACCCAGAGGAGGGCTGCCCTATGCGAGCACGCTGGTCGGTAAGAGGCTGGCAGTAGGTGCTCCTGCAAGTAATTACCAGCAGTAAAGAAAGATGGCCAAGGACAGACACCATTGTTACAAATCTTATGCAAATCTTAAACTCAAATTAATTCTCCTACACCCCTATTTCTTCTCATTGTTCAATTCTCATTCTCATTAATAGACATACCTAGTTCTCTCAATTGTTCCTTGTATGGTTTAGTCTCCAAACACCTTTCCATCTTTGTGGTTCTTCTCTTTCCCTTTGTTGCTCTTCTTCTCATAAATGTAAACTTCCAGTTGAATAAAGAGAACGTAATACTGACAATTGACAAAAATAAAGCACATTACCACACTGTAATAATAATATAAAAAGTGGCAATGACAATGCAAGGTCAGTATTTTTATTATGTCAATATACAAAAATAGTCTAACAAGTAGCACAAAAAAAAACTAGAGAGGATAAGTGAACATCAAAACTGATCCAGAACACGGCACCAAGAGCCTTGGTGGCGCAGCATACTAAAGCACTGTTAAGATAACACCAGCTGCCTGCAATTATTGCAAGTTCAAATCTCACCAGGCTCAGGGTTGACTCAGCCTTCCATCCTTTCGAAGGTAGGTAAAATGAGGACCCGGTTTGTGGGGCCAATAAGCTGACTTTGTATAAAAAAGAACAGCGCTTGGGGGGGGGCGAAAGCCCTACTAAGCAGGTATATACAAAAGTATGAAGGCTATTGCTTAACACATTGTAAGCCGCCCTGAGTCTCCGGAAAAGGGTGGCATATAAATCGAACCAATAAATAAATATTGAAAATGAATTGCTGTCATGACTTCAACTGTAAAATTAAACTTAACTTCTACAATCAGTCTCAAGTGAAACCACCAGCAAAATTCAAATGGCACAGAACTGATATAATTTAGGAGCATGTGAATTATTGGGAAAGGCGATTTTATCTTTGGTTAGGTTGAAGAGCAACCCGGAAGTGGTCAAATTAATATATAATAGGTCGCTAGAATAGAATGGAAAAGATATTGTTAAAGAATTTGATGAGGTGTTTAATGAGCTTGGATACATTATAGATATAATACATCATGTAATATAGATTCAAATGTGCTGGCAAAAATGCTTGTGCCATGTAAGCCTCATTAGCAGTTGCAGGAAAAAAAGGACAGGTTGAAATCAACTGAAAGCTAAAATTACATGTCACTGAAAAATCTCCACTCTCTAGTTTATTTCTTTAATCATCTTCAGGGAGGAACAATAATATTTAATTAATGCTTTCAGTTCTTGAGTGTCAAGTAAGAAAATTATGGAACTTTCTTTCTCACCATAAAGGAAAATTTCAGGTTCTGTCACCCATATGGATGAAAATACTACTGTTCAGTGTTGGTGAATACAAAGATGCTGGTATACATTGCATTTATCTCATTTAAGGTATTTCAACTTAATATTCCATTTAATATGACAGCACTTAGCAATAGCACTTAGACTTATATACCGCTTCACAGTGCTTTTACAGCCCTCTTTAAGTAGTTTGTAGAGTCAGCATATTTCCCCCAACAAGCCGGCTCTTCATTTTACCGACCTCAGAAGGATGGAAGGCTGAGTCAATCTTGAGCCGGTGAGATTCAAACTGCCAAACTGCTGGCAGCCGGCAAACAGCAGAAATGGTCTGCAGTACTGCATTCTAACCACTGCGCCACCACGGCTCATACATGCAAAAGGTAAATCTCCAAAATCACCTTAGGTAATGTTACGTTACATTGTTCTTAAATAGCAACCAATTTAAGTCAAATATGGAAGCTATGGAAAAGGACAAAATTATACCGTAAGGATGGCATAGACCTGCCCTATTTAGTAGCCATGTTATTCTGAAAAGACATTCCAGCACAAAATGATACCATAATCTAAACTAGGATTTAAGGAGAAGTTAATTCCATATAGTAAGGCCCAACATCTGAAAATCTAATCACCATCCCTTGTTGAAATCCAGAAGCAGACATCAACCAAAGGAGTGACTGCAGAAGCACACACTATGCATGTACATAGGAGATGATACTGTCTGAAAATCAATTGTATGGATAATGTGTTTCACATAACAAGCCACAGGTAGCAGCTAGGGGTTAGAGCCACTCACTCTACTTTCTGTCCTAGGGCTCCACCCAGAGGAGATAAAGGGAACTATCATATTTAACTAAATATAAAAATTGTCCTCAATGCTGTTTAACCCTACAAAACTTTTGATTCCTATTACTTTTGGGACCCATCTTTATAAAATAGATACCATTTCTTTTTTTAATCTGTCCCAGTAGAACTTTTTCCCATCTTTACACCATGTGGTGGTAATGGAGTTGATATTTAAAAAGCTAGTTATGTCTGACAGAAGTTCCACTGTGTTCACTCGGATTCATCACCATCAAAGCATATGTCTATTAATGTTAATATTAGTAATGTTAGTTCCATTAACTTTTAATGAAACATACTGCTGAGTAAATGAATTCAAGATGGCTATTGGGAATAATTTTACACCAAATCAGAGTTAGCCTGGAACACTTCAACACACATGAAGGTTGCAGATCACAAGGAAAAAATCAGAAAGAAGTAATGTGTAATGCTGTGACATTTGTTTTGTTTCAGTTTTCTATTCAATTAAAATAAATCTCCACCATGTGAGCACTGGAAGAAAAACATTTAGATCAGCTGAAATGTTTGTTTAAGTCTTTGCAATATTTGGAGGCATGGCAGAGAGGCAAGAGTGCTAAAAATCCTTCTGCAAAATTTAGATCCCATTGCCTGCTTAATTCTTACCATTTTTTGTAAAGCAATAGGAAACTGATTTTGGCATACAGAAGACTTTCAGATAATAAATTCTTCTTCCAAAAGTAACTTTGGCCTCCAAAACTAGAATCCTCCTCTACATCAGATCTGGGAAACGATGACTCTTTTGATTGAGAAAAATGCAGACCATACATCTATAATTTTAGCAGAATAACTATTATGTCCAAGAACTAAGTATAAATGTGAATGAAGAAAAGTGACTTAGATTCTGAGTTGCTCTCCTGCAAAGTACACTAAATTTTCTCTTCATATCAGTTTGTTTCTCTATGTGGTGCCTATTATCAGGCAAATGACATGTACTACTGAAATCAAATTTTGAAGGATATAGGCTTTAACACAGTGTGATCATACTTGACCATCTTTATTTGGTTCAGAATGTGCAGAATTAAAGCAATAGAAATGGTTTTTAAACTGAGATTTCTGGAAAGCCACCATGGAAAGAGAAGACACTCAAGAGTCACACAGTGTACATTGCAAAAAGAAATGGCATAATTACTCATACAAGAAGCCTATCAAACTCTTTTGGCTTTACCACAATGCTTTGCAAACTCATACAGAGAGTACTCAGTGTGCACCTGGATAATCCCTCTTTTTGTATATTTAAAACTCTACAATCAAATAAATTCTAAGTTTGCTTCACTGTGTGTTGCCCTGTTATTCTTCTTAGCCAAGAAGTGTTTTTAGTACTTCCTTGGAAACATGTTATGAGTGCCGTTACAGAACATGAGACAGTTTGGGCTTATCATGATCTTATGTTTCTTCAGATTGTCCTAAAGATGCTATTTCAAAAGGCAATTGGACTTTGTTTTTCCTTAAAGACATTTCACTTCTCATCCAAGAAGCTTCTTCAGATCTTCAACTTCTTGGAGAAGAAGCGAAACGTCTTCAAAGGAAAACCAGAAAGTCCAGTTGCCTTTTGAAAAAGCACCTTTGGGACATCCATGACCTGGATGACTGAAAATTTCCATAGACATTTCTTCATAGTACAATTATTAAGACAACATTATCACTCTCTTGACTCGTAGGCAAGGCAAATGAATAAATTCTACAATTATTTGTTTCTATTGAAACATACAGTATATTAAATTACAATAATAATATCTTGTATTATTTCATTTTTATACTCTGTACCTTGACTTTTATAATTAGATTAGACAGAAAACAAATAATGTTTTAATAATAGATATTCCATAAATACTATGAGTCATTCCTGTGGCCAAAGACTAGTAAGGCTATGGATCCCTGGTCTGAAGTATGTAACTGGTATATTCCTTTTACCTTCCCTACATGATATTTAAATACTACTTGAACAAATTATGCTTATTTTTTATGGTTGTTGCGCGTGCATCTTGGCACATTGCACCTTTATGGATCTTCCAAAGAAGATGCAATGGCCAAATATTTATGATTATTATATTTCTTTATGTTTTGTTTAGTTCATTTTTTTTTAAATTAAAAGCATAAACATTCTGTTTAAAAATCTGTTCTCTATATCCAAACGACACAGAGCAAAATGCTTTTGGCACTGTTTATACACTGTGCAAAGTGTGTGTTTGTATGTGTTGCTACAGTTGCATCCATAATATATATTAAAACTCTTTGTTTTACTACCTATAGTAAAATTATAAAATGTGCAGTCCCTGTAATTACATTGCCCTTTGCCGTCTGTCTAAAAAAAAGACTGCGTTCAAATTTTCCCCCTGTTTTATTTGCACCCTATTAACAACTGTTACTGGAGCTTTAATTATGCCCCTGTGATTGCAGAGATGCGGCTGACTTGTGTCATTTTCTCCCAGGGGATGCTTTATAATTACCAGCATCCATCGTGGCTGCCTGTAAGCTGATGCTTTTTTATTACCAGTTCAATAATCACTGCATCCTTGTGAACATCTGCTCTGCAAGCCATGCATCGGAGGTCCCTGCGCCTGTCACTCGATGCTCCCTTGCTGTGGTGACCCTTTTGCCCTCACCTTCAATTTATATCTAATTTGCTTAGCAGAAGCTCAGTCCAGATTGCCACGCAGGAATGCAATTAATGCTTTGCATTTGCAAACAAAGAAATGTTTTTTTTTGTCCGTGTTGCTTCCTTTTTTTTTTCTTTCCCCTTTTTGTTTTATTATCATTGTCAAGCCCCATAACTCACATTCACAGCAGGATCGATCAAATCCTGAGGAGAAGAAATATTATTTTGTCAGGGTTTTAGACAAATAATGAAAAATATGCAGGCTTGGCTGAAAGGGAGGTGGGATGTGGGAGGGGCTTTCGTCTGAAAATGCATAGGTTTAAATTAATACTTATGCATGCAAATTTATTTAAAACATGGCGATTCCGTATTTGTTTGCTAACCTGCATATATGTATTAATAAAGATATTAGCTATTACTAGTAAAAACCATCTGATCTATTCCATTCTCCAGAAGATCTTGGGCTCAACTATTTTCTAATCAGGAAAGCTCCAAGCTGCCACAATGCCAGCTCAAGGTTTTTGGTGGATTACTGAGCCTGGCTTCTGATTTTACAGATTACCATAGCATGGCCATAAAGTCATACCCTGCATTAGTATGATTTAAAATTAACGGCATGCTGGAAATTCTCTGCTGCTATTAATTCATCCCAGGCTTTCTTGCAAAAGGAAGGAAATGTTTGTTTGCCTTCCCTGTCCATGGAATTAATGTTCTCCAGATTCATTGCTTCAGTACTTCCACGGTGGGAGAAACAAACTTCCCAAATGTAGTCTATTGTTAGGGTGGAAGGAGGCAGTCATCACAGGTGTCAGAAACTGGGAGGGGCCAGTGAAATAATAGAGAAAAAACAGTGGTGGGTCTAGAACTGCTTTGCTGCAATGAGGAAAGCTATTTTATTATCAGTGTTTAAGATTCATCTGATAGTCTAGTTGGCATCTATAAACAGAATATGACGAACCATATCTTTAAGCTTCCAGGTACAACCCAATGCTTGTTGGGTTGCCTTTAATTAAAGATAAAGGTTTTTCCCTGTTCAGTCAAATCCAACTCTAGAGGGCAGTGCTCATTCTTCATTTCTTAGACAAGGAAGCCAGCGTTGTCTAAAGACATTTCCATGGTCATGTGGCAAATATGACTATACGCCAAAGCACAAGGAACACTGTGACCTTCCCATCAAAGTGATACCTATTTATCTACTTGCATTTGCATGCTTTTGAACTCCTAGGTGGAAAGGAGCTGGAGCAAGTAATGGTAGCTCACCCCATTGCATGGCACTCAGGTCTCGAACCTGGGCTGTCAGTTTTTCAGCTAACAAGCTCAATGTCTTTAACCACTGAGTCATCACACCACTTTAATTACTCTAATACAAATAAGGTGATAGTGAAAATGCCATTTCATACTAAAGGTCTGAAAAAGATTTTAGATTTTTGGTCCATGATTTAATCCATAAAAATTGGATTGTTCTCAGGCGGATGTATGCAGATGGTTTAACTATATAAAAATGTCCAGTGAGGTTTATCAGATGAGTAGGCAAGACAAAAAGTCATTTATTTTATATGTAGCAGAAGATTGGCTAGTCTAATACTATTGGTTTGGCTTGTTGAGTCACAACCTAGGATTAGTATGCCAAATGATATTAACTTATTTAATTTAAGAGCTATTTAGCTATTATGATCACTGCTTACATAGGTATAATGTCCCCCTCTAATACATGAAACATTACAATTTTTCAACAACATGGAGGAATTCTGAGGGTTACTCAGAGTATAGCTCAGATTTGTATTAGGGGTGAAATGGGAATTAACTCACATTCCAATTTGCAAATCTGTTCTTTTCAAGCTATTCGTTAGCAACATCAGTAAAGAGCTAATATTGAAAAATTCACATTTATTAAAGTAACCTCTAAAAACATAAGAGGAATGCCAGGCATTAGTTTCATCATCATCACACTTGGAACACAAAATCTTTACTTGTCTACAATCTATCGGTTGAGATTAATCTTTCTGATGGACAATAATGACAATATTTTGGTGTCTATTGTTGAGCTTCTCTTCAGTGGTTTATTTAACCCAAAATGGCCATAAAGTTTTGGATGATAAGTAGAAGAAAGTACACATTTTCATGAACATAGAATACTGTTCTTTTTTTACTATTTTGTCAATCTCAATCATAAAGATATTCAAGACACTTTTCAGAACTGGGCTACACTGACTGGTTAGTTGAAACTTTATGGCCATTTTGGGTTAAATAAAGCACATGGAGAAAAATATATATTCATTTACTTACTTAGCCTGTGAGACATTGAATACTTTTATAGGCTCTTAAATACAGAGTTTTGCAAACTGCTTACTATAGTAGAATGGTTTTTCATCTGCAGATACAAACTGGAATATTTACTAAAATGCATTTTGTTTTTCAGTTTTCATATATCACTGCCTGATTTATATATATATATATAAATCTACGAATATATATATATATATATATATATATATATATATATATATATATATATATATATATTCATAGATTTTCACGGGTACAGGTATGCAAGACTTGGCGTATTCGGGTCTTTTCTCATGAAAGATTGAGAGTATCTTGGTGACGTTTTGATGAGATCCCACTCGTCATCTTCAGGCTGGTGTCTTCGGCTTCGTGCTTGTGCAAGGAAATGGTTGACAGAGTGTTGGGGCTCCAATTGCAGAGGGTTCTGATAATACACATAATTTATCACATGCACTATTAAGCACTTGGATGTTGATTATTACTTTGCATATCTTTGGATTAATTTTCAATTGTTAAAATGGAGGACTTGAAACAAAGATGATGGATTTGAACACCGTTCAAGTATTTAGGCCGATAAATCTTAGTTGTATAACATGTTGTTAACTCAATTAACTTAGCATGAGTGAATTATGCAGATTTAGGAATTAAGGGAAAAAAGAAATACAGAAGACAAGATCAAAAATCTATCAGAAGGAGCCAGAGGTGATGGACTGGACAGAAAGCAGATGGAGATCCTGCTCAACGAAAAGGAAAATCTAGTGTTTTTAACAGAATAGACAAAATAGTATTTCTGGAAAAATACTGATGGTCTGAGGGAAAACAGCTATTTATAAGTCAAAACCAAAATAATGGACAGTAGTACTTTTACGTTTCTCAATCAGGATTAGATAGGGCCCACTAGAACCATTAAAAAATGTACATAATCCAACTCCCCAAAACTTAGGCCTTTGAAAGGATCACTGCTGCTGAATCCAGATTCAGTCTCATTTTATCTGTCTCAGCAATGTTCAGTTCTCTGGCTAGATCACCTTCTAGCTAGATCAGGGAACCTCAAACTCTTCAGATCATTGACCCATCATTAAATTTTGTATAGTTTATCAAACTGCAAACATTTATTATATGAAAATAATTTAATTAATACTTTTAATATAATAATAATTATTATTAATAATTAATAATAATATTAAGAAGAAGAAGAACAAGAACAAGAAGAAGAACAAGTAGTAGTAGTAGTAGTAGTAGTAGTAGTAGTAGTAGTAGTAGTAGTAGTAGTAGTAGTAATAGTCCAAAAACAACTGGAGCACCACTCAAACACCATAGGCATTGACATTAGTCAATTGCAAAAGGTGACTTTACTTGGAACTGCTTCCATCCTGCGATGATATCGGTAACACCGTCAAACATCCAGATTTGCCTATCCCAGGTCCACGGGAAGAACTCGATAGGTAGACAAAAATGCCAAGCCCAGTCTGAACATCTGGCTGACTGTACGATGATTAATAACTACTACTACTACTACTACTACTACTACTACTACTACTACCATCACCACCACCACCACCACCACCCCTTAGATAGTCCCAACAACCTTTGGGAATCAGTATAGACTAGATTCTTGCATCAATTGGATAAAGATAAAGATAATTGTCAAAACAAAGGAATACCTGCTCTGAAATAGAAATAAATGAGTAAATATTGGGACTAACCTGGAAGATGATAAAGTTGGCCTTTAATAATTTAGGTAGGCAACACTCTATCAAGCTTACTGCCTGATAACCAATGGACAAAAGTTTATCATCATGTCCAGTGCCTAGCAACATCCCATATCTCTTCAAAGGAATGCCTTTAATCTTGCCAATCCACTTTAGGTATTGTCTACTTCTTTAGTTTCCTAAAGCTTGGCAGGTATAATTTTTTTTCTGGGCCATCACCACATACATCCTCAACCACAAAAAATATGAGTTTCTGCTGCTTCTTAAGGGAGCAGTCAGTTTTTATTTTGTCTACGACTGACTGGTTTTTCTTGCTGTGCATAGTAGTTTTAGTAACCATCAGACAACCTGTAATCTGAAGGCAGCTATCTTGCTTCTGTCACTTTTTCTCTCTATGTCCAACTTTCAAAGCTGTACATTACCACTGGAAAGATCATTGTGTTATTTATTCTATCTGTATTGTCATTGAAGTGTTCTTATCCTTCATGAAGTTGTCTACATTTCTCATTCTTTTCAACCTAAGATTAATAGCTTCTTTGTTTCTCAAGCACTCTGCTCATCTTTATGTCTACTTGAGGCCAAAAAAGCAAAACTACCTACCACTTCCACTCTGTTCCTCCATTTTCATTTTGTATTAAATAGTATAGTGTGAATGACTTTTGTGCTAAATAGGGCCTACAAAATTATGCTTTGGTGTGTTCATATGACCCATCCACATTCTTTACGTGGCGGTGTGGATGCTTGAAAATCCAGAAGAATTTGAAACCTTTGAAAAAATGGAGTTTTATTTTCCCCTTTTTTATAGAGGTTAAACTAACAATTAAATATTATTAAGAATGAAAAAAAAACTTTACAAAAATAACTTTGGACTACATACAAGAAATGTGGAATGGAGAACTGGAGTATCCTATTTTTTAAAAATGGTCCCAGGTGTTAATGAACATCACATTTGTTTCCTTTGATGTGAAAACTAGGTTAATTTAACAAGAAATCTATTTCAAGTTTATTGGAGTTCTCAAAAGATGTTTAACAAGAGTTGATTATTATCTTTTCTCTGTTGGAGATATAATATATTTGAAGGCACTTTACATTTGGTTTTGTGCATTATAGTTCCTTTTTAGTCATTAAAACTTTGGTGGGCCAAAGTTCTTGGAAGAAAATTAAGAATTAACAATGCTAATATTTTGTTAAATTACATCCCGAAACATGAAATTTGCCTGTATATAAAAGTTGGCTTTATCTATATAAAAGTTGGGCTTATTAAATTTGTGTGTATGAAGGTTGGCTTAATTAAATTTATAAACTTTTAGCCTTTGAATTGACTTTATAATGAAAGAAAGGAAAAATTGACCAATATGGTTCCATATGTTCTAGATTTAACTTGTTTAAAAATTTAGTTCTATTGCCTTGTATTAATACAATAATATAGCATAATTTTACTAGTGTATGTTAGACAAATAACTTTACTAGTGTAAAGTTAGGAAAATAACATAATTTTCCTAACTTTAATTTTATATTAGGAAAATTACTAATTTTATTAATTTGTCTATTTAACATTTTTCTCTTTTTTAAATTTGAGGGAAGAAAAGTTGTTTTAGAAATAAAGTGAATACTTTAAATATTTTAAATCCTTAACTAAAGTTCAGTTCCTATAGTTTTCAACATGCTGGATAAAGCGTAGGTCTTACTCGGAGCAAAATTATGCAACTCTGCTTTAAATAAATCTAGGAATTAAGACATTTAACACTGAAAAAAACTCCCCACTCCCATCCACTGACCCTCCATTATTTAAGATGGCAAAATTTGTGAGAGATTTTTCTTAACTTTTCAATCAATATTCAACATTTTTGAACTTTATGGGAAGGGGATGAAATCAGATGGAATTGGAAGAGCAAGAGACAGACTTCGTACATGAATTCCTCCTTGTAAAATAAATATTTGTAGTCTTAATTCTGAAGGATAAATATGATAGCATAATAGCAATAGCACTTAGACTTATATACCACTTCACAGTGCCCTCTCCAAGCAGTTTATAGAGTCATCATATTGCCCCCAACAATCTGGGTTCTCATTTTACAGACTTCGGAAGGATGGAAGGCTGAATCAACTTTGAGCCTGGTGAGTTTTGAACTGCCAAATTGCAGGCAGCTGGCAGGCAGCAGAAGTAGTCTGCAGTACTGCATTCTAACCACTGCTCCACCATGGCTCTTCAGGAACAGCTTTTTGAACAGCTGATCAACATCTGTTCAACAGGATCAGCTGTTCAAAAATGGAATCACAAAGCAAAAGTTACAGGGTTTCCTCAGAATGTTTTATATTATATAGGGCAAGTTGGCTTAGCATAGCTTTTAGTTGATCACTGTGAGGGAAATAGTTGAACATTTGGACCAATCTGGCAAATATATTATATTGTTACATACAAACAAAATAGATTAGACAGCTACTAATCTATTTGGCTGGCTTCACACAATATGCTAAGCTGAACTTCAAAGCACAATAAGTGTAATGTGAGTACCTAGAGAAGTGTAGTTGCTTGGTTTGGTTGATCTAATGTGTTGTATGGATTCCGACAATTTTTTTTTTTAATTTGATTTATATGCCGCCCTTCTCCAGAGACTCAGGGCAGCTTACAATGCGCTAAGCAATAGCCTTCATCCTTTTGTATATTTATACAAAGTCAGCTTATTGCCCCCACAAACTGGGTCCTCAATTTACCTACCTTAGAAAGGATGGAAGGCTGAGTCAACCTTGAGCCTGGCGAGATTCGAACCTGCAGTAATTGCAGGCAGCTGGTCTTAATAACAGGGTGCTTTAAACCACTGTACTACCAAGGCTCCTTTTTATTTATTTTATAAATCATAGATAAATAAGTTATGATTTCATATGTTGTGTGAACCCAGTATTTATAAAAGCATATCCATCTATCACTTATAAGCGATACTCATTAAATCCCAGTCTTTTGATTCAGCTGTTATATTGGAGTCACTAAACCAATGTCATGGTTTATAAGATACAATAGCAGAGCTCACGTTAAACCAGCATAAAATAAACTGCATTATGGCTTAATGTAACATAATAAAACTAGCCATAGTATGATTGGCATTAAAATTAAGCCATTATGTTACCTGGATTCTGACACTGACATGTTTGCTGTATGGCCTGTTCACTCTGCTCATAACTGACATTCAAGCTGATGATTTTAAATAATAAAAAAAATCACTGTATAAATGAGGATTTTGTATAATTCAGAGAGAATATGAAAATTTTCCAATATGTGCATCAGCAAAAGTTCTACACATCATCACCTTTACTCTCTATTATAGAGATCCATTTCCCGGAGGAGAATTTCAGCGGATATTGAAAACCAAATCATATGGATTAACTTTACCAGAAAGAGTATTAGCAGTAAAAAAATGTATATTACAGCAACCAAAGAATGATCCTCATTCTAACATCATAGCAGGAGACTTGTGAGATGAAATGTAGTTCCCCTATACCAAAGGGGGGGTGAGGGGTGAGAAAGAGGCAGGGATCTACATACAGTAGGTGAAAGAGAGGCTTTCTGGTTTGCATTCTCTTTGATATGTCAGCTTTTATATGCAAAGTTGAAGGGGTGGCAGAATGTTGTAAATTCCCATCCATGATCAGAAGCTTTTCAGATCAAACACAATTGTACCCATCTCAGTCAAAATCAAGCTTTAATTGTACCAATTATTTATAAATCATTGTATTAGGGACTGGGTATGCTAATATATTCGGGGGAAACTAGACTTACATGCCATTGAAATCAACGGGATTTGCTTGCACATAATGTAGATTATAATATATTAGACTTTGCAGTGCCCTGATCAGTGGGAGAAAAGAAAAGGGGCATCAAGGGCTAGGTCTCCAATGCCTTTTCTCTGCTGGATATTTGAACCCAAAATAACAGATTGAAAAGTAGATCCTATAAGCTCCTACTCAGTGCTTTGCTTCCTATGATTAAGGCTCCATACAGATTGTAAGATCAAGAGATAGGTACATTTATGGAGGAAGACAGCTGAAATGTTACCTTCAGAAAATCCCATTTGAAGAGAATGAAAACAGTTTCAAAGCAATTTCCAAAACAGAAGGACAATTGTTATCTTCATACAGAATTTTTTTTGAAAAATAATAATAATACGATGATGGTTTAAAAACAGATGGCAAACAAATAATTCCGCAATTTCTAAAATGAATTAATTCTGCTAATAGTTTTAACAGCCTTCAGCCTTAGTGTCCTGGACAAGTTCCAATTTGAATTGACATATATACTGCTTAATAACTTTTCCCTGCAATTCTGGCTTTTTTTCCTCTTCCTTTTCCTTCTCTGACCTATTGAACAGTGTACAGTTCACATTCATCAAGTTGGTCCATCAAAGAGGTGCCGGGTTAATTCAACAACAAAAATGTCTACAGTTCAGGGGCAGGTGAAATAATTTGGGTTTGTAACTTGGAGCTTTGGGATAAAAGAAAAAAAAACCTGTATCAGCTGCAGTTCCATCACAATGAATTTTACATTTATTGCTGCTGTTAAAAGATTTTTTTCCCCTACCTATTTCAAGAAGTTATTTAGGCTACAAACTAAAGTCGGGAAATGTCAGATTTATAGTAGCTCGCGCAACCTGAATTCCTGCTTCCCTGCGTGTCCTTCCTGTGCACAGAACATAGAAGGTGTCCCATACAAGACCAAGTGCAGCTTGTGTCATGATCTCCTTTGGGATCACATTAATTATAGTGTTTCCTAAATTTTGCAAACTTCATTTCCCTCTAGCATGTCCTCCTATTATGCAGCTATATATATATCCCTCATCCTGTGATGTTTATAAGATAGGTATTGTATAAGCACAATGTTCAAAGGGAAATGATTTTGGTGGAATTACACTGCATTAGAGATACAAGCAGCTTTTTAAACTTGATACCCACTTCATGGCTGCATTCAGACAAAAACCCCGAATACCCTTTTTCTACAAGGAAACAACAGTGCCTCTAGAGCTGCATTATTATTACTATTAGTCTTCTCATCATTCCTATTGCCCATCTCCTCCCACTTATGATTGCATGACTGTAACTTGTTGCTTGTATCCTTACGATTTATATTGATATTAATTGTTTCCTGATTGCTTATTTGTACCCTATGATCAGTGGTGAAATGTAAAATTTGTTACTACTGGTTCTGTGGGTGTGACTTGGTGGACTGGGGTAATGTGACTGGGTGGGCTTAGGGTTGCCAGGTCTGCTTCCAAAAAATAGCGGACAAGCACGGGGGGGGGGGGTAAGTAGTAAAAAAAAAATTACAATTAAATTATATATTTTCTTACAAACATTTTAACATGTATTAAAATAATCACTTCAAAACTTTACTTAAAATTCAAATATATTATAATAATATGTAAAATATTAAATTACATTTTAATTTCATCATAAAGCTTTTGAATAAAAAAAATGTCCACTATTTTGTGAAAAAAAATAGTGAACATAATGTGAAAAAACGGACTGTCCGCTCAAATAGTGGACACCTGGCAACATTAGGTGAGCTTTTTTTTTTTTTTTTACTTTTAAAAGCATTTTTTCTACAACCTCTTCAGCCGAAGAAGTTGTAAAAAAAATGCTTTTAAAAGCCTCTGACGATCAAGCAACTCAACTGGGATCATCACAGGCTTTTAAAAGCATTTTTCTACAACTTCTTCAGCCGAAGAAGTTGTAGAAAAAATGCTTTTAAAAGCCTCTGACTATCCCAGCTGAGCCATGCGATCATCAGAGGCTTTTTTTTTTACTTTTAAAAGCATTTTTAAAGAAAAAATGCTTTTAAAAATAATTTTAAAAAGCCTCTGATGATTGCATGGCTCAGCTGGGCATGGAGGGAGGTAGGGATTTTTGCTACCGGTTCTCCGAACCACCCGCCACCATCGCTACTGGATTGGGCAAACCGGTCCAAAACGGGAGCTGCCTATGACTATCATTAAGTATTGTACCTTATGATTCTTGATGAATGTATCTTGTCTTTTTATGTACACTGAGAGCATATGCACCAAAGACAAATTTCTTGTGTGTCCAATCACACTTGGCCAATAAAGAATTCTATTCTATTCTATTAACTCAAAGTTTGCACACCGACTGTATCCTGCAGGGCCCAAAGCATGCCTAATACAAGATGTAACTTTCTCAGTCACATTTTGGGCCGAACCAATAACATCTCCCCTTCTTTCAAAAATCATCTATAATGCAGTGTGTCAGATTCCACAGCCTGTATAATTGCCCCTCCTCTCTCACCCAGCCAGATTGTTTAGATTAAACAGAGGGATTGTATGGCTTTTGGAGAGGGGCAGGAAAGGAGCAGGAAACCAACAACTTTTTTATTTTCTCTCTATGGATTTTTTTCTTTCTTTTGCAAATTACTTGCCGTTCAAGCACACAATCTCACCTTGCTCAGATAGTAATGGGAACAATCTGTGGAAGGAAGGGCTAGATTTTACAGATTGGTTAGTTTCGGGTCAGTTTCTCAAGTTTGTTTGCATTTGTTCAAGGGCCCAAACAAAATATAGGGATAAGGAATCAGAAAGGAAACAATGATACAGATTATCTCCAAAGCAATTGCTTTTCAATCTCTTACAACTAGGACTTGAGAGTGCTAAAAAAAAAAAATCATGCATGCATCATGTTGCCTCATCACAAGAATAAACCATAGTCTAGTTTGAGTCTGGTTTAATATTTTGGTTATATGTCATCGTCAGTCATAAATATTTAATGTTGATAAAAAAGAAAGCTGTGCCCAACTAGGCAGAACATTGATTTGTGTCCTTCCTATGTGAACAAGTTAGCTGATTTCAGTCATGTCTTCAACGTCCACCCTTCCATGTGTCAGTTTTGGAAGCTATACTAGGCCGGAAGCTTCAATGCTGCCACCTTCTCTTGTGTGGGAAAGTAGGAGGGGAGATTAAGGAGAGGGGTTGTTAGTAGACATAATAGCATTCTTCCTATCGGTCAAGGTCAGGGAGATCCAGCATCTGGAGAAGGAGTGGTCAGGGGGCTGGGTCGAGATGGAACGGACATTGATTGGAGCATGTGATTGACTGGGGAGAAAGGGGATGGTTTTGGGAGGTTTGACTTACTGAGGAAAAACCTGGGCTTTTCAGATTCAGGTTTTCTCAGATGTGCCAGTTTGCCTATTCTAGTAAAGAGAACTTTGGAAAATACTTGTTTCTGTGTCTTTACTTGGAGTTGGGTTTTTTCTGGAATGCTGACACCATGGTTGCTGAACAACCTCCTTAGATGCTACCATAAACATTCATTCTTACCCACAGTGACAAAAGTGATGAAACATGTGTTGTAGCATTGCAACACAAGCTCTTCCCTTTCATACTTCAGTCAAAATGTCCCATACAAATATGTAAGGGCCAGAGTTTGCAATGCAAGTTTTGATATTAACCCACTCCCAACCCACCCAAGAAATTATCTCCACTGGAAGGCCGTAATTAATTTTACCAAAATTGGCTATAATGGACGGCATTGTGTGCTATTTTGCTAGGTGCTAATGAAGCACCTCAATCCAGGCAGGATTTTCTTAAATCATCTTAGGGTCAACCTAGTATGAAGACTAGTTTTAAAATGCAGAGAGGTTATATCCTAAGAAAAAGAAATGCAGAACTACCGTTTTTGGTTACAGAACTAAATTCTAAGCTCTACTGTGTATAAAATAAAATAAAAGGATGTAAGAAGAGTTCTGCTAGATCAGATCAAAAGGCCCATCTAACTGAGGATATGATTTACATACTGACCACTCAAGGGCTACTGGGAAATACCACTTTAGGCTACAAGTCCAGTATCACCTTCTCACTCCTATGCTCAGGATGGTCATCCAAGAATATTTTTGCAGGATCCAATCTGGTAGGTTACTGGAACCAGAGGTTTAATCTTCCAAGCTTTCAGACTCATGCTGGAACCCATCCTCAGGGAATGGGTTCTAGCAAGAGTCCAAAAGATTGGAAGATAAAACCTCTGGTCCCAGTAACCTACCCAGATTGGATCCTTCAACATTTTTCTGGGATATGTATATTCACCTTCATTCATAAGACTATTTTCCATAATCTTTCTTAGCTTTTAAGAACACGTGGAGATAAATTTGCTCATATGAAAATGGTTCATGAATGCCATTCTTTCTATTGGGCTGTTTTAATATATTACAGAGGGGGGGGAAAGAACAGAATGGAATGCTAATTTCTAGACTGTATTTTGTTATAAACCACACAAAAGCTTTCTATTTACACTTGAGCAGTAAAGGATTGTTTGTGGCCAAGAGACTGTGGGGAATTTTAAAGAAATCCTTCCATTACCTTACATTTCAGTTCTCCTAATATGGCAAACACATTTTGCAAACTATAGCCATATTTTTGGATCAAAAGAAAAATCATCTATGCCACCACACTGAAAAAAAAAGGATTAAATAATAAGGCCCATCCAGAGACATCTCTCATTTTTATGCATTTCAGTATTTTCTGCCTTCGTTAATAGGAAACAGATGAGCTTCTCCTTGCAAGAGTGTTATTGACATGGCTTGTATCAAGAACTATGAAGTTTCCAGTCCTATTTCCAGCTTAAAGTGGGATGGTTGCATTTCAATAAGCAACAAAACATGTGTTTGTCTGAATTGAAATGAACTTATGAACTTTGAATTCACCAGCCATTCCTAATCATAGCTAAATATTACCAACATCTGCTTTTTCATCTTGGGCAAGTTAGACTAAAAATCCTAGAATCTCATCATCCTGGTTTTGGGAAGAAGGAAAATGGCAGAATGGGAACAGGATATGCAAAGCTCTCTGCAACTTATTATCTGATCTTCAATGATCTCGCTCAGTAAAAAAAAAAAAAAAGTGTGCTTCTAGTCCTCAGAGAGTTGTAGGGCTCTGGTATGTCGATGATCTAAGCATGCAGGCCAGATAAATGGCTTTGTAAATGCAAAGTCATCAAATGCTATACATTTTGTTGTCATGCCATCACTTTCATAAGAATACCCTATTATTCTTATTTGCTGTCAAATAAATTCCAGAGAAAGATTCCTTTGACACAATACAACCTTTCCTAACTAGATTCCTTCTATGTATTTTGGATTGCAGTGTCAGGAGCAAATGGTTAGGGAAGAAGGGCCTTCCATCCACCAAGTTCAGGTGCTCACAGCAATTCTCCAAAGTGGATAAAGAGCAATGTAACATGTGTATATGTTATCCATTATCTACAGAGGCAACTTTAGATAAACCTGAAGAAACATAAGCCTGAATTTAAGGCAATGCCTAGCAATATGGGCGTTTTCACAGGAAAAAAGTTATGAACAAAGTAAAATTCCGTATACTCCCAGTTTCCTTTCTTTGCTAACTAATTAACTAGGGTTGCCAACTTTGGGGTATCCTCGCCCCTCTCCCATAAAACCTATGACCATATCATCCTCTTGTGTATTGATCTTGATTCTATTCCTCTGTTTATGCAGCCTAGAACTGTGTTGGTTTCTTTGGCAGTTGTTCCACACTGCTGGCTCATATCTAAATGGTTGTCCACTAGGACTCCAACATCCCTCTCACAGTTACTACTATTGAGCAAGGTACCACATATACGGTACCTGTGTTTGTTTTCACCACTCCTTTGAAGAGGGACAGCAGCTTCTTCACTGTCCTGCTTCTTTGTGGGTGCTGGTTCTCTGTCTTCCCTTGATTTCAACCCTTGCTCCCTTCATTTGCTCACACTTTTAACTGTGTTTGTTTCTATTACCATCTGCAAAATATTACCTGCTTCTCCCCAGGGTTCACAGGGAGGGAAACCAACATCCTCATTTTGGGCACATACAGTCATTTCTAGGGGTAAAATCCTCTAAATGTTATATTGGGCTAACAAAAGCTGTTGCTATAAAGAATTTTTTTTTCTTTTAATTTGTAAACACGTGAATATATAGAAAAAGTTCCCGATCCTCCTAAGCACACACTTAAAGACCACTTAAAGGAGGAGAGTAAGGGAAATTTGTTTTCATTGCATTAAGCCAGGGCAACTGTGGCCCTTTTACAACCTGTGGACTTCAACTCCCAGAATTCCTGAGACAGCCAAGCTGTTGCCCACCCCTGCATTAAGCTTCATTCTTTAATTTAAAGAGAGATATAGCAACCATAATAAAAAGTGTGATTACATGATCCTGCCAACTCCAATGGCATACAGCATTGTATTATTTGAAAGCCCCTATTCTTACTCTTGAATATTTTTTTTCTTATTTTTAAATTGGACTTGAACTCTCAAATAGGATAAATATTTGAAAAGAGGGCATTCCTTTGTGAAAGGAACAAATGATCACTTAGCTTGGATCTTCTTCTTCTTCAAGCTATCTACCTGTTTGTTTTTCTTTATCTAATGGATGCCCATACTATATATTTATATCCAAATATATCAACCTCCAAAACTAACCTCCATTTTTTAAAATGGAGTTGAGATTGTTGACAGAGCAATCCATTTGTCTCCCTCAGCACTTTCCACCCAGTAGGATTCAAAGCCTTTGCTTTGCTTTGAACTTTGTTTGTTTGTTTGTTTGTTTGTTTGTTTGTTTGGCCTTTGCCCCTCTCCTACTTTTTTGAAATGGAAACCAATTGGAAAATCTGTATTTTAGGACCTAAGAGCACTAAGAGAGATTTATTTATTTTTTTAAAAAAAGGTAGGGAATCCTCATCTGAGTCTCTTTTCTGTTCTTTGATACTATTTCAATTTCTTTAATTTCCTAAGATGACTATCAGAGGGTCCATAGGGTTCTTATGAAACTCCAGAATGCCTGTTATTGAACTAGAATCTAACTGGGGGAGGGGGGAGTCTTATGTGAAAAATAAACTGTAACTTTGGAGCTTATTCTGAACACAAACTATCATTTGTTTGATATTTGGTTGCAAGTCATGTAGGCTTAGCAGGATAGAAAGTGGGTCCTGGTATATGTCTGAAAAGTAATATTTGCTGTCCTATTCTGAAATCTGTGGACATAAACTCCTACTCCTTATATTTTCTGAACTGTGGTCACAGGGGAAATTCAAATATCTTAAACAGACATTTCTACTATGTTCCTGCTCTCTTTCTAACAGAACAACAGATAGGTAATAGTCAGTGGTGGGATTCAGGCAATTTAACAACCGTTCTCTGCCCTAATGATTTCTTCCAACAACCAGTGTGCCAAACTGCTCAGAAAGTTAACAACCAATTCTCCCGAAGTGGTGCGAACTGGCTGAATCCCACCACTGGTAATAGTGCAACCAAGAGAGACAGATGTCTTCTAGAGACATCTGCTGAATCTGGTTGAATCACAGATTTAAACTTCACTAGGATGCCTTTTCAAAGCAGTTTCACCAGTAGATGTAAAAACATAATTTTTGATCATAAAGCAGCTCAAACTAAAATTGCAAAAAAAAAAAACAAAAAAAAAAACCCAACAACCACCATTTCATGTAAACGTGATACAAGGTGCTACAGATTTTAAGGGTGTAAATCACATAGCTGATCATTTGGACTAAAGTGTTTTAGTTCTTCTAAAACATATCTTAACAATATTGCATTAATCATATGGCTGTTGCTGTGATTAAATAATGTAAATGGCTTCTGATGGTAAAGTATAAGAAACAGAAATCAGTTTTTTATTTCATTCAGCTTTGGAAAGGAAAGGGAAGTGGGAAGTTGCCTGTGTGAAAAGAAACGCAAATATTGCTAACATCCAAAAATAAAACAAACCAAACAAGGACTGGAGAAAAGTGTTTGAAATGAGAAAAATGTTGATCTGCCTTTTATTAATTTCATTTTTATCTCCTTATATTCAGATATTTGACAGCTATGACATTCATGTGCAATGCATTTGAAAAAGAAGACATAAATATTCAGAGACATATTAGAATGCTGTTCAATGTAAGCACCTGTCTACTTAGTGTTGACAGAAAATCATTTACTTTGCTTTATGCGCCTTCTCTTTGGAGACCAGTGAGGTCCTATCCTATTTTATTTAAAGAGCTGGTCCCAATATCAATACTACTTCATATATATATATATACACAAACTATTCTAAAAATACGAGTTCCAGGTATATTAGTAAAGAAAGAAGCAGACATCCTGCGAGCTCCAGAACTTAAAATTTTAAAATTTTAAAATAATTAAAATTTTATCTTACTAAGCTTTTGTCAGCCATCTGCTGACATTGTCAGAGTATTAAACTACTACATATATATATATATATATATATGTAGTACAAACACACACACACACACACACACAATACATACATACATACATACATACACACACAAAATAACCTTTGAACAGTGTTATCCGTTCCTTGCTTCAAAATTGGATTTCCAAAAGGCATATGACTTCAAGAGGTCTTTATTTACAGTAGCACAGCAAAGCCAATAAAATGTATTATAGCACTTTAGCATAGATACATAAGAGTACAGGTACAGGTAATCCTTGACTTACAACCAGTCATTTGAAGTTACAACATCACTCAAGAAAGTGACTTGTAGCAGTCCTCATGCTTACAACTAGTCATGCAGTACCCCCATGGCCACGTGATCAAAATTCAGGCACATAGCAACCGCTATGTATTTATGATGATTGCAGAGTCCCAAGGTCATGTGATCACTATTGTGACCTACACGCAAGCAAATTCAATGGGAGAAGCTGGATTCGCTTTGATGGATGCATGAATAACTGAACAACTACAATGATTTGCTTAACCTCATGGCAAAAAAGGTTATAAAAATAAGGTATACAATTCACTTAACAACCGCCTTCCTTAGCAATGGAAATTCTGTCCCAATAATGGTTGTAAATTGATGCCTATCTGTAATAAACATTTACTTACTCGTAGAATAAGGTCACTCCCCTTATTTAGACTATTTAGAAGTCACTGTTCAATCCTAAAGATGCTACATTTATTCAACATATATGAAATGGCTTCTCATACTAAATGATCAAAAGAACAATTTATTTCCAAAGCATTCAAAATTTGTTCATTTCTGTTGGAAAATTCATACCGCATCAAATATATTTCTGGATTAAGAGGCTTTGCCATAGTTAAAAATCAATCTGGATGAGCAAATAGGATATTGCATATAGGATTAAATGTAAAGGCTTTTGCACCAGGTTCTTCAGTTCAACTAGAACAGTGGCCCCGTACAGTACTGCACTAAACAATTGTTTTATGGAGTACAAAACCACAGTGACATGACTAATAGGGCAGGAGAGAAAAAAGATTCAGTTTAAAGCAGAGTTTTTCAACTCTGAGCAACTTTAAGACTTCATCTCCCAGAATTCCCCAGCTAGCATGGCTGAAGTTGAAGTCTATACATCTTGAAATTGCCAAGGTTGAGAAACACTGGTTTAAAGCCTTTTTCCTATCACTATCAGTGAGTTTATATAGCTCAGGGGTGTCAAAGTCGCGTCGTCATGGCAGCATCACATGACATATTGGGACTTTTCCCCCAATTGCTAAACCAGGCATGGGCGTGGCCAGCACATGATGTATCTGGCCCACGGGCCATGAGTTTGACAGCCCTGATATAGCTTTTGATACATAGTTCATTTGTTTTCCTTTTAAATTTACCATGCTAGAACTCTCCAAATATACAATATTCCATTGAGATCATTCTCAAAGTTTAATGTTGCTTCAAATATTGCCCTGTCAAAAGTTGAGCTTTAAAAAGCTGAGGCAAATCATATTTAGGCATAGTCAATTCTTGGCTGGAATGTCTCCAAGCATACTATAAGTGTTTTAAAAGTTATAAACCAACTTTTATATATAAAATATTTAACATACATAGCACATAAAAATCCTCCAAGGAATTTCAATGATGTAGACTAGACTAAGAAATCAAAAACCTTTGGTAAGAAAATAATAACAAATTACTTTGTGGTAAAGTGAAGCACTCAAGAGCCCTAGAAGTCCTGTAGTTGCATTGCTATCCTGCCTCACCTGCAGACTCAATTAAAGATCATAGCTTTACAGTAGAAAAGGTGAGCTTTAGTAATATAAGAATCTGCCACCAAAGGATGGTGTGGGATAGGGTGAGTGTGATTTCTAGAGCCACTCCACCTTGTCTGTATTGTCCATCTTTTTGATTTCTCCTGCTGTGGTTTCCAGGTCTGTTTTGAAGATTATTTTCTGCATTCACCCTTTGGAAGTGAGTCCGATACTTGCCAGAGCTTGCTGTTTTTTTGCAAGACTTGTCTCTGAAATTTAAAAGTACAGGTGCAGAAGAAAACTAGCATGTGGATTTCAGATATTAAAATACGTGGATTTTTGCCTTCTTACAAGGATTGAGAAACTGACTGGTCTAAAGTCACCCAGCCAGATTTCATGGCTATAAGGTGTGAATAGAACTCCTCATCTCCTGGTCTCTAGCCTGGTGCCTTAACCACCAAACTGTCTCTCTACAAGTTTAATAAATGATTGTTCCCTGTTCGCAACAATGTGACATCACAGCTGCCAGTTTTTTAACTGGTGTTGGCCTTCATATACATCAAGTGCTTCTGAAGAATCTAGGATATCACAATGTATCGGGTTAATATTTGTACAGATCCTTGCAGTGTGACCTTTTGGAATTGATGAATGGAAATGTCAATGCACAGATTTTCTAAACTTTGTCCAAGATTGTTGGGTATGGCCACTTTATGCATTAATCTTTCAGATATGATTTTAAGATCTTGACACTTTGTTGATCTTCTCCAATTTTTTGGAGAAGATGTTCAAGTGAATCATTTCATTTTGGTGACTCTGTTATGTTGTTCTTTATAATCATTTTGTGTGATCTTCTTCCATAAGCTGAGTATATGATCTACCATTTCTTCTGCTTCTTTGCATAATCTGCACTGAATCATTTGATGAATTGTCAATTCTTGCCTCCATTGCATTAGTTCAATTAGCTTGCTTTTGCACAGCAAAAATCAAGCCTTCAGTGTTTTTTTCTTAATGTTCCGGTTATAAATCATTGCAAGGTTTTATCTTTATTCATTTTCCACTCAATATTTTGTAGAAGATGATGACATTTTTCCCTTGCCAGAATTCTGTTTCTGTTTTCATTAAATTATTTTGATATTCCCTTTTTATTTCCTGTACTTTTAGTAAGTTCTTATTTTTAACTTGCATCAATGTATGTGCTTGGCTGCCTTTTACATAATCAGCAGTGCATGCTTTTCTTCTTTCATAGTTTTTTTTTATCTGAAGTCAACTTCTACCTCCATTTCTGTATAATTGTCAATATCACTAGGTGGTTTTAATGCAATAGTCATGCATTACAATAGTCAATAATCATGCATTTTCTTGTTTCACGGGCCAAACTGTACAGTTCAGCTTCAGTCCCTGGAGCATCAAAAACAGGACGTGATTATATCTTGGGTGGAGCCGCCGCCGTATCAGTTTGCCCAAACCAGATAGAACTGGCTGAATATCACCACTGCTTAGCATCCAGTCAAAATTTATTTATTGTTTATTTATTTATTGGTTCGATTTATATGCCACCCTTCTCCAGAGACTCAAGGCGGCTTACAATGCATTAAGCAATAGCCTTCATACTTTTGTAGATACCTGCTTAGTGGGGCTTTCGGCCCCCTCTAAGCAGTGTTCTTTTTTATACAATGTCAGCTTATTGCCCCCACAAACCGGGTCCTCATTTTACCTACCTCAAAAGGATGGAAGGCTGAGTCAACCTTGAGCCTGGTGAGATTTGAACTTGCAGTAATTGCAGGCAGCTGGTACTACTTAACAGCACTTTAGTCTGCTACGCCACCAAGGCTCTTAGTTACTGTGGACCCTCCCAAAAGATATTTATAATCCAATTCAAAAGTTCTGACAGTTGTTTCCCCCCATACAGTCACATGACTACATTTCAGGTATTCTGCAACTGGCCTGCATTTACAGCTATTTGCAGTGTCTCATAGTTATGTGACTGCCATTTAGTTTTTGCCCAAAAAAATAGCATTTATTTCTAATGCTCAGAAAAAAAACACCCCATAGTGAACAATGGCTTTGATTAATAACCACCACAAAAAAAGTCATAAAATTGAGTCAGTTACATAGGTGACTATCACAACCTTCGACTACAGTGGACAGGTTATAATGGCAGTCAAGAACTACATGTATTCTTTACTAATCACATTTTAAACTTCTCCATGCATGATATTATCCAAATGTAAAATTCCAGGATATGAATAGGCTTCATCTAGATGGCTAGTGATAATTTGGCCATGCAGCATTTCATTTCCATTACTGTTTGTGGTTTTACCCTGCTTTTGTTGGAGAAAGACTGGGCAAGCCAGGGGGAGGATTTAAGTGGGTAATTAGTCTGTAATCCCTACATAGACACAAGAGGGTGAAGTCTGGTTCCCCCCCCCCCCTTGAATGCAATCAATTTTATCTGATCTTATCAAGTGCAAACTGTATTTGAGGAAATTCCTGTGTATAGGTTTCAGCCTATGCATAGCTAATTCTTTGTGTGATGATCTGGTTGTTGGCACTTTACAGCTTTTTGCTATTGTAGCACATTTCTCCAAGACACATTCTATTGCTATATTTGTCTCAAAAAATTCTTATGATATTTATCAATGACTGGATTTCAGTTTTTGATTTTCCATAAAGCTTCAGATCATTCACATAAAGCAAATGGGAGATTTTTTAATTTTTGCTAACTGATAGCAAAAAAACCCACCATTTTTTATTCATACTCACTGAAAGTGGGATTAATGAATATTAATGAATGTGGCAATAATGAATATTAAGGGTGATCATGAGTCACCCTGAAAATGCCTCTTTTAATATTGGCTATTTAACATTTACATGTGGATTGCTATTATACCCTTTAATGTTTATTATTGATATGGCTGGTCACACAATTAGCCAGATGTTTAGACTGGATATCGTATTTTTATCCAGATATCGAGTCCTTTTCAAGGATCTGGGGTAGGCAGATGTTTTTGTTTGATGGTGTTAAAGGTATTGTTGCAGGAGTAGCCTTCCAAGTTGAGCTTGTAAAGTGCAATTGACTGATGGTGATTTTGTCAATGTTGATGGTGTTCAAGTGATGCTCCAAGTGTTTTGGTATTGCACCCAAGGCACCTATCACTATTGGTACTATCTTTACTTTCTTATGCCACAGTCATGCTACTTCTATTTGCAGGTTGCATTTTGTGATTTTCTCCTCTCCTCTCCTCTCCTCTCCTCTCCTCTCCTCTCTTCTCCTCTCCTCTCCTCTCCTCTCCTCTCCTCTCCTCTCCTCTCCTCTCCTCTCCTTCTCCTTCTCCTTCTCCTTCTCCTCTCCCCTCCCCTCTTCTCCTCTTCTTCTCCTCTTCTTCTCCTCCTTTCCCTTCCTTTCTCCTTTCCCTTCCCTTCCTCTTCCTTCACTTCCTTTTCCTCCTAAATGAACATGTTTTAAATTTTGACTTAAAGAAAAAATATATATTTTCTCTACATTTCAGACATTGACAAAATTTATTGACAGGAAGTTCCATCCTCAGGCCACTGTGCCAAAAATAGTCTGCCCCAGTGGTGGGTTGCCCCCGGTTCACACCAGTTCTATAGAACTGGTAGTAAAACCGGCGGGAGGCTCTGCCCACTGACCCCGATGTCATAAAAATGCTTCTGCGCATGCACAGAAGAGCACGACTGAGCACGAGCAAAGCAAGCACGTGTGTGTGGCCTCGTTGCCAACTGGCAGTAATGGTAAGTAGAACCCACCCCTGGTCTGCCCCTTGTAATCAACTTTAAACCACTCTTCCATAGTGTTTGACGTTTTTCCAGTACTTTTCAATTGTTGCAACTGCTGCTGCCAGAATTAGTAGCCAGCATGCCAAACATTATGAAAGTCTGCTTTAAACAAGGGCAATATTCAGACAAGTTATGTAGAACTGCAACTCAAGTTAAAGACAACAGAAAGGAATTTGAGGTGAGGGTAAGGGGTATATTTTAATACTTCTCATGCTATTTTGCATGATATTAGCTAAGTCCTGGTGATATAGCAGCAAGAAAGAGAGACTTCTAGAGGTGCAGAAAATTATTTGTTTTCAACTGCAAAACCTTACAATGGTGCCACCTGTAGGTGTATATTTATAATCACAGCAGTGCATAATTCAGCTTTTCCATTTTTCAGGGCAAGAGACACAAAGCATAGTTAATAAGAGTTTATATCACAAATGCACGTGGCTTGCTTGCAAACAGTTAATTCACCAAGTGAAATGAAGCAGTTTCCCTTTCAGTCTTGTGAATTTGATGCTCTTCTGTAATTTAATTAAGAACGTGAAGGAGCAAGAAGGCAGCCTGTAGCTGTGTGATTCCAGATCACACATGGACCTCTTTGTTCAAGTAAGCAATTTTTTTTTTATAGAACAGTGCGTATATCCTTTGCATATCTACTGTTTCTTTCTCTGACTGCCTTGTTCCAGAGCATTCCTGTGGCATTTCTATGCATGGTTTGAGGATAATAAAATTAAACATATGGTGTTAGCACTGAGATCCAGATGATCATAAAAAAACTGATACCTACACAGGTATTATAAAGTTAATGTAGATTTTAAAAATCATTATATGAAGAATGCCACAATAGGAATAGGAAATACATGCAAACCCACCAGGGATGGTATTCACTTACCTTCGCTACCAGTTCACAAATGAGAGTGCTTCGCTCACTTGCTTTGCTCGCATGTGCCACCTCCGCGCATGCGCAGAGCCTTCCACGTATGCACAGAGCATAAAAAATGGGATGTGATGATGTCCGGGTGGGTGGGCGGAGCCTCCCACAGCTGCCACTACTGGTTCACCTGAACCGGATAGAACCGGATGAATACCACCAGTATGCCCAAAACTACCTTTTCAGCCTCAAATCAAGAAGTATTTTATATTTAAAAAAACATGCCTAACACAGGCAAAAAAAATGGTTAACATGAAATTTTGGTAGTACACTAAAATTGGAAGCATAAGATGAAATCAAGAGAACAATTGACTGCAGAGGGATTTAGTTACAATAATTCTCATATACACAATTAAGAGAAAGATTTGATGTAGATTAAAAAAAAGTACCAGAAATAGAATATGATAAAACAGAATTTGAAAATGTATTATTCATAAATTATGACTGCTATGTGATTGCTCAAATGTGTAAAATTTTGTTGCAATTTGAAGAACAAGTTAAAGAATATATGGTAAAAAATGGGCCAAGAATTTTGGTTATAATATTCAAATAGATCAATGTGAGAGAATCTGGTTGAAAGGTCTAAAATTCAGATTGTCTTACCTTTTTCAAAAGAAAAGTTTTAAAGTGATATCCGTGATGGCGAACCTATGGCACGCGTGCCACAGGTGGCATGTGGAGCCATATCTGTGGGCACACGAGCATTGCCCGAGCTCAGATCCAGCACACATGTGCCCTTCAGCCAGCTGATTTTTGGGCCTTCTGGGCCCACTGGAAGTCAGGAAATGGGCTGCTTCCGGGCCTCCGGAGGGTCTCTAGTGGGGTGGGGAAGGTTGTTTTTGGTCTCCCCAGGCTCCAAGAAAGCCTCTGTAGCCTGGGAAGGGTGAAAAATGGGTCTACCCAGCCCACCGTGCCATCGTGTGCCAAAAGCAGGGGGAGTGTGGGGGGGCACATTGAATTATGGGTGTGGGCACACGCACGCAGAACACACCGCCCCACATGTTCCCCCACTTTTGGTATATGACGGCAAAATGGTTTGCCATCACTGTGATATACCATTGGTGTAAGACACCAGATTAATTATCTAAGAGGTACAAAGATACTTCTAATCGCTTTAAAAGTGAAAAACATGAAGGAACACTTGATCCCACATGTGTGGACTTGTGAAACATGGGAGGATAAAGATGGTAATTGCTATGTTTCCAAAGAAGATAAGAAGTTGCTTCTTTAAATATATTTCTTTTTCTCGTTTTGTTGCTATTCTTGACTATTTCTTTTACCCTTTATAATTTTTTTCTTTTAATAAATATTATTCATCAAAAAAGAAAAATGAAGGCTATACAGATAAACATAGGTCAGGTGGACATTATCACTTGAAATAATTCAACCTTGAGCCCAGTGAAACTTGAATTGCCAAATTATAGGTAGACGACAGTCAGCAGAAGTAAACTGCAGTACCGCATTCTAACCACCGCGATTCTAAATATATTTAACATTTCATTAAGTAGATTAAATTAATAGCATATAATTTATTACTGTTGTATTATTAAGGACCTTGTCTTCTTTTACATTTATATTCTCATTCCCTCACAGACATTTTTTAAAAAATGTGCCCTTCCATTCATATACGGCTCTTGCAGATACAGCTATCCATGTAAGTAAATGTCCTCATCATGCAATTCCCCAAACCTTGGGGATAGATTTGACTTCCCCTAATTATTTTATGTGGCAAAAGAAAAAAATGCTGAATATGTTGAAACTAATTTTTGCTCAACATTTAAATAGGCATATTTTTTTTTGTCTGAAGCCCCCTTCTTTTTGTTCTATATCTGCCTACATTTTTGCCACTCAAAAAGCAAGCGTGATCCACATACATTTGACTGATAAGTTCTAATCTTAAGGCTGATTCATAATCATTTCAGAGTCTATTGGCTACAGAAGAAATGACAGCCTCCATTGATCTCCTCTTGCTCTCAAGATGCTCCAAGTTGACTATATAGAACTGCTAAATTGTACTTGCTCAACCCTCACTCTCTGAACCATATATAGGGCCACTGGATCATAGAAGGTAATCACAAAATTCAGGACTTGAAAATGACTACTTGTGACCAGCTGGAAGTATACAGGGATGAATGCTGATCTGGCTTTTTCGCTGGCTGCCTTATTTTAAATAAGCACCTCACTATGCTTCAGATCATCTATATACTCAAATCATCAATATCATCAAGTTGTTAGAAATAATGAAGTGGTTAATTTTTTTCTTGCATTCATCTCCTGTTTTTTCAAAGAGTAACAATTCGTTTAAATACCGGTTAGATTTAGCTGTAATAAGCATACCAATGTAAATACAATAGGACATTCCTAAGGGGAATGCAATTTTAAAAAAGAATTTCCATATTTACTACAATAAATGTTCTGCCAAGAATTTTTATTGCTAACAGAAACACAGAATATGCTACATCCAAAGCAAGAAAACAGTTCCAGTACAACGCATGTCTAATATATAGCCTCCCAAATATACAGTCTATCCCTTGAAAAGTTGTAAATTACGGTTGCAAATGAGACCACAAACAAAAAAAATTTGCTCAAGGCATGAATCATAAATTCAAACAATAATCATCTCATATGTGAGGCTCAGCTACTTTGTTTACTTATGATGCCCTGTTTCTAAACATATAGATGAAAGTAGGTCAAATAGATTTAGCATCTTTTTCTCATGAAATATGTTATGATATTGGGTGGCATTGCCTAATTTACAATTACACAAATCCTTTGAATATTAAATTGTGTTTTCACTGTGCTGTGTCATTATCTATATTGACATTTTACCTCACAATGATATAGTATCACAGAAAGCTGAGGAAACACACATTTATCAAAACAGCAGCCTGCAGGATAAAATATGGAGGAAAAAGAAACAGATAGCAAAAGATTATTAAATGGGCAAATAATATTTTTCATGTTGAAATCATAAATATAAGGAGGTGATGATGCCTACTATTATTTGGTATTAGATTGTGACACCTCTGTGCAAGTGTATCAATGAACCTACAATAAACAGAACTTGAAATCCAGAGGTGGGTTTCAGCAGATTCTGACCAGTTCTGGAGAACCAGTAGTGGAAATTTTGAGTAGTTCGGAGAACCGGTAGTATGCGAGTTATATGCCCTTGTTTTTATCTGTATGTTGTGATCACCAGTTCAGGTCTTCTCCCCAACTCTCAGTTTGGAGTTGAGTTTAGATTCTGAGTCTCCAGAAATACATCATCATCATCATCATCATCACTACTACTACTACTACTACTACTACTACTACTACTACTACTTGGAACGGCTTTACTTGGAACTGCTTTCATCCTGTGACAATATCTGTAATACCATAAAACATTCAGATTTGCCTATCCCAGGTCCTTGGTAAGGACTCAATAGGTAGACAAAAATGCCAAACCCAGTCTGAACATCTGACTGACCGTGCTAATTTCCTAAATCTATATCCCTTGTTATTTTTTTTCTCTGTTAACAATATATATCATTGGCACATACCCAGGATTCTTTTGTCTGGTAATTTCTCGTTTGTGGTTAGCACCCAATATTTTAACTTTTCAATACGGATAACCTCTAGCCTGCCACCACAGAGTGTTTTTATAGCCAGCAGTTTATAGTTTAACTGCATGTTTTTAATCTCACTTTTTTTTTTTGCTTTAATTTATATGCCGCCCTTCTCTGGAGACTCAGGGCGGCTTACAATTCGTTAAGCAATAGCTTTCATACTTTTGTATATTTATACAAAGTCAGCTTATTGCCCCCACAATCTGGGTCCTCATTTTACCTACCTTTGAAAGGATGGAAGGCTGAGTCAACCTTGAGCCTGGTGAGATTCGAACTTGCAATAATTACAAGCAGCAGATGTTAATAACAGTGCTTTAGTCCACTGTACTATCAGGCTCTATAAACTTTTAATGCATATTATTCCTTAATAACTGTTTAATATCCTTTTCATTCCCATGTCCTTTTTATTGACTATACCTCATCCATTTCCTGTACCTTATATTTGTCTATGATCATAATAGTTAGATTTGATTTGAGTGTTTGATTTGATTTAACACAAGTTCCAGGATTTTCCCATTCAGAAATAAATTCTGAAGCTAAACTATGGCAAGTCTAATCTTAAAGGAAATATATCTTTCTGTGAGTGTAAAGACTGTTCGTCCAGCATTAGACCTCAGCTGAACCTCAATCTATAAAACATAGACTCCAAAACTATCTCCATCTACCAATTTCCATTCATGACAGAGGATCAAGCTATTACTTTCCCTCTATATTATATTCTTGCTATAATATGTCAGTGTGACAAGGAGTTTCATTCTAACTAGGTTCTATTATGATTTATGATACCATTTGATTATGACAACACTATCTTTATGTTTGAAATATCATACAAAATTTTGCTACTTGGCTGAGACTTTGTCTTCAGAATTTCACCCTGAAGCCATTTTCCCTCTCTCTACAGACAATAATAACCCCTGAAAATAGAGAGTTATAATAGAAAACACAAGTTTTGTTGTTAAAAAAAAAAGAAACCAAACAATTTTTCTCAGCTTGATCAGATGAACCACAAACCACGTATGAGAAATGTAACCATATGTTTATCTTGTTTACAACTATAAATGTGCCAAACAGTACAAAAATGAAAATGAGAAAAGGAGCTAGTTTTCCTCAGGCTAATACATGCTCTCAATTATAGAAATAAATTGTAAGCATAATAAGTCATATATGGGTTATTGTTTACACAATTGCTCATCTTTCTAGTTATCCGTCAGCTAGGAAATCACTGCTTTGATTCTCCTGTTCTCCTGCAGTTCAGTTAATCTGGCAGAGACATAGGTATATAACCATTTATCCTTTTGCCACCCAGAAAATATACATAGGAATACTATCCTGTCAATGAGACAAGTGTGGAAGCTGATTTCTATGAGTTTTGTACTAAAATTCAGAAGATTCAGTCATGTGGTTTCATAGGTAGGTTATGAAAAATTGTGTGCCGCAAACATTTTGTGACTCACTTGCTGTATTTCATGAAGGTATTAAAATGTCAGTCAAAATAACAATAGATGCATTATTTTTCTTATTAAGCACATTTGTTCCTCACATTGATGGTGCAGAGAGGCAAAAACATGTGGAAACCTTCCTTCCTTCCTTCCTTCCTTCCTTCCTTCCTTCCTTCCTTCCTTCCTTCCTTCCTTCCTTCCCATCAAATTACCACAGGGA
Source organism: Pituophis catenifer annectens (assembly GCF_029215685.1). Taxonomy (NCBI): domain Eukaryota; kingdom Metazoa; phylum Chordata; class Lepidosauria; order Squamata; family Colubridae; genus Pituophis; species Pituophis catenifer. The sequence goes on from NW_027256881.1 coordinate 288,696,443, forward strand.
CTGTTTATTATTGTTAGTGCCTGGACTACATGCAGAGGTCTCTCTGAAAGCAGTCTATTGGTTATCCATTCTTGGTATGCAAGCAAAGCTTTTCTGGTGTGTTTTGTTTTTTGATCAAAAGATCTGCAAGAATAGGAGAGAAAGTCACAAAATCACGAGAGTCTAAGTCTGGATTTTCTATTGCTCTCTACATGGGGCTCCCCTTGAGGAGCACTCGGAGGCTCCAACTGGCGCAGAGTGCGGCCGTGCGGGTGGTAATGGGAGCGACGTGGCGCTCCCATGTAACACCTCTCCTGCGCGAGCTGCACTGGCTCCCGGTGGTCTTCCGAGTGCGCTTCAAGGTTTTGGTTATTACCTTTAGAGCGCTCCATGGCTTAGGACCTGGTTATTTGCGGGACTGCCTGCTACCACCAATAGCCTCCCACCGACCAGTACGCTCCCATAGAGAGGGGCTCCTCCGGGTGCCGTTGGCCAAACAATGTCGACTGGCGGCCCCCAGGGGGAGAGCCTTCTCTGTGGGGGCACCTACTGTCTGGAACGAGCTCCCCCCAGAGATACGGAGGATCCCGGATCTGCGTACCTTCTGTCGCACGCTCAAGACTTTTTTATTTCATCAAGCTGGCCTGACCTAAGTTTTTCCCCTTTATAAATGGAAATTTTAAATTTGGTCTTAAATTATTGGGGTTTTAAATTTTCAGCCAAATTATTTAATTCGTTTTACTTTATTTTAAATTTTGCACTCATATGTTTTATTCTATGGCTGTTCACCGCCCTGACTTCTTTGGGAGTAGGGCAGTATACAAATTGAAATAATAAATAAATAAATAAATATTACAGAATAATTGTTCTTTAGCTGTATTATTGTGCCAGAATCATTAAAATGGAAAATACTTTGATCTTTTTTTTTAAATTGACCTGGTTATACATGTAGTTTGAGTACGATGAAAATGAAAAATGGAATGCTAGTAAGATTACCCATGTATATGAATTTAGATGGAACAAGATATTTTGTAAAACATGAAAAGGAGGGCAGGGCTCCAAGCAGAGTAAGAAGATCTAGTGTAAAGTACCAAGGCACAAATATTCAAAAAATTGTGGACCTATTCAAGATTTTGGATAAAACAGCAGGGGAAAGTAAAGCTAATCAAGAGGAAGAAACAACATCTTACATGAGAAAAATGACTGAGATACATGTTGAATTGAAATAGTTTCCACAAGATATTTATAATTACTAGGAGATGTTGAAAACCATGTAGAGAATGAATACAATGAAGAATTCTTCAACCACAGCATAGATGAGTAAAGGTATTTTTCAAGATATTCGCAGTGACCCCATAGTTTGCAATAGTGGAAGTACAGATTTTCTCAACCCTGTAATTCTGTTAGTTATTCCAATGAAAGTGGAAGTGGAAGATCCTGAGATGGTCACTTCACTAACTTTATATACAATATATACAAATTAATAATCTAATACTGTTTCATTTTATTATTGTTCTTTAAGCATCAATTACCACTTCATGAAATTATCATCTAAGTAATTGTAAATGTCTTGCTCCCAAATGGTTATTAAAGTTTTTATCAAAAGATGCAATTCCATGTGGCACACTTAGCATTTTTGTCTAGTTCAATTTCAATATTCTAAATTACAGTTATTCCAGTGAAGCCTCCAGATGGTTGTATTAAAAGTATTTGAGATTCCATGCTTTTTAAATTCATAGGGAATATTTAAAACCAGGAACAGTGAGATATTCACTGGTTTCCTATGGTACATGTCTCACAACATTTTATAAACATTTCTTATCTTAGGGCCTGGATTTATATGAGGGGGGGAAAAGCAGGATCTGAAGAGAGTTTTCCCACTCTCTTCATGTATCATTCCACCTCTTTTTCCCCCTCCCCATTTATTTTCTTTTCTTTCTAAATCCTTCTAGTTTCAAAGTGATCCAAGGAAGAAATGCTTGCCAGGGCTAGAAGTTAAGGCAACTAAAAGTCTTTCCATTCATTCCTCTGAAGGGTCTGGCAGTCCTTTCTTTTAATTGCATTTGCCTTAACTGAATTAAGTCTGCTGTTTCTACCAGTGGATGAAGAACTGAAAATTCTTAATAGGGTGTCTGTGATTTGTTGAAATCTTTATATACTGTCTGGCATTCTCAGTCCACAGAAACAAGGAAACGTTAGTGTTAAATACCTTGCCAATAAAATTTCCCCTTGGCTTTTGAATACTGTATGATAGAATAGAAGACAAACAGTGCCTTAGTCATAATTGCCAAAGGGAGCAGGGAAGTTGGAAGATATATGTTTTAGTATGGAAACTGTTCCTAGTTCCATTAGGTGAACTGGAAGGAATCACTGCTGGTTTCATTTCAATGTTGCTTTGAAAAGAACCAGTGTACGCCACTAGCTAGGAGAAATTGCCAACTGTTTTAAACATGCTAAATAGCTAAGCAACCAAAAGCTACCTTAAATGAGAGACCATTCCTCTTTCCACTGACATCTTTGGACAATCCATTCCTGCAGTTTACATTTAACTAGCCAACCCTGGATTGGCTATCAAATGATCTGTATGTTTAATTTTTATTTGGTTATGCATTTTTCCTGCACATATTTTTCTATAGAGTACAGAGAGAATGAACAGTATATGGAATAAATGTTAAGAGTAGCATATTGTATAATATGCTCAGTGACTCAGTGACTTAATGGCTCTGGAGATGAACTTTGCTCCAGCAGTTTGAGTCCTACCCTGTGTGGTACTGTGAACTCCTGTCACTCACCTCAGCTTCTGTCCACCCAGCAGTTCAAAAGCATGTTATTTGTGAGTAGATAAATGGGTACCACTCCGATGGGGAGATGAGCCAATGCTTTGTGCAGACAGTTAGAATCCTGCTGTCACTGGATCTTCCCAGTTGCGATATCTGTTCTCCAGTGGAGGAAGAAGCACAGATGGGATTCAGCCTATTTGAACTGAGAGTGAACCAGTTCTCTCTGACCATCAGCTCGGCCCTCCCGCCTACCCCTGTGCTATACTTACCTATATTTGTTCATTTTCATCCGAGTTGATAGGCGCGGCAGGACAGATTGCCACGCCTCAGCTGTTTTTAAACAAAATGCGCTTGCGCGGAGCAAACTGGTTGTTACACCAGTTGAAACCCACCACTGGGGAGAAGGCTCTGAATGACGTTGCAGGAAAGCTGCTCATCTTTCTTTCTGATGCAGAGCTAGCTAACCCCTTGTGGCACACCTTGGGAAGCGTGTGAGTGTAAACCAAGCAGGGCTAGCAATCTTAGGCAGCCGAACTACTACTCTGCATTAGCAGTGTAGTGTCCTGGCTAAAGTAATGTCACCATATAATGTGGTGTATTGGATTAGAACTATGGAAACCCAAGCAAATCCTCATTCAGCCATGAACCATAGTGGATGGCATTGGCCAAACTTTCCTCTTGTCTTACACCACAGAACTAAATTATAGAAATTAGCTTATGTACATTATCTTGTTTCCCTAAAAGAAAAGCAAAAGTAGTCTTCCTCAAGTTGAGCTTGTCTCCTGATGAGTACATGGACACATCTCTGCTGTTTCCTTGGTAACAATACAGAAATAGTTTGCTATTGACTTCTTGTTTTTCTTATTTTTTGATATTTTTTTCAACTTCTCAATCTAGTTTACACTCCTGAAAATTCTTGATCATTTCTCATCCAAGAAGTCTATTACCATAAAAGGATATAATCCAAATAATTTGTCCAGCTGCTAATATTTATGTATTGAAATGTTTTTTTTGTTATTGGCTGATTTCCACAGCATCACTTTTGTCATGACCTTAACATTAGAGGTTATTAAACAGGCTCACAAATTCTGGAACTCCCAAACTAAAATTGTAACTATTACCTAATCAATATATTTTACTGAATAATAGGCGAGCCTTCTGTATGTAAGTTATTCAAATACCATACATTTGGCAATTTAGGGAGATGAAGCAAGGCAAATATACGTGTCCCAGGATAATGTTGCAGGATCCCATCTGGGTCAGTTATTGGCACCAGAGGTTTAGTCTTCCAAGCTTTCAGACTCATGCTGGAGCCCAACCTCAGGAAACCTCTCTTTCACCAGAATGTGTGCTTTGACCTATTCTATGGGTAGTATTTATGTGATGCCTGTTTGTGTGTGGCTTTTTAGTTGTTGACTGGGGTGTTGATAATCGGTTATTAACTCATTGACTGTTTTTTCCTTGTGTTTTCCTTGTGCCTCCTCAGCTCCTAAGCACCTGATAAGCTGATGGTAAATCAGCACTCCGGTTGACTGTCAAGGGGCCCACAGAGTTTGCTTGCCTGGGATGAGCAGAAAATTGTCCTCCACCAGACAAACTATGAGCCCCATCTCCATGGGCCACTCCAGCATCTGGTGAGAGACATCCCAGTATCATCCTCTGGCTAGGTCAGAGACTTGGGAAAGAATGCAGAGAAGAGCAACAAAAATGATTATTGGGGTGGAGACTAAAACATATGAAGAACAGTAACAGAATTTGGTATGTCTAATCTAATGAAAAGGAGGACTGGGGTGACATGATAGCACTGTTCCAATATTTGAGGGACTACTAGAAAGACAAGGGGGTCAAACTATTTCCCAAAGCACCAAAAGGCAAGACAAGAAACACTTGTTGGAAACTAAGAAAGAAAAGCAACCTTGAACTAAGGAGAAATTTCCTAACAGTGAGAGCAATCAACCAATGCATTCAGAAATTGTGGGTGCTCCAACAGTGGAGGCTTTCAAAAAGAGATAGGATCTCTTGCTTGAGCAGGGGGTTGGATTAGAGGACCTCTGAGATCCCTTCAAACTCTATTTTTCTATGTTCTGTATACTAATTTGATGAATCCCCATGGGAAGTTTTCTTCAAAAAATGTCCTCCGTTTAGCTTCCATCACAGAGCAGCCTGAGATTAGGTCTCAGAAAGCGAACTAGAAATTATGTCTACACTTTCCTTAGGTCTTGTCATATATACTATAGTGTAAGCTAAATCCTAAAATAAATTTATCATTGTTAGAGCAAACAACATCTCAAACCTTAGAAAAGTAAAAAAAATGGAAAATCTCAGTCCACCTAGTTTGCCCTTTGGGAAAAAAAAATCATTATTATTATTTAGATTTTCAATATTTTTGAATGTATATGTTCAGAGATACTGGTGAAACAATATCAGTTTTACTACTATCAAGTTAACATAGAATACTAAAGAAGCTTTTGTTCTCTAAAACACACACAAAGAACATATGGCCCTTCAACACTTTTCACAAATCCCATTCAGTTATGTTGGATGTTGGATGGTAAAACATGGTGAGAATTACAGCTCTGCAGTCTTTGGAAAGAGCATTATTCGGTCACCCTTACTTAAAATCATGGCAGGTAAGTTTACTGCTATATATACATACATTTATGTCTATATGTATCCGTACTTATCATTAATTTTCTTCAAGCCTCCTATCTCTGTTTACAATATATTAGCCCCTCGTAAAACAAAACAAAACCAGACCAAAGCCATCAGAAGCAAGCCTTGACAAAATCTTGTTTTATAAACTCTTGAGAAACACTGACGTAGACTGCAGACCTATTCACAATGTCTTCCTCTTTGTAAATGATTTGCTTCCCTTCTCTTCCTGTGTAAATAAACAGAAACGTGTCTGTATATTTGGTGTTTCTCTGTCGTCGTCCCCCCACCACCACCCATTTGGTCATGATAATCAAGGACTATTACAGCAATAGATCTTATCTGCAGAATAGCAGTCCCTCTGCACCTTCAGTTCAGATTTTTGTTTATGCTTGGTTGCAATTGTGGCTGTTTTTGATAGTTTTAGGTCAGCCATGACAGACTATGGGTGACACTAAATAAACAAGCTTGGAGACTGGGACCAGTCAGGAAGGAATGAAACTGGTGCTCACAGTCTGAATTTCCTTCATTAATCAACATTTTTAAAACATATTTATTTAAAGTGTGCTAAGAGACCAGGCTAAGTATGTTGTACTTAGAATAAGTTGTAACCATCTCAGAATCTTTCAGATATAGGGACAAGTCTGACAAATAATGATGTGTCTTTTTTTACTGATCAAACAAAAGACTATAGTCAAAAATAGGTTTTTCATTTTATTAAAATATCTGGAAGAATTAACATCAGTGATCCCACAAGAATTACTACATATATGGAGGTAACTAAGCAGTATTTACTAAATCATAGACTTGTTTAATCTTCTAATAAAAGTAATAACCTAAAACAACATAGCTCAATATAACCAAGATATAAACCCGTCTTTTTCTTATAAATTTAAGAGTTGTAGTAGCTTTTTCAGCTCACCCATAAAAAGAAATCTCTAAATATCTGAGAGTAAAGGTGTCTGCAGATTAATCACCACTTTTGGACACAATTTTCCTTGTCTGTTTGTCTTGAATACTTTTTATTCAATTTAGTTTGACTATTAGGTATGCTCTAAGAACAATATAGTAATAGCACTTAGACTTATATACCACTTCACGGTGCTTTACAGCCCTCTCTAAGTGGTTTACAGAGTCAGCATATTGTTCCCAACAATCTGGGTCCTCATTTTACCCACCTCAGAAGGATGGAAGGCTGAGTCAACCTTGAGCCTGGTGAGATTCGAACTTCCAAACTGCAGGCAGCCAGCAGTCAGTAGAAGTAGCCTGCAGAACTGCATTCTAACCACTGCGCCACCGCAGCTCATACTGATGCATGGTATGATATTCCATACTTTTTCAGAAATGCCTAAAACTGTTATGCCATAAATTATTATCTTCTTGTCAGTCCTTCGTCATCTCACAAACAATTGTTTCAATACATGTATAGCATGCACGGCTGTTGCTGAAGTCACTAAAACACCACTGGTCCCTTTGAACATATACCCACCACAGATAAAAAGATTGTGTCCCCAGATAGTTCTGCAAAGTCTGTATGATTTTTTTTTTACCATGGCAAGGAGGCCATTTCCATGGATGAAGTGCCATTTGGCATCTTTTGAATGTGCTTTGTTAGCTTGAGTCAGCATAAAATCTCTCTGACTTTCTCCTTGCACCATATCAGCTATGATAGAAAATCTATCAATATCAAAGAGAAAGTGGACCAAAGAAATCTCCAATTTATATGGGTGTTTTTCACTGTGTACCCACTAGAGGTAAACAAGATAATACTGTACACTTGTGTTTGGGCAGTTGTGATCTTTTTGAATTATTTTAGGATTTGGGTCCTCCAAGGAACAGTGACCAATGCTACATTTGAAGAGCTTAAGAAGAATTTCTTTTTAGGAGTTGAAGAATGACAGTCACTTATGACCAGTAATGAGAGTAAACTCCATTCCATACAGACACTGGTTAGAGCATTTAATTCCACAAGCTTAGCTGAGAGCTTCTTATTTCTATGTAATTTGTCTCCCCAGGTATAAATTAGTATGGAAGCTTCCATTTTTCATGATGTGTGTCATAAGTGTGCCATGCCATATGGCTAAGACTCACAAACCAGTGTTACTAAGAAATGTGGGATAGAATAAGTGAGCCCTATGTCTTATGTCACCATTTTCTTTGCTTCTGCGAAGGCTTGTTCATTGTGTTGCGTCTATGGACATCTTCTCCCATCTTGTATAAAACATTCAAAGGATGGAGCATGGTATCTGCATTTAGCAGGAATCTGTTATAATAATTAATGAATTTTAAAATGAACATAGATCTGACACCTTTTAGGACCTTGAGGCATTTAGAACTTTTTGATTATTTTCTGCAGAGTAGTGTAGGCCTGATGTAACAAAGGGATGACTGAAGTATATAATGTTAGGTTTAAAGAGGTCAAATTTGTTGCTTCATGCTAGTTCATCAATATTGTCTTGAGGTTTTGTAAATGTATTTAACTATTTTCTCCAGAGACCATGACATAATCATTAGGAACCTGGACAACCTCACAGCTCCCTGACAAAGTGCTGGTACAGATTTTGCCCCCAAAATCTGTTTGTTATAACAATATAAACCTTTGGGAATGTTTATGGTGAGAAACATCTTAGAATTATCCATCTGTAAATAAAACTATTGGTAGGACTACAATAGGACTATTTTGATGAAATGAACTCCAGGAAGATTAAAATGTGCTTAATCCTAGTATGTAACTGGGAAGTTGTTTTTTTATAATTCATATAAAACATTGAAATAAAGGTAACCATAAAATAATAGATTCTGCTGTTCCTTCTTTTTAGCTATTGAAAACACAGGTATGATCAACATTTGAAAGACTTTGCTCAACTTCCATCCAATTCAGTTAGTTTCCACACAAATGTCACAGGGGTGTAGCGGACTAAAGAGCCTCGGTGGTGCAGCGGACTAAAGTGCTGTTAAGTGCTAGCACTTAGCTGCCAGCTGCCTGCAATTAGTGCAAGTTTGAATCTCACTAGGCTCAAGGTTGACTCAGCCTTCCATCCTTTCGAGGTAGGTAATTGAGGACCCGGATTTTGGGGGCAATAAGCCAATTTTGTATAGAACAACATCGCTTGGGGGGGGGGCGAAAGCCCTAATAAGCAGGTATATACAAAAAAGTATGTAGGCTATTGCTATAATGCATTGTAAGCCGCCCTGAGTCTACGGAGAAGGGCGGCATATAAATTGGACTAATAAATAAATAAATAAATTTTCTTGTAACACAATTTTGCATTGGAAGTGATTTGCTTCTGGTGTGAGCCATGTATTGTTGGTCGTATTTTTATTTATTTATTTATCAAGTAAGGAAATTTCATTTTTATTGTATAGATGCAGGTTTGCTGGAAAAATCTAACCTGTTTCATGATCATGTTTTTATCCATAACACTTAGTACCACACTCCTTTTAAAGTCATGGCTTGTTTATCTTTAACAAATGGTTCACTTTCCTGAGCGACAAGCACTCTGATTAGGCTCCCCTTTATAGCATGTTCTGCAAGTTTGTCCTTTAAATATGCATTAAATTGGTCTACCGCAATGGTAGTGCTGTTCACTTTGGCCTAGTCTTTTCCTCCTGACTGTTCTAATGTACCTCTAGCAGACATTTCTATGTAATTTCAAATGCTGTTCTAAATTTGTTTCTGTTAAATCTTTTTTTCCCCATTCTTTTCTTTCAGAATTCCAAAGTTAGCTGATCCTCAAGATGCCGTTTAGTCCTTTATTAAAATTTGCAAGCTTTTAAGTTCAGTTCTGCATGTTGCAATGCATTTTCCCTCTTTCTGTTTGCACGAATGAAACTTGAAACACTCTGTAATCAGCCAGGGTTTAGGTATCAACTGTCCTTTTATTAGTATATTATTAAAGCTAACTTACGTAAGGTTTTGTTCGGCAATTGAGCTTAATAGCTATATGTGTTGTCATCCAACCCTTAGTAAAATAAACATTTTTTTTTCAACAACTATCTTATGGGACTCAAAACAGTCTTCAGTTCTGTCTTTCCATAAAGTGCAGATATGTGTGGCACACTTAAGCACATTTATCTTGACAGGAAAGTCAACGGTCCTTCTATGCTTTTTCCATTTGTTTTTACATATTGCAGTAAGCTATTATTCTGTTCTTTTACCACTCTTCTGCTTGCTTTAGCTTGAGAAGTTTTTTTTTTTTAATTTTCCTACTTTGTCACTTCTGCTGTGCCTTTTCTATCAATCTAACAAGAATCAGGAAGAAGCTTTTCTTTCTATTTGTTTTAACTGAAACTTCTAAAAAAAAATTAACTTCATTAAATCCTGCAAAAAATACTACATATGCAAGTGACCCAAGATAATCAAGCAATGATTCCAGATGTGCTTAATCAACCAATAACATGTTATTTTACATTCTCGAAAAGAAGGTATTTTTTTCTATAACATTTTTTTTTAATAGAAATCCAAATAAATAGCTCAATCCGTCTTCCTGATCACGAACACTATATCTTCTGTAGTCGGCAAAACTTTCTTACTGCCCCTAACTATTTTCTTTCTTATTTCTTTCTCTGGCCCTTACTTTCATTCTCCTTTTTCTCATTTGGCTATACTAATTGTTGCAAAATATTTCTCACATCTGCACAACTTGAATCCAGGAAGTGGGGGAGGGGATGGAAACATGGAAAGCAAGTAAAATTACAGAGTTTCTCCAATGCTTTTAAAAGTAATATTTTCCTCGTACATTCATTGTGCTCCTTTTCCTCTTCTCTTCATCACCCATATCCTGACAGGTGTTCTGTACTATATAGAAGGCAATGTTGAATGGCATTAGATCTATAGGAAGATCTGAATCATTATTATTGATTGATTGATTTTAGATCACCCATCACTTAAAGTCCCTAGGTGGTATATACGAAACAATCCCGCACCAGCTGTATGTGGAGTTGACTGGGCTATGTTGCACCTACTGAATAATGTATAGGAAGTATGATCTACATTAAAAAAAAAACTATTAGCATAATTCTATTCTATTATCGGAAAAATTTTTTTTTGAAAATGTTCATATCTCCTTGGAGGCCACAAGCCAATGCAACCAAATCCTAGCCACCAATGGCTGACACTGCTAGAGTTTAATTAGCTTCACGTTTGCTTCTTATCCAGGTCCAATAAATATGCATGCCTTGGCACAGCTGTATCTCAGTGTGTGCCTTGAAATTGAAAATGTTTCCTCTGAGGCTCTTGCAGTTTTGCCACCACTTCCTTTTGCCAGAAGCTGCATTAGTTAACAAATTGCTTGTCTGTTCATAATCACAGTATAGGTAGATGCTTGCTAGTTGTTTGAAAATGTGAGGAGGGCAGAAAAAGTTTCTCGGTCACATACTAAGTAGCAATAAAGGCTTTCTCAAAGAGTTTAGTGCAGACTTCCACAACGTTGTACCTTCAGATGTGGAAGAGATCCGTCCACTCAGGCCTCAGCTACTATGTGCAATGAAGCTGAAACTGAACACATCTGGAGAACATCATGTTGGGAAAGTTATGACAGAGCTACACATATGGGTATATCACAGTTCCCTTGAATAAGCAATAGGCAAATATGCCATATGAATATTTTTTTCATTGCCTAGCTCACAAAAACAAATAGGCCATTCCCAACTTCTTTTTTTAAGTCATATGAAACAGCACTGTACAATTGGTTTCTTCTCTTCTTTCTGCTTTGCTCAAATTCCAAACATTTAGTTCCCAGAAAATTACACTTTGGTGTTTTGTTTTGTTTTTCAGTATGCTTCAGCTCAAACTGTGAGGCTAAAGAAATCACGGTTATGACTTAGATAGGCCCTTAGTTTGATTTGCTATAAAGTGGGGGAAGAAACCTACTAAGTATAAATCTAATTTTGCAGCATAAAAAACTATTTTGCCTTAGATCCTCTTTAGGATTCAACGGTTCCAAAGACTGTATTGCTGCCTAAAATGCGTTGCATCAAACTACCGAAATTTTTTCGGAGTATAAGATGCACCTTTTCCCCCAAAATCTGGGTGTGTCTTATATTCCAAATGTAGCCCCACCCAGCTTCTCAAATGGAGGTTTCAGAGGCTAAAAAAAGCATCAGAAACAAAGCTTCAGAAAAGAAGCCCCCAAACAGAGCTTCAGAGACTTTTTTTCTGAAGCTCTGTTTCGGAGGCTTTCAGAGGCAGGAAAAAAAGTTTTTTCTGAAACAGAGTTTCAGAAGTTTCAGAGGCAGAAAAAAAAAGGCACAGAGCTCACAACCAAGGAACCTGTTGCTAAAATTCACCTCTGGGAACAGCTGATTGGGGGTATTTCAGGAGGCTCATCCACCTGCCAATTAGCTTTTTTCTTATTTTCCTCCCCAAAAACCTCCCCAAGGTGCATCTTATACTCTGAAAAATATGGTACCTCTCTTTTTAAAGAAGCTTTAAACCAGGGTGAAATACTCCCGGTTCGGACCAGATCGCCCGATCCGGTGCAATGGTGGTGGGTGGTTCGGAGAACCAGTAGCAAAAATCCCTGCGCGCCCCCCCCCCCCATGCCCAGCTAAGCCGCACAATCATCAGAGGCTTTTTATTTTTTTACTTTTAAAAGCATTTTTTCTACAACTTCTTCCGCCGAAAAAATGCTTTTAAAAGTAAAAAAAAAAAGCCTCTGATGATCGCGCGGCTCAGCTGGGATGTTAGAGGCTTTTCAAAGCATTTTTTCCTGCAACTTCTTCAGCAGAAGAGGTGGTTAAAAAAATGCTTTGAAAAGGCTCTGCCGATCAGGCAACACAGCTGGGATCGTCAGAGCCTTTTCAAAGCATTTTTAACCACCTCTTCCCCGGAAGAGGTTGCAGGAAAAAATGCTTTATAAGTCTCTCTGAAGATCGCAACTGTGTTGCCTGATCGTCAGAGCCTTTTCAAAGCATTTTTAACCACCTCTTCCCCGGAAGAGGTGCAGGAAAAAATGCTTTATAAGTCTCTCTGATGATCAGGCAACTTTTACATTTCATGATCAGGTAACAAATTTTACATTTCACCCCTGCTTTAAACTATGTTCTTGATTGGTATAAAATGTTTCAATTACAGCTTTCTTCATTTGAGCAATCAGCTTCCTTGACTTGTCTGTCTTTGTCTCTGTCTCTGTCTCTGTCTCTGTCTCTGTCTCTGTCTCTGTCTCTGTCTCTGTCTGTCTGTCTGTCTGTCTGTCTGTCTGTCGCACTTGTGAACACTAGCATGAGTGACTGGCAAATGTAAAACAAATCACCGGTACAGATACAATAGTCCAGTCAGCAGTTATTCCTATCAGAAAACAATAATCAGCTTCAATATTAGCTGACAGGTGTGTTGACTTTCTCAATGACAAACTTGCTGGCCTTTTCAGAATGGCCATTGAACTCTACACTGACACAAACCTTGACTCTAATGTAAGAAGATGGTATGTGGAAAGATTACCGTGGAGAACTTTGTGTGTAGTCATCTGTAACACCCACAGAAAAAGCTGCTGCCTCACAGGTTATAATTAATGTTCCATCCATCACTGTTCAATGCATGCATTTTAAACACAGTTTCTTTGGGCATGTTGGTGAAGACAGTAATTAACTTATTTTGGTCAAAAGGCTTATTATAGAAAAAAAAGTTAGGAAGGATCTGAACTTCTACCTTAGTAAACAATTCATTAAAAAAAATTCACACCTCCATTCCCAATAGCCAACCCTAGTTCACTTCATAAATTACTCTTGAAGAAATAATCAGCTATTTTCTTGTTAGCATGTATTAAGTTCCAATGTGAACAGCTATTCTATTATTCTTGAACTTGCCAAAGGCTGACTAGAAAAAAGCAGAAGCAATTTGCATTATGCAAGAAAGAAATCCTCAGTATTATTATATATTTGCTTTCATTTATATCTTGCCTTTCCATTCTAGGTTCGCATGCCAACTCACAATAAAGCTTATGGTAGAAGTGAAATCAAAATTCAGGGCAATACTGTAGGCAGCAGAAAGTTGCCCTCATAAAGTGAAAGACTGGAAGACTTTTCTTAAAGCCGTCTAGAATAACCTACTTTTGGTCCCACATTTCTGACATGGCGCAGCTTCTTCCATACATAGCTACACTGCCACTAATAAGTGTTTAAAGAATGCCCTTAATTAATCCATAGTGGGTAGGATCTGCTAAGTTTGCACTACACCAGGCTAGAAACTGAGAGTTCATGAAGGTCAAAGCCACCTGGTTGACTTTTGGCCAACCATTTTCTCCCAACCCTAGAAAGGAGGTAATGACAAACCATTTCTGAAAAACCTGTCAACAAAAAAGCAGAGACTAGTCCACTGTGTTGGAATCAACACAGATTCGAAGGCATAAGCCCACCCACCTTCTGGCACTGCAGTTATCAAAGACAATATAATAAGCAGTCGAGTATATCCTGACAAAGCATTCTGTTAACCCTAATTTTTGATTCAATGGTTACCTGCAAGTCAATTTCTTGTGGGACTCCAATTTAATTAGAGGCTGAAAGAGATCTGTTTCTTTTTCGCAACTGAACTCTTTAAACAGTGTACACACCACAGAAATGCCATAAATTGTACCAAGTGCTTATAGGGACATTGTGGGATTGGAAGTGAGATCTAGTATTTCAAAAAGATAACGACTTAGGAGTCAGAGGGCCAAGGAGCCAAGGTATCAGATATCATCAGTATGCTGATAATGACCAATTACATATCTCAACCCAAGATGACCAAATGACATTGTTGAAGTCCTGACCTGGTGCTTTGAGGTTTGCAGTTCTAAGTGAGAAGGAACAAAATCAGGTCAGTTCTGAAGAGACTAAGGGGTTCTGTTTGGTCATTCCTGTTCTGAAGATACTCCAACTTTAGTCTTCAGTGAGACTAGTTTGCCATCTTAGAGACTTCCTGGACATAAAGCTCCTATGGCAGGTGGCGACTGTGGCCTGGAGGGTCTTTGCACCTCCATTTAGACCCATTCTTGAACCAGTGGCCCTTTATACAAAGTCTTTGTTATCTTACAATTAGATCACTATAATGGATTCTATATAAGGCTGCCTTTAAAGAGACTTTGAAGTTAGTGCTGATCCAGAATGCAGAATATGTGCAAAGTACATTTGTATGTACATCAACATATGTACATTTATACCCACTGCTTCACAAGATGCCCTAGAAATTGCATCCAGAAGACCAGTTGTCTTCTGGATGCAATTTAACATACAGCATATCTCATGCAAAGCCCTCCTTGGCACAGGCTTGGCTACTTGAAGAATCATTTGTCTAGATATATATATTTATGCCCATTGGGTCCAGTAGAGTTAGCAAATTCTGGGTCTCAAAAAACATCTTGAAGTACCCAGGAAATATGCTTTCTTGCTGGTGGTCTATGGCCTCTAAAATGACAACCCTCCAGAGATCTGTATCCTTATTAATTTTTTTCCAAATTATTAAAAACATGGTTATTCTCCAAGGTCTTTGGACAGATTCATGGTCTGGATTCAAAACTCTTTCGGTTTTGGTTTATTTATATTGTTTTCTTATTAAAAATTGCCTAAGATCATTGAAGAGTCAGGCGACCAAAACTGAATGAGATAGACAGATGGCGTTGATAGATAGATGATAGATAGATAGATAGATAGATAGATAGATAGATAGATAGATAGATAGATGATAGATAGATAGACAGATAGACAGATAGACAGACAGACAGACATTTTGATGATAACTAAGAGCAAGTCACTCCTACATTTAACTCAAAATGTCTTCCCATATCAGAGTAGGATTATTAGGCAAATTTTTTTTACCTCAGTTACTATTAACTTAGAGAATCTAAGATAAATCACCCATTTAAAAAGTAAATTAATTTAGAGGGAAGGGGAATTGTACTTTCTGCTAGATAATATAGTATTGATAGTATAAGAGAACTTATGTTACTTTAGTAAGAGTTATGTGAACTTTTTATGTGGGAATACTGCGGATAGAGAGTAAATCTAGCTGAAGTCTTGCAAACAAGTTCTTTTTAGGAGCCGAGTCATACAGCCTGGGTATATACAGTATGTGTCTCTCCATCTATGTCATGTTTTTCCTCAATCAAATTCATTTTTTTGTTTCTAAAACTGAATGTAATAAAATAAATTATCAACAGATTTCATCAACAGATTTTCAGTGTTTTATCCTCAACTGACATCATTGAAATTACCATTCATACTGAAATAATTAGCAATTTTAAATCTATTAATAGCCTGATACTGAACTTATCAGTTGGAAAGCTGACAGTCCATGTTCGAGACTTGAGCACCGTGTGATCGGGTGAACTCCCATTAGTTGTTCCAGCTTCTGCTCACCTAGCAGTTTGAAAACACACAAATGTGAGTAGATAAATAGATAACACTTTGGTGGGAAGCTAACAGCATTTCATGCACCTCAACATACAGTCATGCTGGCCACATGACCACGGTTGTCTTCAGACAACACTGGTTCCCTTGGCTAAGAAACAGAGAAACACACCACCCCCTAAGGTTGCACACGACTGGACAGGGGAAACTTTTATCTTTATCTACCAGCCTTTTAATAAAAAAAAAGATGAATGAATATGCTTTTAGTGACTTTTGATCCTGTTCAAGTTTAATTAGCCCAAGTTGACCTAATAATTTGATGCAATAGTGCATTCCAGAAATGACTGAGTAAAGTTCAAAGTGAGAAACTTTCCAAGCAAAGGTATTATATTTTCCTCTATCTTAGAATAGAATAATGGGGCTATGAGGATTTAAAATGCTTTTTCACAAAGTATTCGTGTAATTGCTAATATTACCTACGGGATTG
Source organism: Pituophis catenifer annectens (assembly GCF_029215685.1). Classification (NCBI taxonomy): domain Eukaryota; kingdom Metazoa; phylum Chordata; class Lepidosauria; order Squamata; family Colubridae; genus Pituophis; species Pituophis catenifer. The sequence goes on from NW_027256881.1 coordinate 288,712,664, forward strand.
GAAAGCTTTGTATTTAATTGATGCCAAAGTGTATCACTTTGACAAGGTCAATTTTGCAAGTGGAGCTGTGTACTGAAGTTTTGATTCCTTCCAAATTAACTCTGATCTCTAAAGATTATCAATAAAGAATAATATCTCTGCCATCAAATATTAATATACTTATGATTGGAATATTCTCCCTGTAATTCACATAAAAATTGTGGGTGGAAAGGATCTATTCTGGAAAGCCTGTTATGCAAATTACTTTAACCGAGAATGTGATAGATGCAGCAGAAAGTTAGGGTTGTCAGTAGAAGCTCAAAAAACCCCTTCACTTCTATGTGAAACTATACATTTTGCTAAGGAATAGAAAGGGACAGACATTCATAATGCCATCTGATAGCAGAAACTCAGGGTGATTATAAATGCTGTAGGAAGGTTCTCTATGTAAGGCAGTGTGAAGGTTTTTTTATAGTAAGTTTTATCAACATGTTTTATCTTGATATAAAATACAAATGGAAGTAAAGCCAATGGGAAACAAGATAAGGGGAAAGGGAAGGAGAATAGAGTGAGGGAAACAGAAAGATAAATAAAAGCAGTGTTCCAACTTTTTTTGGTCAGGTAAATTAATTAATAAAATTATAATCTCAACTTTTTACTTACTATATAAATATAGTAAGCATTAGCCATTTCTATAGCAACCTATTTAATCATCAAAATCCCAAATCATAATTTTATTTTTGAGCAGGAAGTCTAGAAGTGGTTTCCAAGTGAAAACAAATTTGGGTATGCAACAAAGCATTGTGAAAGTTTTTACACTGATTTGGTGTGGCTTGCCAGAAGGAAAACAAATGTAAACCAGTGTGTTGAAAAGAATCAATAAAATAGCATAGGTGAATCAATATAATCTTTTCTGACCCAAGAAGTGCCATAGGAATGACTTTCCCATGGCTTCATATTATGACACTGAACGAGAACTTATGCATCTGTCACCTACAGGCAGGAATTGTGCAGGTCCTTCTCATCCAATTATTATTTTTGAGCTGAACTGAGTGGTTGGCTCTTTGTGTCAAGGATCCATATTATTGTATTTTGCTTTAAATATACAAATATATGCACAAGAAAGTGAAATGTTAAATGTCTGGTGAAGCCTCGTTCTTCTCCTAGCTCTAATTTTCATTTAAAAAAAAACTGTTTTCCCCAAAATAAGACATTCCCTGATAATAAGTCCAATCAGTCTTTTGAGCACATGGCAATAAGGCCAAGCGCTTATTTCAGGGTTCAAAAAATATATAAGACAGGGTCTTATTTTCAGGAAAACACGGTAGTAGTTTTCCAGTCTAAATGTCCAACTACAATACTTTGTTTCTATGTGCCTACTAAAATTTTTCCTACTTTTCTGTATTGCTCCAATTGAATAAAACCATAGGCTGGTTCCCTAGAATAGCAGAAATGTACAGTATTTGCTGTTCTTTAAAAAAAATCAGAAATTCAATCTTAGCCTTTAGTATAACTGTGGCTACTTTATGCCCATATCCTGAGCATGGAACCCTGTATTCTCTTCATCTTCTAGAAATTAAGATCTGGCTTTTCCCTCAGGTGCGGGCCAGGATGGAAGCGATCATAGCATTTTGTATGTTTTTGAGAAGATACCTTTTTGGCATTTGATAGTGTGGTAGGTGAGAAAGGTTTTATATATATATATAAAACCTATCAGCGATATATATATATATCGCTGATAAAGAAATAAAGGGAGACTAGTATAGATCTATTTCAAGCTATTTAGCTCTCATCAGCTAGCCATACCCTTACTTGGATTTGAAATTAGGCTGCCTGCATGTTAGGCAACTGTATTAACCTCTGAACCACAAGTTCTCCTCCCTTCATCAGCTTGAGCCAGGGGAGAGATTAAGTGTTTTTCTATCGAGACACCTGGTCTGCCCCAGCATGTGGGAGAGTTTGTCGTGAATGTGACTGCTTGAGGGCTCCTGGATCGGAGCTGAAAGGCAAAAGGGATGCAGTATGCTCCCTCCCACATGCTGGGGCAGACCAGGTGTCTCAATAGAAAAACACTTAATACACACACACACACACACACACACACACACACACACACATAATTTCTATACCTGCTTGCCAATATTTGACCACATGCAGCCCTCTCAAGCTCTGTTTTCACTGGCAGATGGTTGCAGGCCATGGCAGCCGAAAACAGAGCTTGGTAGGCTATTTTCGCTGGCAGAAACCTTTGCTGTTTCCAGGGTGGCCCCATGGGCCAGATCTAAGTACCCCATGGGCCAGATCCAGCCCCCAGACCTTGAGTTTGACACCCCTGCCATATAGCAAAAAAAAAAAGATAAAAGAAAACAAGTCCTCAAATGAACCACTTCTTCTTCTCTTTATCCAATCTATCTGAAATAGAAAGTGGGTGTTTGTAAGTAACACTTCAATATACTCATTGTTTTACACATTAAGCCAAAAGGGCACTACTATTTTTGTAACTCTAAGATAGGAAAGTGCTGACTTTTCTAATGGGTGCAAATTATATACAATATTAGATCCTTTACTTACTTTTAGCTTCAGTTTTTTTCACATGTTTATGATAAAACATGTTTTCTCATATGTAGATATACTGTATATCAGCTTTCATTATGATCAAGCAAAACCAACTAGCTCAAATGTCTTCTAAAAAAATTGTTCTCTCCCTGATTTTTTTACATGGGTAATATAAGAACTATTATTTAACCCGAACTGGAAACTGAATTTGTTTCTTCTTCCTTTTTCCTTTTCAACATTCCTTGGCCTTCAGCCAATTTATGTATAATATTGAGTCTATTATATTATAAGCTTAGAGGAAGGGCCAGACTTCTTGACTGTACATAAAACTTTCTATAAGCTTTGATATATTATTGTTGTAGTGGGTGATGTTGTAGTGAAGCAGAAGTTAATCTTTTATATAGTTTGGCAAACACATAAATGAATATCGAGGACAATTGCTTGATTCCAGTAAGCCCCTATTCCTGGGAAGCCCCTGTATCTGGGAAGAGTCTACGACTGCATTTGATTTCCTTACATGCTTTTCCCAAATTAAGGAATGAAAAAGCTTTCCAACTGCCTATGGTTGTTTAATCAGATACCCTCTGAAACAGTGGTGAAATCCAATTTTTTTTACTATTGGTTCTGTGGGTGTGGCTTGGGGGTGTGTGGCAGGGGAAGGATACTGCAAAATCTCCATTACCTCCCCATTTCTGGGGGATGGATATTGCAAAAACTCCATTCCCACCTCACTCTGGGGCCAGTCGGAAGTGGCATTTGCCGGTTCTCCGAACTGCTCAAAATTTCCACTACCGGTTCTCCAGAACCTGTCAGAACCTGCTGGATTTCACCCCTGCTCTGAAAGACATTTAACATAGATGATAATATAAAATCTCTCATATCTTCTGGTGGCTTTATGGATGATCCACCCAGTTGTCTTGGTGAACATATGAAAAGGATTTCTTCTTGTTCTCTTCCAACATATTTTTCAATTTCCCAGTGTAGCCTACAGCAGTAGTACTCTATAAGAGTCCTCATCTGAGTATTAACTGGACCCAATTCTGTTTAACTTTCAAGTGCCGACAAGGTCAGCCACACAGATTAGTCTTCCTTTAAACCTTTCCTATCCTGCTGTACTCAAAATGAGACTTGTGAGGGGACAGACATTTCCCACCGTTCAATGCATATTTAATTCAGTTCAGTGACTGTGAATATAGTTTCCTGAATTAATGAAACATGACATCTATGGAATGATCTTGGTATGTGATGCAAGCCTTTTCTATTAGTATATTGTACAAATAATTATTTTTCCTTGGGAGTCTACATATTTTGGTTAATATTTTCTCTTTACATGCACTTAAATTATAAACCAGCTAAACAGGAATACTTGGATTGAAGCTAATAAAACATGTTAGAAATTAATGGTACAGAACTGACTTATTTGTGCCTTACTTTATCTGTTGTATCCTTCTTAAATACAGAATATATTGAAATGGAGATTCAAGAATAAACACACTGCTCATTTTATTTTAAATGTTTAATGCTACTATTTTTCTCTGTCTTTATATTAGAGTCTAGAATATTAAATATGTAATAAATATTAAATTTGTTTACTAAATAAACAAAGTTATATACAACATCTATTCCCTCTATATATAGATAGATACTCCTTCTACATATATCTCTATCTCTATAGATATATAATAAATACAAGTAGTAGGTACATATATGCTATAAATACATGTACCAGTATTTGGTATGGATTTGTGTCAAACATTTTCAGAGTAATTGAAGTCAATTTTTTAAGAAGCAAACAGCAAGAACTGAATGAAAATATTCCCTGAGAGATGTATTGTAAAAATGGTTCCCAATTTTGTTAGAGTATCTTAAGGAGGGTTAAAGTTCATTCTAAATAAAACTATGAGGCAGAGGACCAAAATCCTGTTTCCATTTTAAGGTGCCTCTTGTTTATGTTTTTCCTCCTAAAGGAAAGAGGCTGAAACAATTCCACTGGACAAGAGGCCAGAAAGAGGCTGGTCACTGCAGCTGAAAGGAAAAGCATTTGTTCCGTGATATCGAGGTGAATGTTAGTTCATCCAATGGAAAGACAGTTACAAAAAGCAGAGGAAGGAGGACAGGCTTTGGCTCCTGCTTTGAGAATAATCTGAACAGAAATACTCCACAAATAAATTCCACAGAAGTACCAGAATACATTTTTGACAATTTGCTAACCATCTTTGCAGATTGGACTGGGAGGAGTACTTCAAATGAAGTCCCTTGCAATGATGTGTGTGTGAGAGAGAGAGAGGGAGGGACGGAGGGAGGGAGAGACAGAGAGAGAGAGATCAGCCTCTTTCCTTGGACTTTCTCCATTGTTCTTATTCTTTTCCTTTTTACCTAAAGCAGTTGCCTAGGCTGCAGTCGCTAATGAGAGATGGATATAGGAAAGAGGATAGTAATCCTGTCTTCAGCAAGTTTGCCTCTACAAACTGCTATTTCTACATGGGGAGACAGACATTGCTTACTTTAATCCTGTGGCGATCAAGTGATGGACATGAATGACTTAAAATACTTCTTTCACTTTCTCCAAAAGGTGCAGTTTGGACAACTACCCCTTGTAAACACAGGAGTCCCAATATGGATTATTATTCTCCTTTCATCATTGCTGCATCCCTGTGAAGAAAGAGAAATGGCACAATTATTTGTTAATAAAACCTATTTAGGCCAAATTGAGAAAGGGTATTCCAAATTAATGACCTGACATCATTCCATTGGTGGGATGAAAACATTAAATGCCTGCTTACATGTGAATGCTCAAATCTAAAGATCTTCTCACTTCAACACCCTCATAAGATCTTTTCTAAGAATATATCAGGATGAACTACATCTTCAAATATATTTTAAATCTTCAAATATCTGGAGGAATGGATTTATTCTCCATTGCTTCAGAGCTCATGGCCAGAATCAAATTATAAGAGGCAGAGTTCAAATGAAATATCATGAAGAGCTACCTGATCATATAACTATCAAAAAGTGCAACAGCTGCTAGATGATATGGTGAGTTGTCCTTCACTTGGGAATCTTCAAATAAGACAAGATGGTCATTGATCAGAAATAGTCTAGTGCAGAGCTGTCAAACCCCCAGTCCCTGGGCTGGATGCATCACACACTGGCCATACCCACATCGGTTTTAGCAAAGGGGGGGGGAGTCCTGATATGTCACATGACGCTGCCATAATGATGTGAGTTTGACACCCCTGGTCTAGTAGATTCACTGCAAGTGCTGAACTAGATGACCACTAAGGTTTTTTTCAACTCCACAGTTCTATGAAATTCCTCTGCAAATTATTTGTGTTTTGCACAGTTTTGATCCTTTCTCTACAGCTGATAGCATCTAATCTAAGGTAGACCTGTTTCATTCATGGTTGGAAGACAAGTATCCTAAAGCTATCCCAGAGAAATGGTTACCCAATGTTTTGAAAATCTACAAATCTATAGGAATGCAGCTCCTATGATTTCCAAGAAGCAGGCTTTCTAAGTGAAGAAAGCAAAACTCATCACAAGTTTTTCTACCATTTCTAGAATCTTTTTTTTTATTGAAAAGTTTTACAAAAAGTTTACATATTTCCCCCCCCCCTTCCCTACCTCAACCTCCCCCCTCCTCTTCCCAGAATAAATTACAGGGTATAACCTTCAACAATCATAATCAATCCTAGTCTAAATAATTATAACATTCCACATCTCTTGTTCCTTCAATTCCCTAATTACCCGCCTAGCTTTATTACTTAAAGACACACCAAATATGTATATAATCATTCATAACCTATCTGCAATTTCTCATTCCGGTATTTATTTTGAATATAATCTATCCATCTTCTCCAGTCTCTTAAATATCTTTCATTTGAATGATCCTTCAAGTACGCCGAAATTTTTGCCATTTCCGCTAGGTTTGTAACTTTCATTGTCCACTCTTGGATTGTAGGTAAATCTTGCTTCTTCCAATATTGTGCCATCAACAGTCTTGCTGCAGTTATTAAGTTCAAAATCAATTTAGTCTCTATAACTGTATAATCCGTAACTATACCCAGCAGAAACAGCTGTGGTGTAAATTTCAACCTCTTTTTAAGAATATTTTGTAAAATCCACCAAATTTTAATCCAAAACGCTTTAACCTTTTTACATGTCTACCAAATGTGAAAATAAGTGGCATCCTCACAATTACATCTCCAACATTTTGGTTGTACATTCGGATACATACGAGATAACTTTTTTGGGTCTAGATGCCATCTATAAAACATTTTATAAAAGTTCTCCCTTAAATTTTGCGCTTTGGTAAATTTCACATTTGTCACCCATATTTTTTCCCACGTTTCCATCATTATTGGCTGTTCAAAATTCTGCGCCCATTTTATCATACAGTCCTTAACTAACTCTGTTTCCAAGTCCATCTCTATCAATATATTATACAATCTTTTTATGTGCATTGGGCTTTGGTCTCTAATTTGTTTAATTAAATTTTCATCACTTTGTATAACACCAATTTTCTGGTCTTTTCTCCATCTGGCTTGTACCATTTCTAGAATCTTGAGGTGAAGCATAATGTTTCCCCAAACTCTTTTCTTAGTGAGTGATTGAATCCTCTAAAACTGCATGGGAAATAGCCAAAGAAAGAGATAGGAATTATTGAAAACAATAGTCTTGAATAGAATTTAGACTTTCATTCATTCATTTCTTGCATTAGAATTTCATTCAGAAATCTTCCAGATCCAATACATTTTTCTCTTTCTCTTTCTCAATATGATATCTCACATGTAGATCTTCCTTCATTTTCGTTCTAATAACTTCATAAAGTAGGTTGAGAGAGGGGGGGTTTCAAAATTATCCAATTAATTTCTATGGATCAGAATGACTTTGAACCTAGATCTCAGGTATAACCACCACATCACAACTGTATACTCCTCCACTAATTCTTTTCTTGGATCTATTTTTGGAATTAACACAACCCTTTCTAGGTTGGTGAAGATTGCCAGAACAAAAATCTTTTCATCATTCCAAACATCTTTAGCTTCTTTTTCCCATTCTATGTAAAACTTATCTGAACAATGTCACACTTATCTGATTTGTTTTATAAAGTGCCCTATTTAAATAATGTTCTAAACCTGAAAGAGCTAACAATTAAAAAGAAGAAGAAGAATTTAAGTTACTACAGGGAAAGTAAGCACTTCTGTTAACACTCCTAAATGTCCTTTAACTATGTACTCCTACTTACTTTCATAATGATTGCATGTTTTCCCTTTGGGCCCACTAAAGTATTTAATTGCAATTACACTCATTTACATAGCAGATGAGGCTAATTGCTGGTATTAGTTACCAAATGTATGCTTGCATTGTGAGGGTAAAAAAAAATGCCCTACAGAAAAGAAAAAGACGATGCCTCTAATTAAGGAGCTATGAGTCAAAGTGAGCTTGTTCAGAGATGTAAATATAGAATCAAGAGTGAGTTGTTTTTTTCTCCCAGCTCCCTGGTACAGTTGACTGCACCCCAGTATTTTCCATATCCCATAAATAAGATGTGGAATACAATATGCTTATTATGAGATAACACTATAATATTTTATTCATGTAGAGCATATGTGGTTAAGTTTGGCTGGTTGCTGCACTGAGCTTTAATTGGCTGGATGCAATTTCTTTACTGATGGGTTTCGAATAATTTCTTAACTGTGTTTTCTTTTTGCATTTTATTTATTTCATTGATTTTGTTAGGTGCTTTGAGCAACAAACTTTGGTGGGAAAGCAAAAGGTAGTTTGTACCTTTATTTCCATTAATAATTATTGACTTTTGTTTTAGGATGAGTTCTTTTTGGATTTTGCTGTAGTAAGCTCTGGAAGTCAAAGAAACCCTACTCCTATCAACAGACTTTTGACAAGTGGTTCTAAATGATTACACAGAAATGTTTTCTTTGACTGGAAATCCTAAAGGAGTTTTGGCAGTACAATTCTCCTCCTCCTCTTCCTCCACCTCCTCCCACCTCTGCTATTCTATCTATACTTTTCTGTACTCCTAGTTTCAACACACCCATTCTTTGGGCTTTCACTATGGAATTTGTTTCTATATAGGCTGTCAGCCATACCAGGTAGACAAGACAAGAAACAAGATATGATCAGCTAATTGTGTTTTATTTTAAGACTACCTTAACAGAATCTTACAAGTCTGGAAGTACAAATCACCTCTTTTACAGCCCAAGAAACTAGGAAGGTTTCCTTCTGAGCGTCTTGCTCTACCCACTATCCAATGACCAGCTATGCCCACTATCAATTTGACCATTGGCAGCATCTCTTTGCCTGATTGACCAAAGTATTTTTCCATACTATTACACCTGCTGAGCCACCATATCATTCTGACCACAATACTACATATAGATGCAACTGTCCACATCACTCAGGATTTTTCCGTTTTCCCCTCTTATTCTGTCATTTGGAGATTCCTTGTATAAGGTTATCATATGTAGGTTGAAAATTCAAGATGATCACTAGATAGCCATGAAGAGGCAGCGAAAATTATAATTCACTGTCTGAGTAAATTGGAATATTATACTACTGAGCTGGAGCTACAAAAAAACCTTGGCTACGTAGGGAAAACCTGGCTAGAAGAAAAACATATATATATATATGTCATAGATTTGGTATATTCGGGTCTTCTCCCGTGTAAGATTGAGAGTATCTTGGCGATGTTTCAATGAGGTCCCACTCATCATCTTCAGGCTGGTGTCTTCGGTTTCGTGCTTCTGTGAGGAAAGCGTGATCGGAGCTGCCGCAATCACGCAGAAGCACAAAACTGAAGACACCAGCCTGAAGGTGACGAGTGGGACCTTGTCGAAACGTCGCCAAGATACTCTCAATCTTACACAGGAAAAGACCCGAATACACCAAAACTTTCATATATATATACACTGCTCAAAAAAATAAAGGGAACACAAGCAGAAGACATCCGAGATCTGAATGAATGAAATAGCCGTATATATACACATACACACATACATACATACATACATACATATTTATATGTATTGGAAAATTAATTTAGTTCACACAGTTAACTAAATCAACTTTATTTCATTATTACTACGGGGTAGGTCTTTAAAGTTAAAATCTGCCCTAATGAAAGGGTTCAATCAGGGAATCTGATAAAATATTTGGAATGATTACTTCTACTAAAAGAATTACATGATTATCTTTGAATTCTGGGGAAGATGTGATTGTGTTGTTCTTATGAAAAGCAGGTTGTACAATGTTTGTATAATTTTCGATTTTTTGTTGTGTTCAAATCTTTAGTAGATTTTATTGTCACAACCATATCGAGTTGAAAATGTTATAGTATGGGAGAAGGTAGAATTCTCTATATTTTCTCCCTGGGTTTGGAGGGAAAAGATCAGTTTTGAAAATAGAAAGAGGGAGGGAGGGAGGGAGGGAGGGAGGGAGGGAGGAAAGAAAAAAAAAAGAAAGAAAGAAAGAAAGAAAGAAAGAAAGAAAGAAAGAAAGAAAGAAAGAAAGAAAGAAAGAAAGAAAGAAAGACTGAGAACTAGAGAATGTTGTTTGGTTTCCCTCCTCCCCCTACATACAAATGATGATAAATCAATTTTTGTCCTTGGAGTATATTAATGGTGGAGGCTATAAAGATGGGATTCAGAAACTATGTGTTCTCCTTGAGCCTCTGGTACCTTTTTCCTAGCAAAAATATCACCTGCTATGTTGAGATTGTCTCATTCTATTTTCCATGAGTACTTTCTCAATTCTGCCTGTTTGGGGTATAACTTTCAATTTAGCAGTAATTGCTTCCCTGCATATTCATTTATTTATACCCCACCTTTATTATTTTCACAAACAACTCAAAGCAACAAACATCTCCAACGCACCTTCCTCCTCTTATTTTCCCCACAACAACAATCCTGTGAGGTGAATTGGGCTGAGAGAGAGTGACTGGCCGAAGATCACCCAGTTGGCTTTCATGGCTAAGGTGGGACTTCAACTCATCATCTCCTGCTTTCTAGCCTGGTGCCTTAATCACTAGACCAAACTGACTGTCGTAAATCAATAAATGAAATTGTCATTGGCTGAAGTTTATTCAGTATTTATTTTCTTTCTTTAAAAAGAACAGTTAGAAACTTCAAGACACTTCAACCAGAAAAAAAAAATATTTTCATATATCACTACACCTCCTCCATCTATGTGAAACTCCTTTAAAATATATATCCTTGAAAATGAGTTCTCAAGCTTGCGATGACAGAGGTCATACAAGTGTCACTCTCCAAATTTGTGTGAAAATCCCTTTCAAGTATTCTGCTCCCCTTTGTTTCAGGCTCACTTCTTGAGAACTCATGGAGCGTAATTACTTAGTTATAGCACAAAAAGTAAACAGGACATCCTTTCAGATATGAGATCCCAGCATGTCGTAAAATAAATGTTGTAGTTCTTACACTATTCTGGAAACAGCCCCAAGCCAAGAGCTTTACAAAAGGAGATGCAGTAGCTGGAAAGCTCTCTTGCTATTGTTGGATATAAGCACTGTGCAACCTTTCTGTTTTCTTTCTTAAAAAGGAAGAACAAGTCCTGAGTTATGACTTGTGGTTATAGCCATAAGCCTTATCCTTATGTCACAGCAACCCCTGCAGGCTAAAGATCGTTCTAATTTCTATTGGACAAGAGTTTATGAATATAAGCTAAAAGATAAAAGGAGCATTATAAGCACCACATGCTGTTAGCTTTACAGCCTGGTGATTCTCTGGTCCTTGTGCATGTTTTCAACTGAACTTTCCACAGCTTTCTCAGTAGTGGTCCCCACTTCATGGAATTAATGATCTGAGAAGGGCAAAGTTGGAGAGTATTGGATAACAGGCTGAAGTGACTAGCTTTCTGCTTTCCAAACAAGGGCAAGTTCTATTATTTTGTTAGTCATCCATGGAATCCTGGAGAGTAATTAATATAATGGAACCAATGAAATATACACAGAAGAACATGGATCAGTGGTGGAATTCAAATTTTTTTACTACCAGTTCTGTGGGCGTGGCTTGGTGGACATGGTGGCTTGGTGGGCGTGGCTTGGTGGCATGGCAGGGGAAGGGTACTGCAAAATCTCCATTTCCACCCCACTCTGGGGCCAGCCAGAGGTAGTATTTGCTGGTTCTCTGAACTATTCAAAATTTCTGCTACCGGTTCTCCAGAACCTGCCAGAACCTGTTGAATAGCACCCCTGACATGGATCCTTATACAAGGTGGCTCTCCAGGACATGCTGATCAGCCACAGTGGTACACTTTTGCTGTAATCTCAAATTATTCAAGAACATCTTCCAAATCTCGAGTGTTTGGAGGGTTGATGGCTTGCAGCAGTATATTGGTAAAAAATTTGCATTTCCACAAGTAACGTAGAATTCTAAAACATACCAGATCACCCATTGTGTCCCTGATATATAGTATGTCCATTTTCCAAGTAAATTGTTCTTCAGCACCAAATCCAGCAAAGCTAAAATGTATGCATTTATCACAAAAAGAACATGTCCTTTTTAAAACACAGAAATGTAGGAAAATCACCATTTGTGGGCCACAAAAAATTGATTGGATGGAAGATACAGATGTTAAAGTATTAATATTACAATACCTAGTCTACCTCCTCCTCCTCTTCCATATATTTTTGAACTGTTACATTTCAGATCTTAATAAATGTAAACTGAGATTTCAATTAACTGATAGTAATCAGCAAAACATCTTCCACGGAATAGAATCAGACGGGAAAGCTTCTTCAGGCCTGGCAGAGAAAGTGCTACATACCCACCCTTTTCATGCCATGCCATGAAGATGGCTAATTAAGTATAAATAAAATATGCAAATGCGCCTTATCCTTCTGGCACATGGTACATTTTCTGAGGCTCTAAATGCTGAAAAACATAGAACAACAAATGTGCTTGCCTTGCAGCAAAGATTTGATTTTCTTCTGATTGAAGATAAAATTATTGATCTCTTATTATGAGTCAAACATGTCTTAGATCCCAGTAGTATGCTTGCTGGCATAATAGCAATATAGTGTAGGATTTGGCTGTTGATGTGGGAATACTTTATTTCCATACCATATCACTTTTGCATGTCTCTGCTTAGTACTTCATTTGATTTCTATTCTTTAATACTTATCTAAATTTGTATTTCCTTTCAATTTTATAGATATAAAGATGTATCTTCCTCATCATCTTATAGCAAATTGTTATTGAAAAATATTCAAGGACAAATAAATTTAAATTTAAAGAGATTCATTACAGAGAGGAGACTTGTCATGACAGTATAAATCCTTAATATATTCTGGAATAAGGCATCGTATTTACATTAATCAAAGGTAAATAGATGGCATCTTACCAATAATTATTCCTGGAGATACTATGCTTCCATATTGCAGGAAAAAGTTTGTACTTTCCAAAGACCAGGCAACCTGGTTTTGTCCCAAATTCCTCTCCTGAAACCCTTTTCTGAGATGTCATATCATGCAATTGTTCTACTAGGAACATTATTAGTTTAGACACCTAATTATACAACTCCTTCAATAATTGCGATTTAGTGGTAGATAAATACAGCATTTGAATGGGATGATAGGTAATTAAAAGGTCTATTGGCCTATTTATTATTGGCCTGAGGACATAGAGCTAAGCAATAAAAAGGATTCACTCTTACTAGGACTGATTTTCATGAATCTAAGAAGCCATTTTTCGTATAAGGAGAGAAGTTGTTGGAACTCACTGATGTGCAATGAACCTTTATAGGGCATCCAAAAGCAGAGGTCTTTCATATGTCATAAGAATTCATCTTTAATACTTTATATTGATGCAGGTTCTTATACTGAGAAGGATTTTAAATCATTTTAAAAACAAGTTTTACTTTTCATTATATCTAGCAGGGACTTGGAATAAATAATGAAGTTATATTCCCCCACTTTAAAGCCAAACATTTAGATACGAATGGTTTCTTAACCTTCGATTACATAAACAGATAAAAAAGTATTGAGAAATGTCCTTCCTCTCAGCTTTTCTGTGCAGAGATGTTGAACAGGGATAGGGGACTATGGCCCTTTTATGACTTGTGGACTTCAATTCCCAGAATTCCTGAGCCAGCATGAAGAATTGAAGTCCACAAGTCATAAAAGAGCCATAGTTCATCATCTCTGCTGTAGGACATCATTTCCTCCCAACCATCACAGGTCTGATTGGTCTCCTACTTACAGTACATCCTTCTGGTAGTACTTAAAACATGGCTGTATCAACAGGCTCAGGGTGAATTAATGAGATGGATGTATTGCTTATCACAATAACACTCTCTGCTACTCTGATTAGTAATCCTGACTGGTGTTCTTAATACATTTTTTTTTACTGTTAGCATTTTATGTTTTGTTTTTTATTGTACACTGCATATACTACAAAATCACCTATGGTTAATTTGGGAAAGGATGTTTTTATGTGCATCACAACACTGCTGTGTTTTATGGTTGATAAACCACACATTTTTGTGGTTCTGATCAGAATGCATCTCTAAACTCAGGATATCCTGAAGCATTCCTTTAGATCAATTTAATCTCTCAAAATTCAGCAGTTTAGCAAAGCAACAAGACTGTAGCTTTTCTCTTACCATTTTAAAACATGTTTTGGGAGGGTCATAGAGGCATAATCATAGATCAGCTGTAAGGTTTTTGTATATGGTCTAATCTTTTCAGGAAATACCTTTCTTTGAAACCCTGGAAAGTCATTCTCATTGGAAGCCACAGCAGGACTCTTCGAGATACTTGCAACTAGTCTTGTAGTGGCTTCCAAAACACCTATAAAAATGGTCAGCAAATAATAAATATAAAGGTAACCAAAGGGAGCAACACATGGACAGGAATCATATCAGTTATTCTGAATTTGTTTAAATGAAACCAAATTCAGTTGTTGAGCTAACCCACCTTTGCAGTGTACACCTCAAGGAGCCACTGAAGGAGCAGGTTTGATGCTTGGCCCTAAAGAAACCACAGAACTATTATGTGAACCATATTTATTGAGTTGTATTGATCAATATATGGCAGAAAGTGAAGAGGACCTAAAGAGCCTTCTTGATATGGGTAAAGTTGTACCCGTATCAAGTACGGTGCAAAAGTTGGCTTGAAAATCAACATTAAGAAAATTAAGATCATGGCTCATGACCCTCTCAATTCCTGGCAAATAGATGGGGAAGAAATGGAGGTAGTGACAGATTTTATTTTCCTGGGCTCCAAGATCACCACATATGGGGACTATAGCCAAGAAATTAAAAGACACTTGCTCCTGGGAAGGAAAATTATGGCAAATCTAGACAGCATACTAAAAAGCAGAGACATCAGCCTGCCAACAATAGTGCTTATAGTCAAGGCTATGGTTTTCCCAGTTGCAATGTATGGCTGTGAAAGTTAGACCATAAGGAAGGCTAAGTATCAAAGAATTGAACTATGCCTTTGAACTATAGTGCTGGAAAAGACTCCTGCGAGTCCCTTGGACTCAAGGCGATCAAACTAGTCAGTCCTAGAGGAGTTCAACCCTGATTGCTCTTTAGAAGGCCAGATCCTGAAGATGAAACTCAAATACTTTGGCCACCTAATGAGAAGGAAGGACTCACTGGAGAAGAGCCTAATGCTGGGAACGATTGAGGGCAAAAGAAGAATGGGATGACAGGGAACAAGGTGGCTGGATGGAGTCATGGAAGCAGTCGGTATGAGCTTAAATGGACTCCAGAGGATGGTAGAGGACAGGAAGGCCTGGAGGAAAGTTGTCCATGGGGTTGCGATGGGTCGGGCATGACCCATCACAACTAACAACAACAACAACAATTGATCAATATATTGGGTGAAAATAAAGCATCCTCTTTGATTTAGAAAGAAGGCTGTAGATTATTTTGCATACTGAAAGCTGGGGTTCAATTCTTGACATCTGAAGAACAAGTTGGCAAAGGCCCTTATGGGAAAGCCAGGAGTGCAACATCCATAATTAAGCCAAAAGGAACAATGATTGGTGATTGGTGTTAAGTTCCAACATAGGACTAAACTGAAGTAAACGAGCAAGATGATTGATTGTTTGTTTAATCCATTACTCTAATTATTTTCATTTCATTTTTTTGAAGCTCTTCACATAAGATATCTGTCAAATCTTCAGCAAGGGAAGGTTCTGGCAAGTCTTTTAAAAATAATTTGTATTCAATGGATTTTGATGAATCATATGCAGAAAAAATTAAGCATTTTTAACACTTTTCTGTAGTAACTCCATTTAAAATAGGGCTACCATATAAAATTACATTAGCAGCAGAGAAAAAAGAACTTCCTGTGGCCTGAGAGCACATTGACAAAAGAACACTTGCTTATGTATCTTATCATACTCCCCTCCAGATCATCTCTGGTGATACGAAAATGACAATACAGTATCATTTGTTACATTGCTTTCAAACAAGAGTCAATGAAGTAATGGCAAAGAAACTATATATTTTGTACATGCAAAATTTACAGAATAAGAGTTCGCAATTAGAAACGTCCTGTCTTTTTTCATATATGGTTATTAATTATGGCTCAATCAAAATCACATCAATCTGTTTGCAATTGCATTGGTATAGTCCAATCTTTTACTGATAATCATGGATATTAACGTTGACATTAAAATATGTCTTTGTAACCTTTAATTTGAAGCATTTTATTGTATAAGCATACAACAAAAGATTTTTCTTTTGTTTATTTCCAAAAGAGTTATTCTTTTAGAGATGATATTGTTCTTTTGGTCAAAGATTATATTCCAGTCCAATTTTTAGGCAGGAGATAGGGCTAAACCAATAGTATGGAACTATCTGGCAAGGATCCCTATCAATCAGTATCTGGTCCCTATACTAGCTAGGGCTACAGTGCTTCTGTAGATAAAGTTTTGAATTTGCTAAACTTGATATTTGCCTCCTTCATCAGATTTAATAGAAATATGGATGGAGGAGAGGAAATAGAATCACACTATATAGAAAACATCTGTCATTTCTGATAAGAAAATAATATCAAAGTCAGAAGAGAGATCTCTGATATATCAAAATTTAGAACTTTGTGAGAAATGGTCTTTGTTGTTGCTATCATCAGATCTAAATGTGATAGTTTACTAAATGTGATATAGCCACATTTCCTTCTGCTGCTATTCTCCATTTTTATTGCAATTATTTGAAATTGAACTGTTAACATCTCTTTCTTTATGGACTCCCACTTGAGTTCCTTTTCACTGTAGCACTTCCTGTGGTGGGATCCTATTCATTAATATTCTGAATTCTGAGTTTATTAAAAATCAGTTTTTTTGAAGGCCAAGATATGTGTTTGAGGATACTCAGATTTCATTTCCCATAAAACCAAGAACTTCAGCATTGCATTGCCACATTTTCCCAACATTCCTGCTACTTCCCTACTGACAAAAAATAATAATGTCTCCACTCTCTGAAGAAGAAAACTGATCAGGAATTTTCTGGAAAGACTCTGCTTGATGGAGTGTCCAATAACCATATTGTTTTCAGTTATTCTTTCATTTATGAGTTCATTCATTTGGATTTCTGAATAGGAATAGATGTTTTCAACATATAGTGCAAATGCCTTGCCTTTCTATTTGGAAGTCAGTTACCAAGCTGCAGAATTCTTCTTTGCCTTTTCTGGTCTTCAGTCATAAGCTAGATAGATGGATCAAAGGATCACCTGATCTCTCAGAAACTTGTGCTTACTTCCAAGTTGTACTAACTTGGTGATAGGATTGTAACTTCTGTTTGATTACATTTCTTCTTATATCTACTGGTAGGAACAGATTGCAATCATTAAACTTGATAAGCCTTGCCAGTTGTTCTGACCTTAATCTTTCTTGACCAATAACATGAAATTGACCAATCCATTCAACAAACATTTGCTTTAATTTTTCATAATGGTTGATTTCCAATACCAACTTCCAAACCTCTTCTCTTTGTCTTCTTATAAGGCAAAGAAACATATTCTTTACCTCTAGAGACGCATTGTCTTGTCTTCCACTCTTCAGTGTCTTTTTCTTTCTCCTAACGCTCAGAACCAGTTTCAATTGTAGGAACTTGAAAATGTTTGAGTTTCATAGTGCTGAATATTTTCTATATATCTTGTTTCCAGTTGTTATTTTTATCCACTAGACTTGTTCCTTTATTTATTTTCTTTATGAAAGTTGTTGTCATTGTCTATTTCTGATGTTGAGTCTCCTTTCTTTGAACTAATAAATCCACATCTTTGACATCAACTGATGTATGACCACTAATCCTAATCTTTATACTACCTATTAAACTCAGAATAGAAATTTATGTTAGCTCTCCTTGTTAGCTCACTCAGTGAGTTTGCTCCCTGGAATTAGCTGCCTTATATTCTTCTTACAGTCTCTGTTTACTCAGCAGGAAGCAGTCATCCTAGTCACCCATAATTGACAATAAGTAGGTCTGAAGACCATTTCCTTGCAATCCCTGCTTTCCAGGAAATTGCTTTCCAGTCCTCTCAGCAAAGCATACATTCCTTCAGAACACGTAGCTTCTCTAATCACTCTTCACTTTTTCAATTGTTCCCATATAGGCTTGTCTTAGCTACCCCAGCTCACTTGCCCAGTGCAAATCATACTCCCATAAAGCGACTCCATAGTTTTTGCTATAAGAGTACAGTTGGTTCCTTTAAAGACTTCTTCTTGTTGTTGTAGTTCATTGCCTTGAGGATTTAATAATCTTGTGCATCTATTTTATGTCCTATGGCAAAGCTGTCAGTGCAGATAGATTTCTATCCCCAAATACATTGTTCATTTTTTTTCCAGTAGGCAAACATGATTGGTAAAACCTTGTTTCCTATTTTAGCAAATTGTTGTAAAAACTTTGGTGTAAATATAAAAGGATTCACATCTTGTAGAAAGACTAAAACTGATTTTATTGGCATTTAGTTGAAGAATGACATCTTTCAAAGACTTTCATAGACTTTTAAAACAGACTGTTTGGCAATGGAAATACAATTACTTTTATGGGCACTCATTAGTAATAAACCTTTTATCTTAGAAGCTGATATATATACAGTTGGAGACATGAAGTTTTGATTCAGGTATCAAGCAAATTTAATCAGCGACTATTAATCTTTAGGATATTTGCTTAACTTTTCTCCCTTTTTGTGGACTAGGTTGTAGGCCTTTCAGTGCCCTAAACAGGCATGGCCACATTTTATTTTTATAATTTGGTTGTAGTTTCCATTGACTTTCTTGGCCCTTTCTAAGAGACAGATGAAATTATGGACATGATCTGCTATAGCTGTCTGTATGGTGTCTCTGCATCTATATGCTAAAATGTCATCTGATATGACACTTATCCCTGTGAGAGCTGCCAACTCATCCTGTTGGCGGCATTCATACTGTGCCACTGGTTTTATTCCAAAAGGCTTCCTCAGCCATCTGTAACTGCCTTCTGGGATCCACAAAGTAGTAAAATAGTTGCCTTCTTTATCTACTAAGACTTGTCAATATCCATCTTTTGCATCCAGCACAGGAAATATTATTTTCCTAGGCAAGATCAAAAATTGTTTTTCCCCTCCCTCTCTGGCTTCATCTGTAATGGGAAATAATGAGTACTTACATTTCCTTACTCAATCTAGGGCAGGGGTGTCAAACTTGTGTTGTCATGGCAGCATCACATGACATATTGAAACTTTTTCCCCCTTTGCTAAAATGGGCGTGGCCATGGCCAGCATGTAACGCATCTGGTCCAGAGTTTGATCCTGATCTAGGGGGTCTTTTTTTCCCCTTTACTTTCTTTCTTTTCTTTTTTCCTTCCTTTGAGTCAATGTTGATTCCTGGTGATTGCCTGAACAAGTTCCTGCAATTTTCTTGGCAAGATTCCTAGGGCTGAGATAGAGTCTCTGGCCCAGCTGGCTTTTTGCCTAAGATGGAACTAGAACTCACAGTCTCCCAGTTTCTAGCCTGGCATCTTAACCACTACACCAGACTGGCTAGGTGGGTATCAAATGCAAAACACATGAAATTCTACTAATGACTTTAGTTATAGATTCTTTTGCACTGACAATGACATTTTGACCTTTCATTATTCTGATAAACATTTCTCTTCAGGTAATACAGATCTTATGGATAAGATATTGTGGTGACTACTATATTATTTCTTTGGCTAGGAAATTCAGTATGTTGAAGTCCTTGGACAACATTTTTGTGGCTTCTGAGAGGCTGTGTTTTGGAATGCTATTTTGCAACTTCCCAAGCTTGGGATTTTGAAACACCAATTTTATTTATTTATTTATTTTGCTAGGTGGGAATTCTAGAAGCTATAGATCCAAAAATCAGCAAGTCATTAGCCTACAAAAATCTACCACATTGTATTCCTCTGTAAACAAGATTTCAGTTAGGTAGTTTGTATACTGATGGTATGAATGACTTCTGATGAATCAAATGTTTCATATAATGACTATACTAGCGTAGAAGAGATACTTCTACTTGCACTTTATAATCTGAAACGTATCTGATTCCCTTTTCCTTGACATTCTATCACAAGAAAGACATTATAACAAATTTAGTTTTATTTAAGGATAATGATATTCTTCCACCTGACATAGTACCAAGAAAGTCCAGTAATCCATTATGTTTACAGATGTATCAGAGCATATTTGGCATTCAGATAGTTGCTTGAGCCAGGCATGCAAACTATATTTACAAAGTGCCAAAAAGAGGCTTAACCAGTCAGCCTGTTATCTTAGCAAGCTTCTATTTTGATATAATTACGTGTATCCCTGTTTGAACTGTTGTAAAGATCACCAGGGTTAGTATTTACCTGTATGAGTTTCATCTGATGAATGTGTGGCCCATTTCTAGCATAATTATCCCTCATTTCGTGGCCTTTGCATGTGATGTCAAGCATCCAGAATTATGTATTATTATCATTATTATTGCCACAACTATTATTATTTTGAGACTTGCTAATCTCGTTACTATTCTTAGATGGGATTTATGGATTTTATTTGGGTGACTTTAGTTTATGTACTTTTATTTATATACATATTTTCTGATAGCTCTTTCTTATACCCTTACTTAATCCAATTTATTTTAATTACTGAAGCATAATATTTCTCCTTTAACTAAGGTGAGTTACCAGGGAATGAAAAAGAGAAGGAAAAGAATCTGCCATGACATGCAAAATTCTGTTTAGATTACAAATGCTAATTTGAAAAAATAATCATAATCAATTTAAGAATTGGTATAAATGTGTTTAATTTCTAACTGAATAGATAAACCATAGGCTTATAAAATTAAAATATTAAAATTAAAATAAATAATATTGGTGGCGCAACAGCTTCCTGGGTACCTGGATGAAGATGTCTATCTGGATCCACTCCAGTCCAGCTTCAGGCCTGGGCACAGTACAGAAATGGCATTGGTCGCGTTGGTGGATGATCTCTGGAGGGCTCGGGATAGGGGTTGTTCCTCTATCCTGGTCCTATTAGATCTCTCAGCGGCTTTTAATATCATCGACCATGGTATCATGCTGCGCCGGTTGGAGGGGTTGGGAGTGGGGGGCACCGTTCTGCGGTGGTTCTCCTCCTATCTCTCTGACTGGACGCAGTCGGTGTTGGCAGGGGGGCAGAGGTTGACCCCGAGGTGCCTTGTTTGTGGGGTGCCACAGGGGTCAGTCCTCTCGCCCCTTCTGTTCAACATTTATGTGAAGCCGCTGGGTGAGATCATCCGTGGCTTTGGGGTGGAGTTCCATCAGTAGGCTGATGATACTCAGCTGTACATCTCCACCCCAGGCCATCCCAAAGATGCCCTTGAAGTAATGTCCCGGTGCCTGGAGGCCATGCGGATCTGGATGGGGAGTTACAGGCTTCGACTCAACCTTCCAAGACCGAGTGGCTGTGGCTTCCGGCTGGTGCCATCGCTGGCTATTGGGGGTGAGTTATTGGCCCCCACGGAGAGGGCTTGCAACTTGGGCATCCTCCTGGATGCACAGCTGTCTTTAGAAGAGCATGTGACGGCCGTGGCCAGGGGGCTTTTCATCAGGTTTGCCTGATTCACCAGTTGCATCCCTTTCTGGATCGGGACTCCTTACGCACAGTCACTCAGGCACTCGTCACTTCCCGCCTGGACTACTGCAATGGTCTCTACATGGGGCTCCCCTTGAGGAGCACCCGGAGGCTCCAACTGGTGCAGAATGCAGCCGCGTGGGGGATTATGGGAGCGAGGGGGCGCTCCCATGTGACGCCTCTCCTGCATGAGCTGCATTGGCTTCCGGTGGTCTTCCGGGTGTGCTTCAAGGTGTTGGTTACCACCTTTAAAGCGCTCCATGGCATAGGGCCTGGGTATTTGCAGGACCGCCTTCTGCCGCCAATACCTCCCACTGGCCAGTATGCTCCCACAGAGAGGGACTTCTCAGGGTGCTGTCAGCCAGGTAGTGTCGGCTGGTGACCCCCAGGGGGAGGGCCTTCTCTGTGGCAGCACCTGCCCTCTGGAACAACTTGCCCCCGGAGATACGCATGATACCAGATCTCCGGGCTTTTTGCTGTGCCCTAAAAACTTTTCTTTTCCACCAAGCAGGGCTAGCGTAACCCCCCCCCTTTTTTTTTTTTTTAGATGTTAGATTTTAATTGTCTATGGTTTTTAGTTGGGATGTTTTAAATTTTGGGCCAAAGTGTGTAATTCTTTTAACAAATTTTAAATTTTGTATTGGGATGTTTTTCATCTTGGCTGTGCACCGCCCTGAGTCCAGCAGGAGAAGGGCGGTATACAAATTTAATAAAATGAATGAATGAATGAATAAATAAATAAATAAATAAATAAATAAATAAATAAATAAATAAATAAATAAATAAAATATGCTGAAAATTAATACCCATTCAGTGTTTCTTACTTCGGTTTGGGACACACATTTTTAAGATATAACTGCCAATTTTGATGAAAATTTATGTACCTTGTGCAGGTTTATACTTGGCTTAATTCTGAAACCAAGAGAATATAATGTCCAAAAAGGGATTCTGTGTAGTAATGAAAGCTGAAAAATGCAATCCACAATATTAGGTCCTGGAAAGACAGTGAAAATTCAACCCTTTCTCCTCCCACTTTAACAAGATACCTAGAGTTACAGATGTACCCAATAATTAGCACTTAGCAATAACACTTAGACATATATGCCACTTCATAAGGCTTTACAGCTCTCTCTAAGCTGTTTACAGAGTCAGCATATTTTCCCCAACAATTTGGGCCATCATTTCACTAACATCAGAAGAATGGAAGGCTGAGTCAACTTTGACTGGTCAGGATCGAACTGCTGCAGTCAGCAGAGTTAGTCTGCAATACTGCATTTTAATCACTGTGCCACCATGGCTCTAACTGTCATAAGGCTTTGTTTATTCAGTGAGCTTTATATTCATCTTCCACCATTCTGTTTTACTTTGTTTCGTTGTTTTTTTTTTGTGTTTTTTGTTTGTTTTCTTTTAGCTATGTAACTTGTCTCTATATTTCCTGTTTCCGAAGATTTTTTGTGCAATTCTTCCTTTTGGGTTGGGTGATATTTATTGCAAAAATACCATTTCTCATTGATTTATTGTTTATTTATTCTTTGAACACTTTAGTTTTTTTAAAATTTGAAATCCTTAAATGGATGCCACTTTATTTATTTTAATAAGATTGTAACACAATTTTTATACCATCAACTCTTTATCCACTTACCTCTCCTTATTTTATCTAAGTAAAATCCATTCCATTTCAACTAATTCTTGTCTTCTGATGCATGTGCATGCACACAAAACACATAATTACCTAAATAGTTTATATATAGATAGAATTTATTTATCAAGAGCCAGTTGCAAGATTTATACCAAAATCAACTCCATCAATTACAGAAGGATTTTCTTTGGATAAACATGAACTGCTTGCATTATTCCTAAAGCAGAAAACAACTGAAGGATGCCTTTGTCTTTTTTTCTTTTTAATAGGGCATCATACATATTTAGGGCTATTTACCACAATTTCATCTAAGAAGTATTGACTTTGTGCTTTGGGATAGATACCCATTATTTAAAGAAAAGAATTTACTAAAATTATGTAGAAATATAAGATAACTACTCAGGAAAAATAAATAATGGTAAGAGCATTGCCCAGTTGATAGAGATAATGAAAAGAGGCCCAAGAAATGATAATTTGGAGACAATGCACATTATAATGCACATTATAATGCATTGTTGAGGATCTCTCTCAGGTATGTCACAAATAGAGATTACACTTCATGAACATACACATATACAACACGAGAGACAGGCCTTATATTTTGTTCCAGTCATCATCTTTTTGTCCCAGTTTTTCCATCTTTAGAGCTAGCTAGTTCCTCAAAGTAGCTTGGACGATTATTTATTTATAGACCTGCTAGTTCAGGACCCTCAATCCCATTAATCATGTTTCTGCCTTCTGCCATCTGTTGTAAATGAACAAACCAGCCTGCAAGTTTCTCAAGTATCTGCATTTGCTATTATGTAGATTAATGTAAAATGAGAAGAAAAAAATAAATCTATCGAGTGTGCTGCCTATATGCCTAATGAACCTGCCTCAAAATTCATCACTTAGCATGCAGTAAATGAAAATAAGTCTCCAGTAATGCAAGGAAAGCATCAACCTATCGTTTACTAACAACTGTATCAATTTGTTAACCTAATTAGCTGCCAAAACTGGGTTTATTAACTGACTCACAATATCGCTTGCGATCATAAAAATGAGTTTTAGAATTTTAATTCAAATACATAACCATGTCATTTTGGAGTAATAATACAATAGTTGTTCTTTAAATTTTGTAACAGTGTGATTAATTTGAAGAGCAGCATTGTTATGTATGTTAAACCTCAGGTTTCATGTTTCTATAGTAGCCTTCTTAAATTCCACTTTGCCAGTGAAGAACTTTCTCTTGCAGATTGGTTCAAAGCCTCATCTAATGCAGCATTTTGCTTCCATAAGGACGAGTTAAATGTGTCTGGAAATCTTGCAAAGAAGGATTTGAGAGATAGAGACTCTCTGCTGGTATTTGTTCTCAGCATCTGATCATCTTGTACCCCTTAACCTAGAGGTTCCATTTTGAGATGGTATTGTGATAGCAAATAGCTTTAGGTATATTATTTGCAAATATATCAGATTCTTAAAAAGAGCAATTAATTATGCTACATTCTAAGTACCAATGCAATATGAATGGGTGACCTTGGACTAGTTATGTTCTCTCAGACATAGGAAGGAGGCAATGAAAAAAAATGTTGCCAAGTAAATTGCAGGGACTTGTCAAGGGAGTTTCCGAGAACAGGACACAACTGAACAAAAGAAAATAAAATGTTGTGGCTGAGGAATGATTAGTTCCAAATTATCCAATTCATAGAATTTGCAACCATATCATGTAAGTCTAATACTTCAGCCACTCCAGTACTCCAATGAAAACTATGGCTTACTGCAATGCCATATAGTCAATGGATTGTGGTGCCATCCATTGAGCTTCACACAACTTCACACAACTTTGTAGATGGTAGAGGATTCTTGTCATTCAAAATTTAATACCACATGATGAAATTGCATGTGCCAAATCAATATGAAATGCAAATTTGAATTATCCTTCATTACTTTAGAAGTCTGAATTTTGTAGTACATTCTTTAAAATGCATATGAAATATCCATGTGTATACATGTGCACACAAGGGTACGCAAAGGGCCTTTTCCCATCTTTGCTGATATGCCCATTGTGCTATTTCATGAGAAAAGAGGCTCTGGTAGCAATGACCCTATAGTTGTTTTTGAAAATGATATAAGACTGTAGTTGTTCCAAAAAGTTGTAGCCCGCTTATGGTTAGATAAAAATCTGTTATTTGCACTTAAGCTCTTCAGTGGCTACCACGAGGCTTCTGGATACCATTCCAAATGTTGGTTTGAACCTTTAAAGGCTCATAGATGCCTGAGTGGCTTACCTGGGTACCCAAAGTTACCCTAGGATAAGATGGGCAGCCAATAAATTTGATCGTTAAATAAATAAATACATAAATAAAATATCTTAAGCTGTATACTTCAAGTGGATGCTCCTTAGCCAGTGCATGTGTGGGTTGTTAAACTTTCCTTTCCCACTTGAGATGGGGGGGGGGGGGGATTGTTGAATTTGTTTCTCACCACTGCACTTGTTCTATGAAACACCTTCTACCAAAAAACCTGATGGCTCCATTGTTTCTGGCTTTCTGATCATAGCAATTTATAAAGGGGGTTGGAAGTATCAAGGATTATTACTTCTGTTGTGTGTATGGAGATACTCAATCATCCAGGTCAGGATTGTCCCAAAGGTGTTTTGTTCTTCAGAATAAAACTGAAGAAGTTTCTGGAATGAGAAGAGAAACATTTTCAAAGAAAACATAAAGAAGACCAGTTGCCTTTTGGAAAATACTTCTGCTATAATATCTGAATTACCGTTATAATTATTTCGGTCCTTTATTGTACAACACCATGCATCCATGTGAAAATTGATATTACATAAAAGAAATCAATAAATACTGAATGCAGAAATCCATTAGCAAAGTAATAATGCACATATATGAATTATTATGGGACAGTATTTTTAAAGCTACCTGATGAAGAAACAGGATGGGAAAAAATAAGTTCAGAAAAAAGCAAAACAGAAAACTAATAGAAAGAAATACAGACAAAGTTACATGTCCTTTGTACCTAAGCTTGACTGTTTGGTCTGATTTCTGTGGTTTTAACAAAGGAGACCAGTAGGTTCCATAGAAGGTTGGTAGAACAAGACTTGTGTATTCTTAAATTGAAATATGTGAACATCTTTATAAATCACTAAAATGTTGATCAAGCTGCAAGTTAGATGCCATCTCTTTGGTTCCGAATTAAAGATTCAGCTGAAAGGGCTTTTCTAGATTCATGTACTGTTCTACGTCATTGTTTAAGCATGGCTTGTTGAAAAAGCCACACCATTCAGGTTCAAAAATAATGCTATACTATAAACCAGTAGCTGAGCTCAGTAACTAATTTTCATTTACAGCAGTGTTAATGATTGAAACAAAACTAATAAAATTATGATGAAATGTAATGCATGAACTCAGCAACTCTTACCATATTTGGAACACAAAATATGAAGAAAAAAGTAAAGATACTTTCAGTGAAATCTAGAAACATTTTCCTCTGATTCTCTCCCTTTCATTTATGTTTTGCTCCCATAGTAACCAAGCTAACATCAGCATTGATAAGTAAGGCTGGCCTTTCTTAATTACCTATAGATTGAATTGCCTCTATAGATCTTATAAGTAACAACACAGATAAATTAGAAGTTGTCTTTACTATTGAGGCTTCAAGTCAAAATATATATATATTAAAAAAATTTCACAGCCTGTTTGTGATTTTCTTGCTGTAATATAAAGCTGAAATAAATAGGACAGCCAACTTTCTTCAAAAAAGGCAAATAAACAGTGACATTGGAGACAGATTTGGAAACTAGTAAACCATTACAGAAATAGGCATCAAATACAAACACACACACATCACAGGACCTTTTATGCACTTCAGATTCTACTTATGTCTATCATTTTTGATAAGCAGCTTTCCTCACTAACAAGACTGTACGATGATAATGTCATTCAGTCTCTCACACACCCTTTCCTGCTATTTGTCCAGGACAGGAAGCTATGAGTTTTCTTGTCGTGTGGAGAAAAAGGAAATATCTAGCAAGCAAAAATTGATCATTGCATGCAAACAGGTCCATATCCTTTTTCCGCTTGACAACTTCCTGCTTGCCTGCTAGGAACAAATTTACTCTTCATTTTTCCGGTGTCCTGTATGTGAGCTTCTTAGAAAAAAAAAGGGGGGGGGAGAGGTCTCAGCGGTAAAGTATAGCAAAAAACTGAATGACCATCCAACCATTATTATAGTAGAAGTGTGTTTAGTGTATAAATTGACACAGCTGAATCATTAATATATTCCCATCCAAAAATTAATATACCTTCTTTTTATTATATATTCTCCATTATTGGGAGGAATTTTGTATATAGCTGTCACCAATTGGCAGTGTTTTTCCAAGGTTACAGCAGGATTTTGTAAAGCCCTTATTTAAGATTATTGGAGATTGAAACATGTTGCTGCTGTAATGGTATCCGGGAATGACTTTGGGAATCAGGGGTGATGATTGGATAAGAGGCAGCTCAGCTCACAGCAGGAACGTGGACATGGTGAACATCTCAGAAGGGACCCTCCCTAGTTTCTTAAGTTGTAAAGGCAGTGTGAGGAGGAATCTACTTTCAGAGTTACAAGATCCTGTTAATATAACCTTACAATAAAATAGATTTAATACATCTGGGTGTGCTTCTTATTTGAATTACCTCGCAAGACTGACAAGTGCTGATATTCCCTGGCTAAACGTTCAAATGAATTTTAATGTACGTTCTGATAGAATAAAATTATGCAACCATTCTTATTCTAATCTATCTGGTTTTAGAAACAGTTGACAACCTAGCACCAATCTGGTATCACTGAAAAATAGACTTGCTATGTTACTGTAAAAATACATTGTTGACATAGGACTCCACCTCCTGTTTTAACAGCCTAATAGCCCTTTCCCAAATATCAGTATTTTTCACTGAATCTTTTCCTTTTATTTTTTTTAAAGTCTTTTCACTATATTAAAATTGAACATTCAAACCCACCCTATACTATCACCATTTCTGTACCAGCTTTAAAGAGTTCTTCCACCTTGATGACTATGTTCTCCAGGATATAATTTATACTTTGCAGCTTTTGTACATTTTCAAATTTTCTTAAATTATTTCCTGAAATGGGAAGCAGCATTTTTCTTTACTGTACCATGCATGGAAACAGGCTTATCCCTTTTCTCTGGAAGCACAATGGGAAATACCATTGCTGAGTCTATCACAGAATTTTGTGTCAAAATAGTAGCGTTCCATGTATACATGTGAACATTCCAGAGAAATCTAATCTAGATGGGGATTACTCAAGCTATAAAAAAGAGGAGATAGATTTACAGGAAATAGATTTAAGGGATAAGCAAAGCTTAGCACCTAGATAAATACTGTATATCCTAACAATGGGTCCTCAAAACTATGGCCTGCGGATCCCATGCAGCCCGCCAAAGCCATTAATCTGACCCAAGCAGGACCACGAGGTTGCCCAGCCCACTTCACCCCACCCACCCTTCAGCAGAGTGCAGGACTTGCCTTTGGGAGCCCTGCAGGATGGAACTGAAAGGTAAGCCCAACAATTTTGACCTGCAGAATGCTTCTGGAGGTGGGGTAGTGGTGAAAGGAGGCCAACAAATGGGCAAAAATGCCCTGGTTTTGGCCCCAAAATTTTTGCCTAGTTTTGGCCTGCAGAATGCTTCTGGGAGTTGGGGGTGAAAACCAGGGTGCACAGATGCCCTAGGAGGCCAAAAATGGGCAAAAACAGCCTGTTTTTCCCCTCCCCTGCCTCCAGAAGATGGGGGGAGAGAGAGAGAGAGACAGAAAGAGAGAGAGGGAAAGAGAGAGGGAGGGAGGGAGAGAAAGAAAGAGAAAGAAAGAAAGAAAGAAAGAAAGAAAGAAAGGGGGAGAGAGACAGAAATACAGAGAGAGGGAGAGAAAGAAAGAGAGGGAGAGACAGAGAGAGGGAGAGGGAGAGAGAGAAAGAAAGAGAGAGAGAAGGAGAGGGAGAGGGAGAGAGAAAGAGTGGGAGGGAGAGAAAGAGAGAGGGAGACAAAAAGAGAGGGGAGAGAGAGAGAAAGAGAGGGAGAGAGGGGGAGAGAGAGAGGGAGAGAGAGAAGGAAAGAGAGAGAAGGAAAGAAAGAGAGAGAGAGAAAGAGAGGGAGAGAAGGAGAGGGAGAGAGAAGGAGAGGGAGGGAGAGAAAGAGAGAGAAAGAAAGAGGGAGAGAAAGAGAGAGGGAGAGAAAAAGAGAGGGTGAGAGAGAGAAAGAGAGAGAAAGAGAGAGGGGGAGAGAGAGACAAAAAAAGAGAGAGACAGAGACAGAGACAAAGAGATTTCTCAAGCTCCTTGGGGCTGAGAAGAATTGCTGCAAAACTGAGTTTCCTGAAGTGGACCAATAGACTCTTAAACAACTGAAAAAACAATCTAGTAAAAAGAAAAGGCTACCAAAAGAGCAACTTGCAAACAAAAGCAAATAAAACCCCCCGGGAGCAAAACAAATTAAAGTTTAATTTGGGTGCCTTGTTCAATGGACTGTTAAATTGGCCATGCCCACCTAGTCACATGACCTAGCCTTGCCCACCTAGTCACATTACCTCCTAGCCTCACCCACCCAGCCGATCCGGTCCCCCCAACAGAGTGAGGGACTGTGAATTGGCTCCCTGTTTAAAAAGTTTGAGGACCCCTGTCCTAACAGATTAATTAAAGGCATGCACTCTATACATGTGTCTGCAATGAAAGACAAAAGAAGTTACTTAAACAATCTCTTTAACAAAGTATAGGCAATGTTACACAAACAGAGGTCACACAGAAATCTTTAAATCTCTGTTTGTACCCCATGTATGACTTGAGGTACTAATGAGCTAGGGTCTTTGTATGCCTGCCTGCACCTTTAAGCAATTTGTGACCTTGCTATTGGAATGTCATCATCCATTGCTAAAGTGGTCCAAGAAGGTGGATGAATAGTCCATCTTTTTTTTTTTTTTGCTTTAATTTATATGTCGCCTTTCTCTGGAGACTCAGGGCGGCTTACAATGCATTAAGCAATAGCCTTCATATTTTTGTATATTTATACAAAGTCAGCTTATTGCCCCCACAATCTGGGTCCTCATTTCACCTACCTTTGAAAGGATGGAAGCTGAGTCAACCTTGAGCCTGGTGAGATTCGAACTTACAGTAATTGCAGACAGCTGATGTTAATAACAGTGCTTTAGTCCACTGTACTACAGGCTCTTTTTATATAATAAAGCAGAACAAACTTGCAGTTCTGGTTCCTATGGTTTGTTATGTGATACTAAATCCTAGCTTGCAGTTGCAACTGAAAGATCCCTCAAGTTGTCCCTTTACCCTTCCTGATTTAATAGTATTTAATGTAATTAGTAACTTCCTGAAACAAGACAAAACCTTTATTTATAATCCTGATTCCAATGCTGCATGCAAAATTATACTTCTGCCAATCTGGATGCACAGTGACTTTCCCATAAAACAGGAAATAACTTTCAAAGCAGAATACATAGAGTATATGAATAAAAGAGCCTTCATGTTAGCTTACTTATCTGCTCCAAAAGCTCCACTTTTAATGTTTATTACTAATCTGAACACTGGAAAAATATATTTTGTAGAACAGAGATAAAGACTTTGGCTGATAAATGAACGGCTAAATGAAGTCATTTGGTTTTGATAAAAGATAATCATAGTTAGAAGATTTTGAAGATCTCAGCTTTTAATTGTTTTAAGATCTTTCACATGTTGCTTGTTCCTTTTGTGTTGTTTTTATCTGAATCATAATGTGTCATGGGTTTCAAGCAATGTGCAAGCTTCATATAAGAGATAACACATAAGTTTCTCACTCGCTAACACACACACACACAGAGAGAGAGAGAGAGAGAGAGAGAGAGAGAGAGAGAGAGAGAGAGAGAGAGAGAGATACACAAAAGGCACTGTGACAATCAGAAAGAATTCTACATAATATGTATCCATTAGCTGAAATCCAATGTTGTGTTGGCAATAGAATATTCCTTCATACTCACCTGATTTTTTTCTACCTTCAGAAACTGCTCTGGGGATTTAGAAATAGATTTTAGGGGATTGGGTTGGGCTTCAGGGAAAGGAAATCTACTTCTCCTATTTCGGGAATGGAAATTACTTTTGTTCATTGAAATTTATCTTTGGATTCTGACAGTTGTGTAGTATAATTAAGCAAACTGCATGTGCATTCTTTACAGTGCGTTTTTTGCATGTTTAATTAGAAATAATTTCCACTGTGTTTAATGAGGCTTACTTTGAGAGAAGCGAACTTCAGCAACAAGTTTAACAAATTGATAAAACATTGCATTTTCCTTTTACATTGTATGCAGCCAAGTTCTTTAAAGACTATTAATACCATCAGTTATTTAAAAATGCAGTCAGCATATTTGTTCCGTGCTAGAGATCAAAGTATACCAACTAAGATTTCATCCACTACATAAGCTTTCATCATATGGGTATTGCTAATAATTTCAGAGCTATGCATCCATCGGTATTGATTTCCATTTCTAGTTTGCATGCTCAGGAATGCTTGCATCGATTGCTCAAGAAAGTAAATTCTTCTAATGGAATTTTTCATTAAATATTTTAGTTTTCTTAAATAAATTCCCCGCCTCCACTCCCCAACTCTTTCAATGGGACAAAATAGACAGTATAAGCGCTTGGCCTTATTGCCATGTGCTCAAAAGCCCAATTGGGATTATTATCAAGGGATGTCTTATTTTGGGGAAAACAGGATAGCATTATAGAATGAGAACACAGAGCAAAAGGCTGCACTGGTATTATTTTATTGTGATTGTGTATTTCTTGTGGAAGTAGATTGAATTCTATCATAAATTTTTCTTTATGAGTTTTCTTATGGAGAATATTTTGTTGATTGGTTTGGATGTTGGTAAGCCAAACTGTATTTTGCATCTACCAAAGGGCAAAATTAGCAAGTGGAGAATGTGTCAGTCACACAGTTGCTTTTTATTGTTGTTGGGACAGTGAATCAAGTTGGACAAGTTCAAGCTGTCAAGTAAACCATTATTCTTGAAAGAAAGGTCACAAATCTCTTTGCACTTGTTTCCTTCTGCTCTGTGGGAATCCCTCTTGAAAACTGTGTTTACTCAGGATGGGAGGACATTGTTTTAAAGCACTTGATTCTTATTTCAAGTTGGTGCAAAGCAGTTGTGAAAAGTGGAGTTTGTTTGGAGAATGAACACAAACCCAAATACCTGCTCCAAACATTTCAGTGGGGGAAAAAAAGTCCTTCAACTGGGGAAAAAAAGTGGACATTGTTAGGAAACAGGGACTAAGTATTAAATGTTTAACACTCCTGAAATATCATGGAGAAGGTTTGGTGATGAGCAACAAGGTTTATCAATCAACAGACTTGCTCTAGCTCCTTTAGTTACTACAGTTTGCTGAACCTTTTCTGGGAAATTTTATTGGGGTAAGGAACACTTAGGAATCCAGAACATTTCCTAGCAAAACAGAAAAAGAGACAGCCTTCATGATTCCTAAAGAAGGAATCCTCTAGTTTCTTATAGGACTTTAGGCATATCCCAAACAATGTACAAATGAACAGTGAAATCCCAGTACACAGATCATTGGCAAAAGATATAAATTCCTTTCTAAAATCTAACTCAGTCTTCCTGAAAGATTCCGGGAGTTCCATCCCAATTCATCTGGGAATTGACAATAGCGGAAAGCCTGACCTTTATAGAGGTAATCCTTGAAGTTATTTCTGTTGGGACCACAATAAAAGGGATGGGGAAGTTTAACCCCTTTCTTACCATTCCTATTCTTGTTGGGATTTGCTCAATGCTTTACACTGTGCAGGGCCTTGGAGGGGATTATGCTATGAATGTGTTTTAACAGAGTTGGAAGGGATCTTGTAGGTCATCTAGTCCAACTCTCCTCTCTTTATATGTTTTAAAAAAACATATAAACAACTGATTGGGATTTCAATTACGTGGCTACTCTGATCTTCATTGCCCACTGATAGCTGATTTAATGTTAAAAATGTATCCACATTTATTATCTTGTCTTATGGAGTCTACATACTTCCTACTAAGGAAGTATGTAAAACTTCCTTCTCCAAAAGAACATTACAGTAGTAGTGGGGTGGGGATGATGATGTTGATATTGTGCAAAAGCCTCTCAAGTCTCAACCACAAAATCTTTTGGGAGCAAAGAAGGAAAAGAAAGCACTGAAGTGTTTGCAGTGAGTAATGACAAATTGAAAAGGGGGACATAGTAGTATGGCTAGCATTATGGGAAGGTGAGTCTTAATTGTACTACAGATGACTGGATATTGAGAGACTTAAACAATTTTTAGAGACAAATGAGATAGCTGCTTTAAAAAAAGGTCCATTTTGCTAAATGTTACAGGAAGCAAAAGTGCAGTTCATGGAAAAGCTTAACTGCTCTGCAAAATCCTCACAATTTGGGTTTGCAGAAGCAATTAAAATAGTGCTGGAAGATTTGACATCCAAATAATTATTGACTGCAGAACATGTCAGATTTCATAAAAACAAGATGGACAATCCATTGTGACATATGAGCTGAGCTTTAAAAGTCCTCTGAACACTGCAAGTTTGGTAAAGAGCTAAGCAATTCATCAGATGATCAGCTAGTCTACGAAGTTCTGAAAGAAAGGATTAAAATGAGATTCTTAATCAAGACAAATTTAACATTTAAAAGAGAGGTTGAAATCACTGTCTCCATGGAAACTGCTGTTAAAGATACAATAGAGCTACAGTTAGGATTGAAAGTAAATGTGAATAAGCTTCCAATACCATGCAAACAAGGAGTAATAGGTCAAAAATGAATTGTACCATTGTTGTGGCACAAATCCATACTTATCAGTTTAATGCATATTAAAAGAGAACCCTGCAAAAATGGAGTAAAATGGAAGATATTCAGAAAAAGATGTCCGGGAAAAGCATAGTTTACTAAAGGTAAGCAAGAAAGCAAGAAGGAATGCAAGGTGCATACTACATGCCACAGATGAAAAATGTGATAGTGAAAGTGAAATATAGGTATAACTAATCTGGGAATATGCATCATAAAAGGTGAAGGGAGACCAGCATTACTTGATGAAGGTAGCATGACTTCTATTCTGTAGAGGAAACTGTAGTGTCCTGCACTGGTCATTTGCACCCTTGGGAAGATTACAAGGTGATTCCTGGTGATAAATTCAGCTCCAGCATTATGACACACATTGCTGCTGTGACTGCTCCAGGGGAAAAAAGTATATCTGAGGGATCCTTTGTTGGTCTCTGAGCTTGGTTGTTTTCTTGCATTACCCAAACTAGGTACTTTCAATGCTTTAATGAAATGTCTTCAAAAAAACAACCAAGCTCAGAGACCACCAAGGACCCTTCATTTCAACCCTGAGCTACAAATATTTTTCTTTAAAAATATATCTACCTCTAGTTTCAGCTGACCTTCATTGGCAAGATGAGTCTCACCCAGGGCTGTAATGCCAATGTTTGTATTTTGCAAGGTCTCTGGCAACCAGGGTTGTCCTTCTTTCTACTCTATCTGCTGTAGGATTGTCAAAAGTGTATGCATGTTCCAAGATGAACAGTGTCACCTTACATTTTTTGAATTCCAAAACTTCCAAAAAGACATCCTTGCCAGCTGTGGTAAACTGGCCAAGGAAAAAAAACAAAGAATTCACAATTGCTTTTTGAAAAATGCCTTTGGATAAGGCTATAATAAAGCAGGCAATGCTTAGAGTACCTTTTCTAGCGCCTTCCTCATTCTTCAGAGGTGAGCAGTGCATTCCTATACTGGGCTGTTTAGTCAGCCATGTAGATGTTGGGTTTCACTGCTACTTCAGTCATTCGAAAGTAAGATCTGAGCCACAGATCCATAACTACAGCTCCTAGTGTATCCACACCATAGCATAAATATATGCCATTATCAAATAACTGAAATACATAGCAAAAATCTGATTTCATGAGTTTTATCAGCACTATGATGAACTTACACCCTACCCCTTACACATAAGAGAATTACTACAGCACCAAAACTTGTAAATAGAATAGGGGTTTGTATGTCAGCAGGAAGGAGTATAGAAATTTTGGTTGCAGTTGCTGTTGATTGATCAGGTTTGCCCGAGACCTTGATTATCCATTGCTTTCAGCTGCTTGTGCATGTTTGAATTATCAGGCTCCCTGGAATTTTGTTCTTCTCTGAATTTCAGTAAAAGCAAACAGCAAGGGGTGGAATCTACTCATGACCCCAGTACCTTCTTGAGTAAGGCACAAAAGTCATAGCAGAAGAGTCTAAAAGGCCATGTCAACCTAATCATCACTAAGTTTCAGAGGCCCAGGATGAACCAGGAGGCTGGACTTATCAAATGCATTTTCCATGGATATTGCAAGATAGGCTACATTATCAACAGAGAACCAATCTGAGCTTGTCATCTTTGGCATCCGTAATTGTTTTAGTTTAAGGATTTCTGCCTCAGCATTATAGCTTCCTGAAGGCCTATTGATCATTAATAAAGTGATTGTTAAATATCTCCGAGTTGGTAAGAGTATGTGTCTCAGCAATAAAAGTGATTTCTTCTTTTTTTTTTATACAGCCCTTTGAGATTTAACAACTGTGAAGAGCCGTATGGGCTAATTTTATAATGATCAATAAACATCTTTTATTACTTTTAAATGAAAAGAAAATGAAGACTGGAATCCAGTGATGAAGAATTGATTTCTGGCAACAAGCAAAATTGTTTGGTCTATTTTTATAGATGGCATAATTATATCCAAAGCCCATAAACAACAAACACCACATCTTTTTTACTCCATGTGTGAGTGAGAATGTGTCTCTGGATATGTCTTTTACTAATGGCTACAGAGTCAATCATAAATTCGAATAAAACCAAAACATCCCTTTGTTAATCAAAGAAAACATCAGCATAATATAAACAACAGGGGGAAAAAAACAATGTGTTCTCATAGCAACACCTGAAGAGCAACTTCAAATGCTTCAGTGCACAGCAGTGGCTTGTATCTAAATTTGACTTTTATTCAGGACACAGACAAATAATTTAGTTTAGTATTAAACATCTCTATTTTAGAGCCAGCTTTATAGAGACATTTTCAGTTAGATCCACAAAATTGATGACTTGTGAAGAATGTTCAATGTCTTTTAATATTTCCTTTGAATCTTATCTTGGTATAACCTTGCTACATTCTTATGAAAAACTTCTTAGACAGTTTAAATCAGCAGCAATATTTACAATAATTGCAGTATTTCTGGATTGCATGACTATTAGCAGGCCATCTATAGCAGATCTTGTCAGTGTCTATTGCAAAATCAAAGGCATCTTCCACTTTTGAGCTGTCTGCTATATATTCTGAACATATGTATTAAACATAGCCAGGAAAAATGTTGACTTTGACTTCAATGTATCCACTCTGTCACTATTACTCCTTTTCAGGGCTAATATGATTACTGAACTGAATTGAAATAAATGAGCTGGCACGTATTGTTGTGCTGACATCCCTGATTCTTGCTTATCCTGTGTTTTGTGGCAATGCAACTTGTAAAAAAGAAGAAAGAAGTTGGAATTGCAATCACCTACAGTACTTGGATATCGACCTGACCATGATCAGATTTTTCCTTTTGAGTTGACTTACTCAAGAAATTTAAAATGTATGGCAGGTGCTTTTTATTTATTTTTAATAAGGTTTCTAGTTCATTGTTATTTACAATGTGTATTTTTTACTTTGTACCTTGAGTACAATTTTAGTATAATAATTGATGATGATGATGATGATGATGATGATGATGATGATGATGATGATAATAATAATAATAATAATAATGCAAAGGTGGAGGCTGATAAGACAGAGAAATATCCTGAATGTATTTGCCTGTTCTCCGTTGCCAGGACATTTTATCAAATTTGTTGTCACACTTAGTGCATTTTA
Source organism: Pituophis catenifer annectens (assembly GCF_029215685.1). Taxonomy (NCBI): domain Eukaryota; kingdom Metazoa; phylum Chordata; class Lepidosauria; order Squamata; family Colubridae; genus Pituophis; species Pituophis catenifer. The sequence goes on from NW_027256881.1 coordinate 288,749,859, forward strand.
TTTATTTATTTATTTTTATTGTTTTATTTATTTCTGCTTGTTTCAGACACACACACACACACACACACACACACACAAGTTCTAAGCATTCAGAAATTTTTTTTCCAGAGAAACCGAAACATTTTGGGAGAAAAAGAATAATACATTTATAATTGCCAGGGTGGCATGGTGGTTAGAATGCAGTATTGCAGGTTAATTCAACTGCCGACTGCCATCAGTTCAGCAGTTCAAGTCTTACTGGCTCAAGGTTGACTCAGCCTTCCATCCTTTTGAGGTCGGTAAAATGAGGAGCCTGATTGTTGGGAGCAATATGCTGATTCTGTAAACTGCTTAGAGAGGGTTGTGAAGCAATGTGAAGTGGTATATAAATCTAAGTGCTATTGCTATTGCTACTTTCTTTATTGTTAGTTTCTTGAAATCTTCAGAACTTTTCCTTCTGGTAGAAGACCTTCTGGTAAATTTTGTATATTTGACTGCTGGTTCATTTACCACCTAAGTTTTCTGAGAAGAACAATATGTATCCCAGAATTCTAATTGACTATTGCTTTCATAGTATTGAATCATGCAAATAAGTTCTCTTTCATTTTCTGAATTCAGACATAGACTAACTGCCAAAAAAAACTTGAGAAAAGTTGTTTCTGTAATTTATTTTATTTTATTTATTTTTTTTGCTGTCTTCTAGGTACATATTTATCTATATATTGTATATACTATACAGACAAACACATTCTTGTGTTTGTCTGATATTTTGTAAGCTTCAGTTGGGCAAAACAAAAGCTTGTTAATGAAAATATCACACATTGGCTGACTTACAGAATTCCCGGACCTATTAGTCCTGAAGAAGTGAAATTTGAGGAACTTTTACTGCAAAGGGAGGAAGAGAGGGAGGAAGAGAGGGAGGGAAGGAAGGAAGGTTTCCAATTATCCCTGCCAACTTCCCACAAGGAAACTCAGAATATCTTAAGTTGCTGCCTCCACCACTGAATTTTTGCCCATCCATGGTCGTTCTGTCTCTTGGTTTAGGTAAGTAAAAAATATCTGAAACCCTGACTCAATGGGTCATGGGTTGTCTAGGCACCATTAAATTTCCATCTGATTGTAGTTAATATTCTTAAATCCTCTGTATGCCATCTGTAACACAGTTATCAATGAGCCACTTTATCAGTGTGATCTGTACACTACCTTCAAGCAAGAATGACAGGCAAACATCTATTCTGGATAAACATTCTCTCTATATTTCACTGGAAGAGTCCTCCACTCCTCTGTTCATAACAGAATACCTTCTGCCACCAGACTCGAGATGTTGGGCTTAGACAATTTAGAACTAGGCCGTCTTCAGTCTGACCTAAGTGTAGCACATAAAATTATCTGCTACAATGTCCTACTGGTCAATGACTACTTTAGCTTCAACCACAACAACATACGAGCACACAATAGACACAATCTTAAGGTAAACTGCCCCACACTCAATTGCAGAAAATACGACTTCAGCAACAGAGTGGTCAATGCCTGGAATGCACTACCTGACTCTGTGGTTTCTTCCCCAAATCCCCAAAACTTTAACCTTAGACTGTCTTCTGTTGACCTCACCCCATTCCTAAGAGGTAAGTAAGTGGCATGCATAAGCGTACCAACGTGCCTACCATCCCTGTCCTAATGTCCCCATGTATTCGTAACCATCTCATGTATTCATACCCATGTTTATACATTTCATGTATTCACAATCATGTTTATACTTTTTCTGTAATCTTATATATGCTTGACAAAATAAAATTTTTAAAAATGTAATTTTTCCTTTTGTAAAGATATAGGTATAATATAAACGTAGGTATATGGAAATTTGGCATGCTTCAGATAAATTTATACAAACTCTTCACAAACAAATAACAAGAAAATGCCAACAAGGTGTAAGTTTTTATCCTGATCTGCAGTTAATTGTAAAGACTAAATTTTTATCAGAATGCTGAAGCATTTTGTAATTCTTGCTCTGGCCATTTCTTTTACTGTTCAAAGCCATTGGTTTCCAATGGTAAAATTTATCTTAGGAATATGTTGGCTGTGATGACTTCCATCATTAAAAAAAAAAAAGAACAAAATCAACAGCAACAATTCATAGTGCCTTGTCTTCCATCCAAAATTGTACTTACACATTTTCTCTATGGGAAAATGCACAATTTCCTAAAGGAAATGTACTCTAATGTACATAATGTAAAAGCCCTCATTGAAATTGCATGAAAAAAAGTCATGTCTTGCTCAAGGTTCTTTGCTTCCTAAGTGCTTTCTGGAAACATAGAAAGCTTTTTATTAGGTTATAATTGTTATTGCTTCTTTAATAATATTTCAATGGAAGCATTTTTACATGGACTGCTTTTGTAGCCGATAATAAGTGATAGCAACAATATGATTGTTAATTTCTAAATTAATTTAATTTCTAAAAGAGTGAAAAATGGCACTCTAGTGAAAAACTACATAAACAAATCCAACACTTTGGTTACAACATTCTTAATCTTAGGTCAAGAGCTTTTGTTTGTGTTTTTATTTTCATTCATTCTACAGCCCCTAAATTCTTGTTTTATGAAGAGATGTACAAATGTAATACATCAAATCATTTATCTCTTGGTAATCCTAGAATCAGAATTTATTTTTGCTATCTGGGCTACACCTGTGAAGCTGAAACAATTGTAACTACCAACCAGGCTATTGCATTAATCTGAGGTCTTTTATTAATGATATGTCTATCAATGCTGCTCTCCCAAAGGGCTAACATTTGCCCATTCTGTAGGCTACTTTAAGAGGGTCTTTTGAGACTATACAAATTCAAGCTAGTTGCACTCTCAAATTGTATGAGTGATTTTTCATGTATCTACTCAAACAAAGCAAACTGTGAAAAAACAGAAGGCATATAGCATTCCTGAAAAGCATGAGTTGGAATACACACAGACCAGAGGGGGGGAGGGAGGGGAGAGAGAGAGAGGGAGGGAGAGCGGGGAGAGGGGGGAGAGAGGGAGGGAGGGAGGGAGAGAGATGTCTTTTTTAAAATGAACTCTGTTCATGTATAGCCCATAAATATAAGCTATTCCATGCAGCCTATAATAAGAGAACTGGTTTTCTGAAATGGTTGTAGCCAAATACATTAGATTAACTGGCTGCCATATTTCAAGTTTGAAACCTACATAACATAAAATGTATTTGGTTTATTTTGGAAAAAAACAAGGCAAGAATCCTATGTGTGTACTTGTACTGTGTGTACTCAGGACAACTGAGTATGATTTAATTTTATTATGTTTTTTATCATTTTGTTCTATCACATCTTTCTATCTATCTATCTATCTATCTATCTATCTATCTATCTATCTATCTATCTATCTATCATCTTCCCATCTCTGCTATCTCTGCTGCCTCTGCCTCTATCTATCTATCTATCTATCTATCTATCTATCTATCTATCTATCTATCTATCTATCTATCATCTTCCCATCTCTGCTATCTCTCCTGTCTCTGTCTCTGTCTCTGCCTCTGCCTCTGCCTCTGCCTCTGCCTCTGCCTCTGCCTGTCTGTCTGTCTGTCTATCTATCTATCTATCCATCTATCTATCTCTCTATGAAGTTAAATTCTATAAATTTTCCCAGGATGCCCAAAGCATGAAGCTATGCCGGTCCAGGAACTGATAGCAAGAAATCCATCCCAATAGAAACAATGGGAGACATGAAAAAGAAATGACTTCCCTCTTCCTTGCTTGTTCACAATGTTGTGATCCTATCAATGCTAGGTCTTCTATTTTAAGATTCTATACCTTAGAACTGCTTTGCCAAGTAGGATATTCCAGAAAATGATACAAAATTTGCATGACAAGAAATTGGAAAGCCACATAAGGCTCATATCAGCCCCGTCAGGGCTGATATGAATAGAAAATTAATTCTATAAGAAATCTAAAAGTAATTTTATTGAGAATGGCTATAAAAGTAGAATTTTGATTGTGTTACACTCCCACCCTTAGGTAGTACCTAAGGCATATGTCTGCCTATTATTGCCAGTCCTGTTTTGCAATACAAAGCACAACTATTCATGCTTAGATACTACCATAGACATGACCTTTATGCATTGTACCAGCATCTTTGCCTTCTGCATTGCATTAACCATCTGGTTCTCTCTGATAATATGGCTTGTATCTGCATGAAAAAGGTGTAGGAGATGTAAGGTTGGCATTTGAACACGGTGAATGAAATGAGATATCTGTACTAGTATCCTTTGGGGGGAGGTATTACCCAATTAATCTTTCTTTTGTTTGGCCTGATATTATATTCAGTTCCCATAAATATTCTAGCAAACAGGAAAGATTACTGGAAATATTCTTTCATGGAAATAGTGCCCTCTGGACAATACCGAAACAATGGAGAAAGGGTAATATTTATTGGCTCATTACAAATTATGGTTATCCACTTTAGTACTACAAAACATTTCTCACTGGGTCACTGGACAGAATCAATGCCATCATTCTCAATATATGTGTTTACTTCTCTTCCCTGCAACTACAGAATATTGTTATGTCAAGCTTCCTAATTGTTCAGAAACAATTTGTAGTGATTTGTTGTGCCACAGAACAAAAAAGATATCTGTTATTTTATAGCTAATTATTCAGGATAGTAAACTTAGTCCTGAAGGCATAGCCTTCAAAATTCATCTGTTGGTCACTGGGATATTAGTATGGGGAATATAACTCAGCTGCATATGATTTTTCCATATATGTTAAAGTTTCAAATGTCTTATGGAATACAGTGGAAAAACCAGATCCAAAAAAAGACACCTAAATAGCTGCATACAGGAAAGCAGATCTTAATGCCATTTGGCCTTGTTGTCTCTCTTTCTATCTCCTGTATACTGTATGTCTCTATGTTGGCGTATGGGATGAGGTTCTAGATCTTCACTAACTTTTGTTTTGTTATATTTTGTTTTGCCACATTGGTTTCTTCTGCAGCCTTTGATTATTTTCTTCACCGCAAATGTTTTAATTGTGCTTAAAGTATCTCTTTTTCAGGAATTCCCACTTAACCATTTCCATGTAGCTTTTCCTTCCATGGAATGATGTTTAGCACTGGTCTCATTTAGGGATGACCTGCCTATCCCAGCACAGTTTCATTGAAAACAAACCCTAACATTCAACCGGCTGCTGTTTTTCATTGAAGCAGGTGTCAACCCTTAAGCTGGCCTGACTGAGGGCATTTTGAGACTTCAGTGCTGACACACTGGAGAAGAGGGACAGGGACAGGGGAATAGAGATAGTTGGGGTGTTGTAGTCAAAACAAAATATTTTCTCTTGGGAACCAAGGACATTCCTGCAGATGGTCGGAAGGAGGGGACTGGACTCACCTAGCAACTGGACAGTATCCTGATTGGAACATGTGACTGATAGTTTTGAGAAAGTGACAACTTTTATTTTTAATTAGGTGAAAACTACAGGAATATTCAGAGTCGGTTTTAACCAGCCTGTGCCAATATGACATATACAAGAAACCTATTCTTTGAGGAACTTGCCTGTCTCAGAGTTTTGTTTGCTATGGGTATGTTTCTTGGAACCTTGACAGCAGGAATGAGCCCTACCCTGTAGTCACCACCATCTACCACCACTTTTTGTTTTAGAAGTTCATCAGTGTAACCATTAACCAGATTACTTGTCTAGAAATACATCTATAGTTCATGTCATGCAAGCTGTCAAGCCCAATGGTCTCTCCCCCTCCGTCTCCCTCTCCCTCTCCGTCCTCCTCCCTCCCTCTCTCTCCCTCCCTCCCTCCCTCCATCTCTCCCTCCCCCCCCCTCTCTCTCTCTCTCTCTTGTGTGTGTGTGTAAGAGAAAGGAAAAGGGGGAAGAGAAATACATGGGAACCAAATTTCTCCCTCACATCCATATAAATAGCTCTTTTTATATGAAAATCACTAGCCCTAATTTTTGTTGTACTTCCTTTTTGAGTGGCATCATCACTGTGATAACCTTGGGGAACACTCATTCGAAAATCTAGATGAGTTGGCTGTTTCTCACGTGTTTGAACCACAAATTTAGATGAATTATTTTGGTAGGGCAGCTTTTATGAGTTAGCATTGTGTTTTAGGTGGTTACGAATTGTTTTACCACCTAGGATCACTATTGTGAGGAGGAAAATAAGTAAATGATAGATAGATAGATAGATAGATAGATAGATAGATAGATAGATAGATAGATAGATAGATAGATAGATAGATGGAAGGAAGGAAAGAGGAAGGAAGGAAAGAGAAAGAAAGAAAGAAAAAGAAAGAAAGAAAGAAAGAAAGAAAGAAAGAAAGAAAGAAAGAAAGAAAGAAAGAAAGAAAGAGGTTGTCTTATTGATAGAGTGATATATTGTTTTTACAAAACAATCGTGTTTTTCAGATTTCCTTCCTATTAATTATTGAGTCTCTGTTTAGGAAAATGGACTGCTGGCTTCCTATGAACTAATTTTATGGCTATGTACATAATGATTAGCATCACTTCTATATCAGTCCTCACAATTCTTTTCCTTTCTGCCATCACTGCATGTTCCTTGATAGTCTTTGCCAAATTGTTGGCACAAAGAAATTTTACTTCCCATCCAGCATAGAATCCAATATTTAAACAAATATGAATGGCGGTTCCTGCAAACCCTTAAAAAGAATATTTCCTCTTGATTAAGAGGAACCTCTGCAATATTATCTCGGCAAGTACTCAGGTTGATTTAAATAAATAAATAAATAAATAAATAAATAAATAAATAAATAAATAAATAAATAAATAAAAACATTAAAGGGGCCTCTCTGACAAATTGATTAATAATACTGAGCCACTGAAGTTCAGCCAAGTGAGCAATTAAACATTCCAAAAAGCAATGAACCTTCAGAGATAATTTATGATAATTTTATGCACAAGAGCTCAGTAGCTTTTTAATTAGATAGAATGATAGTAGTGGGGATTTCTAACAAGGGAGTGTCAGCATGCCATACATCACTGAGATTACTTAAACATTTCAAACATGGTTGATAAATGAAGTTTCTTGAGATTGGGGAGATACAGAAGGTGTTGCAGGGTTGAGAATATTCATCATATCAATTATTGAGAGTGGGTGCACTGACATCCAACTCCCAGCTCATCTTTTACAGTGTTGCAAGATAGACTTGCCTGTTTCCGCATCTCTTGAAAATCTAAGCTCTAACCCTTCCTCTTGCAACTTAATTCTGCTGTCATAGGATGGTACTTCCCCTGTTTCCCTCCTGATGGTCTAGTATCCCATAGGCGCAACATTGAAATGGGGAGAGAGGGGTATTTTCAGCAACTCGTAAGTGGACAGTCCTATATAAGGAATAAAAGGATAAAAGCAGATTAAAAACAGGTACTTGCATATAGCATCAGATCTAAAATCAAGCCGGAGATGTGTATGTGAGAAAAACTCCATTTCCAGTGTCAATTGTTATTAAAAATACAGAATACAGAATATTCAATTTTTTTCAGATCTCTGTGCAACCAGCCAAATGGAGACACTGAGGGAGGAGAGGGTTTTTTTCCCCCTTCATATAATCTGAAAAGCAGACTCCAAGACAATAGTTATAGTTGTGTATGATATGGTTATTCTAGAAACATAGGATAAGGATAAAGATAATTTTATTTCTATACCGCCCCTCTCCTGAAGGACTTGGGGTGGTGTACAGCCAGGTAAAAACACAATACAAATATCACAATTTAAATTTAAAAATTATAAAAAGTATTACATTTAAAGCCAATTAACTAAAAAACCCAAAAATTTAAGAACTCTGAATTTAAAACTCAATTATGAAGCTAGCCCTGCCTGTCGGAAGAGCAGGGTCTTAAGAGCACAGTGGAAAACTCGGAGGTCAGAGATCTTGCGTATGTTCGGGGGCAGTTCATTCCAAAGGGCATGGGCTCCCACAAAGAAGGCTCTCTCCCTGGTGTCTCCAGCCGACATAATTTGGCCGACGGCACCCTGAGGAGTCCCTCTCTGTGGGAGTGGACTGGTCGGTGGGAGGCTATCGGTGGCAGAAGGCAGTCTCGTAGGTACCCAAGTCCTGACCCATGGAGCACTTTAAAGGTGGTAACCAACACCTTGAATCGCACCCGGAAGACCACGGATTAGGATTAGGATTAGGATTGGGATTAGGATTAGGATTAGGATTAGGATTAGGATTAGGATTAGGATTAGGATTAGGATTAGGATTGATAGATAGAATAGAATAGAATAGAATAGAATAGAATAGAATAGAATAGAATAGAATAGAATAGAATAGAATAGAAAATCTCTCCGGGCACGCCAGCCATCGCCCGTTGCTCTTCTCGGTTTCGGTGCACACATGCATGAAGACCAGCTAGAACCGGAACCCCGCACTGGAAATTGGAAGCTCAGTTTCATGGTGCACACATGCACACCAGGAAGCTGCTCTTCCAGTTTCTAATACTTCCCCCCACCACCACGTGCACCCTCCCATTTCAGCACAAAAGGTTCGCCAACACTGGTATAAACTCTTCTTAAAAACATCCAATGATGGAGTGCCCATGATTTCTGGAGGCAAGCTGTTCCACTGGTTAATTGTCCTCACAGGAAGTTTCTCCTTAATTCCAGGTTGCTTCTCTCTTTGATTAGTTTCCAACCATTGTTTCTTGTCCTGCCCTCCAGTACTTTGGAGAATAATTTGACCCCCTCTTCTTTGTGGCAACCCCTCAAGTCCTGGAATACTGCTATCATGTCATCCCTAATTCTTCTTTTCTTTAGACTAGCCAAACCCAAATCCTGTAGCCGTTCTTCTTGAGCCGTGCCCTCAAAACTTTTCTATTCCAGCAAGCCGGGCTGGCGTAGCTCTTTTAATTGTTTTTAATTCGTTGTTTTTTTTTAAAGGGTTTTTTTAATCAATATGGGTCAAACTTGTTTAATATACTTTCAAATTGTTTTAAATTTTATATTTTTATGTTTTTATTTTTGGCTGTACACCGCCCTGAGTCCTTCGGGAGAAGGGCGATATATAAATTTAAATAATAATAATAATAATAATAATAATAATAATAATAATAATAATAATAATAATAGTAGTAGTAGTAGTAGTAGTAGTAGTAGTTGTTGTTGTTGTTGTTGTTGTTGTTGTTGTTGTTGTTGTTGTTATGTTTTAGTCTCCAGGCCTTTCATCATCTTAGAATTTCCAACTCATAACCTACATTTAAGATAAATACATAGGTCCCATAAGCTTGTATTTAAATTTAATCTTAAGGGGTTATATATATTTCACCAATCTGTATGGGCCACTTTAAGCCCATATGCATATTTTATGGAACCAAGAGAAAAGGAAAAAACAAGATTAATTCGTAGGTTGAATCCACCTAGCAAGGCTTCTTAAAACATAGACACCTATGCACCAAGACAAATTCCTTGTGTGTCCAATCACACTTGGCCAATGAAAAAATTCTATTCTATGTGGTACTATTTTAGAGATAATTTATACAAAATCTAATGCATTCATATACCTTTGAAAGTTACTGAAATAAAATTTGCCCTTATGGCTTAGGTATCACTTCTTCTCTTATTGTATCTTTTGCAGAATAGGGAAAAGCATATTGTTTCTGGCTAGGAATCTTGATGGATGCTCTGATGAATTGTGTTCTAGATGTTTTCTGGAAGTCAGTCCAATTGTACTTCTCTATCTGTAGGCTAGGTGCCAACACCTGCCCTGGTTTTTATCATGCTGTATGTGCCAATTGTTTTTGTTTTAAGTAAATAAGGTCACCTCAAGTCAAGTTTCACCTAAGTGACTTTGACATAGACCGATTTCTTGACATGGTCAAATAGAGGCCTCCCATTGGATGAAAATGGGATGCTTTTGTGACTTTAGGACTTTGATTCTAGTCTGCTACCATGAACTTTCCTGGAGATTTCTCATTAAAATACCAACCTAGTATCAATATTACTTACTTTCAAAATCAGCCACCTAATTGATTAGCTTATTTTATCAAATTCTCAAAGAGCAGGCCACACTTTTCTTTCTAAGAGGTCCATGCTATGCATTAAACCTGGAACATAAATAAAACAAAGCAAAGCCTTCCCACATACACAGCTCTCCTGCTCACACAGATGCTGACCAAAAGATACTTCACAGTCTGGTCTAAAGTCAGAGGGAGAAAAATACTAAGCTAGTCTAGAGATAAAGAACTGCATCAGCCAATTTTCATATTTTTTTTCCCTTTACCCTTCTCTCCCTCAAGGTGTGCGTGTATGTATTTGTGTGTGTGTGTGTGTGTGGTAAAGTCTCAGAATCCATACCTCTATTTTATTTCTTCATCATCCTGAATCCTTAATTCAGCTGAAAGGCAAGATGATTGGATGGCTAAATTGATGGATGGAGGAGACAGCACACATAATGATTTAAAGGTTTTTATTTTTGGTCAACAAATCCTATGCATATTCAATTAGACATAAAACCCAATGAATTCAATGGGTTTTATTCCCTGACAGACTATGTAGGACTGGACCCTAAATTGTAGTCCTATGTCCTTCACACACACACACACACACACACACACACACACACACACACACACACACACACAAAGTCTGCCAACATTTAAAAAATATAAAGGGAATTACTGCAAGAATCAATTAGAAAGATGTACATTTTTATATATTATGTAAAATTCCTACTTAATATGTTGTTGTTGTTGTTGTTAGTCGCAGAGTCGTGTCTGACTCATCGCGACCCCATGGACAACATTCCTCCAGGCCTTCCTGTCCTCTATCATCTCCCGGAATCCATTTAAGCTCATGCTGACTGCTTCAGTGACTCCATCCAGCCACCTGATTCTCTGTCGTCCCCTTCTTCTTTTGCCCTCAATCTTTCTCAGCATTAGGCTCTTCACCAGTGAGTCCTTCCTTCTCATTAGGTAGCCAAAGTATTTGAGTTTCATCTTCAGGATCTGGCCTTCTAAAGAGCAGTCAGGGTTGATCTCCTGTAGGACTGACCCGTTTCATCACCTTGCAATCTATATAATATAACCCCTGTTATTTCACATATGGTTTTCCTTGATTTCAGAGTTAAGTTTACAGATCATCTTCAGAAGTCGAGTTAAACTCACAGATGCATGCAGTCCCCTGACCAAAATGCAGGCTCTTCTAGTACACAAAAATAAAGGGATCCAACGGTAGGGGTAGAAAAAAGCCATTCAGTCTGCTTTTCACCAAGGTTGTGAAAAGATTCCAAGAGAAAAGATTCTTGCGTTTCCAAAAACACACTCAATATTTCCAGTTGTGCTCCCTCAATACCATCTAAACAGAGGAGGAATTTAAGCCGAATTCAGGGACATTTGCAATTTCAACTTCTGTGCACTTATCAGCTTTGTTAAAATGTGTTGCATAATTGACACTTCGTTTCTTTTAAACTATGGTGTATTTTAATGATCGTATAAAGAAAAGGATTTGCTGACACAGTCAGGAAACAGATGGTGACCCCCTCCCATAAAATGCTGTAGCTGTGTGCCAATCATTATATTTCACTTACAGTACATGCTACTTAATTACATTCATCAGTCCAGCACATAAAGTCATGTTGCTGTTCCGTTAAAATGTCTTTTAATCTTTTAATTTTACATATATATTTTTTTGCTATTTATTTGGCTTGCTGTTTCGCTCTGTTTCTGTTTTTGTTTTTGCATGCTAGCTATTGATCTATTATGTATCGTCTCTTAGATATTTGAGGAGGAGGTTCTGCACATTCAAGAAGTGTAACTAGAGAGGATTATTCTCTTGGCCCCTGTTGGCTGTGTTTCATTGGATATCTGTACTATGTGTATAGATGCATGCTTTAAATCCAGGAGTATACGACAGTGTGGAGGTTTTGCATACTGATACAAGTAAAGCAATTACATGATACAAGGTTCTATGTATAATGGTTCCTTAGAGATATATGGTAGGGCATGTTTATGGAGATTCTCAGTCATCCAGGTCATGGTTGTTCCAAAAGTGCTTTTTCAAGAGGCAGCTGGACTGTCTTGTTTTTCTTAGAAAACATTTCGCTTCTCATCCAAAAAGCTTCTTCAGCTCTGACTGGATGGTAGAGAATGGAAGGATTTATATTCCTTGCAGACGGCTGGTCATTTGCATTCTTTTAAGAGAGTCGTTGAGGCCACTTGGAGGTTTGTTTGTGTCCTCAGGGTCATTTGAGTAGTGCAAATGGGTGTGGAGCCTTTTGGGAACTGCCAAAAGGGTTCCTGTAGTCTGCAATTTTTCTGGAAATCTGTTCATATTCCTGCACCACATTTGAGGGTGTTGTTGTTGTTGTTGTTGTTGTTGTTGTTGTTGTTGTTGTTATTATTATTATTATTATTATTATTATTATTATTATTATTATTAGTTCAATTTATATGCTGCCTTTCTCCGGAGACTCAGGGTGGCTTACAATGCATTTAGAAAACTGTTGTGTCGGCGCGTTACCATAGCGATGGAAATGCCTGCACCTGATTGGTTGGGATGGGGTTATGCTAAGTGCGGGAGTTACTCGTTTCCTGATTGGTTAATACTGTTCTGTTTGCCAAGTATAAAAAGGCCAACTGTCAGATAGACTGACAGTTCAGTGTTCTACTGTTTTGCTGTTGCCTGAAATAAACCGATGTTACGTTAACATCCTCGCCTCAGTTAATAACTATAATCCAAACACAACAAAAACCATTATAAAAACATTTAAAAATAAAAACATTAAAACCCATTCACACCATTCATGGCCGGATCTCACAAGATCGCAACAGCGAGATCAACGGCCCCGGGCCTGCCGGAAAAGCCAGGTCTTCACTGCTTTTTGGAAGGCCAATAGGATGGGGGTGGTCCGGACCTCAGGAGGTAACTGGTTTCAGAGAGCTGAGGCAGCCACAGAGAAGGCCCTCCCCCGCGGGCCTGCCAGCCGGCATTGTTTAGCTGACAGGACCCGGAGGAGACCAATTCTGTGGGATCTTACCAGTCGCTGGGAGCTATGTGGTAGAAGGCGGTCTCAAAGATAACCTGGCCCTGAGCCATGAAGGGCTTTAAAGGTAATAACCAACACCTTGAATTGTGCCCGGAGACCAATAGGGAGCCAGTGCAGCTTGCGGAGAATTGGTGTAATGTGGGTGTATCTAGGTGTTCATCCCAAACTTCCTGGATGAAAAGTGAAACATCTTCTAAGAAAAACAAGAAAGTCCAGTTGCCTCTTGAAAAAGCACCTTTGGGGCAACCATGACCTGGATGACTGAGAATATCCATAGATATTTAGCTATGCACTTTGGGATGAACACCCTTGAATGGTGTGGGAGTATGAACAGATTTCCAGAAAAAATGTCAGACTACAGAAACTCAGAGGTGGGCTGCACTTACTTTAACAAAGGGTTCGCTGGTTGTGAGCATGCGCCCCTTTGGGAGAGAAAGACAGCTTCAAACATGCTCCTAATCAACTCAGGCAGCTCCAGTGAGTACAGTAGGGACGGCACGGATCACAGCTGGGCCAGCCAACGAGCCAGAAAGTTAGTTATAAATAGAAAGCATAGCACAGGGGGGTGGGGGTGGGCAGGCCCAGCCAGCGATCAGAGCTAAGAGATCGCCCGAACCCTTGCGACCATGCAGCAGCCCACCACTGCAGAAACCCTTTCAGTAAAACCTCAGCTTCCTCAACTACTGGAAGCAAATGGTTATGCCTGTGATGCTTTTGGCTATCTATATTCTGTATCAGTGATTTAATCCACCAATCCTGGATTTGAGAGCCTATTTCCTTTGATGCTTCACAAGCAACAGAATCACTACATCTAATGTATATTAGAGTTTTAAATCGTTTTTATTTGCTTAAATACTCTACATTGTAGAAAGTCTGCATCTTATGTAATATGTCATTTTCATTTCTTGGAAAACTTCTCTGTCATCTCACTTTAGATCTGTAATTCATAATGAAATGACTATGTGCTTGATTTTGTTTAATTCCCATTTCTATTTTTTAAAGAAACATTCTGTATTTGCTGTCCTTACAGGAGATATATTATTCCTTCCTTAGTGACCCAAATAATGTGTAATTGGTTTTCTTTTTATTTAACTATGAATCTGCATCATTACAAATAAACATTAAATGGTATAAAATGAACTAATAAAATAATAAAGGAGAAACTTGACAATCAACACAGAAACACCCTCGATGGCAAAGCAGCATAAATTTGACCAAAGGTTTTAAACCAGAAGTCTACACCCCCACCCCACTACTGAGCCATGGCCTATCCGCAACTGGGCTTTGGGCTGGTGGACACAAACATATCGGCAGCTCAACTCACATGAGTGTGGGTTGGCACACATGTGCATGCAGCGTGTGCATTCACATGTGCACCAGCTGCTGCTTGAGTAAGTCGAGCTACATATATGTCTTTGCGCACTGGCTCACTGCTCATGCGGGCTGATTCCCCTCTCCCCCCACAGCTGGACTGCCAAGCCACAAAGGTTGGGGACTGCTGTTTTAAACAACAAGTTGGTTTTTAACTAACACCAAACGTTAGCTAAACTTGATGCCAGCTGTGACTGGATAGAAAGGAAATTCAATTATTAGAACATCAACACAGGCAATATACTACCTTTGATAGCTACATAGTGGATATCTCACAGAAACAATATTAAAAAGGACAACTTTACTCAGTTGTCTGTCAATTACCAGACAGATACATTAAAAAATCAGGAAATTCATCAACTGTCCATTTCCAAGAATGTAACTACAACCAGTTAAGCACTGGTTAACTAGGCTCATGTTAAAGCCTAGTTAGTGAAATAAAAACAACAAAATGTCGAATCTTTGTGTTTATTATGTGTATGGATATCTGGCCAATAGCCTTATACCAGGACCCTACTGAAGAGGGAAGGGTGGGATTACATGCCTACAGGCTATCCAAATGAACTTGGGGATTTCCTTATATTTGCTCTGATTTAGACAGCAGTTGCACAGAGCCAAGGAGCCAAGGAGTTTTTAAAGGAGTTTTCTGAGCTTGTAGAACCTCAGGATGTGGCTAGAGTTCTCTACAGTATGAGCATTGCCATCTGAAAGTTAGTTCCATGTCTGTTCTGGATCTTTTGGATGTCTAGGTGTTGCAGATATGCAGCTGGATTTGGGAGATGATTAATGTCTCTGTTAATACCCTGAAAGAAGTAGTAGTATGTTCTCTTGAACAAACCATCATTCAACCTGGCTGTATTTCACTACTCCCCCCCCCCACCCCCACGTTTTTAAAGGGAAGGTTATTTTTAAAAAATCAGCTACAGAGAATCCTATAGGAAATTCAGATTTTAGGCCCAATCATGGGACCAAAACAGTATGAATCAGTCTGGTGGATGACCTTCCTTGAGATCTGGAAGCATGGGGAGTTCACCCATTTTGATCCATTAAACTTTTTGATAGCATTTGATACTATCAACCAAGGTATTCTACAAGACTGTCTGCAAGGGTTAAGAGCAGGAGGCACTATTCTGTAGTGGCTGTAGTGGCTTTGCTTTATGTGATGGGTAATTTCCAGTCAATAGTTATATAGAAAGATCAAGTGATCCTGTGGTTGCTTCAGTATGAGATGCCATAGGAATTGGCACCTCATAGGAAACTGTCCCTTCCTATAGGGTATTTAATTCCGACATGGAGTTACTGGGTGAGGACATTATTCATGATACACAGTACTAAATTGCCCACCATGTAATTCTTGAATCAGTTTCTAGAGGTTTTCTAGAGAAACAAACGCATGCCAAACCAAGACAAGATGGAGTTTCTATTTGTTGGGCTTCCAGTAACATCAACTGTGGATAATAAGAGGTTGGTCCCCTCATCTATGGTATTTAACTTCTATTTGGTGCTGATATGGGGACACGGTGGCTCAGTGGCTAAGATGCTGAGCTTGTCAATCAGAAAGGTTGGCAGTTCAGCAGTTCGAATCCCTAGCGCCGCATAACAGAGTGAGCTCCTGTTACTTGCCCCATCTTCTGCCAACCTAGCAGTTCGAAAACATGTAAAAATGCAGGCAGAAAAATAAGGACCACCTTGGTAGGAAGGTAACAGCGTTCTGTGTGTGCCTTCTGCGTTTAGTCATGCCAGCCACATGACCATGGAATTGTCATCAGACAGCAGTGGCTCTCTGGCTTAGAAACGGAGATGAGCACCGTCCCCTAGAGTCAGGGATGACTAGTACGTATGTGTGAGGGGAACCTTTACCTTTACCTTTATGGTGCTGATGCGGGGATTGTTTTCCCATTTTGATTCTCTAAATAACTAGAAGAAGTGGTCATCTAAATCTTCTGCTCCAAGTCGGAACAGAAAGATAAAATCCCAAAAGCATATGCTTTAAAACAGGCTACCCTGAGGTGGTGACTCGCTCCCATCATTCTGTGGGCCTTTGACCTTTAATATGATTATAATGAAAATCATTAGCAGTGGCATCATTATTTCAATTTCAAGGCCACCGAACACTGGGCAGGTTTTTTTTTTTTCCAGAAGTGGTTAGTCATTGCCTACTTCTTATTTGTGTCTGGGTGACAGCCTAAAGTCATGCATTTGTTTCTGTGCCTAAGGCCTAAGACTAACAACTCATGATCCCCCACTTTCCAACCTGATGCCTTTAACCATAATACCAAACTGCCTTTCTTATTGTCATTACTATTGTAATTTAACTAATATGGGTTTGGGATTATTTTGTTTATTTCCCCATGCATTGTCAAGACTCCATTTTGATTGGAGTATTATATAAACACTATGAAATAAATAAAGGAAAACCTAATTAACTAACCAGGATGACCCTTCCTCTTTGTTTGATGCATATTGTAACAGGAAATTCTGAAACAGAGACTATTTGCTGTGGGGGTTTTTTATATATATTTATTCCTTTGCTGATGTTATTACTGTTGTTGAGCGGAATGAAAATCATAGTTTGATTAAAGAAAAACTCTAGAATGACAGTGGAGAGAACAAAGAAAACAGAGTGGTGCAGGAGAAAAAGGAAAGACAAAGCAAAAAGTGGCAACCAGATAAAAATACATTTGCACATATAAAGCTGTTCTAATGAGAGGCAAATTGATTTGACATTCGGTGGCAGTTTCAAGCCAAGAAAAGCAAAGCAGCCTAGAAAAGGCCCAGCTCATTGTTTATGGAGTGTCATACCACATCATCTGTGAGACCAATAACAGAGATGGGGAGACCTTTAAAAGGGGGGAATATGCAGAGGGTGATTGTATGGCTACCATGGATGTCAGAACCAATAGGCAATCTAGGAGCTGTTTCTTACACTGAGATTCTCTTTGTCAGATGATCTGGAGACTCTTCTGCAGATTATTAAGCATTAAACAGCTTTTGTCAATTGCTGGAGATAAAGAAAGCCCAGTAAGGAAGCAGGAAGACAGCACCTACTGCTGGGAAAATACATCACATCATTAATGCTTACGAGTCTTCTCTTATTTCTATAGTATATTCAAATAGCAAAAAGAAAACAGCTCTATGTTTGGTCCCAGATACAGAGCACAGGTCTCTAATGAATAACCATCACAATGTTGGTCACTTTTTTCCTGTAGAAATGTTCTGTTTATATAGTTATTCAAAAGCAAGAATAATGAAATCACAGCATTTCATATTTTGTGGTTTAGTTTATCTTTACCAAAGAAGATGTTCCTTCAGATGCTAGACCAATCATACATTGACTAGATAGCCATAAGGAAGTCACTCTGATGTAGGAGTCATTCAGATGACCAGCTTTACTGTGATTACAACTTATATCTCTCACATGTTTGTGCCAGTGCTGAAAGTTGAGAGCTGTTAACAGGGATAGGCAATTTGTATTGCCTAACATATGGAACCACAACTCCCAGGAAATCAGCATTGAGCCTAGCATCAGAAGTCTAGTTCAGTTATTTAGTACCTCTGGAAGGCAAAATATTCCTCCATTATAGGTTATGTGGAAATATAGTGCTACTACTTCTATTAACTGCTTTTAGAAGAAGAATGAATAGAAAAATGAAGTCCTTTATACCCGCTCAAAATATCCATGTTTGTACTGGTAAACATTAGCAAAACATTTTCTTTTATGTTGGCAACAGATGTTGCCCATTCGTCCAAGTGGAGATAGGCAACATATGGACTTTCATCAGCTCCAGCCAGCATCACCAATGCTTACAGATGAGGGGAGTTGCAATCCAGCAACATCTGGAATGATGCAGGTGTTAGGTCATTGTATGCAGCGATAATGGTTTCAAGGATTCCTATTGCCATATTATGAAATTCCTGAGAACTTGTCATTAATATTTTGCACTTTATCCATCTGAAAACACATAGTACAGAATGAGGATTTTTCCCCTTAAGTGTCAACATGTGCCAGCATGAATTTAAAGAAGTTAAATGAAACTTTAAAGGCTTTTAAAGTTCACAAAAAATGTAAAGAATATATGTGTGTACTAAAAGTGTCTCTTTCTGCCTTCTAGCTATGTGTTCAGTCTGGATATTGTGTTGTTGATATTAGACACTGATATGAACATTTCCATTTGGATATCAGGAAGAAAATCTTTTTCTTTCCTCAGGGAAATTGTCAACCATTTTCTGCCTCTTGGGTCTCAATTCTCTCATGACTCACATGGATAGAATTGTGGATTAGCTTTGAATCATCTGCAATGCATTCCAAATCGTATTTTACATTTTCTATCCAGTATGTATTAGAGTTTAAGGAGCTGAGCTGCATCAAAGTTATGGAAGTAATAACACAAGGAATCACAATGAAATCACCAAAGGTGTCATATAAAATAGGTAATTTGGCAGGTATCAGACTGAGAAGCGGGAAGAAAGAAGATGCGTGAAACAAATAAATATCCAGACTCAATCCAATTTCAGTTCAGATCAATTTGACTCTCAGATTTCTGAACTTTAAACACATGAATGTAGAATAGTGTGATGTAGCTCTGCAGATGAATCCTACAGAAATACATTTTGCTAAAATCAGTGGAAATTACTCCAATTTACATTCCTACCAGTACCAGCTGCAAAAGATGCCAGCATGTTGTTATTTTACTGTCACAGCTCATGGTGGATTATACGCAAAACAAAGAGGTAGTGGCTTTAGACCTTCATTTTAACACTCCATTTTTTTTTCAGCCAATGGGCGAATGCATACACTTTGCAATATGTTTTGTCAGTTCTGTATTTATTATTCATGCATTTATTACTAGCATTTCCATGCTGCTCCACCCTAACTAGCTCTGAATGGCATACAATATGAATAAAATTAAAAACAGAAAACAAATACACAATGATTGGGAGCCATGCAGAGTTAGCTATAAGATGGGTACCTATATAAATACTTTAAGTGTTTTAAATAAATAAAATAATAATAGCACTATCCACCAGGGGCAAGCCTGAGCTCAATGTCTCCCAAATGTTCTACAAAAAGCCATGTTTTCCCATCAGGGAGGGAGTGATTCATATGTACAAAGCAAACTGTTCCATTAAAAGAGGAAGCAACACTGAGAAGGCCTGACATTGAGAAGGCCCATTCATTGAGAGGATCTGACCACTGAGAAAGGATACTCAACACTGAGAAGACATGAGAGGTGATGTGTAATGGGATGTGTGAATGAACTTGGGGGATGAAGGGAAGAGATGCTGCCTAGGAAACAATCAGACAAGAGACAGAAGAGCCCTCACTATATCTTAACAATCAAGGAAAAAATGTTAGGAAGGACCTGGCATAATGGATCAAGAAGTTAAGAGTGGCAACAGGAATTTTATACCTTCAGACTTGCAAGATTCATTTAATATAGCCTTGTAATAAAGTAAAATTAGCTCATCTAGTTGTGTTTCATTTCTGCTTTACCTTGGAGAGCTGACAAGATGGGATTTCTATTTTTTGATCCTTGCAATTGTTTGCACAAGTAAAAAGTATGTGTGTGTATGTGTGTGCGGGTATATTTATATTCCTTGATTCAAGCCTGACATGGGCCTTTGCAGTTGTTCATGAAGTTATCTGTCAAAAGTATGGAACTGATTTCAAACCAGTTTCTTCAGGAGAGAGAGTGGGGAGGGAGGGAGAGAGAGGGAGGGAGGGAGAGGGATAGAGAGAGAAAGAGGGAGGGAGAGGGATAGAGAGAGATAGTAAAGGAATTTACTATTTTATTTGGGCCAATGTGTTTCAGGGATATTTCTGGAACATGTGGATATATGCCCTAGAAAGGTATCGGTATAAAATACAAAATTATTTATATTAAGGTTGAAAGGGTAGTAGTAGGGATAGGGCCACTGACTGAATCATGCTTTTTGTACTCTCCTATTGGTTAGCTGGAGGAACTCTGATCACATATGTGCTGTCAGCATTTCCAGTCAAACTGAAATGAGGATGATTACCTATCAGCACTGAGGAAGTAGGAAGAGGTGAAAGAGACTGCAGGCTGAAATATCCTTAGCCTTCTTTCCAGTTTCTGAACAGATCTACATGGAGATTAGCTAATGTCAAGTAGTGATTATTTAAGCAGCAGAGAAAATGCAAAACATGATATAGCTTTGGCTCCGAGTATTATAAAATTCATAGAATAAGGTCCAAATACACAGTTGCATTTTCAAGATTTGCATCCCATGTGCTTAAGCACCAAAATACACCGGTTGGTATTGCTGTTCTGTGTTTACATTTTCTGGGCAGTACTAATCATACAATTAGAAAGCTAGAAGCAAACACTGATACTAACTTTGAGTAATTTTCAAAGTTATTACAGATTAATCTCTTTATGATCTGATCTATATATAATTTTCCAGATATCAGTGTTATGATGATTTGTATGAATTCTGCAGATCCTTCACACACATACACACACACTTTATTTTTTAAAATTAAGGGCAAAACTTGCTCTGATCTCTTTTTAGGGAAAGATAAGGATAAGATTTGTTCTCTTCTTGCCATCTGGCATATCAAAATTGATAAGAATCCTGTATAAAATGATGCCTCAGTAGTCACATTCCAGAAAGATAACATCATCTTGTGATGATATCAGCCATCATTACTATTTTAGTAAAACCAAATGGAATGCATTTTTCTCCTTCAACTTCTTTAACAAATCACCTATTGCATTTTACTTGGTGAGACAGACAACCCTTACCAGTTTGTCCTCCTATAAATTGTATATGCATTGTGGCAAGGCACCTCTGTAATGGCAGCCATTTTGACAGGGTATTCAAGACGTGCTTTCAGAATTGCAATGTCCTCCCAAATTGCCAACACTTGTTTAGACAATCTTCTTCTCCAACTAACCCATTAACACGAACAAATTAAGAATGCCTAAAAGAACATCATCCTTAGGAACACTTGGGATCATCTTGAAATCAACTGGTGAACTCTACTGAAGGAATATCATGTAGAGTAGCAATGAAAAATTGTATATTCTGTTTTATAGGATGATCATTCACCAGGCTTTGGTTAAATATAAGGAACTCCTGCATATAGAGTTTCAGCAAATGAATAAAAATACTTCTAAGTCTCTCTCCATAACTTATTTCTATAAATGCTGTAATAGTAAATAACTATAACCCTAGAACTCTGGAGCTATGGTTCTTTAAAGCTTGAACCTTACTGTTAGATTTTGTAGGAAACAAAGATGATAGATACCATCTCTGGTTATTGTACCCATCTGTTACATTTAGACAGATACAAAACTATTCATTTAGAAAAGAAATTAAATGCATAGGTATCACATGGGGAATACTTGATTGCTGATAATATATTGTTGTCAAAAAAATGACATGGGTGGATCTATACAAACATCAGGTGCTGAGCTCAATTCAAGGGAGACCTGACTCTACACCCTACGTAGGATTTTTAATAACTTTGGCAGGTGCTTTCATGTTTATTTTATGCTGTGTTTACATTATTATTCAAAACATTTTCTGTAATCTTAATATATATAAATTGCACTGATAAATCTTGATTTTAAAGGACAGCATACAATTTATCTTTTTTTAAAAAAAAAAAGTATTTTGAATGTCACAGTGACCTGACTACATAGAAATGAAATAGATTAGTTCTAAGTTTAATTTACACAAAGTTTAGTTTTATATTCCTCCTACTGCTGCATTGGTCTTTCAAAATTGTGCATAATGAGACAATTGAAAGAAGAAAATCAGCTTAAGCAATTTAAATATTAGGCAATTATGTTACCAATAATTTGATAATGATGTTCCATTATCTTTATAGATACATTTCAGAAAAAACAATATGGGCAAAATAATTTTAGGCTCCTGTGTTGCACCTTTGGCAACCTGTATTACAAATGTTACTCTCATATGACCCTCTAGAAGGAGAACCATGTTATGGTTCTATAGTAGCAAGAAATCAGAAGGAGCCCCATCAGATGAACAGAGCAGCTAGATCCTACATTAGATGCACCTCAAAAAAGCTTCTCTTTTCATGAAATTTGTTCGTTGGAAAAGTGCTACCGGCTTTTAATCACAGTGTTTTCCTAGCAGTTAATTCTCTTTGCAGAGCTTATCATCAAAATGCTTTTCTTAGGGTCAGAAGCAGGTATAAATAATTCCTCAACTTATAAAAGAGCAATAAATACGGCTAACTTTTAACAACTCTTGGTAGTGTGCTTAATTTCAAAATGTTGCTGTTTGGGGGATGAAAATATCTGTGACTTCTTGTCAAAGACAAATAAGGAATATTCCTAAATTGGGAAACATATTCTTTTTAAAGATCTGAGCCATGTAAGCAGAAGTAAATAATACTGGAGCAATAATTACATGGCATTGAACAGTTTAATGGATGCCTTTCTGAATGCGTGGCATTTGTTTTGTTTTATTGTTGTTTTGAGTTTGCACTTAAAAAAGAAATGATGTGAGCTAATAACAGAGGACAGGCTAGTTTAGTTATAACTTCCCCATAATTACTACAAACCAAATGCAAATTAGACTATAGGGTCTGTTCAATGTACATTTCTGTGCTTGCCAAATCATGTTTGGCAGTGTGGTCAAGCAATAACAGATGCACACTATGCCTAGTTTTCTTGGGCTTTTCAATAATTAGGAAAACTATGTATTATAATAAACCACATCCCTTTGGCTGAGGGTTGGATGCAAATTACATACTAATTCACTTCCAAATTTTTGGAAACACACCAGAAGAGATTAAAATTGAAGGATTATTCCATTTGCCCCCCCCCCCAAAAAAAACCAGGATTTTAAACTGGGGGAAAAAAAACCCTACATTTTAACTGGAGTTTGTACAGTATGATTAATCAACATGCATGTTATTTTTACCTGTTTCCAATTAATCAATAAATAAAAGATAGGGAGACAATTGAAAACAATTTATATTTACAGATCTCCATTATTGCTGTACTAAATGATCACTTCCTTACCTTCTAGTTTGCAAAGAACTAGTCTTCTTAACTATGGTAAATACATCGAATTATTGTGATATTATTAGTTAATTTACAGTTGGAAAACTTATTAGTATAGAATATCAGAGGTAAAAGGGTCCTTGACTGGAGGTCTTCCAGCCCAACCTCTGCTCAAGCAGGAGACATTGAGAACAGTTCAATTATCTAATACTAGGTGCGTTGAATACCTTATTAATTTAGATGTCTATCATGTAATCTGAAAGTTTCTTGAGAAGAAATAAACAGTGAAAAGAAAGGAAGGAAGGGAAGGAAGGAAGGAAGGAAGGAAGGAAGGAAGGAAGGAAGGAAGGAAGGAAGGAAGGAAGGAATTCTAGGTACATTTTCTGGAATGGAAAAAAACCAAACTAAATCCTTTTTGGTTTCTCAGTAGTTGATTAGACAACTACCGGTAGTAATACTTATATCTCAGTTAAAAATCCATTTTAGTTCATTTGCTTAGGGACTCAATATCCCTCATTTTATAAGACTATTTCCTTGTAAGGATGAATATTTTTCAAACTGAATGAGGAATTTTTTACATATCAGTTTCTCAGTATGAGTAGACTACGATTAGTTTTTGCTCTAAGGCTTAGAAGAAAAGATAAAAGCAGAACCAACTTGACTTAATGGAAGTAAATGAAACTTATTAACAATTGAAATGTACTTAACAGAAATACTTTGAAAAGGGCAATAAATAAAATAAATTATTAGCTTACAAGTTATGTAAGGAAGGAACAAAATTATTGTTATTGTTATTTGGGATGGAACTAAATATTCTTCTGTAATGATGGATAAGATGCAGCAATTTGTTAATTAGTATTTGAACTTACACAATGCACAGGAATCTAAGAATTGAAGAATATTTGAACAGAATATTATTCCGATACAAAATGTATAGATCAACAAGAGGTTCTCAGTAACCTATGTGCTATTTAATCTTCCTAAAATTGGTAAAATTACATTTGGATCACTTTCTGTGCATAGAAGATTTAATTAAAAATACTTTCTAAACTAAACTCATTGTCATTGCTCTGTGTTGTATGTGAACCAATACTTTTCAGAAAACACTTCAACCAGTAATATAAATTCTTCGTGTGAAAGGGAGTTAAATAGATGTCATATGTTGAGAGCACCAATGAATTTTGCCAACAAAACTGTGGCAACTGAAAATACCAATGCTGAAATCTATGCCATCACTTTGTGAATTTAGATAAAGATTTTGCTTTATTTTAGAAAAATAAATTATTAACATATTTCCATTCACTTCTCGAAGTGCCAAGCACAGAATGAGCCTATCAACTTGAATAGGCTAGAATAACAGAGTTGGAAGGGACCTTGGAGGTCTTCTAGTCCAACCCCCTGCTTAGGCAGGAAACCACTTCAAATGGTTATCCAACCTCTTCTTAAAAACTTCCAGTGTTGGAGCATTCACAACTTCTGGAGGCAAGTTGTTACACTGATTAATTGTTCTAACTGTCAGGAAATATCTCCTTAGTTCTAAATTGTTTCTCTCCTTGATTAATTTCCACCCATTGCTTCTTGTCCTGCCCTCAGGTGCTTTGGAGAATAGCTTGAGTGCCTCTTCTTTGTGGCAGCCTCTCAAATATTGGAACACTGCTATCATGTCTCCCCTAGTCCTTCTTTGCATTAAACAAGCACAGAATGAGCCTATAACTTGTTCAGAGTTTTGTCTTTATTTTCTTTCATTGCAGTCAGTGTATTCTTCTTTTCAGACTGGAAACCACATATTCTCTGCATTTTTATTTTTGTTTATTAAGAAACAAATATAACAAAGATATATGCTAATGCAAGTCTATGCTCCCCTTGAGAGGTGGGAATAGCAACAATAACAAATACATGGGAAGAGGATATCACATTGCTGGCTCTGGGCTAGGATGTATATCATGTTGTTACAGGAAAAACCTGTTTTTGTTAATTGTTCAGAAAATCCCTCTGTGAGAGATGAGATTAAACATAAATATGATAAGGCAGATTAAATGAGGGGGGGAAGCCCTTTAATTGCACACTGGTGAGGTCTAGTTTAATGTAACTAGGAGAAAAAAATGGAGACACAATTAAACGTATAGAGTTTATTTTAGACATTTTTGCAGCAGTAAAAAGCAAAGTATAGAAAATCATGAGGGCTTTAAAGAACAGATCTCTACCAGTCAGTGGTGGGATTCAAGTAATTTAACAACCGGTTCTCTGCCCTAATGATTTCTTCCAAAAACCAGTTTGCCAAACTGCTCAGAAAGTTAACAACCGGTTCTCCCGAAGTGGCGCGAACTGGCTGAATCCCACCACTGCTACCAGTGTATGCTGAATTTTTATTGTTTGAATCAAAGGACAATTTTGAATCAAAGGACAATTAGAACAATTAATCAGTGGAACAACTTGCCTTCAGAAGTTGTGAATGCTCCAACATTGGAAGTTTTTCAGAAGAGATTAGATAACCATTTGTCTGAAATGGTATAGGATTTCCTGCCTAAGCAGGGGGTTGGTCTAGAAGGAACCTCCTAGGTCCCTTCTAACTCTATTATTCTGCTATTCTGTTACAACACAGCACCTTTTCTGCTCTAACTGCAGATGCCAGGCCCTCTAGATGAAGGCTGAAAAAAATCAGAACAATCACTAGATGGCTGTAAAGGTTATAATTCTTTCTCTCACCCTTTGCTGCTATTTACTGGCCATCCAGATTTTTGCACCCCAAATCTGGTAGTCCTAACAAAAGCCAACCGGCAATGAAATGTTATTTTGAGGCTGGTGATGAGACATCACACTGCATCCGAGGACAGCAGATATGTGGCATACTGCCTGGAATATACAGTTCAGTCCTTCAAAATAGGGAGAAAGCCAAAATGTTCCCACTGCTGCTTATTTCAATAGCTAACTTTTCCTCTCTGAAGCAACTGACAAAGCAAGAGTTCATCAGGATTTATTCCTAGGATATAGGGTTGTAGTTCAACTTGATTAACTAGATATTTCAGCACAAATTATCTTCTGCTACTTTAATTTCTAATTGTAGATGTAATAGTTTAAGTTTTGTTTGTGAATATATCATCATCATCCTTTAACAAATGCATGGTGTGATTTTCTGCTCTTATAGTAGCTTTTGGGTTAAGTACCTTAAACTGAGCCCCAAAAGTTTATTTAGAAAGTTTAAGATTAACATAATCAAACCCATTTTGGCTATTCTCCTAGATCAGGGGTGTCAAACTCGCATCGTCACTGCATCGTCACATGACGTCTCATGACTTTTTTCCCCTTCACTGGCTTGGCCAGCGTGTAACACATCCGGCTCGCAGGCCACAAATTTTATAGTCCTGCCCTAGATAAAGGTTGGTCGTTTGAGAAAAAGTCTAGAACTATTTTTTTTTTTTAAAAAAAAAACTCTCTCCAAATCTACATTGATAAATTTTATACTGCATTTTCAAGAGGTTGCATTTATCTAGCAATTTTTACAACATCCTCTCAGATGCTTTAAATTAGTATTTTCCAAACTTGGCAACTTTAAGATGTATGGACTTCAGCTCCCAGAATTCCCCAGCCAGCTTTCCCAGAATTCTAGGCGTCTACACATCTTAAAGTTCCTGAGTTTGAAAAGCATTGCTTTAGATTCTCCCTAGACAGAATATGAGATGAGAGAGATTTCCATAAGGCCACATTATGAGGAGACATTTGAAGTATTTTGTAGTTTTGGCTGTTTACCCCCTTGCAAATTTCATCAGTGCAGAATTTCCTGATGATGCTGATGTTTCTCCTCAATCACTCATTCTCACCACATGGTTATAATCATGGAAGATAATTCTGCTGAAGAATTCCATTGAACCCAAAAACTTGCCTGCTCTTTTGTGGCATGTGGGTTGATCTTAGAAAATTGTGGATTTTGGAGGTTTTGTTCTACTGAACCAATGAAAGCTTTTAATATATTCTCATAATTGAAGAAATAAAAAGAATGTACCTCATAGTTTAATAATAAAATATTCATCTAAGGCTGTGTTTCTCAACCTCGGCTCCTTGGAGATGTGTGTCCTTCAATTCCCAAGTTGGATGACTGGATTAAGTCTGTTTTACTCTAACTTTCAAATGTATTTCAGCTATTGGCATATTCTCAGGGAGACCATACAATCTAGGTTCCTTGAAGTACTAAAATACAATCTCTTTTAATGTCAGTTAATGATTATGTAGCCAGTTACAAAAGAGACTTTAATTTATATAAGTTCCTAGTGGGTAAACATAATGGTCTACAGGGAAAGATTGCAACCAAGTGGGAGGAAAATTTAAATTTAAATGACTCATTGGAGAAATGGAGTAACATTTGTGAGCAACCTACAGCAATATCAATTAATGAAAGACACGGATGGATTCTTCTTAAGTGTATTTCACTGGGGAGGGGGACCTTTTCCAGAGATCTCAATCCAATACGATTCATATTATCAAATTAAGGTTCAGATGTTTCACAGTGGTGGGCAACTGTTAATCAATTTACCTTGTCACAATCTGCAGGCTAATTGGGTTAACATGAAGTCCAGTATTTGTAGGTGTGATTTTATGTTACATAAATGAAGGAGAGAACATTACTCCCCTTTTATGTCTACTCTAGATTTTGAGTACAATGCTGATTTGGAGATTGTTTCTCTATTTATTATTATAAATAAAACTGTTAAAAAATGATTCAAGTTTTTAACTAATGTCCAGTTCAAAAATTCAACATATCCACGATTCTTTTTTGATTCCTGGTAACTTGTGCATGCATATATCCAAAGTCATGTTGCGCTTACCCCAATGAATCAAATTCGAAGTGTATTGGAATGTCAACTCCTGAATTCCAAGTGGTGGGGATTCTCAAGGATGATGTCAGTTGGTTATTTTGGAACTTTCCTAGTTGAAAACCAATTTGACCAATCTTTAAATTTTGCAAGTTTTGAGATTTAGTAAAGTTTCAGTTTACTAAGTTGAGTTAGAAGTAGAATTGATCTTACAACATACTATTTCCATTGTTACAGATATGTATGAGGCATTTGAATTTATATTTTCTCTCATTATAATATTATTTTTTTCCAGCAGTCAATTAATTACAAGGATTCTCAAGATACATGAGTGCAGTGTGATGGGCTCATAGACTAATTTTATGCAAGTTGTAGTCCAAATAGATGCAATCAGCAGAGAAACTAAATCTTTAAGCAACCTTCAAGTTTGCTTGGGATATTTGAAAACTTGTTACCATTCTCATTAATATAATTATATGTGTTCACAAAAATATATGTAGCTTGTAATAAACTCATTGCCAGAGCCATGAATATGTAGAAATGTAACATTACTCCATAATTTAAGACCCCTTAACACATCCTTTTAAACTATAACTTGCAATACTGATTATGTGCCTCAAAGATAGACCTTCTCTAGGATGATTTGGCTGTTCAGTTCTTTCAAGGTGTAGAACAACTCACTGCAAACAACTTGCTCTGTCCAACTTGCTGTGGGACAAGTTGCCATAGGACAAGAGTTACACTAATATCAAAGAGATGGTGAAATACAATAATTAAAGAAAGGATGTCAAAGGAGGGACAAAATGAAATGCAAATGGCAAAAAATAAAATATTTTTTTAATTATTTAAAATAATTAAATTGAATTATCCCATGGCAAGTTGGCCATGGCGAATTGTCCCATTCCGGTTCTTTCAATGGTGCACCGAATACTGCTGTGATTTAGAATCTGTAGCATAGGACTCATTTGTAATGTTTAATTAGTAATCCATTTGTGACCATTCTTTATGCTATAATATAGAAGATACAACATACTTGTGTGGATCTAATCAATGCTTCAGGTTCATTTTATAGCTTTCCTATTTTCACAAAAAAATAAGTTATTTTTTCTCACAGCTTGTAGCACCTTTTCTGTGTTTCATAAGATATTCCAAGAACATATTTTCCTGAAAGAAAGCAATATTAAAAGAATGTGATAGAGTACAACATGTAGAAAACAATAGTCAGAACGTGAATCACATTGTCATAGTCATCAGTCAACAGTCAACATAATGTCATCAGGACTTTCTTTTATCAAACTCTGTAAGCCCCCCTGAACTGATTGAAAGAAATGAGTTTACTTGAGCATATAAATGTATGTGGGGTGCTTTTTGTCTTGCCCAGAAATTTCAGTTGGTGTGGAACTGGGCAGTCATCATGGTCTCAGGCAGAACCCAAAAAGGCACATGTAATTTATACTGTCTGCCAGTTTATTTCTTGGGGAATATAAAATGGACCTGTAACTTTGGCAGTTTAGGTTCAGGATGCGTGGGAGAATACCACTTTCCATATAATTTCTCCTGCCAAATAAATTTCACCTGTAAGGGTGAAAAACTATAGTTATACATCATAAATATATTTCAGTTAAAATTAAAGAAGTTAAAGTTAAGTTAAAGTTAGTTTGATGTAATACTTCAGGCACCAAAACTGAGAGACCATGAGTTCTACTCCCACTTTAGGTATGAAAGCTAGCTGGGTGATTTAGCTGGGCCAGTTACTCTTTTTCAGCTTATCTCATCTTACTGTGTTGTTGTGTGGAAAATAGAAAGAGGAAGGAGTATTTTATAAATTGAAAGGTAAAGGTAAAGGTTTCACCTGTCATGTCTGACTCTAGGAGGTGGTGTTAAACTCTGTTTCTTAGCTGAGGGAGTCAGCATTGCCCAAACACATTTCCATGATCATGTGCCAGCATGACTATACACTGAGGCACACAGAACACTGTTACCTTCCCACTGAAGTAGTACCTATTTATCTACTTGCATTTGCATGCTTTCAAATAGCTAAGCGAACATGAGTTTTGGCAAGTAATGAGAGCTCACCCTGTTGTGAGCCACTCGAACCTGGGCTGGCAGCTTTCCAGCTGAGCCATCGTGCCCCCTGAGTTACAGTATTTATAAAAAATAATAAAGGAGAAATATAAATAAAATAAATAATGTACAATTTAATTTTCCTGTATTGTTCCTTGAAGGCACTATAGTAAGCTGGGCAGGTGTACTATATAGTCTTCAACACAAAATGTGAGAAAATCCTAAGAAAATGCTAAGAAAAGTTTCTGGTTGAAGAAGGGTTAATTTAAAACTGAGCAGACTCCATTTCATACTGTGTTTTTTAAAAAAGAAAAGCTGTTTTTTTTATTGCATATCAAGGATTGCCCTTCTGCTCCAACAACTGAGCCAAGACTCAATTCCCAAATACTAGGATGGCTTCTGTTAATTAAATAGTTTATCCATGATGAGTTGTTGACATTGAGATGATTTGTGTTAAATAGTTTTAAGTTTTTTTAAAGGCATTAATAGACTAATAGATACAATGTTTGTTCATGTTCAGGATATGGCTTTCGTACATTTTTCAGTCTTACTTTTAATTCAGATTTCAAAGTATGCAAAACACTAGAGCCATAGGCAACAAAAATTAAATATTTTGAAATCTTGTAGCTTTTAATTAGACAGACTAACATTCTAGCAGTTTTAGGTATCACTGTGAATTTATTTTCAACCTGCACTGTTATCTAAAAGTATCCCTTTCTCATGCCAAAGGTGTCCAGCCACACCTATATCTTCCTGTCAGTTTTCCTCATATGTTGCAGATTGCTTCTTCATTACAAATTTGTTCATTATCCAAACCTATTCAGTTTTCCATCAACATTTCTGGCAGAGTTGAAACACACATACAATGTTTAAGCAATTTTTCAGCAGTGTGAAAAATAGCACATATTCCATTATATTGCCCTTTTTTGTTCTGCCTTTCTGTCAAATTCATTTGTTCTCAATGGCATCATTATTTATTCAGATCAGATTGATTATCTTTGTGATTATATGAGCTATGTCTAGGCAGGATCCAAGAAGAATTGTAGCATTCTAAATTGCCTTCAGCAATGCTTTTGTATGTAGCATCAAATACCACAATATAATTCAACACGTGAGTCCTGTTTAGATGGGAGAAGTCATGTGATTAATTCTGGATGAAAAAAGCAAAGCTGCTGAAGAAGCAATGGCACCAAACAAGATCGAAAATACTGAAAATATTATATTGATTAATTGTGTGTTATAAATTAATATCAACTCTTACCAACCACATATTTGATATCTTCTCTGATATTTTCTGTTCCCAACCTGTCCTCCAGGTCTTCTAAAGGTGGAACCATTGTGATTGTGGTTAAGTTCATACATCTTGCTCCAGGATGTTCCCTTCTTTTACCCTCATCTTTTTCAGCATTATAGACTACTATAATGTAGAGCTACATTTTGCATAATAAATTCTGGAAATTTATTCCAAATTCTAGATTGATTTCTGGAGTACTTAGTGCTCTTTAAGCTTGGTTGTGTTCTTGCAGATGTTTTATTACCCAACTAGTGAGTTTAGCATCCACTCCACCTTTACATAAAGTTTTGGTGAGGGTGGGATTTTTTCTTTGATAGGTATTGTTTTCCACTTATTGGTTGTCTGGTGGTAATCCCTGCTTATCTGTGTGTTGGCTACTGGAGATGTGTTCTGGTCTTTTTGTTTCCTTTTTAGATTTTTTTATTATCTCTTTTGAATGATATGTAAATGTGGTTTATCTCTGTGTCTATTGATGGCTGATGAGTCTGAGTGCCATGTTTTTAACATCCGTAACATTTTAAAATCTAGCTTCTTCTAGGATGCTCACAGTTTCTCAGTTGAAACTATGGTTGAGTCTACCCATATGTTTTGAGATTAAGGATTTGTCATTGGGTCTTCTGTGATGGAATGTGCACCTGGAAAAGCTTGAGGAGTTTTGCCCATTTTTCCTAGAGAGAGAGAGAGAGACCCAGAGATTGTGCAGTTTTGACTGGAGAGGGGAGTGGGAAGCAGTTCAGGATAGTCACACCCTAGAATCTCTTAGGATATATCTAGTAGGTTAGAAAGGTGTAGCCTTAGTTTGGCAAGATTCTGACATTAGGTGCAAATGAGGGGTCTCTTGGTTTACTTTAGATATTTTGAAGGAATTTGATTTATGGGCTATAGTGATCTCGTGTGGTTATATTAATCTTCGGGTTATTTCTGAGATGTTTCTGATGTGAAGCAATGTTATACTTTCCATAGCTTGTATTCATTGTGCTGTAGTGAATTGCATGAGTATCCATTTTGTTAGAAAACATTATATAATAAGTCTGTTTCTTTTTAAATTATAATTTACCATACAATATAAAATGATTGCATAATTTTACTTACTTCCCTATTTTCACTTGCCAAGGAGGTCTACTGGACATTTAATTCCCATTTTCTCTATTCTTCTACTTATTCTTTGCTTTCCTCTTTTCTTCCCAATGCTATTTTCCTAATTTGTATTCTTTCACAAGTCATTTGCTGTCTTAATTTGAATTTCCTTCTTTCTCCACTTAAGTTTTTTTGTCATCATTATTTCCAATCCTTCTTCTTCTCCTTCGTTCACAAACTGACTTCCAGTTTCCTCTGGCATATCAGTGTGTACCCTGATCTTGCAGAGATTTAACTTCTCAAAAATGTTTTAAATAATTTGTACATAGAAAAAACACTTGCATATGTGCTTCTCTGGGTTCAAAGGGATGTCAATCATCAGGCTGAAAATATAAGCAGATTGCCAGCGTGGGTTGGAAAGGAATTTCCCCTCACAGATTTATCTAAGATAGGAAATTAACTGATCAGTTGGGTCAGGCCCACGGCTTTACCTAAGTAAAGATTGGGAGTTCAATCCATTGATGAAAAAGATTTGAACAGCCAGACAGCTACAATTTGTTTGAAAGATGATTTCCCAAATTTATGCCACTTCATAATCAATCATTTTCCAATGTAATTCTGCTAGCTTTATGCAACAGTTGAATCAAGAGTGATATATATATGAAGAGTGATGTGTGTGTGTGAGAGAGAGAGTGTGTGTGTGTATGTGTGTGTATGTGTAAGAATTTTGATACCGTCCAGTCCTGATTCCTAAGAGTTCTTTTCCAACCTTGCTGTGCTTCTAACAAAGCCCTCCCACCTAAAATTTGGAATTAACCTGCAGAAATATAGGGTGTTTGCAATTCTTCTGACACATGCACTACTTTTCCAAACATTTCATGACCTTCTTCAACCTTCTAGATCAGTGTTGGTGAACCTTTTCAGCACTGAGTACTGAAATAGGAGCGCGCACACGCGGGGGGAGCACCAGAAACTGGAAGAGCAGCTCCCTGGTATGCATGTGCGCGCTGGAAAGCTAAACTTCCAGTTTCCGGCATGGGCATGCGTGCTGGTCACCTGGTCTTCCGTTTTCTGGTGTGCATGTATGACAAGGAGCTGCTTTTCTGGTTTCTTGCGCTCCCGCAAGTGCGAAGACTACCTGGCCAGAACCTGGAAGAGCAACAGGCGATGGCTGGCATGCCCGGAGAGATGGCTCTGTGTGCCACTTCCAGCACTTCTGCCATAGGTTTGCCATCATGGTTGTAGATAATTTTTCTTTTTTCTAATAAACTAAAAATGAGTAATGACCATGTAGCTTTCCACGTGATGCTTCCTTACTTACAGAGCTATGAAAAACTAAATACACACTCAAGAGTATATACTTCCAACAGGCATGAGAACATAGATATGAAGATCATCCCAGCTAAATAAACAAGTACATCTATTGAAGGAGTACATCATTTAAGCGACAACCGCAAAGGCATCATTTTATACCGTTCATCATTTTGTACTGTTCAGGAACAGACAATACCAAACCATACCTGTCTTTCACAAGTTAAAGTGTTGAATGATAGGCCTCTCAGTTCAAATGGCAATCAAAATGCGATTGAAGAAGAGCTGATGGTTTTTTTTGAGTACTAATGGTATTTATGATGCCTTTCATAAAATCAAAGCCTTACAGATAGCTAATTGCCAATATTACCATACGGGTAATATGGTAATATGACCCATATGGTAATATGGGTAATATTATCCTAAATTATGGGTAATATCCTAAACTACAAATGTAGAATTACAATGGGAACATAGAATGTAAGAAGCATGGACGCAGTAAAGGCCAACCACTTGAAAGATAGAATGTTGTTATCTTAGACAACAGTGAATTGAAATGAGCTAGAATTGGACACTTCAGAATATATTGTTTATTACTTAGGACTTGAAAAACAGAAACAAAAAATCCAGTGTTACTTTGATAAGAAAATATAGAAAGATAGCACTTGGATTCAATGCAGTCAATGGCCAAATAATATCAATTTGACTTAATATACAACTCTTTAATATGATAGCTATCCAGGTATATTTATTTGATTTATATAGCTGTCCATCTCACATTTACACGACTGTAGGCAGCTTACAAATAAAACAAAAACACAAAATACACAATATAAAGCACAAATACATGCTTTGTGCTCTAACCATTTGGGTAGAAGAGGAGGTGGATAAATTTTATGGTTAAATTCAATCTGACATTGATAAAAGACACAAGCAAGATGTCCTGATGGCCGTTAAAGCTGTAAATAATAAGGACAAAATGTAATTGGGCTGTGCAGCCTCGAAAACAGAAGGAGGCCAAAGAAGGAGAACTTTTTGCCAATTTAATAATTTCTTCATTGCTAACACAGTCATAAAATAACCAAAACATCACCTATAAATGTGAACATCACCAGATGGAGCAGAGAGAAATCAAATTAATTCCATCACTGATATAAGGAGGTGGAAGAGCTTAGTCATAACAGCAAAGTTATGACCAGGGGTAGTCAAGCTAAAGCAGAAGAATAAAACCAACCAATTTCCATGACATGAAGTACACTGTATCTACCCACAATTTTCAAGCTTTGAAGTTCTGAACCTCATGGATAGGGAACGAGAAGAACTGTGGAATAAAATCAAAGCAGTTGTTAAGGATGAAAAATGAAAAGAAACTGCCAAAGAGCAAGAAACAGAAGAAAGCAAATTGGATGTCAGAAGAGATAGAGGAAATTGCCAAGAAGAGAAACCAAAGCCAATAAGGCAAAGATGTCAGGAAGGAACTTAATTTCACATACTAGCAAAATAATGTTTGAGGATCATTCAAGGCAGATTAGAGCTGTACATGGAAAGAGAGAGAGATGCCAGACTGCAGGAGACACTATTGTTGGTGCATGCTAAATAATCAATCATCAGCCTAAGAATACCACCAAAGAAGTCAATATGTGCTTCATTGTAGAAAGCTTACAATCGTAATGACCATGTCAGGTTGTGGAATGTCTTTGGAAACCAATATGCAGATGAGGAAGTGATAGCCTGCACATGGCAAAATAGATTGGGTCCAGATTGGCAAAAGAGTCAGACTAGGATATATATTTTCTCTTTTTTTAATCAAACTACTGTAACTGTTAATTATTGAGGGAAGGTAGATTGAAAAAAGATGATCATATTATTAAAATTAAAATGGTGGAAAAAACATCATCCATCTGATTGTTTCTGATGATATTACTCTGGAAGTTGAAAATGCAAATGATCTGCAAATTCTAGTAATGCAAATCAAGGAGCAAGTAAAAAAATACAATTCTAATTAAAATTTAAAAAGACTGACTTAATTATAATAGATGCAGTATAGCAATCATCCTTAGAATTGACATTGCAGACACTGAGATGGTGGAGGGCTTCTTTTAGGGCTGATTATCAATGATAAAGAAGTCATCAGGGAAGATGTGCATTATATATTGAAAAGTTGAGAGCTTCTGTTCTATGCAAATTGGGGAGGGCTAGAAACTAGAGTTCTTCAGCAGTGACACCGATCCTCTAGAACAGGGTGTCAAACTCATGGCCCATAGGCCAGATGCGTCATGCACTGGCCACACCCACCCCCATTTTAATGAAGGGGGGAAAGTCGCAATATGTCATTTGACGACAACATGATGTTGCGACTTTGACACCCCTGCTCTAGAATAATCTCCCAGTGGTTAATATGGCATCTTCTTTCCAGATATTTTGGAAGACTATGATAGCTATTAATGGTTAAGACTACACAATGATAAGAATGATAACTTTTAATCGTTGGAATGGATGGCTATGCCTGATAGGTAGAAAGCTGATGGTCTCAAACCTTCTCTCCCAGAAGCCTTCTGGGTCTTCATAGACTAGTCCCTAATCTTGCTTTGAGATAGTGGCTAATCAAGTTCCTGCTAATACCATGTATCTTCTAGGTGGCTCCTTACCTGATATCCCCAATTCTATCCTAGCCTCAGTTTAGCAATGCTTGCCCATCATTATAGAACAATGTTTTTCCAACTTAGCAATTTTAAGATGTATGGACTTCAACTTCCTATGCTGGCTGGGGAATTCTTTAAGTTGAACATATATCTCAGTTACCAGGTTGGAAAAACACTGTTTTAGAAAGACCAAGGTTTTGCTTTTTCCAGCAGAAGGATGGACCGGGGTCATGACACAGTTTGTATATGATATACAATATTTCTCTCTTGTGGATATGTGTATTCTATTTATTTATTTATTTATTTATTAAACTGATATGCTGTCCATCTCACCTAGAGACAACTCTGGGATTACAACCAATAAAAGCAACAAGATAAAACATTAAAATAATAAATAAATGTTTTAATTGGTTTGTATTTTTAATGTTGGGCCAAATTTATATATATATTAATTGTTTTTTAATATTTGTATTTTATGTTTTTTTAATTCTGGCTGTACACCGCCCTGAGTCCTCAGGGAGAAGGGCGGTATATAAATTTAAAATAAATAAAATAAATAAATAAATAAATATCAGTTCTAATACTCTGAATGGCTAGGACTGCTGAATTGTGTACATCTGAAAAGAGGCAGGCATGATATAATCCAAAATCTAATTGAAATAGGCATAACTATGGAAGTTCCAGGTTTTTTGTTCAGAAATGGAGATGGAGAGAAGAAATTTGTATATCCGCCAAGTCTTATCAGAGGAGACAAGCACTTTTATTTTTCAGTTTAGTATGGATACAAACCTAGAGACTATCTCCAACAGCACTGGACCTCACTAATCCATGATGGCATTTACAGACAGGTCGATTCTCCTCATGGTATTACTCTGCCTTAATGCCAGTGTGGCATATGATACTTATTTCAGCCCATCTGCAGCTCCTCCTTCTCCTGCATAAACTTTTCTGCAATAATGTATACTAACCTTTAATACAGTTCCTTATTAGCACAATGGTTGCAAGTTATATTTTTCAAGTATCTGTATGGAATGTATGGATGTGTAAACAATAACTGTGAGAGGGATCTTGGAGTCTTAGTGCACGAGCATTTAAATATGAACCAGCAGTGTGCTGTAGCTGCCAAAAAAAAAGCCAACACAGTTCTAGGCTGCATTAACAGAGGGATAGAATCGAGATCACATGAAGTGTTAATACCACTTTATAATGCCTTGGTAAGGCCATACTTGGAATACTGCATCCAGTCTTGGCTGCCATGATGTAAAAAAGATGTGGAGACTCTAGAAAGAGCTCAGAGAAGAGCAACAAAGATGATTAGGGAATGGAGGCTAAACATATAAAGAATGGTTGCTGGAATTGGGAATGTCTAGTTTAATAAAAAAAAAAAGGACTAGGAGTGGCATGACAGCAGTTCCAATATCACAGGGATTGCCACAAAGAAAAGGAGGTGAATTTATTTTCCAAAGCACCTGAGAGTAGGACAAGAAGCAATGGATGGAAACTAATCAAGGAGAGAAGCAGCCTAGAGCTAAGGAGAAATTTCCTGACAGAACAATTAATCAGTGAAACAACTTGCCTCCAGAACTTGTAATGCTCCAACACTGGAAGTTTTTAAGAAGATATTGGACAATGATTTGTCTGAAATGGTATAGGGTTTCCTACCTGAGCATGGGGTTGGACTCCAAGGTCCCTTCAAACTCTGTTATTCTGTTATTCTGACAGAAAGATATTATGACAGAGGCTCGTCACAGGCACATCTACAACAATTATATGTTTTTATAATATTGTTTTCATTCTTGTAGGAATGTTTTGCATTGTTATTATGTTGTAAACCACTGTGTATCATTTGGGAGAGTAGCAGCAAAGAAATACAACAAATAAATACCACCCCAAAATTTCTTTAACAAAATGAATGCTCAGATTAGAGGGGTAATAAAAACAACGGAAGCATTTAGAATGTCCTAGATGTCCTCCCTCAGGGGAGGTAAAGAACATTTGCATAGGCTGATTCAAGTCACTGATTCAGAAATCATCCAGAAGCTATTGTTTGCTCCAATGTTTCTCAACCTTGACAGTATGAAGAGGTGTGGACTTCAACTTCCAGCTCTAGCCAGCATAGCTGGGAGTTTGAGTCCACACATATTCAAACTGCCAAGGCTGAGAAACACTGGTTTGCCCAAAATCACTTTATACCTTGGGTAGATCAGAATCTGC
Source organism: Pituophis catenifer annectens (assembly GCF_029215685.1). Classification (NCBI taxonomy): domain Eukaryota; kingdom Metazoa; phylum Chordata; class Lepidosauria; order Squamata; family Colubridae; genus Pituophis; species Pituophis catenifer. The sequence goes on from NW_027256881.1 coordinate 288,788,634, forward strand.
TAAGTATATATATAATTGTTAGTAGAAATGGAAATATTTCTCACTCCTAAATACTTAAAATTAGCAATATATTCAGAATTTCAAATTATATCATTGAAATTAACCAATTGGTATGTCAGAGGAGTGCCATTTTGTTTTCTAACACCTTAAAAATGTGACTAGGATCAGCATTTGATAAAAAGAGATTTGATCCCCTAAACTGAAGAGGCTACACAAACAATTACCCAAACTGATTTCAGGTAAGATGGTTCAGGAACCTAAGTTTATGATAAGGTAATGGAGCCGAGCAACAGGGACAAGACAAGACTTGGCAATATCGGACAACAGAAAGACTGCCAAGGTGCTCTCCATGTTATTCCCATGGAGAACATGAAGTTATAGAAGAAGTAAACAGTATAAATATGAAAAGCAACTGCTTCAGAGTAGAAATAACAATTTGTATATAGTCTTCTGCTATAAGCATGCTCACTGCCTCACAGCTTACAGTCTCATCAGAATTCTTTCTTTATAATCAGGGAAAGAATTCATCTGTCCATCAAGATAAGGTGCTAAATTCGCCGCAGCATGGTTGGCTTCACATACTTTTCAGTTTGCAGATGCTTTGATGTCCTCTTCCAAAGGGTCTTCCAGGAAAAGCAGACCAGAGAATACAGTAGCCTGCATATTGAATGGAAACTGTCCAAGACCTTTTTTTAGTTCTGATAAAAATCCTTTGCTTCTAAATTCTTCAATGGATTTTGAGGTTCTAATAAAATGGTAATCACCATTATCATCATTTCTGCAGTCCTAAAATCTGCTCACCTTTGTCTTATATCATAGAAATTCTCACCAAGCCAGATGAGGAGCTCCGTCAGTTTCTAATAAAATATTAGCATAGTTAAACAGATTTTGATATAGTTACCTAACTAGACATATTTTGCTAACCTATTTTACTGTCTTCTATAGCCTTTGTAGTTCAAAGTAAACACCATATAAACATGAAAGCAACTGCTTCAGAGTAGAAATAAAATCCTCCGGTCCTTAAAAAGCATCTCTGCCATTTCTCAAAATTATTTATCATTGCCAGGAACTTGTCATTAAGTTAGGCTTCTTTGATACCTTGAGATTCAGGAACTCAAACCAGTAACGGTCCACCTGTCTGCTTTACTTGATTGGGAGGAGAAATAACTCCATTATTGGCACCATCTGGTATCTAAATTTCAAGGATTGAATGGGCACCTGGGGATTTGCATTCTGAAATATTAGCAGGAAAATCATAGAATTGGAGGAAAGAAACAAAGCCAAGAAACCTGAAAGCTTTGCTTTACAATATGGGTAGAAGAGCAGGGCTGGAATGATACTTGGATCCTATCATTTTAATTGTTTCCTGAGTTACTGAGCATGCATATGTTTTTAGAAACAACACATGGACTGGTTATAGAATTAGATACGAAGAAGGGAAATATATCTATAGAAATTATAAACACTATTCTGTTTTACCATGCTTCTCACAACTGCAGATAAATATGTAACAAATAAGGCTTCTCCTAGCTTAGAATAAGTTTCCTATTGCTCTTTCAGTTAAATTGCCTCTAAACACACTTTTGGGATTTCTTGTATAGAAAATTGCAATAGGAAAATAAGAAGATGTCTGCTGGAGCAAGCAACCCCGTCATTCTGTGTCATGCAATGGTTGACTAAGTGCATTCAAGAAGTTCACATGCATTTTCAGCCTCACAAGTATGATCCTTGCCCTAATGTACACATCAATATATTAGTTCCAAACTAGGGGGGTGGGGATAGTTTACTTGCTAGAAATCTTGGGCCACAACTCTCTTCACCTTCTTCTCTAGATAAAGAAAACTGATGCTTGAATGAAAGTTATTTTGTTGGTGCAGCTTTCAAAATTCTAAAAGTATCTGCAGTCTTCCTCAGAGCCAGAAGGAGCTGATACTTTCCTAGTACATATCCTGTTTCCCTGAAGATAAGACATCCCCTGATAATAAGCCCAACTGGGCTTTTGAGCACATGTGCTAAAATTATTATTATTATTATTATTATTATTATTATTATTATTATTATTATTATTATTATTATTATTATTATTTAGATTTCTATACCGCCCTACTCCCGAAGGACTCAGGGCGGTGCACAGCCAAACAATAAAAACACATACAATACAAAATTTAAAAATAGAATAAAATCAAATTAAATAATTTTGGCCCCGACAAATTTAAAACCCCAAACTTTTAAAACCAATTTAAAATTGAATATATAAAATACTAAAAGATATTTAAAATTTTTAAAAATCTTTTATAAAAGAGGGGGAAAATTAGGCCAGGCCGGCCTGGTGAAATAGTAAGGTCTTTAAGGTGCGGCGGAAGATGCGCAGATCCGGGATCCTCCGTATCTCTGGGGGGAGCTCGTTCCAGACAGTAGGTGCCCCCAAAGAGAAGGCTCTCCCCCTGGGGGCCGCCAGTCAGCATTGTTTGGCTGACGGCACCCGGAGGAGCCCCTCTCTATGGGAGTGTACCGGCCGGTGGGATGCTATTGGTGGTAGTAGGCGGTCCCGCAAGTACCCGGGTCCTAAGCCATGGAGCGCTTTAAAGGTGGTAACCAGAACCTTGAAGCGCACCCGGAAGACCACCGGGAGCCAGTGCAGCTCGCGCAGGAGGGGTGTTACATGGGAACGCCATGTCGCTCCCATTATCACCCGCGCGGCCGCACTCTGCGCCAGTTGGAGCCTCCGGGTGCTCCTCAAGGGGAGCCCCATGTAGAGAGAGTTGCAATAGTCCAGGCGGGAGGTGACAAGGGCATGAATGACCGTGCGTAACGAGTCCCGATCCAGAAAGGGATGCAACTGGTGAATCAGGCGAACCTGATGAAAAATCCTCCCGGAATAAGCCCCCCTCAAAAATAAGCCCTCTCCGAAAACATTTAAACGCATGCGCAGCTGGTCTCCACCATTTTCTCTGGTTAGAGTTAGGTAGACAGAGCTGGAAATCAGGTAAGATGGCAAGAGGAGCCCCGTCTTGCTCCACGTGCCCCAAAATAATAAGATCTCCCCAAAAATAAGCCAAGCGCTTATTTCAGGGTTCAAAAAAATATAAGACATGGTCTTATTTTTGGGAAAACATGGTATTTGAAAGAAAAGACCCCGCTTCACAGGTATCAAGGACAGATTTTTTTTTCTGAACTGTTGCTATTCATTTCCAAAGGTTTGTGGGTGAGAACCACAAAGAGGAATTCCACTCTAAGTAACATAAGCACAAATGTATACCATCCATTTAAGGGTAGAGATGCTGAAAGTAATTTTGATGAAGACAATGTGGTGATATGGTCCAAAGTTACATGCCAGCATCTATGTCTTCAAATTCATCCTAAAGGAAATGCATGTTTAAAGAAATAGAGAATGAAATGCTCATATAGGTTTATGAAGTATATTTTTTCCTGGGGCCTCGTGTGCTACATTGATAACTCCGCTACTGAAAATATACTTCAAGTTGGCAGAAAGGTTCTGGTAATAGTGTGCCAGTTCTATCAAGGCCAAAAAAAATAGGACATAGTTCCAGGAAGGAAAACCAATTGCTATAATATCATTCCAAACAAGAGGTTCCAATTCCTGCAAATAGCATGAAGTGCTTCCCAATCTTTCTTCTTTAACGTGAGATAAAATATTTTCAGTCAAACAAATGTAGAATAAAGCTTTCAGCTTCTCATTGGGAAACTGTTACTCAGAAGTTGGCCAGATATGCATGATTCCTTTAAGCAAAACATCCCACGGTAGTCAGTAGGAGTTTTATGTTATATATTCTTGGCTGCTACTAGAAGTCTCACTCAGCCACATCCTAAAATCTGATGAAAATAAACTTACACAAGACAACATTTCAACTCCTAGATGATTCTGCTTATTCTGTTAGAATTTTCTTCTATATTGTACTGTATTTTCTGCTTCATACTGTGCTGTATAAAGAATAATTGTACTCTAGCTTTTGATCATAAAATGTAAACATGCTTTATATATGTAACATGGTTTGCCTATACATGTCTATATAAATACATCTATACTTAATTTAACCATAACAATAAATGTTAATGTAATTTTTACACACACACACATACAGATTTTAGTTAGTGAATTATTTTGTGTATATGTATTTATTAGCATTATGTCTATTTCTATAAAAGATAATAAGTTTGCTGGAATTTGCTAAAATGGCTACATTTTTAACAGTGTATAAGGAATCTAATATTTTCTTAAAGTTCTTAAGTTCTTAAAAGAACTTAAACAGCTAAGTGAAGTCTGGTGATTAATTTTTTCAACAGATATGTCCATGATTGTGCTACAAGCAGGGATAAAATCCAGCAGGTTCTAACAGGTTCTGGAGAACTGGTAGAGGAAATTTTGAGCAGTTCAGAGAGCCGGCAAATACTACCTCTGGCTGGTCCCAGAGTGGGATGGGAATGGAGATTTTGCAATATCCTTCCCCCAGGAATGGGGAGGGAATGGGGATTTTGCAGTATCCTTCCCCTGCCACGCCCACCAAGCCACACCACACCAAACCACGCCCACCAAGCCATGCCCACAGAACCGGTAGTAAAAGAATTTGGATTTCACCACTGTCTACAAGTATATTTTCCCCACATTTCCAAATAATAAGCTTCAGATGTACAGTACCTGTTGGATCATAATAAATGTTTGTACTCTGCCGTTTGTCTATATTTCCCAAAAATTTCAAGCTAACTGTAATAGATATATCACACATTTTAGAAGACAGATATTTAAAAAATTTATGGTAAAACATAGTTACAAAATGCAAGTCATATTTATCTTACCTTTCTTGTCCAGTGAATGCTCAAGGTAGCTAAAATCCTTTTTTAAAAATATACACAAATACAGTGTGAAACAAGAAACTACTCAGTGACCTTTGGCTATTGGACAGGTTTTTTTAAAAAGAAAAATGAAGAAATGCATAACATTAGTTTGGGTAAAGTTATTTTTGAAAATAGAACTATGATCATTTGAATGATTCACTGTGGTGTTTCCGATGATGGTTCAAGAATTTCAAATTGTCCCTCACAGATTTCAGAGATTTGACCTTGAAGTTTAGTATATATAGTTCAACACATGCTTCTCCAAGTGATTTTTAAATAATTTATTTTAGCTTGGACACTGCCCAACTCCAACTTACTACAGACAGTAACATAGCTACAATACAATGCAATACAAACAAAAACCAAGATGGGATCTGGACAAAAATACCCAAACAAAAACCAAAATTAACAAACACACAAACAAAGGCCCATCCTTCTCACTCCAAGAATTGCGAGAACCACCAAGTAGCCATTATGGAATACCATTAAGGTGATACCACACAGATTTCAGCACCATGTATACTCTATTGGAAAGATTTTGCTCATTTAAAAAGAAATATTCCTAGGGAGATACTGAGGTTAATCTCCCTAAATATTTGCACTGCATTTAAAAGAAGCCACTCGATGTTTAGAAAAGAACATTTGTATTCTTGAGAGGACTGGGATCCTGTTGGGTTGTGAGATAGTCTCTTGACCTATACTGCTCATTTTATTTGAGCGCAAGCTGTGGTCCTATAAAGGTAGTGCATTAATGATTAAAGATAATTTAAGATAACAACTTTAAATGGATCTGTATGCTGGAAGGAAGAGGGAACCACAAAAAGAAAATGAAAATAAAAGTTTAACAATGTCACATCTGAAATCTGTGTAAAAATATGCTATCGCCATCAGTTATCAGTCATTTGTCTAGGTAGTTAATGATGGCATCATTAGTAATAACTACTTTATAATTTTTAAAGCTTTATTTGGTCCAGATATTTACTGGAAAATAAAAAATTGTGTAGCTGAGGCTCTAGGAAAAATACTGGCAGTGGAAAAACTAACCTACACCAGATGGCACAGGCCAAAGAAATACTATAAAATATGGCTGCCATTCTTACAGTTCTCAGAAAAGCAGAACCTAAACACACACAGAGAGACAAAACTGTGAAAGTGGCAACCCTTTTCTTTTGCTTACATTTCCCTTTGCTACTCAGCAAACCTGAGAGGTATTGTATCATCACATATCAAGAAAATAATATGCCAGGCTGTTGGAACAGGTGGAAAATGTTTGTTTGTACCAACACGCCTCTATGAAAGAAGAACAGAATGCACTGCTGTGGTCGTTCCATAGCTGCATCTGCTAACGTATTAGCATATAAAAGTGGTTCCTGCAGTACATAACAGACATTGTCATATGCAGAAGGTTCAAATCACCTGTCCTGCATGTATCTTACCTTTCTGAATATAAACGTGAATTTTGAAAATGTGTATAAGATATGCATTCTGGGGTTTGTAGCACAGGTTTACAATTGACTGCATTTTGGTTAAAAAAATATTCCTCCTTTGTTAACTTCCTAAGAAGAGACAGGAAGGAATGGAAGAAAGTTTGAATGGAAAAGGGAAACATTTTGTACAGAAAAGGAATGAGTACCTGAGAGAGCAAATTAATTACAACGAGAATCAGCTTAATTAAAGTGGAAGAACTTTACCAAATGCATACAAAGATCTCTTCATAAGCAAAGGAGCTTGATTCTACACTGTTATTTTCATGGATGCTTATTCTGTATTTTCCATTTCTTGAAAGAAAGAAAAACATGGTGCCGTGTCAGTTTTAATGCAAAAGTCTCCCTTTATGGTTAAAGTCAGCATTAGCATTTCATCTCTTATTGCTAGGCAACATTCAGTGTTGCAAATTCCACGCTTCTGTAAAGTGCAACTTTGAATTTCACCTCCAACTGTAAAAATGTAGCCTGTTACCCATTAGATGCCACGATGGTTGGATACCATCCCAGGAAAGATATAACTATGGCTGGCAGTGGAGGAACCATTGGCACAGAGCAACAAAAAAAAAAAAAAGGGTGGGTGGGTGGGAGCGGGAACATCATTATTTCAAGGCTGGCATATCACTAATTGTTAAATGCACTCTTTTATCAGCTTCAGATTTTGTAAATTGTGTCTTCTGATTGCCTTTTAGATAGCTCGACAAAAGCAGCCCCCTGTGAAGCAAGCTTGGTACATTGGAATGGCATTAAAGCAAGCAGATTCCTTACTGATTCTGTTTCCAATGCATGTATAATATTACTTCCATAAAAGCCAGTGCAGCATTGGTAACTTAAACGGAAATTGTTGATGCCTGAAAGAAGGAACACAAGAAGAACACTTACTGGTTTAAGTATTCCTTTCACTGGAAAAATTGTGGCAGGTATTGTAATTAACTACATGGCTCCATCTTTGCTAATAGAAGTATAAAAGCAGAGCTTTAATCTGTATGCATTCATTACTGAAACTTGTAGTTATTGGCCAAATTATAAATATAAGAAATATGTCCAACTAATATTATTCTCATAAATAACTCTGATTTATTTTTTTATTACAACTTGGGTGTATGTGTCTGTATAGATAATATACAGGTGGACTGCATAATGCCCCCAATCCCTCCACCCCTCTTCAAAATCTTTGAATTTATCTGCCCAAAATTTCATATAATTCACACAGGTGGGATTTCATGGCACTTTTCAACTGAAAAGCAAAGCAAAGGAAAAAAGAATGCTTTTGAGTATACTTACACTATAAGTAGTCCTCGACATATGAACATAATGGAGCCTGTCCATTGCAGTTGTATGTCTTAATGATCGTAAAATAGTTGCAACAATCATTAAGGGAACATGGTGAGCATAAAGCAACTGCTGCAATTGTTAAACAAATATTATGGTCATTAAGAGAACAAATGGTTCACTATGAACATGGCTTTGTCAAAGCCTAGATCCGTGATGGCGAACCTATGGCACATGTGCCACCTGTGGCACGCAGAGCCATATTGGTGGGCACGCGAGCATTGCCCTTGGCTCAGCTCCAGCACGCATGTGCAAGCTGGCCAGCTGATTTTCGGGCCTTTTGGGCCCACCAAAAGTTGGCAAATGGGCTGTTTCCGGCCTCTGGAGGGCCTGCGGGGTAGGTGGGGAAGGCTGTTTTTGCCCTCCCCAGGCTCCTAGAAAGCCTCTGGAGCCTGGGGATGGCGAAAAACAGGCCTACCGGGCTCACCGGGCCATCAAGTGCCAAAAGCGGTGGGAGCATGGGAGCATGGGAGAATCACACACGCATGCAGGGGGGCAGGGCGCATAGAATTATGGGTGTGGGCACACACGTGCGTGACTACCCCGCACTCCCCCTGCTTTTGGCAAGCGATGGCAAAAAGGTTAGCCATTACTGGCCTAGATGTATGTGCTAGGGTTTTTTGGGTTTTTTTTTTTTTTTTTTTTTGCAAAACCATCATAAATATAGTCACATGCTGCAGCCATATATGCCCCTGTGTTGCTAAATGTCTGAACTTTGGTCATGTGACCAAAGGAGGGAACCCAACTGTCAGAATTCTGAATCCAAATTTTAAGTCTTCTTTTTCGGGCTAAGCAGCTGGTTGTAGGTCAAGGGCTACTTGTGCTAAAAGAATAGCCCTTCAACTACGAGTTTTAGCCCCATCCACAGTTCAAACTTTTGCTCATTCATTTTCATTCAGTCTCTTGTACCCTATGACTAAAGTATAAAAGGCATCTATAGCCTTTTTCAGAAGCCATTGTTAGCACGGCTACAACTAAGATTTTGAAGTATCATGTAAAACAATTCATCTGCTGAAGATTAAACAATTTCAGAATCCTGATCCTCTTTAAACTATAATATATTATGGTTTATTGCACAGTCAGCCAGATGTCCAGCCTGGATTTAACATATTAATCCTCCTATTGAGTCCTTCCCATGGACCTGGGATAGCCAACTGTTGATGTTTGATGGTGTTACAGATATCATTGTAGGGGATAGGCTGTTCTAATTAAGGCCTTTTACAGTTGACTAGTTATGAATTTGTTGTTGTTGTTGTTGTTGATCTGCAAATTAAAAAAATTAAACTAAAATTTTAAAATAAAACTAAATCATTTTATTTTTAATACAATACAATATAATGCAATGCGATAGCATCCCAAATGAAAGAAATGATATTATTAATAAATAATATAATAATAAAGTAAATGTAATTTTTATGTAAAATAAAAATATAAAATAAAGCTGATTAAAAACGCTCTCTTCAAATCTTTGAGACATTTTCATAATTCATTAATTATAAGAAAAATGTCAAGGAGTTAGGAATACAGTACATGTGTGGTGATTCCGACTTTGCATGCCTTCCCAAAAGCCTTCAAGGAAAAGGCATTTCTGCTAAGAGTGTGAATAAGCCATGGTATGCACATGTTCTTTTAAGAAAGGCCAAGGGTGTCCTTCTGTTTTCTTAGCTCGGTTTTCATATTTATGTGTCTCATTTCCAGCTCATTGCTGGTGCCTCTGTTGTGCTATCCATCAACACTTTTATCCTCCTTGTTCCTCAAAAGCACATAAAATCTTTTTTTATGTGGTAGTAATATTATTGCAAATAAAAGCAAATACCAAAATCTTTATTAGTCTGCCAAAATAATAAACTATTTAATAAAAACATGCTGTAAAAAGAAGGTCATTTGCATCACTCAGGTTTTTTTCCCAGGAAATATAGAGTGTTATTGGTCAAAAAGGATAACATCATGTCAAATCTTGCTGTTGTTGATATAATGGAAATTCAAATGATGATTACAAATATAGTAGAATTTGCACATTCAGCGTTTTTAATTCTGGCTGCCCACTGAAAGATGTTGAAGAACAAAAGTTTGGACTGCATGTGTTACAATTCCCCAAGTGGGGGGAAAAAAGAGATGGCATTGGCTGCACTTATCCCACATAATGAAGGAATTTTCAAGACTCATGTTGGCCTCACAACTATGTAGCTACATGTGATTTATGGTCGAAATACTTGCCATCTTGAATTTGTATTTGGTTTGGAGTTGAATCAAAGCTTTAATATGTTTTCATTATTCTGTCCTCTTTCCCACCATCCCTGCATAAGAGAAATGCTTTATGCTTTATTAAAGAGATTTGGTATGCTGCCAAGATTTTGAGATGTGTTTCCAGTCTGTAGCATCACAATTCTCTTCCTAATGCAAGCTTTGCTTTTATATTCTTTCAGCTATTTTTCTCATTTGAAGATTTTATTCCCTACTTACCAATCAATAATTTCTAAAATCTGATTAGCATAAGGACATTTTTAACAAAATATAAAGAAAATATTATGAAATGTTATTTCATGCTTTAAAGTAACATCTTGTTAAAGGGCTAAGGTGTCTCATAGAATCCTATGAAATGGCTGTTTGCTCCTCTGGGGAAGAATTGCAGAATATGGACAACCATTACTTGTAATGTGTCTTTATTTTAAAGATACTGTATATAAGACAAGATATTAACATCTTGTCCTCTGAAGTTCTTGATGCTCTCTGAGAGCTTAGTTGTTTTCTTGCAGATGTTTCATTACCCAACTAGATATCATCATCAGTTGTGCTATCCCGCACACACACACACACACACACACACACCATGCTTAGTTTTATTAATATGCCCCAGCAATTCCCCTTCACAGAATCCAGTAATTCACAGGGCAATGGTTCAACTAGTCCACAAGACACAGGTAAGTTCACCCTGTAGAAATAAGTCTACAAAACAAGATAAATTGATCAGGCCAAAGTCAGTCCGCAAGGCAAGAGGGTTCATGAGGCAAAGACAAGTCTGGAGCAGTGGTGAAATCCTCCGCAGATTGCCATCAGTTTGCTGCCCACGCATGCGTGGAATGCGCCAAATGCACACTGCATGTGCGCATGCACAGCACCCACCAAACTCACGCTTCACACAGAAAAAGAAGACTTCACTAAGTAAGTAGAACAGCGAGGGGGGACATGAATATAAACCATGAGGCAAAGCTGATCGTCAGAAATACTGATTTGGACGAACCGGTAGCTTTTTTTAACCCTAACCCTAACCCTAACCCTAATCTAGAAGCCATCAAAAGCATTCCCACCAACATAGACAAGGCAAGCCAGTAGTATATAAACAGAGAGCAAACTCCATTCCTTTCTAGCATTAATGATACTACCTAGTTGGTTAATGAGATGTCTGCAAGAATACAACAAAGCTTAGAGAGCACCAATGACCAAATAGGTCATTCCCAATGACCAAATAGGTCAACACTGAACTACAAATATTCTCTTCTATTGCTAAGCAAAGAGTTCTGAAGAAGAGCAATTAAGTGTCCAATGAACACCTAACATGTTTGGCCATAATAAACATTTTAGGAATTCAGACATTTTATCATTAATGATCCTCAACCACTCTGCTCTACAGAACATAAAATAGCAAGGTACAAAATGAGAGTCAATGTACTTGTACTTGGATACCAAGTTGCTTTGTTTCTCTCATTACTGTCCATCCTCAATGGACAAATGCTGAATGGGATTTTTTTTTTCTGGAAAGGAATCTATATTCAGATGTTAGATGTACTTATGTAAGATCCATAGGAAGAAAAGACAATTGCTGTGAGTAACTGAGTATCAACACATAGGTGTTTTATCTGGCAATCATCAATAAATTTTGAGTAGCATTATTTGATTAGGAATAATGATGAAATTGCTAGTTCTCACTAGCAAGTTGTTAAATGCAGCACAATAAATGCTGTCAGTGACTGCCTATTCAAAATGGCATGAGACAATGATAAAGGGATGTGGTCCTGTGTCATATGGAAAATTCAGGGTATATGTAGTGTAAAATCTCTGGAAAAAAGATAGATAAATTTAAAAAAAGATATTTTCCTGAGTTAGCATTATTAAAAATACTCAAGTGACTAAGAAATCTGCTATTATCTTTTTCCAGATTTCCCAGTCTAGCCTGCCGTTCCGGTTTCCACCCAAAGTACTAACCAGATCTGATGCTGTTTAGTTTTTACAAGATCAACCATAATCTCGTACATGCTCTCTCCCAGTTTATAGATTATATGGCAGTATATGGTCATGCATCCTATTTGAATTATTTGAGCACTTAATAAGAAAAGTTAAAGGAGCTTTTTATCAGGTTTGCCTGATACGCCAGTTGTGTCCCTTTCTGGACCAGGGTGCCCTGCGCACAGTCACTCATGCCCTCGTCACGTCCCATCTGGACTACTGTAATGCTCTCTACATGGGGCTCCCCTTAAAGAGCACTCGGAGGCTCCAACTGGTCCAGAATGTGTCCGCACGGGTGATTATGGGGGCAACTCGTCGCACCCATGTGACACCTCTCCTGTGTGAGCTGCACTGGCTCCCAGTGGTCTTCCAGGTGCGATTCAAGGTGTTGGTCACCACCTTTAAAGCGCTTCATGGCTTAGGACCGGGATATATACGAGACCGCCTTCTGCCATCGACAGCCTCCCACCGGCCAATACGCTCCCACAGACAGGGGTTCCTCAGGATGCCGTCAGCCAAACAATGTCGACTGGCGACGCCCAGGGAGAGAGCCTTCTCTGTGGGGGCACCAGCCCTCTGGAATGAGCTGTCCCTAGATGTGTGTATGATCCCAGACCTGCGAACCTTTCGCCACACCCTGAAGACCCTCTTGTTTCGACAAGCCGGGCTGGCCTAACACGAATATGAATTTTAATGGGTGTATGTTAGTTTTTAATTTGTGGGCCAAATTTTTGTATAATTGATTTTAATGGTTTTTAAATTTTGTAAATTTTATGTATTTTAATATGGCTGTACACTGCCCTGAGTCCTTCGGGAGAAGGGCGGTATAGAAGTCTAATAAAAGTAAAGTAAAAGTAAAGTATGGATAAATATCAGGTGAGTTCACATTTTACCACTTTGTTAGTGAAGTTTAAAATCTACACAGTGTGCTGTTTATTTATTTATTTATTTATTTATTTATTTGAATTTCTTAGCTACCAAACTCTAATGTTTCCAGCAAGGTAAATGAATTTGTATTTTAAAAACTCCACCTAATGAAAACAGCCAATCCAATAGAGTAGGTTTCTATATTGAAGGATATGGGGTGGGATGTGGGTTATTTAACACATCAACCTCCACTTGAAGTTGTACACTCCAGGAAGACTTTTACCCTACTTCTTCTTTGGCAAGTTGGCTTAAAGAAAAAAAAAAACACTTACTTTTCTGGTTCCTTTTATTTAATGGAATAATTCTACTATAGCTAAAAGTATTTTTGAAAGAATAATTTACTTTGTGTTCTCCAGGCAAATTAGAGCTTTTCTTTCATTTGGGTTGTCTATACAAGATGCTTTTAAGCCACAGTCCCAGTGGTTTCCAGCCCTATCACCTGATAATTGACCATGACAGGAGCTATATATCCAGTGCCAGCGGGAAGAATGAATTGTATATGTCAGGCTCAATTACAAGGTGGAAGACCTAGCAAGAGAAAAGACCGAACTGATTAAAGCTTGATGTTGACAAGAGAGCTGACATATCAGAGTTATTTTCAAAAGATGCCCTCTCTGAATTCCTCCCAGATGCCTCAACAGTCAATATCCTGACCACTTTGTCTTTGCTTCACGTTGTCCACTCAGCTAGCATGCCATATATTGTTCCGCTCAATAATTCTTGGCAAAATAAAATGCTCTTTGTCTCCAACCCAAACCTGTGTAACAACAACAACACTTTTTTTTTTGTTCTTTAAAAGACTGAAAAAGATTCAAATAATTGGGTAACGTTTAGAGTAGCAGAATTAGTGGGTGTTGGTAATGTTTGAAAAAAAAAAAATCCTGGATTCTCAAACATCAGAATTTGCAACAAAACAACAAAAGTATATTGACAAATTAGGCAAGACTGAATCAATAAACCTACTCATCATTTTGTACTGATTAAGGGTAATCCAAAAGTCTATATCTGAATAAAAGAATCATCATGTGTGCTTTTTTTTTTTTTCATCCATGCCCCAAACCAATTTACATCATGCTAACTTCTCAAGCTGTTATGGTATAGAAATGGATGCTACGAATTTTCTTGTAACTTGAATCACAGTACAGTTCAATCAAAGATGAGCTGAATACATGCAGTGGATGATTAATTATCTATTAACTAATGTAGTTACCACTAGAAGATTTATCAAGAATCATGAGTCCAGGTTTATTATATCGGAATTACAATTCTTCAGGAGTTTCAGTTCTATTACCAGTGACTTAAACTAAGTAATAGCAACAGTTCTTCTGTGAATTGTCATTGTTAATAACATGATTGCCATAGCTTGTACTTTCTAAATTTAATTTCACTTTGATCTCACTCTTTCCTGTTCCCAGAGAAATTCAGACATGGCAGTTCTTACCTCACATGTCGTTATGTCTTATATTTGCCCTGTCTTCTTGACTCTACAATTCATTTTTTGTCTAGAAAAAGCAGTTATACCAGAAGCTTGAATTTAGAATTGTAGTTCTTCAGATGTTCTGGAATTATAGCTATAGCTCACCACTTCAGGACTGGTAAAGAAGTTGAACTCGGCAACTTCTGGAGAATCACAAGTCCCCCAATTTCTTTCTCTTTTGCAGTGTCTTTTTTATTCAACATATAGAACAATAATCAATTAACTCAGAACTTTCCTATAATTTTCTTTTAATGGACAAAGGAGGCATTTTTGTTTTATTTATTACATCCTGAACAATGGTGTTTGTCTCCTTTATCTGAATTCTATAACATTGATTCAGACACAACTTGCTTAGGGAACTGTCTGCTTTGACTTTACAAAACTATTCTTTGTGGGCCTTGCATAACATTATACCTAGTATATTTGAGTATCGAAACCCAATTTCTAAGATCAGAGTCTGCTTGGTGGTCCTTTAAACCATCTGATCATTTTGTTGACCCAAAGAAATATGTTTTTATACAGAAAATTAAATATTTATTCACTATTAAATCCACTGAACCCAAAGCCTGGTCCTACATATGGTGAGGCTTTAAGTGCCAGCTCATTTATTTCCCCTTCAGGATATTGTTACAAGTATGTGTATTATTGGAATGTTAGCTTTATGCAATGACTATGATAGTTTAGAAAAGCAGAAAATTGAGACTCTAAGTAAAATATAATTAGTATATATAGTTATCAAAATCTATTTTGAAATGATTGTCTACAGCATTGGAGTTTCCAGAGCCGGCTATTCATTTATTCAGGCTTCTTATTACAATATGTCTTAGGAAAGGTGTCGACTCTGTACAGTATAGTTCTAGAGGTATCAATTAGGTTTTATATTTTCTGGTCCATTTAAACTTTTCACAGAAATTGAGAAAGTAGTAATATATACATAATTTTTAAAACTATCTGTACCTAATCATTTTTCTTTGCAGCAAATCGTCTTTTCTAAAAATGTCCATCCACTTCATTTCCATAATTTTCACCAGCTACCATTATCCCAGTCCTTACGAGACTTTTTCATATAGAAACCTTCTATTTCCTTGCTTGGCAATCATGAGTTCCTTGCATTCTCTTCCCCTATCAGACGTAAGTTAACAATTGATTAGTCCATTTGCTAAGGCATTGGTGTATTGTACAAACTATGTTTCTTTTCTTTTTTAAAAAATAATTTTTATTCAGCATTTACATCTTTAACATCTTTGTTACATTTTAACAGCTTTCCACTACCGGCATCTTTGATAATATCTATTTTGTCCAACTATATACACATACATTTTATATAATACTTACTAATTCATATATTCATTACAATATCTAATACACATTGAATATTTCGTTCTGTACAAACTATATTTCTTTTTATAATTTGAAATATTTCTTTTCTTGTCTTGTCTGTATAACTAAAACACACATATTATTTGACAAAATGCTTTGATATGAAGAAAATACCCCATTTCTAAACACTGAAGTATTTGTATCCTCCAAAAAGTTTGATGTGAGTTTCCTGAGGAGATTCTTAGATTACCTTCACTGCTGGAGATACAGCTGCAGAAACATTGTGATATTTTTCAACTTGTTGACCACTAGGTACAAGTAGTAAGGATAAGGTACAAGTAATAAGGATAATAGCCAATAGATGCCTTTGTCTTTGTTTCTATTCTGTTTTCACCTGATGGAACTCTTAGCCTGTTCCGTTTAGTCTGCTTTGTACAGAAGAATATTACCTTCCTTACTCTCTTTTCTCCCATGAACTCAGAATATTCAGGGATGTAGAGTTTCTATTAGGACATCTACTTTCCTTAATAAACCTTATCTACAAATATTGTTACTGAATTGGCATTTATATACATATTCACACAAACTAATTGGTATACTGCATTTATATATGAAAACAGACTATCCAAAATATAACCATGGGATATGCATGTAAGAATGTGTATTTCTCTTTCACAACATCATAAATCAAAGATTAATTTGTTCATCTAGATTCCACAGGATTCTTTGCAATTGATCCGGCATCTGTGTCATTCATTTTTCATTTTTCACAGTAACTCTTAAACAAATGTGAGTTTAAGTGATAGTTACAGCATTTAACATTTGATATACTGCTTCTCATACAAGTATTCTAATCAAGTAAAACTGTAGACAACATCAAATAAACCTCAATGCATCAGATTAAACATTTGTTCCATCTGTCCTTAATTATTAAATGATAATAATTTACCATTTGCATATTGAAGTTCACCCAAAATAATTCTTCCATTTTTAAGAACAGCTTTGAAGGAAACTTGTAATGGGAAGAGGGGAACAAGCAAAACTATCCCTTTAGACTATGATGTACTCTCTCCAATGTCACCCACAGAAATTCACTTCCTGATAATCCAGAGCTTTAAGGCAGAAAACAATACACAGGATATAGGACGATAGGCATCCACAGGAGGACAGAGAGGTTAGTGACATCACATGACATCAACAAATTATGCAAATTATGCAATTATGTATAACATCATTGTAGCTCCTGTGTGACAGATGCTTGTGACAGCTGTTCTAACAATTTTGCTCTTTAGTGTCTGAATGTTTTTATCTGTGTCTAGTTTTACTATATGGTTCTCGTACACAATATTTTTCTGTATTATTTTTCTGCAATATTCTTGCTGTAGTTGCAGATTTGTGCTCTTTCATAAATACTGTAAAATAGAATTCACTCCTAACATCTGGGGACAGAGGTTAGAAACAGAATCCTAAACTGGTTCAACAGAAACTAATTATTGTACTTTTCGGACACACCCCTAAAAGTGGGTGAAAATTGTGGTGCGTCTTATACACCGAATGTTACCGAAGCCCCAGCCACCCACTGGCCTCCACTCTTCAGACGTTTTAAACCTCTGCGTGTGACATTTTCGGCCTCTGTATGCTCCATTTTAGACCAGTTCAAGGCTGTGGGGATTGCCACAGCACATCGCCACTGATCGCCGCCTCTACGCGTTACATTTTTGGCCTCCACATGGCCATTTTTGGCCTCTGTGCATCATATTTTCAGTCGGTTCCAGGCAACTGGATTGCCAAAAGTGCAACGTGCGGAGGCCAAAAGCACGATACGTAGAGGCAAAAAATGCAACATGCAGAGGTGGCAATGGGCTGTGGCAATCCCCGCAGCCTGGAACAGCTGATTGGTGGTATTCTGGGAGGCCGATCCAGTCACCAATCAGCTGCTTGTGCTGAATCAAGGCTGCAATAATGTGCTGAAGCTGACCAGGTTGTTTGCTGTTTGCTGCAAGGACGCTAGCCAGATGAATACCAATGGATGCGGATAGGCAGAGACAGAATTTTTTTTTCTTGTTTTCCTCCCCAAAAACTAATGTGCATCTTATACTCCGGAGTGTCTTATACTCCAAAAAATATGGTATCCCTTCAGTACACCCTAAGTACCTTTTCACTGAGATTCAGACAATAATAGAGTTTTGACAATATAATTTTATGAACAGAGATTTAATCCTGGTACTTGCAAAAAATGAACTCCTTATCACATTAAATTATTATTGGGAGGGCAGAAACCTAGTGATGAGCTTGCCTGCCATATCTGTTACAAACATTTTGAAGTAGATGAAACTAACAAGTGAAGCACTGAGATGCCTGCTCAGAAGAAAGTAGAAGATGGAATTATGGTTTCTTCTAGTCAAAGAACATCTAGTAAGCTTGACTTCAGCCTAGTTAGTTAATTCATTAGTTGTACAGGTAGTCATTGACTTACAACCACAATGGGGACCAGCTAAGCAAGGTAAGCAAGGTGGTTGTTAAGTAAGTCATGTCCAGTTTTATGACCTTTCTTGCCATAATGATGTAAATCACTGCAGTTGTCAAGCGAATCACATGGTTGTTAAGTGAATCTGGCTTCTCCAATTGACTTCCCTTGTTGGAACCTAGCCAGAAGGTTGCAAATGGTGATAACATGACCTCAGAATTCTGCATCCATGGTAAATAGATGCTAGTTGCTGAATGCATGAAGTTTGGTCATGTGATTGGAGGGATGCTGCAATGGTCATAAATGTGAGGTCTGGTTGTAAGTAACATTTTTCAGTATACCATTGTAACTACACATCAAGGACTATCTGTCCTTGCTCATAAGTATGTCCCCTGCTATACCAGACTTAGGGTTTAAGACAAGGATGAGTAAAATTCTTATGACTTGAAGAACATTTTTAATAAGGGCCACAGATGGAAGTGGAACTAATATAACAATTACTTGAGAGAACATTTATTAATGAGATTTCAGGAGTTATTTTTAACACTGTTCGATCTAGCTTGTTGCATATATTTCTTTTCAATCCACAGAAAATCAATAGGAAATTTTGCCTGTTAACTGTTCACTGTAATTCAAAGTTTAGTGTTGAATTTCAGCATGATTTTAGGGTACTCTGGAGTACAAAAAGGGCTGATGTAGCCCTTTGTTTAAAGGAAATTAGCCCATTATTTATTTTGTTGCTGCCACATTTTTACCATCTATTTATAAGGATAAATGGTAAATCAAGCCTAAGTTTCAAGCCTTAAGAATCTACTGTGCTATTAAAAGGCTGAAAATGGAAAGTGCATTAATAGCTAAAAATAAATCTGAAAAAAGATGCATATTAGAATGTAACCAAACTAAAAAGAGAGAAAATAGCTGGCTAAATGAAGTACTATTT
The DNA here is from genome assembly GCF_029215685.1 of Pituophis catenifer annectens. NCBI lineage: Eukaryota > Metazoa > Chordata > Lepidosauria > Squamata > Colubridae > Pituophis > Pituophis catenifer. The sequence goes on from NW_027256881.1 coordinate 288,807,659, forward strand.
TGAGAATATTAATAGCACAACTTCTAAGGAAACAGCATTCAGCTTATTGAAAATGACAATGTCGGTGAAGATTATGTTACAAATGTAACACATCTGTGCAAACCCGTATCTTAAATCCATTTTTTAGAATAACCAAAAAGTGGGCCACAAGAATTTTATTTGCAAGTTTCTCATCATAATCTTCCCATGCTATTACAACTATGTTAAATATTAGTCTCTGGACATAGACAATTATGAACAGAACTACAATTGTGTTGTTACCTCTCTACTATTTCAAATATGAACCATCCATGCATGTTCCAAATAATTGAATGACTTCACTTGAATAATTATTCTATTTGCATTTAAGTGCTTTAAAAATGAGTATTACTATTTTATGGTGTTCCTGATTGGGTGATTATTCCCAGACCAGTAGACTTCACTAAGCGTTTTATATCTGAACCCTATACTGTATGTCCAGTGGACAAAGTGCTTTAATTAAAAACTGTTCTATAGTACCACTTTTCATAGCAACAGTAGCACAGGTAATTCAGTTTGGATCATTTACTTTATCTGCAGGAATCCTAAGAATTATGGGAAGAATCTTAAATATTTGTTACTTTTTAAAAAAAAAATACAAATACATACATAAGGAGCGAAAGATGGAAACTAAAAGATAATTTTCTATTCTTGTACTATGATATGAATATTGGTTTGTTGCATTTAGGCCCCACTGTAATAATATCTAGTAAAAGTTAATCATGTTGCATATTCCAGTAGTAAAATTACAGCCCAAGATGACTTGAGGCAACCATGGCAGCTTCCAGACATATGGATTTCTACTCTCAGAAATGGTTGATGATGGCAAAATTCTGGAAGTTGAAAGCCGTACAATTGATAGTTGCAAGGCTGAAAAATACTGTTCTAAAGGAATGTCTCTCTATGCACATTTCTAGTCACTGTGATGATCTTCAGAGACAATATTTTGAGTGCTTTGGTTTGATCTCACATATTAGGTGGCTACAAGCAAGTAATTCCTTCTCAAGTATCACTTCTGGGTTCTAGAAAAACATTTGTCTGAAGTCTGTGATGTTACCATAAGGAATAGTCATTTAACATAAGAAATAGTCATTTTTCTTTTTCTAAGTATTCTAGATTTTTATCTCAGAAGTGCAGGAACAATATTTCAAAACATATTACATTGTTTCTCTCCTGGTTATTTGTTGGATTCATACAGTATATGTTAATATAATTAAATAAATGCACATAATCATATACTTATTTACCTGGAAAATATTCTGCACAATAATTTGTGCACTTTTAAGACTATATTCTCCCACATATTTATTAGCTCCTTTTGAAATAAATACACAGTAAAATGGTATAAAGGAGAAAAGTTGCAATATTTATCAACTCCTCTATTTTGAGCATTAAATAAAAAAATCCACATCTAAATATGCAACATTTTAAAACCAATTTTAAGGAATATGTGTAAACTGAGAAAGAAATCTGATGCCACAATGCCACTGTTCTCATAGGCATATTCAAATTATATCTGAAAACTACTGCAAGATATAATCTAAAAATATATTGTGCATTCCCATTTGCATATCATCTGTACCTATAGCAGTAGTCAGTAATCCAAAATTAAAAGATTGTTTCAAACTTTGGCTTACTGTGCTAAAATATATCATGTTTTATTCAAAGACTGCCAAACAATCTGCATTAAGTGTCAATACAACCAGTGTGAGCTTAATGGCAGAGTGGGATTTCAGCATGTTTCTGTAGGAGTAATCCTATATGCCATTTTATATAGGCTCTGGTCTGACTGTAAAGTATTTTGGATCTGAAAATAACTCCATGGAATCTTGTTCTTTATACAGTCATTCTAATACATTTTTAGACAAGCCAATTTGGCTTATAAAGTATAATTTACAAATGGTAGTCCTTATTCTATCAGTTTTCTGATATGATTTTTCCTACTATTGTTTGCAATGCTAATACCAGAGATTTCTTTTGGGGGGGAATAAAAAAGTTAACAGGATGTTCAATTATGTAATTGCCATTTCATGTTTTTGACTCTTTATGGAGATGTCCCTGATAGCATATAACTTTTAATATTTTTAACACTGCAATGCTAATTAGAAAGTAGAGCTTTTAGCCATATACCATCAGAAAATGTTTGTGTAAATAGATATGGCAGCCTTCTCCACCTTGATCTCTGCCACTTGCATTACCAATGAGCAGAGGTATACTTGAACATAGAAAACATCACCAAATTGGAGATAACTGATAAATGGGAATTGTCCCCAAAATAACATCAACAACAATAGCAATTTATTGAAAAGATGTGAGATATATACAAATGTATAGTATTCTTTTAAATTTCAGTGCTTTTACATAGGATTAAGGTAAGGAAAACATAGAGGGCATAACTCCTGGAATTTTTTATTAGGAGCCATAGAGGCATCTGAATTTTATTCTGTGTAACCAAATAATGTGTCATGGTGTGCATGTGTATGCATTTTCTCTTCAGAAACTAAATGTGCTATGCACATGCACATTTCTTGCATGTATCTATTCAAAGTAACAGAACAGAATAAAATACTTTATTTGGCCAAGTGTGATTAGACCAACAAGGAATTTGTTTCTGGAACGGTAGTTCTCGGTGTACATGCAAAGCAACAGAACAATAAAATCATAATAACAATAAGAGGGGGTAGTAAAGAAGATAAGGATAATAATGCTACACCCATACAACTTGAATAATTTTACATAGATATTAGATAGTAATATCTATCTAATTACTAGATAGTGTTCAGCAGAATGATGTCACACATCTAGTTGTCCCTGTGTCTAGTTGTTTTGGCATGCAATGCCCTATAGTAGCTTACTGAGGGGACGAGTTGAAACAGTTTATTTCCACAATGTGAGGTCTCTGTAGATATTTTCTCAGCCCTTCTTCTGACCTGCACAACATATAGGTCTTTCATGGAAGCCAGGCTAATTGCAGTTATTTTTTGGGGGGGGAATCCTAACTATCCATTGGAGTCTGTACCTGTCATATTCGGTTGCTATATATGTGCATATGTGTTGCTTTTCTGTATGCATGTGTCTACCTAGATTATATGTGTTCTCCTGTAGAGAGTAAGGAAGATGACCTGGGGGAAAATATGCAGAAACCATTATCTAGACAAAACGAGCTAAATAACTTTTTTTTTAAGTTCAGCAAAATGAAATATTTAGGCAGGTACTTTCCTGAATTGTAAGGATGTTTTTAAGCCTTGTAAGATCCAGCCTTGTAAGATTCTGTTATTATAGCCATTACCCCCAAAGGATAGTCCTAGTCTTTCTGCGGATTTTCTAGTCTACCTAGTGGGGCTAAAATGCCTTGTGTGTGTGAAGAGAAAAAGAGTATGTTTAATTAGTTCAGGCACATAGGTTGTATCCATGTATAGGTTGATGATCTCCCCTAGTTATATCTGTGTGTGAGGTATATTGATTACAGACCATCAAGTTGTGTTTGACTCTTCATAACCACATAGAAAGATTGTCTGCACAATCTGTCCCTAAACTGGTTTTTCAACAGTGCTCTCATCTCACCATAACATAATCTATCCATCTTGCTGCTGGTCTCTTCTTTTTCCTTCCACCTTTCCTTCTCCAAAAAACCTGGGTCTTTGCATAACGGGTCTGAAGTAGGATAATTTAAGGCTGGTCATTTGTGCCTCGAGAGAGAACGCTAGCTTGAATAGGACAGACTGCACACCCTCTGTTCTGGGTCTCTTGTTTAGAGGGAAAAGAAGGGAATAGACCAGTCAGGTGCCCATGGAGCTGCCCAGCTGCCTCTCGAATAGAAATGCATTGGAGGATGCTATTCTGAGTTGGGTACCTCTGCAGTTCTGAATTGTCTCCAGGCTATTTTCGACTCTTCTTTTGCTGGATTTTCTTCCATAGCCATTTGAATGGTGAACTGTTTTCAGAGCATTACCCTGCTCTGAATACAGGATTCGAATGTAGAGTTCCAAGTCCTTTGACGCATTTCCAATCTAACTTCCCAATGGTATAATAATAATAATAATAATAATAATAATAATAATAATAATAATAATAATAATAATAATAAAAAATCACAAAGTACCGGGACTTACAAATTGAAGTTGAGCGACTGTGGAAAAAGAAATCGTGTGTTGTCCTGATTGTAATTGGAGCCCTCGGAGCAATACCTAAAGGGCTACCCCGCTATTTAGAAATCCTAAATTTGCCGGACTTGAACATTTTGACTCTACAAAAAACCACCTTACTCGGAACAGCTTACATCCTCCGACGATACCTTAACAGTTCCTAGGTTCTTGGTTAGGACTCGAGCTGCTGAGCTATTAACCAGCCTCAAAGGCTGTGAATCTCACTAAAGATTAACCAACAAATAATAATAATAATAATAATAATAATAATAATAATAATAATAATAATAGTAGTAGTAGTAGTAGTAGTAGTAGTAGTAGTAGTAGTAGTAGTAGTGGTAGTAGTAGTAGTGGAAAAATACAGTACTGATGTTCCATTCAACTCCGGTTTTAAGGTTCTTCGATTTCCATCCGCAAACTAGCCATTCAAAGACGACGGAAAAAATAAAAACCTATCTTCGCTCCCCTTTGAATCCGGGTCCTGGCTAGCATTCAAAGCAGGTTTACAGAACATATATACAAACGCCGGGAAAAGAAGTAAACACGCTTCTTAAATGTTACCGCGCGAAAACCTATTAAAATCCCGGAATTAAACAAACAACAAATACATTCGCTAACATCAAGTTTTGCCCTTAGTTGCAAAGCCCCCGTATTGCCATTTCTTAGCTATCAAACATATTGCCTGTATTTTCTCTCTTTTTTTCCCCCTTCCTCTAATCCGTTGTTAAACTCATTCTGCATTTTGCATCCGCCTTCGTGATCGGCGAAAAAGCCTTCAGTGGAAATCAGGATGTGCCGCGCTAGTTCCCCCCCCCCCCCCCAGTCCAACAGTCGTTTGCTGTTCAGGCACTTTCGGAGACAGACTCCAGAAGATGGGGCTTTCTGGGAAAGGAAGGAACCTCAAACAGTATCAGCCGGGCTGCCACGTGGGTTGGAAAGGTTGTAGGTGTGCGTGGCTGGAGCTTCTGGCTTAGTCTGTGATCTTTTTCCTGGCTGTTTCTCCCCACCTGTCCTAGGATGAAAGTGGTGGCTTTAATCAGGTAAAATAATTGCTTAGCGCTGGGAAGCTGTCCGGAGCTGAATAATATTTGCATTTCCCGGTTTCTAGGAAATGCTGGACTCTCTTATTATGTGAACAAAATGATGCAAGTGACAAATAGCCCAAGATGATTCTTCTTTTTTTTTCTTTCTTTCTCCGCGTGCAGTCAGCAGTGTGATAGGTTTTATGAAATACAGGTTTGGTTTTGCTTCCCTTTTAATTCAAGATCAGGGACACTTCAGTAGTGACGGATATCCAGTCTCATCAAACTCGGGAAGCATTGTTAAGTACGAGTTGTATTACAACTAAACATTTAAAGGCCACTATTTGTTGCAGAACTAGGACTTCAGGCTATATTCTGGAGAATGCCTGCATGGTGATATTTTGGAAGTCTTTTAAGATTTTTCTTTTTATGGGTATCTGTTCATAGCAATTCTCTGTTGATAGCTGTCTGGTATACTGCTATAGTACTATTAAATCTAAACATATATATAGGTAGTCTTCGACTTTTAGTGACAGTTGAAAGTTACAAAGGCACTGAAAATAGTGACTTATGACCATTTTTCACACTTATGACCCTTGCAGCATCTCTATGGTCACATGATTTACATTCCGATGCTTGGCAACTGACTCATTTTTTTAAATTTGAGTTTTATTGGGTTTTAACAATTAAACAATTCTTATTCAACTCTTGTGCATGACTGTGACCATTTACATATCATACTAATATTCTCCTATACTCTATATAATTTTACAAAATCTACTATCTGTTATTTCCCTTTTTTCTATCTTCAATCCAATTATACCATTTCTTCCATATTATGTAAAAGTCCGAATCCATCTGTCCTTTCAGTTCCAATGTCATTTTATCCATCTTGGCGCAATCTAATATCTTTCTAATTATTAGATCTTTGGAGGGTGTGTTCGAACTTCTCCAACATTGCGCAAATGCCAATCTTGTCGCAGTTGTGACAACTGACTCATATTTATGACGGTTGCAGGGTTCAGGAGTCATGTGATCCTCTTTTGCGACCTTCTGACAAGCAAAGTCAATGGAGAAACCAGTTTCACTTACTGTAACAACCATGTTACCAATTTAACAACTGCCGTGATTCACTTAACAATTGTGGCAAGAAAAGTTGTAAAATGGGGTAAAACTCACTTAACAAATTTCTCATAAATGGTGGGCTCAATTGTGGTCATAAATTGAGAACTACCTGTAAAGTTTTTCAGAATGATATCTGGGATGGCACTTAAGAGTTATACAGTACTCAGGGTATAGTCACATATTTATTTGTTCAACTTGTATGCCGCCTTTCTCCGAAGACTCAAGTGTCTCTACATAGTGTATTCCTTGGTGAATTAAAACATAGTATATTGAATTAGTCCATTAAACATATACAGCATGGCATATTCAGCCGTGAATTAACTGAATGGGATGAGTTTGCGCCACATTGCAAGCTAAAACATGGCTGGCTATTTTGTGGTTCAGTATGTAATACAAACATAGATGTACAATTAAAGAACAGAGGGTCTTAACACACATGCTTGGCCTAGTAATCCACATATTAAATTATTTTGGTGATAGGAATACTCTTAATTTTACTTTAAACTTTTACCACCCTGGAAACATAATTAGATTAGCTTTGCTGTAGTTAAACACACAGTTTGAAAATGTTTTGAATTGCTGCAAATCATTTGGAAGTTTATTCTCTACAAACTAGTGAATCAAAGGCAAAGCTTAATGATGGAATTATATAAAAAGGGAAAAGGAAAAATCAGCAACTACTCTTGAGATTAAATAAGTCTAACAACAGCCTGCTGAAATAAATAATGCTATGGGAGTAGAGCTTCCTATAACTAGATTTTGTTTAGCATTTCCCATCTCCCCTTCCTTCAGTTTTGATAGGATGGCTCCACCAGTTAACATTTAAAGAATGCGAATAGTTTATGGCTTACACAGATTTATGATCTGAATGAAATGGCCACTTATAAATACGATTATGTCTTGCTTTCCAAGAAATTGTGACTTTCTTCTTAAATTATTATATTAATAATGTGTGTGTGGGCATATTTTATTACAAGAACTGGTAAAAGATGATTTGTATACCAATCAACTTAGTACTATTAAGATTTTTACTAGCAATTTTATTTCATATGATTTTACATTTTCCATGGGTATATCAATGTCTGGTGTCAAGTTCAGAACTGTAATCTAAAGGACAGTTCTTCTAAGTCATGGGTGTCAAACTCGATTGTGTCATGCAACGTCACATGACGTATCACAATGTTTTTTGCCTTTGCGGAGCTGGGGTGGGCGTGACCTACGCATGATGCATCCGGCCTGCAGGCCGTCAGTTTGACACCCCTGTTCTAAGTCATGAGTAATTACATACAAAAAACAAATCATTCACAATAAAAAACATCAAGCTCATGGCCAATTACTAAGTGGTTGAAATAGAAATTTTCTAAGGACCGTGCATCTTCTTGTGATGTCTTTGGAAGGACTGTGGGTTATTTTTAAGATGCAAAGAATATTACTTCTTGAAGTCAGTCTTCTCTTTAGAGAGTAATGTTTAATTACCCAGTTAGTTATGTTCTGATTTATGTTAAACAAAATTATTAACAAGTGGCACTTATTATAATTAGGGTTTTTGGACTGAACAAAGCTTGGATCGTACTCCTGTCTTGATAAATGTTCTGACTTAGGCTTTCCCAGCAGCACGAAGCCAAGTCCTCGTCCCAATAAAGTAAACCCCTTTTATTTAATTTACAGTGAATTCCTCTCCAGCAATGTCTTTCCTGTCCCACAGTCTTTCAAGATAGTTCACAATTACCAACCTTTATTAGTGGCCAGGCCGATATCTTTCACAGGCTGCAATACTTGGCAAGAGTGCAGTAATGAACTAATTGTTTCTTGCAAACTCCACTCCCCTTTCGCTCCTCTTTTATTCCCTCTGGGAGGGCCATTCATCGTCCACCTGTGGCCTTACTCCCAAGTTGACCATTGTTCTTTAGCTGTTCTCTTCGTATGGCAACTCTGCTCATGCGCACACTGGGAACAGACTCCAGCTGTTCGTCTGCCTCACTGATGTCTGACTCCAAAGGCAGCTGATAATTGGCATACGGCCCTGGCCCCCTCCCTGCCTCCGACACGGAGCCCTCATCAGAGCCTTCCCCAGACTCCAGGGCTGGCCCATGTTCCTCCCCAATTTCCTCACTGTCCAAATCTGCTGCCAGATCCGCTGGCTGCTGGTGGGCCATAACAATAAAGTCACTCCCTTCCCCCAGCCCATCCATCCACTTTTAAAAAGTTCTATGCATTTATTGGGCAAATGGGTTTCAATATGTGGATAGACCAAACAGACTCTTTCCAAGAAGTTCTTAGAGTGTCAGGACAATCCTTTTGGTGATAAAGCCACCTTGTGGAATGGGGTGCCAGATTTCCTTTTTTACTGCCTAGCTTTACTCTGAGACTGACAGTGGTCAGTAACAGTTTGTTTCTGTTTTTAATTTCCTTGAGAGCTGAAGATGCTTTTCATTCGAAAATGTAGATAGGAGAAATCCAATCTGTGGCCTCTTTCATAGATTCACTCACTATTCAAGGACACCTGCCCATTGATGTTATGGTATCCACCCATTACACAAATGCCTTCATATTCTTTGCATCCTTCTCCGCAAATATGCTTTTTGGTTTGGGGACTTTTTGAGTATATTTGAACTATATGTGAAAAGCATACAATAAAAGATATCTCATGAATAAAGCCTGCAGGTACTACCTAAAATATAATAAATTATCTGTCTAATGTTCATTTGGATTAATTCAGTGTTCTGTTCAGAACTCCTTGAGTCAATGTATATTTAGGGTGTTCTATAAAGTGGGACAAAAATAATTTAGTTATAATTGTGTAGTCTTCTCATTTTACTTTTCAAATTTAAGTATGCTTACTTTTTTTAAAGGGCGGCCATACTCTGAGAATACTGAGCATTTTTCAAAACGAGGCAATTATGAAGAAGCAAACATTTGTGCCTCACAAATACTCTGGAATATAGTGCCTTTCATTCTGTCTGATATCCTTGGTAACTAAATTGTTTCTGATGGATGTCTTGCACCCACACAACATTAATTTGCATTCTAGTTTCAGCCTGTGAAAAGTCACTGACATTGAAGGTTTAACAATAACTCTTTTAAAGCTTGATGTTTTAGTTGTAGAAATTTTTCTGGCTGTGCATTTGTTTTTAATATTTGGATTCAAGTGGAATGGTATTGTATTTTTAATACAATCAAGATGATGAAAAGAATTTCGGTATTTACCATACGCTTACTTGCTCTGATAAATTATTTCTTTTCCTAAATATCCAACCTGCTATCATATACTGTGCTAGATAGATATACAGTAAAATCTGTTTTGCAGACTGAGATAGTTATGAAAGCATCCTGATTTGGCCTAAATAGGCATATTAGAAAATCAGAAGTTGTTTTCCTGTACCCTCTTGTGCAAATAGTACTTTCATTTCTCATTTATATGTGAAAAATAATAACATAGATAAGAAAGCTTTGGTGACATTAAAGAGAATGAAGCTATTGCTTCAAATATTGCTTGCCTAATTGATTTAAATCCAACTAAAAAATATACATAAACATGGTTAGTGTACTCAGCTGAAAAAAAAGCTAAAAACATATTGATGATTTATTTGAAAAAGCACTGATATTTTTTAAGTGTAAACAATTTCACTGCCATTTTGAGGTAAATATAAACATTACTTCAAGAGAGTTCTTATTGAAAATGCAACCCTTTTTTTCTTCTAGTGGTGGAAAAGACAGCTCTTACAATATGATGCATTGTGTTGCTGCTGGTCATCAGATTGTTGCCTTAGCCAATTTAAGGCCTACTGAAGACAAAGGTAAGGATTCCATATTTTCTTTTAAGAACCTTTGAACTCTTCATCTAGAGCTTCATCTAGATAAAATGATATTTTATCATTTTATCTGTCAAACAAAAGTGGAAAATGTATGAACTTGTTAAGAGTGCTTTATAGGAGCATGGGAAATTATTTTATACTAAATCAGATTATGTCTGTGTAGCTCATAATTACATAGTGTAAAAGTATTGCAAATTCTATATTTGCTTGGGAGAATGTCTACACAGAATTTTGAGGTAAAAAGGTAAGCTTTTGTGCAAAGAATTGCTGTGGGTAAGACTCGTGTCCCCAGCTAAGTTGTTTATAGGAGATAATAAGCTGGGATAATATACTGCAGTTCTCTGTGTTACATTTGTTTTAAACATTAATCTTCACCAGAAACACCAGTGTTGCCATTTAAGCTACATGATTATTTTAAGGGTTATTGTGCATAAGATGTCATAAACTCTGATTTATTATAGCATTGGAAGTTGCAGTAAATTACATAAATATTAAATTAGGAGTTCATTTAGAGGATATTTTTTGCGATCTTTTGAAATAAAACATTCCCAATGTTTAAGATTATTTTGTGTTTTTACATTTCATACAAATGTATGATTTGTAAGAATTTGAACATATCCCTCCATATTGATAATAAAATTATAACAACTTAGAACCAGTTTTGTGTAATGGTTAAATTACTGATTTAGAAACTGTGGGACTCTGAGTTCTAATCCTCTTTTGGGTATTAAAGCTGGCTAGGTTACTTTGGGTCAGCACTTTGATATGTGCCATAAATCTAATAATATTTTGATCAGAACTCTATATCTATACATGTTTACTCAAAGAAACATGTTTATCTTTTATCAAGATATACATCTTGATATATATCTTGAAGGTACTGAGATGTACACGTAGGGAACAGGTGAAAAAATTGGTTAATCAAATGGAAATATTAATACTTGTTTTAGTGCAGGGATCTCCAAACTTGGTAACTTTAAGACTTGTGGTCTTCAACTCTCAGAATTCCCCAGCCAGTATGGCTAACTGAAGAATCCATGGCTTGGATCCTTGGTAATTTTACTAAGAATACAAGGAATTCTTCCCTTTGTTGAAAACTTGTGATGCTTTTACTGGTGGATCAAGGGTCTTTACTGGTGCTCCTTCCTACTGGTGAAGAAGAACAATTTATTGATTATCCTATTTCTCAATCTCCTACTCTCTTACCAAAAGTCTGAAGTGGATTGAATAAATTTTTTGCACTAGTGGTGGTATGAAGGAAACTAACTCCAATCCATAATCTATAGTACTCTTACTGTAAGGTTATCTTCCCCCATTTAGATGTGCCTCAGGATGACTTATTATAACAGTTTGTTTAGTATTATTTCAGTCTTAAAAGCATTTATATCTTTGAGCCAGAAAGATTCAAAAAAGGCTTGTACAATAATAGAAATGATAGTTGCTGTCTTTGAGAGCACTACCAAGTAGATGGGGCAATAAAACTTCAAGGGCAGTTCTTAATGTTTCATGATTCTTATTATGGCAAGCTATAGTACAATTGATGAACTTGCTGGTCTCTATCACAGGATTTTGGTCTTTGTGGCAGTGTCCCACTCAGGGGGTCAGAACAGCAGGAAGCACACACTGAACTTCTAGGATTTTTTTTATCACAGTTTTTTTAAAAAAAAAATCATTATTGTTTCTGTACTTATACCATTATGAATTTTACAAAAGTCAGCGATTTTTTAGAAGGAAGGAAGAAACCAATGAATGATGACATCCTGGGTTGACTCCTAATACAAGAATGAATTTTTGTTGGTGCATGTTAAAAAATAATTTCCATGCACAGGGAAGCTATAACCGTAGTTGATAACATTTATTCGTTTTTAAGATGCTTGGGATGTTTTCAGTATTATTCTCTGTTTTGCATTTGGGAGTAATTGAAATTGGGAGTAGAATATATTTTTATTGTATAAAGGGAATTTTAAAACAGGAGTGTAGTGTTTAATATATATTTGGAGTAATGTTCTTGACATTCTGTACATTCAATAATGTAGAAATGCTTTGTTTGCCTTTCAGAAGGATTTGATGAGCTGGACAGTTACATGTATCAAACAGTGGGCCATCAAGCTATAGAATTATATGCTGAAGCTATGGATTTGCCTCTCTACCGTCACATGATTAAAGGTACCAGCATTAACACAGGCAGCATCTACACAAAATGTGACGGTGATGAGGTGGAAGATCTTTATCAGCTTCTGAAACTTGTCAAGGTATTTTGTATGGCAATTTCTTCTTTTAAAAATAACGATTAAACTTGTATACATCAAGCCTAGAATCGCCTGTACTGTTACAATATATTTGGTTTTCAAAAGAGAATAAACCTGAAAGAAGTGGCCTTAATTTATAGCTTGTTCTGCTCTTTATTGTTGCTTCCCGCTTCAGGTTAAATATCCTACTATTGGTGTAAAACTTATTTATTAATTTATGCTAAGAAATACATCACATTGGTATGGTGATCCAATATGTTTCAGATTTTACTGATATATTTGCTGATATATTATTTTTTCTTGTGCCCAATTTATATTTTGTACCTTTTGTATACTTAACTGTGGGGCCCACTGTAGTTTCTATGTTAGCCCATAAATTTTAAAGGAAAATCAAAAAGAACAGAATTTATTATTTACATTATTTATTTATTTAAAGCATAATCATGGATATACTGAATTACCAGGATAGCACTTTTAGAAAATAGAAAACATTACTGATATGAGGTGATATAATATAAACCATGGCTTATTGGAATGAGCAATAGTGAATCACATGGTTCCCTCTAGTAGTATGATTAGATGTGAGAATAATTCAAGAAGCTTTAAATATTTTCAGTATTGCACTCAAATTGAGCTATAAAAATTCAAGACTTCTAAGGATTCTGCAAAGAAAGATAGTCCCCCATACTTAAATTAGAAAGAATGTTTCTAGGTATATATGTTAGACTCTTCCATTTGCCTCTTTTTGGATTGATTTGGTCATGCAATATAAGTAGAAGGCTCCATTTAGGCATCCAAGCTCCTTTATATATAATGAATTGTTGGATTGATGCAATTGACTGGATATTTTTGTACTCGCTCCATAGACCTTTAACATGAAAATACTGATAAAAATTTATCTCTTTACCATTCTAAATAACTAGTCATAATTATTTGAATTATGATAATCAAACTAGAAATCTTGATCACTGTAGTCTCTATAAAACAGATAGTTTTATATGTATATTGCTTAGATTTTTAGGTTCTGTATTTCTGGCTGATTTCTCATATAGATATCCATCCTGGAATAGATGAGACAATCATGACTATTGGTCTGAAAGTTGGTGGATGAATTTCAAATAGGATGCTTATTGTTTTTGTTCTAATAGAGAAATTATACTTAGAAGATTTTCAACAATAACTAGGAATATAATAATTCTTATGTTGTTTCTAAACTTGGATTTCCTTTTTAGAACAATGGTGTGTTTAGAAGGCACCCGACTACAGAGAGATCAGTTATGGATCTCAGCAGAATATTTTTAGCATGCACACTGATTGAAGGAAATGGACCATTGCTTTGAACAGAAATGTAGGTGGAAAAATGAGGCCACCAGAAGGTGTTCACTCCAAATTTAAACATTTCTGAATTGGATACCTGTGGCTACAGTTTATGCTCTGGATTATTTTGTTTCCTTCTGGTTTGGTGTTTAGCTTTATCACCACAAATAATTATTGTAGGGGAATGACTGAGATAATGTGTTGGAAATTGTGAGTCTTCTGTGAATGCAATATAGGCATTTAACCTCTGCTGTAATAAACAGTCTGAAAAAGCATCAGCTAAATATTACACATGAAACAAAAGCTTTTATGCTACATGTGGTATCCTATATGTACTGTGGAAGCAAACTCATAGATGAAATGAAGTTGGGCATCTTTATCTTTTTCTTCCATTTATTCTGAATCTCTTTCTTGATTGCTTGCTAAATTAAGTGTACAATCTTTCACTGCAAAAATAGCAACACAATGCATAATGAGGATAGATGTACTGATCCTAATGGTATTGGTTCCATAGAGGTTCTGAAAAAGAGATTTCAGTTGAGAACAAGTTTGCTTTGCTCTAACGCAATGGCTTCAAGATTGTTCCAGCTTTACCTTCGAATTTACCAGAGGATCCTTAATAAGCATATAAGTAATAGAGAAACTTTATGGAAAAGAAGTTAATATATCTTATATTGTACATGCAAAATGTGTGCATGTCATATAGGTCATATAGAGCAACAGTGAAACATTTGTGTAAGACAATTTGTGTGCAAAAGAGATAAACACAACAACCACTTTTTTCATGAAAGGAAGAAGTATAGAAATGATTACCTTAGTGTGAAAGCTTTGGAAACTGTTGCTAGAAGAACGCAGATCTCTGTCCTGTTTGAAAACATTGTCTTTTAACTTTCATGATGGAGAATAGCTCAAACTACTCCATTCCCAAAGGGATGAGAAAGTTGTAGTAATAATATGAGGTAGGAGTTGGCACCAGGTAGGATGTCAGCTCACCTATTTTTAATTGGAGTGACAGAATCCAAAATTAAATAAATAAATTAACCACCCCCTCCCCCAAAGCCCTGAAATCTTGCAGGATGTCCATGCTTGTGCAGTGAAGACCTGCATTATTTTAGCTTTTAAGAAATATTTTATTTGAAATTAGCCCCAGTGCCATTGTATAGTGTCAGACCTCTCTTGAAACGTTTTCTTGTTGTTGACTTAAAACTTAATGCATTGAAGTTTGCTTATTGTTTAAAGGATAGGATTTGAAAATTTGTGATATTGTTAGACTTGATTTTAATACATAGTGTACTAAAGAATACACTTAGAGAATTGTTCTAACTTTTTCCATGCCAGAAGATTATTTTTGGCTGAGGTAGGAGGGGGAGGAAAGGAAATGTATTATTGATCAATTAAATTAAATGATTAATAGTAGGACAAACTTGCTTTTCATTTTCTTCCAGACAGCAAGGACTGAATAGATTGCTATTATCTGGAGAATAACAGTCAGTTATGACATAAATTAATGCTAATGTTAAATCTTGACAACTTCTGCTTTGGAAGTTTGTGCATGATATTTATAACTATAGTTGAAAGAGATGTTATCAAGTTGTCTTGGACTAAATAAGTGATGTGTTTTTTTCTAAGTAGATATTAATTTCACTGAAGGAAAATTCAAAGATATAAATATATGGAATCAATTGCATTTATGAAAGACATTCAATAACCATGATTTTACAGCTGAAGTCATTTAAAGCACTTCTAAAATTGCACTTGAAAACTTGCCTACCTCAATACATTATTGGGTACTTTATAAGAACAAGAATTTGGGATTAGAAAAAAAAAGGAAAAGAAAGAGAAAGGGAAAAGAAAAGAACGGAGGAGTGAGGGAGGGAAGGAAAGGAAGGAAGAAAAGAAAGAAAGAAAGAACAAAAGAAAGAAAGAGAAAGAAAGGTAGGTTTTCATTTTCCCCTATGGGTAGGTACTTGCACTTAAGAATTGATGATCTAAATGTGAGTACAGTATATTCAAGAGTGTTCCTTTTCCCTGAGAAATAGCTATCCTGCATTTGGTTAGAAACCTTTAATGAAGATAAGACAGCTGACACAATTGCAGGGTTCACACATTGTGCACTAATCTGAGTTAGTTTTGACTCTGCCAATTAAGGATTATGAAAATTGACGTAATACCCATCTGGAAGATACCAACAAATTGCAGAAATCGGACTGAAGCAATATTTTTTTTGTATTCATATTTGGGAAATAATTATTGCAGTGTGTCATAAATTTGCGTTGTTGCTCAAAATGTAATTCTTTTGAGTTGGAAGTTGAAGGCGTTGAAACAAAATTGTTTCAGTCTTTGGATTCTCATAAAGTCCTTTTAGTCTTTGGATTCTCATAAAATTCTAAGAGTCCTTTTGACTTATACTAGTCTTACTATCTACATTTAATAATCAAATATGAAAAGTTACTAATGGAAATCTGGTTATAATTCAGAGTGAGCCATCTTGCCATTTGACTTCTTTAAAAAATTGATAAAAACTTTTCAAAGTTTGAAACATTAATTTATTTAAATAAAACCTAATGCAGCGTTCAATAAAAGTTCTAAAGTGGAGTAAAACTATTCTAGACATAATAAAATCAATAACTTTACAGCATCTGTAAAGTTAATACATTTTCCAGAACCATAAAATACTAAACTCTGTTGTAAAACATACTGAAAAAGTGTACTTTTTACTTGGTGCTGAAAAATAGAGTAAAGGTAGTAGTGGATGAGATCTTTTGGGATAGGTTTCTAGATTTGAATAGTCTGACTGCAAAAACTCCTTCCTGCTCTCCCATCCATGCATCCATCCATATTTAAGAACATAGCTAGTGTGGTATAATGATTAAGATGTTGCACTAGGAACAGGGAGATTTTAGGCATAAAAGGCAGCTTCGTGACCTTGGATCAGTCACACCTTTTTAGCCCTAATCAGTATTAGCCTCAATCAGTGATGAGATGCAAGATGAAAAACTAAACTTGTCATTACATCTTGGTAATTTTACTCCCTGAACTGAAACTCAGTGCAAAACAAAGTGATCCTATAACCAAGTGGGACAACTCTACAAATACAAATATTCAAAAGATGGATTAAGTAGCACTGAGAAAGTATGCTGAACCAGTGCATATCCTCACAGTATGCATACATTAAGGATACTAAGCATTCTGTTACTTTACTTTACTTTACTTTACTTTACTTTACTTTACTTTACTTTACTTTACTTTACTTTACTTTACTTTACTTTACTTTACTTTACTTTACTTTACTTTACTTTAATTTGATTTATATACCACCCTACTCCCGAAGGTCTCAGAGCGGTACACAGCCAACAATAAAATACATACATACAAAATTTAAAAGCAGAAATAAAATCAAATTATATAGTTTTGGCCCAGACAGATTAAAACCCCAATCAATTTAAAACAAATTTAAACATTTGAATATATAAAATACTAAAAATATTAAAAATTAAAAAAAATTTAAAAAGAGGAAGAAAATTAGGCCAGGCCCGCCTGGTGAAATAAAAAGGTCTTTAGAGCGCGGCGGAAGGTGCGCAGATCCGGGATCCTCCGTATCTCCGGGGGGAGCTCGTTCCAGATAGTAGGTGCCCCCACAGAGAAGGCTCTTCCCCTGGGGGCCGCCAGTTGACATTGTTTCACCGACGGCACCCGGAGGAGCCCCTCTCTATGGGAGCGTACCGGCTGGTGGGAGGCTATTGGTGGTAGTAGGCGGTCCCGCAAGTACCCAGGTCCTGAGCCAGGGAGCGCTTTAAAGGTTGTAACCAAAACCTTGAAGCGCACCTGGAAGACCACTGGGAGCCAGTGCAGCTCACGCAGGAGAGGTGTTACATGGGAACGCCATGTCGCTCCCATTACCACCCGCGCGGCCGCACTCTGCGCCAGTTGGAGCCTCCGGGTGCTCCTCAAGGGGAGCCCCATGTAGAGAGCGTTACAATAGTCCAGGCGGGAGGTGACGAGGGCATGAGTGACCGTGCGTAAGGAGTCCCGATCCAGAAAGGGACGCAACTGGCGAATCAGGCGAACCTGATGAAAAATCTTCCCGGTCACGGCCGTCAAGTGCTCTTCTAAAGACAGCCGTGAATCCAGGAGGACGCCCAAGTTGCGCGCCCTCTCCGTGGGGGCCAATGATTCACCCCCAATAGTCAGTGATGGCACCAACTGACTATATCAGGACGTCGGAAACCACAGCCACCAAGTCTTGGATGGGTTGAGCCTGAGCCTATTCCTCCCCATCCAGATCCGCACGGCCTCCAGGCACCGGGACATCACTTCAAGGGCATCGTTGGGGTGGTCTGGGATGGAGATGTACAGCTGGGTGTCATCAGCGTACTGGTAGTACTTCATCCCGAAACCGCGGATGATCTCACCCAGCGGCTTCACATAAATGTTGAACAGGAGGGGCAAGAGGACCGACTTTTGTGGCACCCCGCATATGAGGGGCCTCGGGGTTGACCTCTGCCCCCCTGTCAACACAGACTGCAACCGGTCAGAGAGAAAGGAGGAGAACCACTTCAACACAGTGCCTCCCACCCCTAACTCTTCCAACCAGTGCAGCATGATACCATGGTCGATGGTATCAAAAGCTGCTGAGAGATCTAACAGGACCAGGACAGAGGAGCACCCCCATCCCGAGCCCTCCAGAGATCATCTACCAACGCGACCAATGCCGTTTCCGTGCTGTACCCGGGCCTGAAGCCCGACTGGAACGGATCCAGATACGTCGTTTCATCCAGGTGCTGGGGGAGCTGTTGAGTTAGAAGAATATACACACTTGAATTTTGTCCACTTTAATCTCCCTTCCATTTTTCCCAAAACATCGCACGTCCATTAGTTTGATCATTCATAAGAATTGGCTTGTTATAATAGAACATAATAACTCAATTATGCATCTAAAAATACAGTGCATGTATTATTATTGTTAGTGTTGTTTTAATAGCTAACTCATTTACTTTATTCTGTTAGATTAAATAATGCTAGAAAGTATAGTAAGTACCATTTTGCATACACATCTGAGATAATATTCTGGTGTAGTGCTCATAATGGATAAACTGTTAATTTAATCTCCTGATTTGTTTTAGATATAATGCTTAAGGCAGTTTGATATTGTATTAGAAGAATGACATCTTCAGTTGTGCAGTAGATCAGGAACAAATGTTTTCAGTTGGTTGTTTGTGCCATTGATTCTATAGTTCCAAAAGTGGATCCAAGATGTGTACATGTGGAAGTCTTATGAAGCATGTTTCTTAAGAATGTATTCATTGTTGCGTGATGATACGTTTTGAAGAAGAACATAGTTTATAATTTACATTTTTAACTCTAGTAGAGACTAAAGGGAGATGATATTTGTTGTATTAAGGTGAAACATGGTTTATTCCTTTGCCCAATTACATGGAACAAGAGATGCATAGAATCAAAATGTGTGTGCTAATATCCTACTTTGCTACTCATTGTCTACCTGCTTATATATTATTATAAGCATATTATCTTTTTAAAACATAGAACTTTTAAAAGATGTTTTCTCAACTATAGATCCATTCACATGTTCTACTTGGCACATTTACATTGCCACTAGAATTATTTTTTTCTCCTTAGTCTCTCATTATTATAATGAACTTCTACTGAATAGTAATAATTTATTTGAATCCTTTATGTCTCTGTTCATTCATTATGTTCAGTGTGACTATAATTTGTAGAAATATTTATAGATTTTTAGCAAGTACCATGTTTCCCTGAAAATAAGACCTGGTTTTATTTTTTTTTTATTTTTTTTTTGCCTCCAAAAGAGGCACCAGATCTTATTTTGGGGGGATGTCTTCCACTGTTTCACCTTGCAGCGGCAGCACTGACAGCCCCGCCTAGCAGGAGCCTTTGTGGCCACTGCTGGCCCAATTCTTCTGCAGCCACTTACCATCGCTTGCATGAGGCATCCCTGGTCTCCATTTCACCATCAGAGGCCTTCAGGAAAGGCTTCTGAAGCTGAGAAACGAGCTCTGCCAGTGTCTCTGATCGCGAAATGGAGTTTGGAGGACATTATGCATGTCAATCCGGAGCTTGTTTCTCAGCTGCAGAGGCCTTTCCTGAAGGCCTCTGAAAGCTAAACGGAGGCTGGGGGGGGGGGGGCGATCCATGCAAGCAGTGGCAAGCAGCTGCGGAAGAAGTGGGCCAGCAAGGCGAGGCAGGTGTCAGAGTGTGTGACACCTGGCTGCAACTGTCAGAAGGTAACCAGCTCCATCCCCCCATCCCCACCCTAGCTTAATTTTTACCTTTGCGCCTTGCAACCAGGTGCAATGGAGTGGGCGGGGTCTTAACTAGGACTTATTTTGAGGAGGTAGGGTTTATATTGGGCACACGTGTAAAAATCAAGTTAGGTCTTATTTTCAGGATAGGTCTTATTTTCAGGGAAACATGTTAGATTGATCCTTTGAATAGTGGAAGAGCCATTTCAAGATGGTTCTGACTAGAAGTTATAGGTGTTGAAGTCCAGCCCATTTGGATGGACTTGGATTGAGGAATTTACTTTAAACTACCTACTTGGCATTGAATTTAGTAGAAAGGTGGATATATATACTTGGTGAACTTGTTATTAGTCAACTGAGACTGATAAAAAATAAAACATTTAGCAGAACAAATAACAGATTTTAGATTCAAAAATGGTCTGCATGGTGAAGGTATCCTTGAGATTAAATTGCTGTATATATCAAATTATATTGTATAACAATACTCACAAGCAAATTCGGTAAATAAACCACATAGTACATATTTTGCAGAGGATTTCTTCCCCATTCGAAGCAGAAGATGAAACTCATTGCCCTTTTTTTTCTGTTATATGAATAGCAGCACTGGAACTATTCCTCATATATTATTTCAGTAGTTCTATTATTATTCTGGATATATTATTACAGTGTTATTAAACCAGGGGTTCTTCTGATGCATGAGACTTTTGCACCCACAGTGCTTTATAATTGACCATATTGTTTTGGATTGGTAGTGTAGACTAGATTCATGTTGTCTATTTCTCATTGTCAGGGTTCCAAAGTAAAAGATGGCTTCCAGGACTGACACTCGTGATGAAAAGGATGATAATGTAGTACAAATGGGAAGAGTGAAACTAATTAAAGAGAGTCCTTGACTTGTAAATAGTTCATTTAGTGACTGTTTGAAGTTACAACAGCACTGGAAAAAGTGAATTATGTCTGTTTTTCACACTTATAACCATCCCCATTGTCATGTGATCAAAATTCAGACGCTTGGCAATTGACTCATATCTATGACAGTTGCAATGTCCTGAAGTCATTGGCTCACTTTTTGAGACCTTCTCACAAGCAAAGTCAATGGGGAAGCCAGATTCACTTAGCAACAGTGTTACTAACTTATCATGTCCAGTGATTCACTTAATAACTGTGGCAAGAAAGGTGGTAAAATGGGGGCAAAATTCACTTAATAATTGTCTCACTTAGCAACAGAAATTTGGCCTTCGTTGCGATCAGATCATTAAGGACTTCTTGTACATCTTTGAATTTACAGTAGGTTCAGCTAACACAAACTGGTACATTAGTTGTTTTAATTATTTGAAAAAGGGTACTTTTTGCTTTTACATATTGCATGGTTTGAATGTATTGGACAGGCCCAGCAGACTCATCTAAAGTTAGTTATACCTGGGACTAAGAAACCAGAGGTAGTAATAAAAAATTGGGGCGGGAGAAAGGGAGAGTGATTCTGGGAGGGAATTGAAAGAGGCTAAAAGATTATTGCTATCTTCTTAGTTGGATGCTGTTTTTAGATTAAGTGGTTTTGCATCATTTTCCAAAAGTATTATAAGGATACATTTAATCTTATTTGAAAATAAACTGAATTAGAATCATTTTCCTGGGGAATACTTTTCCAAGTGTTGCATCTGTCTTTCTAAAGTCATTAATAAACAACTAGATGCCCCTGCAGTTCATCTGAAAATTGTAGGACTGGCTCCTGACTCGCCCCCTCTCCTGCACAAATAGTAGCTGCTTACTGGGAGAAATATTAAATTTTATGTAAATACTCTTATGTGAATTTGTCTCTATTGGGTATGTGGGATTGCAACCTGTTGTGTTTCTTCTGAATAAAGCATAGAAAGGAAAACTAGTGATGAAAGATTTTATTTATTTTATTTATTTTTTATTTTTATTTATTTTTATATGCCGCCCTTCTCCGGAGACTCAGGGCGGCTTACAATGCGTTAAGCAATAGCCTTCATACTTCTGTATATTTTATACAAAGTCAACTTATTGCCCCCACAAACTGGGTCCTCATTTTACCCACCTTAGAAAGGATGGAAGGCTGAGTCGACCTTGAGCCTGGTGAGAATTGAACTCGCAGTAATTGCAGGCAGCTGTATGTTAAATGCTGCCTTAGTAGGAGGCATTAGCCTCCTACGCCACTCAGGCTCAGAAAGATGACTAGGAAATTTTGGTTTCTTTTCCTAATAAGTCCTAAGACTCCGATTGCCAGATTTTCTTAATTTTCCACTGCCAGTTTATTCTAATGTGGCCTTGCTTGATGAATGTAGCGTTCTGGATCTATAAGATTCTCACATGCATTTGGAAATGGGCAACTAAGGCATTGTTTACAGGACGTCAAACTTGCTACACATTGATAAACACACATTTCCTCCCTTTATCAGGGATATTGCAGAATGTGAAGTATGGGTTTCCAATTGTACTCATTCTTTTCAAACCTCTTCCTGTTTAAAAGTTAAGCTTCACTAATTGGAAGCTGATCAGTCCCTGAATTTTTTTTTATTTTGCCTTTAAAGTCTGTTTATTAGTCATTAAATCTAACCTTTACCTAGTTCAGTTTGGCAAGACTTCAGAAAGAAACAGTATATTTATTTTTAAGAAGATCGTGTCATCCTTCTAAATGCAAAATGAGCATTAATTAACTATAATATTTACAAATCATTTTGCTTTAATATTCCTTTAAGAATACTACCACTTTAAGTGAAGTATTTGTATATGCATAAAAAGGGTCCATACTTCTCTAGCAGCCAGTAGATTTCTAATTATCGCTTAAAATCTAATATTGCTACACAAACACTATTAAATCTTGCTGATTTTTTTTTCAAAAATGAAATCTGTAATTTACTTTAATAATCTTTACAGCAATCACATTTTAAAATCAATGGGAATTATGGTAAAAGAGTTCAGAACTGTTTAAAGTCACTTATCAAAATGTTTTTCTTGGATTTACTGTGACACAGGAGTGGATTTGGTTTCAGTAAGCCATGTATTTGAGAAGCAATTGTAGTTTAAGTCATAAGGGTAATATATAGATGATAAAAACACTTTTGGAAACCCTTTACATTTGATCAAGAAATAAAGCTTGCATTTTAGGACTGAACTCTGTGTAGGTCCACTGAAGATGCTGAATTGTGAGAATTAATTTTGGAATTAGCAAGTCTTGAAAATAATAGTGTCAAGAAGTGTCAAGAAAATAGTGTCAAGAAAAAACACTCATCTTTTTATAGGTGGGAGTAGCTAAGGGAATTTTCAGATTATATATAGGATGTTCTTATTAAACAACAGAAATATATGAATGAAAAATACCATTGTTTTAATTTAGTTTTCAATCAGCTGTAGTAACTGCATTGCAGAGCTCAATTACACACGCTAAAGGCCTGTTGAAATAAATGAAATTGAAGTATTAATTTAAGCATGCTACAGACAAAAGGTTCATACAGAGAAAAAGAACAGCCTCTGAATATTGCTCCTATTTTGATAATACATCAAATAATACATTTTGCAGAGATATCAAGTTTGATTAATGCAATGAAGATAATTTACATTTCCTGTTCTTGTAATCAAAATTATGGTACTTTGTAATCAAATATGGGATCTTGGTGCTACATTTACTAATACATAAAATAAAATAAGTAGAGTTCTCTGATTAAATTATCTTTTTTAAATGGACCAACTATCAGGAATTATTGTACTTATATATACTATAGTGGCATAGTCAACAGGCTGCTGCAAAGTTTATATTTTCTTCTCAAATCCAATTGTCTTTAGAAAATCTTGGTTTGTTACAAATCGGGTAAGCTTACTACATTTTCATCTTTCATATTCTGTGAATTAGATATTTTTGACAGCTCCTTCCTTACAGACCAATACAGAACCCAAAATATTCTAAAGCTGATACAACAGTGCCCTCTGTAGGCTGTGTGTATGCAGTTTCTTATATAGGGAAAGAGTTAAATATTCTTAGGATGGGGGTGTTTAACAGGATGTTACATTATTAAGTTATTTAGAAGCGTTTTTTCTTAGATAAATTCTGATTTATATGTATTCTAGAAAGTAATAGTCTAATACCATATTAAAATAAATATTATGTTTCTTAATATATCGGAGTAAATTATTGATTTTATGAGACATATTTTCTAGCCAGTTGAGGCTAATAGAATCTTTGAACAATGGTCTTTTTCTACTAATCTTCTTTATATGTTTTAAGTCATAAATTATATATACATTTAAGTAAAGAATCAATGTTGTGTAATGATTTAAGATGGCCAAGATAGGTCTGGCAAGACCCACATTCAATGTCACTCTGTGCCTGGCTTTGAGTAGCAGTCATTCCCACACGAATCTTGTTGCAGAGAGAAATAGGGAAAGTCTCAAAGGAAAGTTGAGATATAGATCCAGGAATAACTTAGTAACTTGTTAACTCTGTGATTTTTAACTCATGAGATGTTTTGATAGACTGTGTAGATAGATAGGTTTATTGTGTCCTCTTAGACCTTCAAAGAATTTTCCAGAATTGATACATAGCTTTCCTCAGTGAAAATATGTGAAACATGGACACCTTTCTGCATATATTGCACATAAATATGTATATACTACAGTGCCATTTTATGGTAAAAGGTAAAGGAGTTGATGTGGACTTTACTCCACTAGTTATTGCCGCCTATAGGGGGCAGTGCTCATCTCCATTTCAAGACCATTGAGCTAGCACTGTCCAATGACATTTCCACCATCATATGGCCAGCGTGATGTCATGGATTGCTGTTACCTTCCCACTGAAGTGGTACCTGCTTATCTACTCCTATTTGCATACTTTCAAACTGCTAGGTTGGCAGGAGCTGGGACAAAGACAGGAACTCACCCTGTCACATGGCGCTTGGCTCTTGAACCTGGGGCTGATTTTCCAGCCGACAAGCCCAGTGTCTTAACCGCTGAGACACCGCACTGTCCTTATTTTATAGTACTTGATAAAAATTATTCTGATTACTTAGTGATTGATATGGCCTTTTGAGGATATTGTTTGACAACTCTTTCCCTGCACAAAAAAGCCAAGTAAACCTAATTCAGTTTGTAAACCACATTGTGTCAGCTGTTTGCCATAATAGTTAGAAGTGGAGGCCAGCATGTGCTGCTTTAGGGATTCTGAGTCTTAGGTTATTACTGATATATTTTCCCTTAACCTTTTACATTAAAAACAAAACAAAACACTTTTGTGTGCATGTATATATATGTTTGTGTGTGTGTATATATATATATATATATGTATATATGTGTACATTTGTATATATGTGTCTATATGTGTGTATGTGTGTATATATATTGTGTGTATATATATTTAAGTTCAAAATTCTACATTACTGAAGTTTTCAGAGATAAAAAATGAACCAGTAGAAATTATCAAATTATTATGGGTATAAAAAGACACAAATCACAATGTAGTGTCAATTCCTGATGACTTCAAGGATATGCCTTTGATCTAGTCTTAATTACAGTATGAGAGTTGTTTGCTTTCCCTTTTTTGCCTGTGTGTCTGTTGTTTCCAACTTCAGGAATTAAGTCCAACTCTGTGTAGCTTTTTATGGTTCACATTAGCCAGCTAGGTTTTGCCATCTATCTGGGCCGTAGTGTAATAATTACAGAGATTCCAATAGATAAAAACAGTAATTAATAATCTCTAATTAAAGTATCTTATCTACTGTATTCAATAGGAACAGAATTCAGTATAACAATGCTAGGAAAAAATGGGGGTTTGTAAATGGGAAATAATTCTCATAATTTAGAAAATCATTAAGAACAGCTTTTCTGCAAACTGGATGATTATTTGGCATTAATCCCTCCCCTCTAAAAATAATTCTAATATTTATTATTTGCAGAAATCATCATGAATCACTTGCAATAAATAAAAATAATATTTGTGTAAGAAAACTATGCTAGAAGCAAAATACCTGACAGAGTAATATTCTTTTCCAAGCACATTTCAAGAGTTTCCATGGGAAATACCTTGGTGCACACAACTAAATTCAGATATATGTTTCTGATTAACTTCTGTAGAAGTTATACAAATAAGCCAAAGAAGAAAAAATATTTTATGAAATCAGGTTAAATATCCTGCAAGTCACAGGTATTCTCTGTTTGGGAGCAAGGACTTTGGTTTTGGAGTACTGTGGGATAAGTACAAAAATTAAAATTTCCTTTCAATAAAAAATTACCGTATTTTTGGGTGTATAAGACGCACCGGAGTATAAGACGCACCTTAATTTTGGGGTTCGGGTGGCAGACCCGCGATCCCCTTCCCGATTCCAAACATGGGGTGTGTGCAGAGACAAAAAAAAAGTGTACTGTGTTTCAGGCAGCGGATCTGGCCAGGAGGAAAGAGAAGAGTCTGCTGAGAAGGAGGACAGGGGCGCGTGGCTCTGCAATGTGCAGAAAAACACTTTTAGGCATCAGCGCTATAATCTCCTCCCTGAATCCAAAGCACTTCCCAGTTCCCCGCTGCACATTGCAGGGGAACTGGCCGCCACCTGAAGCGCGACTCTTGAGGTTTGCATTTTGGAATCCAGGCAGCGATGGCTTGAAAGGAGGAACGTTTCCCTTTAGGGGCTCCCATTCAGCTCGGCTTGGCTCCTGGGCACAGAGAGGGTTAGGCAGCGGCGGCAGCGGCTCCTCACATTACTGGGGAGTGGACAGAGGGGTGACCAGCTGCAAATCGTGGCACCCGCCTTGTTCCCCAAAGCTGCTGGGCAGATTCACCCCTCCCCCCACTGTCCTGAAGAGGGAGGGTTGTTCCTCAGGCTGTGCCCCGACCCAGATCCCTGCCGCCTGGAACTGGCCGAAAATGGCCGAAGGGTGGGGGCCGGCAGGTGGGCGGGGCTACATTCGGTGTATAAGACGCACCCAGATTTTCATCCCCTTTTGGGGGGTAAAAAGGTGCGTCTTATACACCAAAAAATACGGTAAGTAAAAGTGAAGTTGATGTGATCAATGTGCAATCATGTATTTAGTTTCTATTTTCTATCATATTAAAAAGTAGAATTTTCTAACAACTTTTGAGGTCTCTGGGACCACACCCAAGCATTTCAGGATAGGGTAGTGGCCCTAAGACTTCTGAATGCATATCTCTGAATTAAATAATGAGACATATATAATTTAGGTTTTCAGAGTGCAAAAGATGTAGCTCGTTAGGAAAGTATGTGCTATTACAATTCTTGTTTCTAAGGAAAAGTGATTAAACAAGTTATAGCTGAATTTTTGATAAACAATCCAAGTATTGATGACCTCTTTTACAGAAAAAAATACTTTAAAGCTCTGATAGCTAAGATAATATGCTATCATGATGATAAAAATAACAAGGTATATCAAAGTGAAGATAATGAATTAAGATTCAGTTTAATTAAAATAATGATAGATATCGACTACATTACAGGAACAATGAATTATAGCTGTTCTGCCTAGTGAGTGCTTGGGTAATTTAGTAAGATTTTTTCAAAGAATGACAGAGCACCCACCGCTGAATGTTACGGGAAGTGCCCTGTTTTTCTTCCATACATTTCTTTCTTTTAATTAAAATGTCAATGATAATTTTATGGCATCTCACCCTCCCTCCACAAAACCCTCCACCAAACAACATTCTTTGATTTTCATCTTAAGTTATGAAAGGAAATTCTAATTATTTATCACTGAAAGAAATATACCATGAAGAAATCGGTTTATTCAAATCAGTACATTTTACTTTGTAGACTAGCGTGTACTTCTTTTCCACAAAACGGCCAGGTCCTTATTAAACTGTGTTTATGTAGCTTTTAAAATGTCTCAGAATGATTAATATAAAGAGATGGTCTATTTTTATTATTTATGCTTTAAGAATGTTTTTCCGTATATGGTGGACTACAATTCCCATCATTTCCCAGGAATATTTCATAGAAAATCCTATTCATTCTGGTTCTTTTCCCATTCTTGGAGTTTTCAGGCAAGCTTCAGTATCCAACTGTCCCTGACTATTTTTTAAGTTGCCAAATCTGAAAGATACAAATAGATTCTCTTTTCCTGTGAGTCATTAAAAATGGAAAATAAAAATGCTGGGAAGCTTCAATTTCAATTGTAGACTTTTTCCACCTTGAACAGTCAGTGTGTTTTTCTTTTGTGTTTGCCTGCAGAATGGAATTGTTGACTATTTAATATAAGCAGTTCATTTTATTATTATTATTTTTGCATAGCATTGGAAATAGAGGAAGATTTTGCAAATCTTCGAACTCCTAGAACTTTGATTTGTTCAGAGGCTGGGTGGAGCTGGTCAGAACTGTCCTGCCTTGGCCTTTAGAAGGAAATGCTTGTTTGTTCCTCCGTCCTTTGGAACATACACGGCATTTCCAGCTTTGGGCAGGTTGAGAGGTGAACATTTTGTATGCCAAACTGCTCATTTTCCCAAGCTTAACAATAACTGAACAATTTCTGCTTTTGACTCGGTTTATGAATGAAGCCAACTTTCCCATAAGCCACTAGATCCAAAGAAATCATATGAATCTCTAAAAACAGGCGGATAAATTTTGAAAAATTCATTATTTTTTAGAAGGCTTCACTTTGAATGAATTCTATGAGTTAACTAAAGCTGCATAAAATATATAAAGCTATCTTTTGAGAGGTACTCATTCGGTTGATATTATGTTTGATATTGTCTTCAGTAGGTTTCATGTTCTCAGTTATTATGGTTTGTAACCCATGTCTTACAGCCCAGAAATAGCCATAGCAATAGCAATAGATTTATACACTGCTTCACAGTGCTTTACAGCCCTCTCTAAGTGGTTCACAGAGTCAGCATATTGCCTCCAACAATTTGGGTCCTCATTTTACTTACCTCAGAAGGATGGAAGGCTGAGTCAACCTTGAGCCTGGTGAGATTTGAACTGCCAAATTACAGGCAGCAGAAGTAGCCTGCAGTACTGCACTCTAACCACTGTGCCATCTCAGCTCTTGAATAAAAAATAAACTCAGCATATTCTATAGGCCAAGTGTGTCAAACTCAATTTCACTCAGGGCCGCATCAGGGCTGTGGTTGACCTTGGGGGGCTGGGCGGGCATGGCCAACGGGATGGGTGTGACCAACTGGGTGGCGTGGCCAGCTTAACACCAACTCCCTAAACTGCTGGTATGTTTCCTCTTCACATTGGGTAGACTGGGCTGAAGCAATTCTGGCCCAATGTTTCCTCTTTGCAATGGGTAGACTGGGCCGAAGCCACGCTGGCCTGATGTTTCCTCTTTGCATTGTGTAGACCGGGCTGAAGTGACGCGTGTAGACTGGGCAAAGTGATGTGGGTAGATTGGGCTGAAGCAGTGCAGGACAACCACTTACATTTTCTAGAGCGGCCCCTGGGCCGGATCCAACCACATTGCGGGCCTTGAATTTGACGCCCCTGCTATAGGCAGACTATAAGTGTTTACTGACGCAGATTGAATATTTGAACCTGACATCCCAGATTTGATTTAGTCATGGAGACTCCTAAATCTTCTTGCATAGTGTCAAGCCACACTAGGCAGACCTAGACCAGAGAAGAAATCAATTTAGGAAGGCTTAATCTGGGAACTGGCTATAATACAGAATCTTGCAAGTTGTACTGTGCTTCCTTCTCCTTGTTCTTCAGTAAATTAGGGAGGTTTTTGCTTGAGCTGCTTTCAAATATTACCATTCTCTTGTTTTTGTTTTTTTTAAATGCCTAGCATATCTCTGCCATATGCCTAGCATATCCTGGCATATCTCTGTTAAGCTTATCATCCATATTCTCTATGTACATTCATTGTATCGCAAATAATGGAGGTTAATTTGAGACTAAACAAGCCAAATGCTTGAATCTGGCACTGTACCCCACTTATTGAAGTATGATGCTCTAATATTTTATTTAATCTTAAATAGATTATTCTGGTCTATTTGTTTGGATTCCTACGTCTTGTGATGTTTTTCAAGATGTAAGGTGACAACCCTTTGCCTTGCATTCTTGTGATCAGGGGTATATAATTAACTCTGTCCTCACACTTCTTGAAGTTTCTCTTTAATGCAGAAAAATTGTATGTAGAGACATAATTGATTAGTCCTATGTAGCTTGAAACTATGCAATGTTTTGGTATAGCTTAAAAATGTGTAAGATACTGTTCAATTTATAGACAAACCTTTTTCTTTGATAACCTTTGATAATTTCCTATCCCGACAATTTCCTTAATTTTATATTCTATAGAAAATGGGGATTTAACTGTTGTTAAACAGTAGGGACAAATGAAGTAGAAACAAAAGATGGATTATCCTAGGTAAGAAAAAATATTCTTAAGTATTTGTATTATCTTCTTAACACACAAATTCTATCAGTGATGCAGATCACAAGTTCTAGTTTGTCTTAATGAAATATTAAATATCCACAAACACCCCTTTCTTAGTTGCTGTCAACCTTATTTCAACTTGCTTCTAATTTTACTCTCTATTAAATATATTCTGATTCTGAGAATATCTGGTTTGTCAGTTCTTCATGTTACACTGATGGGGAGTGAGAGAGGAATTGTAGAGAAAATGGGCCAGTTGTTATTTATTACCCAATTGCCAGGGTGACTTATTCATTGCCTGCATCATCATTCCCCAAAGTACTGCTTTACAGAATGGTGAATTATGTTTCAGGGAAAGAATCAATAAATGCTTTCAGAGCAACATTTGCCATGAGACTCATCTTCTTTTATACATATACGTGTTGCGCTAAAAGGTGGGTGTGGTACAATTAACACTGAGAAAAAAAGATAGTATATTAAGTGATTTGCATAAGGCATTTGTTTAGATCTGCAATGCAAACCCTAGGAAAACTGGGTTTTGTCCAAATGTATTTACAGTTGATTAACTACTCTTGAGGGGAAACATGAGGGGAGATGTTTCCTAATTTGGAGCCAAGTGCATTTCCAGTGAATTAACCGCACTGTGAAAAAATGTGGCAAGGAGTTCATGTGGTTTTTTTTTAAAAAAATGTATCACGCCTTAAGACTTTACAGTGAGATGGGTAGCTTGAAGATCCACATGACCCTTGAATTTTGTATCTGCAAAGCTCCATAAAAATAACTGCCAAAATTCTTTCCCTTTGTTTTTTTTTTTTGGGGGGGGGGAGTTGGGGAGAGGTAGAAAAAAAATCTGCATTGTAGCCTTAAACTACAGTTGATATAATTTTAAAAGTAAAAGAAAAAAAATAAGAAAAACAAAATCCCAGCTCTTTCCAAATGTCGGACCTGGAGCTACCTACTTTAAATCATTACCCACCCACTTATTTCCCCTAAAAAAGGAAAACATGGCAAGACATGTCTTTCGTTTGTTTGTACGGTGTCAGTCTGAATGCATGCTTTCATAGACATGAGGCTGTAAAATCATTGCTGCTGTTTAGAAAGATGAGAGAGAAAAGATAATACAAACCAGGGGTTGCCAACTTCAGAGAGCTAGAGGACTACACTGGTCACAACCATGTTTCTGTTTTTAATAATTTGATTGGAGGCAAAAAGTTATGTAAATATCTCAAACAGAATTTTCAGTCAAATACTTGTCATCTATTGAATCTTGCTCTTTTGATGCCAAAGCAAGGCAGAGTATTAATGTTGAGATTAGCTTTTTGAAAAAGAAAAATAATTACACTTCTGAAAGTAATCACTATATTACTGAAGGAGTGTGTCTGTTGTGATGCTTTTAAATGATTTAGTACGTCTCTACAGGAATAGAGCACAACAGTGATAAAAACTGCTTGGAATGCATTTGGGTCAATGTAAAAGAGGAAAAAATGACATTGCCATAGGTGTATACTATAGGCCAGTGGTCACCAACTGGTGGTCCGCGAGAAAATTATGATGGTCCATGGAGAAGTCTTCGTATTTTTGCCGGTGCACCCTGGTAGAGCAGCTGCTCCAGAATGACCAATGGGCCAGTCCTGTGAGTGTGACTACTACAGCTCTGGACTATGGGACCAGCCATGGCAGGGCTGGAAAACTCTGCCCTGGGGTGGCATGTGCAATGTGCAACTTTGCAGGTGGTGTAATACATAAAAAGGAGTGCAGCTCTCTCCGTCCAGAAAGAAAAAATGGTGCAGTTGCCGTGGCGGGGGAGGGGGCAGCACAAGTGGGCTGAAGCAGCGATTGCGATGGCTGGAAGCTGCGGGAGCGAAGCACTACTTGCACTTGCACGGCATCAGCATTATGCCTTGGTATATTTGTGCCAGCCGGTGGCACAAAGCAGCTCTTGTCTCCTGCTGCTTGGGACTCAGAGTGGTAAATGGTGACTGGTCCGGGGACCAGCCAGATTTTGCTCTCCATTACAGATGCCAGATCATCCCCATGCAAGCTCGTCTCTTGAGGAGCCCAGCTGAAGTTTCCTGCACCACTTCAGCGAGCACTCCTTGAGAGATGAGAGCTTGCAGGGAGCCAATCTGGCGTCCGCAATGGAGAGCAAAATCAGGCTTCTTCTCTCTGCTGTAGTGCAGCATCAGGATTTGCATGGCATCAGCATTCCGCCTCAGTATATTTGCACCAGCCAGTGGCGCAAAGCAGCCCTCGTCTCCTGCCGCTTGGGACTTGGAGTAGTTAATGGCGACTTGTCTGGGGACCAGCCAGATTTTGCTCTCCATTGTGGACCCCAGATCGGCCCCCTGCGAGCTCTCGTCTCTCGAGGAGTGCTCGTTGAAGTGGTGCAGGAAACTTCGGCTGGGCGCCTCAAGAGACAAGAGCTTGCATGGGGATGATCTGGCGTCTGTAATGGAGAGCAAAATCTGGCTGGTCCCCGGACCAGTCACTGTTTACCATTCCAAGTCCCAAGCAGGAGGAGATGTGGGCTGCTTTGTGCCACCAGCTGGCGCAGATATACTGAGGCGGAATGCTGATGCTGTGAAAGTTCAAGTAGTGCTTCGCTCCCGCACTTCTTCCAGCCCTTGTTGGTGCTCCGTACACCTCGGTCTCTCAAGGAGATGCTTAACTTGCTCACAGCCCCAAGACACTGGCTGGCCCATGAGATGAGAGAGAGAAAGAGAAAGAGAGAGAGAGAGAGAGAATCAGAATGAGACAGAAAGAGAGAGAAAGAGACAGAGAGAATCAGAGAGAGAGAGAATGAAAGAGAATCAGAATGAGAGACAGAGAAAGACAGAGAATGAAAGAGAGAATCAGAGAGAGAATCAGAGAGAGAAAGAGTCAGAATGAGCATCAGAATGAGAGGCAGAGTGGGGGAAAGAGAGAGAGAAAGAGAGAGGGGGGAGAGAGAGAGAGGAGGGAGAGTGCCTGAAGGACTCCATCCCATCACTGGGAGTCCAGGCGCTTCAGCAAGCGGCGCGCTGGATTTGTATTAGTGGTTCGCGGGATTTAAAATTATGAATTTGGTGGTCCCTGAGGTCCAAAAGATTGGGGACCCTTGCTATAGGCCACCCAACCAAACAGAAGAAATAGATGAACTTTTTGCTCAGTTAACTAAGGTATGTAGGAAGCACACCACAATAGTAATGGGGGATTTTAACTACCTTGACATCAACTGGGAGACAAACTCTGCATCAAGAGGAAGAGCAAACAAGTTCCTGACAAACCTAGCAGTCAACTTTGTTTCCCAAAAAGTAGAGAAGGGAATAAGGGCATCAACCATATTGGACTTAATTCTCACTAACGGAGATGAAATGATAGAAGGTGTTGAACCTATAGAAACCTTGGAGGGGGGACAGTGATCATGCAATATTGGAATTCAACATTATGCAAGCACAAGCAATAGAACAAAGTCAAACTAGAGTCTTGGACTTTAAGAGAGCTAATTTCAATGAATTTAGAGAGAGCTTGGGAAGGATTCCATGGATGAGAATTCTCAAGGGGAAAACAACTCAAGAAGCTTGGGAAATTTTGAAAAGTGAGATTATAAAAGCCCAGTCTAGAAAAATACCAATGAAGAAGAAAAATAACAGCTCTCAAAAGAAAACAGCATAAAGCACTCTCTTGACAAATTGAATGACAAAAAGGACAGTATATAAAGTGGAAAGAGGGGCACATAACTAAGGCAGAATATCAGCAAATAGCCCGAACCTGCAAAGATGAAGTGAGGAAAGCTAAGGCTCCCAACAAACAAAGGCTTGCAACAAAAGTAAAAAATAACAACAACAACAAAAACTTCTTCCAATATGTTAAAACAAGAAAAAAGTCAAGGAAACAATTGGTCCATTGCTGTGAGAAAGTGGCAAGAAGGTGACAAGCAACAGGGAGAAAGCAGAACTACTTAACTCATTTTTTGCATCTGTCTTTATACAAAGGCAGTCCAACTGTCTTTAAACTGTCTTTATACAAAAGCAGTCCAACCTATCCAAAACAGCACCACAAAAAACAGATTAGGAACACAAGTTAAAATAGAGAAGAAAATAGTAAGTGAGCACCTATCTACCCCTAAACAAGTTCAAATCACAAGGACCAGATGGATTACACTCCAAGGTTCTGAAGGAACTGGCAGATGTGAGCTCAGAACCACTGAACTATATCTTTCAAAGATCTTGGAGCAACGGGGAACTGCCAGAGGACCGGAAAAAAGCTGATGTAATTCCCATCTTCAAAAAAGGAAAAAAAATAGGGAACTACAGACCCATCATCCTGATCTCAATACCAGAGAAGATTCTGGAACAGATAATCAAGCAACGAATCAGTGAATACATAGAAGCAAACAAGTAATAACCAAAAGCCAACATGGGTTTGTCAAAAACAGATCATGCCAGACTAATCTTATTGCATTCTTTGACAAAGTGACAAAATTAGTGGACCAGAGGAAGGCTGTCGTGGTGACTGTGAGACGGATCTTGGAGTCCCAGTGGACAATCACTTAAATATGAGCCAGCAATATGCTGCAGCTGGAATAAAAGCCAACACATTTGTAGGAATAGAGGAATAGAATCAAGATCACGTGAAGTGTTAATACCACTTTATAATGCCTTGGTAAGGTCACACTTGGAATACTGCATCCAATTTTGGTTGCCACGATGTAAAAAAGATGTTGAGACTCTAGAAAGAGTGCAGAGAAGAGCAACAAAGATGATTAGGGGTCTCAAGGATAAAACATTTAAAAAACGGTTGCTGTAACTGGACATTTCTAGTCTTATGAAAAGAAGGACTAGAGGTGATATGATAGCAGTGTTCCGATATCTCGGGTTGCCACAAAGAAGGAATCGTCAAACTATTCTCCAAAGCACCTGAGGATAGAACAAGAAGCAATGGGTGGAAACTACACAGGCTCAATGGCCTTGAAACAGAGATGAGCAACACCCACTATAGTCACCAACGACTAACGGAGTAAAATCCACAGGGACCCCTTCCCCTTCCATTTTGGAGGCTTTTGCTCAACTGCAGTGGTACCTTAACCACTGCCTATGCCTTCCTAGGTAGGATTCAACCCATTTGACTAAGTTTGGATTTTGTTAATAATTCTGTTAGCCACAGTTACCTGGGGTTCACATCACATTGTCATAAAACATAGCTTATTAACCATAGTAGCTAAATTTATCCATTGGATTACTGTAGGTAAGAATCATACTCGCTATGGATTAGTGTAATAAACTCAGCTAGATATGGTGACCCCGATTGTATGTATGTATGTATGTATGTATGTATGTATGTATGTATGTATGTATATATATATATGAAGCAAGTAATTTCTGATAATGTATGATGAGCCATTAAAAACACAGCCTTGTAGCTAATGCTAATGTATATATAAATTTAGCAAATTAATTGAGAGCCATTAACACATTCCCCTCCCCTGTTGTGGATTTGTAATAAGTGAGAAAGAGTAGAGAAAATTATCAGTTTTTTTTTTAAAATAGAGGCACAGTTTTAGGATTCTACAAGACGACATTTTCAGAAGCAGCTACTCAATCTGGATTTGGTGCTTGATCAGGAAGCGTATGTGGAAATTGAATGGAAATGTGCTTTTGGTTACTCATTTGCATATGTATGGCCTCCAACACTTCAGATTGCATAAGATGAACAGTCCTTATGCAATAAAAACAGGAGGGATGGTCATTTTTTATTGTAATTTTTTAAAAAATAAAATTTTCTTTGCAATTTAGAAAGCAATGTTTCAGTCTGCATTGCATTACCCAATTGCTGTTCATTTGGGTATAGTTGTTTATCGTATTTCTGATCTATTCTCTGAATTATTAGCAAATTAATTAAAATGGTAATACAGCTTGTTCGTGTGTGTATGTATGCCTTCCAAAATATACAATA
Organism: Pituophis catenifer annectens; assembly: GCF_029215685.1. NCBI lineage: Eukaryota > Metazoa > Chordata > Lepidosauria > Squamata > Colubridae > Pituophis > Pituophis catenifer. Next base: position 288,843,900 of record NW_027256881.1, read on the forward strand.
TTATAAAAGTCACTATGTAAGCACTTATATCAGCAATTAACTATAAAGAATGCATTTTTTGTAGAACTGAATGTTTTTCTTTAAAAAAATATGATGGAAAGCATAGAAAGTAAACACGTATTCAACACACACATCATAGACATGAGATAACAATAGTGTTTGGCTTAAAATAATTACTCATTGTCGTCATCTTAACTCATATTTTGCAAGATATTTTTGGAATTATGAGGGAGGAAAGAGGAAGAAAGAATGTGAGCAATGCAGTGGGGGGGAAAAAGTCCTGGTAAACTAAAGATAGAATTTCAGAAAGTACTGCGGTGTAATAGAAATGGTGACATAGGTTCAATTACGTTATTTTATGGCAGTACAGCATGGTGTGTTATTGATGATATACTATATAATATAAGCCACGGACATTTGGTCCCTGTTCAGTGAATTTTAAGACACCTAACCTAGGAAGGCTTTTGAAAATTGTCAATAAAAGAAACTATTCATGCACAAATTCGATTGTCACACTGAGTCACCCTGCTTCCAATGGCTTCGACAGCAACTTCCATGTATTTATAGGGGGTAGAAGCCAGGTGAAGAGATCATGGGAACCAGAGAAGGCTGCAGGAATTGCTGAAGCTGATTACTAGAGGACATGTGGATGGATTAATAAATAATAGTGAATGTTTGTGGTTTTGCTTTTTGTCTTTTATTAGGAGATAACAAAATGCATTTCTAACTTTCTCCATTTCATAGCTATTGAGTCCTTATTTCTACCATTTGAAAATGTTTTTTTTTTTTGTCTGGACCTTTTTTGTCTGAAAGTGCAACTGAAACGTTAAAAAAAGATGTTTGCCTCCAGTATGATTGTTACTACTGATATCATTTTAGGTAAAATCTGAATCACCAAAATAATTTCATGGCCTGGTCTTAAGTTCTTAAGTCCAATAAAAATTAATACACAGACAAAAATGAACATTAAGAATAGCATTTCCTTTCTAAGGTAATAACATCATTGCTTCCAATGATCATTATGCAATGAATCAATCCTGCAACTCACTCTTTTTTCATGTCAGCTCATGGAGTGCCTATCTGCCGTTTTGATGTGTTACTGTCAGTATCACACAACAAAGAAACCTGACACACAGTATTCTGATTGAATTATCTGTGTAATGCTTCATTAAATTTAGTCTGCATTATTTTTTGGAAGATGCGGTCATCAAGCTTGAAATTAAGATTCCCTTCAATATTATCTCCTATCTTTTGCAATATCCTTTTCTTGGTATTTTAAAGATTTGTGGAATAGAAAAAAAAACTGCATTTATTATTTAGCTATATGATGAAACCATGTGTGTTATGTTAGTGGGTTATACCTAGTGGAAGCTAGACAGCCATCTGTCTGGAATACTTTCAGTTGGATTTCTGCATTGAATAAGAGAACTGAACTTGGTGGCCTGCCTGGCTCCTTATAAATCTAAATTCTAAATTCACCTGTTAGATTTATATCCTGCTTGTAACAGCTAAAAGCAGTAGCATGGCCTTTGCTCAAAATGAGAATGAAGTCCCTTCTTTACCCTCAATATATCATGGTTCATTTTATAGTCCCGAAAAAAAGTGATTCACTATCAGTCTTTGCACTTACGACCATCACATTGCAGTCACACGATTGCAATTTGGGTCCATGGCAACTGGCTTACATTTACCATGTTTCCCTGAAAATAAGACCCTGTCTTATATTTTTTTGAACCCTGAAATAAGCGCTTGGCCTTATTGCCATGCGCTCAAAAGCCCGATTGGGCTTATTATCAGGGGATGTCTTATTTTGGGGGAAACAGGGTACTATTGGTTGCAGTGTCTGGCCGTCGTGTGATCGTGTTTTGCAATCAGTTAGTTTCCGACATCAATTGGGGAAGCTGGATTCACCTAACAATTGTGTGATTTGCTTAACTATGGTATAAATGATTTTAAAATCAGATGTGTAACTATTGCTTTGTAAGGCAACCAAAATTCCAGTTCCAATTGTAGCTGTAAGTAGATAACTATCTAATTTAAATCTGATGTTTCTTTTTCCCATCTTTCCTATGGCTTAATGGACACCTTGTTTTGCATGTGGCTCTTGCACAGAAATGTCTAGGTCCCAACATCATCCCCCACCACAATGAGAATGAGAATGAGAATGAGAATGAGAATGAGAATGAGAAAAAGAAAGAAAAGAAAGAAAGAAAGAAAGAAAGAAAGAAAGAAAGAAAGAAAGAAAGAAGAAAAGATACAAAATTTTAATTCTGCTTTGGGTCAAATCCTAATGCTACATTTATATTATTCATCGAGTATGCTATGTAGCATTATTATTATTATTATTATTATTATTATTATTATTATTATTATTATAGCAAATGTTTTATTAATAACATTAACCTAGGAAAAGTTTTAGATCTATGATATGTTGAAAAAGATGAAAAAATATAGATATGAGCATTTTATTAACTCCTAAAGTACTGATATTTGTTTGGACCTTTCTTGAATCCAAATTTTGAATTCTTAAGCAGCACTAGGTATGATGTTCAAGTCACTTTTTTCCCCAGTAGAATATATTAAAGTCTATGTCACTATTTGTGAATAAGCTGTTTCACAGTTGTGGCCAATAGCTCACTTTTACCAAAAAAATCCCTTTGTATTTTTGTAAAGTCTCCCTATGCGTTTATTTTGTTATGGTAAATAAATGACAAGTCATTGTTAAACTGTAATTTCTTTTGATTTATCACAGTTAATTTCATTTCTTTATTTCATTTTCTCTTCAGAGATTTTTACTCAAATACTATTAAAATTGCAATTTGCAAAATCCTTTGTTAATGATCATTTGAGTGACTCATTAGTAATTGGTTCCTTTCAGCTGAAAGTAATTGCTTTATAATCTTTAATGACATGAAAACTGAAATACATGTTTTGTAATATTCTTGTATTATGGAATATAGAACTTGGCATCCAAGGAGTCCCATATACAACCAAGCATTTTTTTTAGTATCACCAGATCGCTTCCTCCCATGGATGAATGATTGTAGCTTTCATGTTGGAAATAATGGGAACAGGAAAGACCTTAAATTCATAAAAGTGTACATACTTTGTTATTCCAGTGGTCTCTACTTAATTTTGAAATATGGAAATGTTCCAGTTCCTAAATGGGTATTTTTGTACTATTGATGTGTTTCTGAAGATTTGATAAAGTAAAGTTTTTAATAATTTGATGATACGATGTTATTTTCTTTAAAGGATCTGGTTGTTCTTTATAGACAACCATGTTCTTGACATGACCATTAAAACTCTGGTTCATAACTGCACTCTGAATACAAAAACTTTTACTAGTGTGGGACATTTAATGGGCCCCCTTAATGAACTCTATATATTTAAAAGATCCATTTCCTGTCTGAAGCTTTTAAAAAAACAGTAGAAAAGGCTACAGACTGAAAACTTCTGCTTTTGTTTAGTCTGCGGTAGAATTATTGATGTACTTTCATGCTCTGTGAATGATTTTATGACTATTTTTCCCCTTTATATTGTATTTATCATTGACTCCTATAGCTGCAGCTCAGTTACGTAAGCACTGACTGAGCTTGTGTATGCCCTCTATAAAACCTACTGTGTAATCACATTTATAGGTTTATTTAACTAATTTAAGTTCTCACTAACATCAGGATCCAAAACACCATGAGGAAAATATACTTTTATAACTCCCCCTTGTTCATCTGAAAATTTGTTGTTTCAGATTGAGGACTGCTATGGAAATTACAGAAGGAAATTGCAGAATCTTTACTATCAGTAGACAAGATTTTTGATAGGTCAGATTCTACCCATCTGACTGATGGATGTCAGATACTACCCTTAGTATCTGACTTGCAGTGGTTTAACAAAAAGGAAATATCATGATTTTTGCTATCATTAATTCTATTCATTAATATTCATTATTCATTAATTTACTGAAATGACAAACAGGTGAAGGCGTTTTGTATGCAATTTTGACTTCCATTTGTTCCAAACAAATATTTGGGAAATAAAAAGCAAATGCAAAACAAAAGTTCGATGTTTATTTTTGGCAGTTGTAGCGATCTTTGCATCGCTACAACTTCAAGCTTTTTTGAAGGACTTTGCTGCTAGGAGCAAGAAAAGATTAGATGTATGGCAAATAAATAGATATCATACCCACTTTTATAATAGCCTTCCCACTGTAGCGACCACCAAATTTGAGGATAATAGATCTTAGGTGGTTAGCCCTCTGGATAGTGATGTATAGGGGGAAGCTGTTTTATAGCTGTAAGACTAACCATTTATTTCACAGCAGCAAAATCAGCAAAGAGTCCTTTGATGCTGTAATTTGCTGGGTTCCCAGTTAATGCCATGCCAAATTCATGTAAATTACACTTTGGTTTAATGCCATTTTTGAACCCAGCAATGACCTACTTGCATATTTTTTTTTATTGAAAAGTTTTTAAAAATTTTACACATATTTTCCCCTCCCTCCTCCCCCCTCCTGTCCCAAGCGCGCCCCCCCCCCCCGGACTTCCCAGAGCAAATACAGGATATAGCATTTAACAAACATATAAAAAAAAACATAAGCTAACTATCTATAGATTTAGCTCCCTTTTGCACTTTAACTCCCCTTGTTCATATCTAAATATAAGTAATTTAAACCAATTATTGCTTGAAAATAATCAATCCAACTTCATTCTTGTCCGTTCTTCAATAATAAGCAAGTCTTCTTTCTTCCAGCATTGCACAATCAGAACCCAATTACAATTAACCATCACATCTCCAACCCTTACATATATTAACACATTAACAAAATATTTTAACCAATCTCAAATAAATTATATTGTAAAAACCTTATTTTTACTTTTTACCCCATAAACTCATATTGATTCTTCCTGGAAACATTCCTTACTTAATAGCTTTGCATAAACTTATTCATCTTATTTTCTACAAATCCAGTGCTTATAATCAAATAACATCTTCACTATTTGATATCTATAAAAAATATTGTAAAAACCTTCCCTCAACCCTTACACCACTTATGTTTTCCTTATAACCCACAAGTTTATATTTATTCTTCAGCAAAACATTCTTTATAAGCTTATATAATTTTTTCAGCAAAGCATTCCTTGAAATATAACTTTAGTGTTAATATACTTCAGGACAAAAGTGAAAATTTGGTCAGTAGCCCATAACAATTCAAACATAACATTACTTAATATAACTTTTCAAGACAAATCATGTCCCTAAATATAAGTAAATCATTCATTTACACTATAACATAACTTTTCAAAACAAATCATATCCCTAAATACAGGTCTAGTCATTCATTTTCACTACTACTATCCTCCCCAGGCAAAAAGATTATAATTTTTCCATCTCGATTTTTTCCTGACTTTTTTGCGAACCTTCTTCTTCAGTCTTATTCTTCCATCTTCTTTTAGTTTTATAAGTTCTTGAGTTTTCAGCTGAAGTTGCTGTACCTTACAATCTTGTTTTCTTCGCAAAGTAATTCCTTTCATTAAGCACACCTCTTTAACTGCGATTGAGAGTCCATTTTTGTAAAAAAGTTGTAAAATTCCACTTCGAATCCTCCTTCTTATATTAGAGATCCCAACACCTCCTGACAATTTTCCAGTTGACTGTATCAAAGCCTCTGGAGAAATCTCTCTCAATATTTCCTGGTTACACTCCTTCAAACCTCTCAGCCTTTTCTTCTTAATTTGAAAAACATCCATTCCATTTTCCAAAGGCACATTAAATTGGATTGTTTCTTCCACCAACAACTCACTATTATTTGGCAACTGAAATACCGATACAGTATCTTCACTTGTAACTTTGTTTCGAACTTGAATAAAATCCTTGTTGAAAAACCCTTCCATTCTTTCCAACACGGAGGTAAATGATTCTGAAATTTCTTTAAAGAGATCCTCAATCAATATTTGTGTATTTACTGATGTTTATAATAGTGAGCCTTCTTCACTTTCAAAAAAGCCAGACATTTTTTTTTATCCATCCACCTTGAACAATGCTGGGTGTTAACAGCTTTATTGAGAGTTAACTTTCACTTTCACACCCTATTAAGCACAAGCGCCATTTTCTTCACTCCTTTAAGCAGCTTCAAAAAGTAGCAATTTAAGCGTGGAATTAAAGGTTTGTTACTTGCGATTGTCTGTTCTCCTGTCTTCACTCCGTCTGCATACATAATCAACTTAGATCTCAATAAAGATTGCAGAAGTGGTCGTGACGTTTTTTTCTGCTTAAAGTAGAAGCGCCCTGGATCTCGGAGTTTCACTGGACTTCCTGGGGAGCTCTCACCCTCCGAGCCCCCAAAACTATTTCAGGGGCTTTCGGGGAGCTCTACCCCCATCCGATTACTCTCCTTTCCCTCTTCTCCTGGGGGAAAGGTTTTCCAGCCGCCAGACAGCTGATTTGCGCTGTCAGGGCGGCTTTACAAGATCACAGGGCTGGTGCTCCGAGAGAGAGCGTCCAGCAACGTCGGCGGTGCCACCGGAAGTCCGACCTACTTGCATATTTTAAAGACCTGAGGCATTGAGAGGGCCATGGGGACATAGACTGCCTTTGGAACGTTGTGGTTAAGCTTTTGGCCTTTGACTGTCACTTACTGTTTTTACCCAATTCCCTGCTTCCCCAATTACAGAATAGCATTTGTTTGGAATTGTGAAAAGCACCCTTTCTCCTACAGGGTGGTAGATATCCTGTAACATCTTCCAGGGCTGTAGTAATGTTACTGGATAAGAAAAATGATGGAGGATGGTAACCTGATTAAATAGCACTCATTTCTACTTAGGTTGATTGTGAAATTATAAAAGTAAATATCTGAATCAGGGTTGGTTTTATTTATTATTTGACACAATGATACTTGCCAAATTGAAAACCTGTATCAAATGTGAATTCATATTATTCTTCCATATTATGCATATTATTATTTCATATAATTTGTCTGTTTATCTCATATTATATGATTTTGTTGGTCTTAAAGGAGCATGCATGTTTGCAAGTATAATTATAAGCTTTTCCTAATGCACATTCAATTAAATAGTGTATTGGCATAGTAACCCTTTTTTCTAATTGCTTTTTTAAAAGTGATAATTTGATTTTTGTACATAATGGTTTTCCAAAGATAGATATTATTAAGGTGATGAGCAGCTCTGTTTGGCTTTATGCTTATCAGTAACCTTTACTCATAATGTGATATTGTCTGAATATCTTATTTGGTTCAGCTTTCCTTAGCTCTGATGAAGCCTTAGGCTGCTGTTTCTTTGAGTTACTGATAATTTTTTTATCTGATTAACTGACACATTTAGTTGAAATCAACACTGCCCTTAGGCTGGCCATGGATTTAATTTAAAAAGTATCAAAGGTTTGCACTGTCTGCTTTTTAATCATCATGTTTATCAGGCAAGGGAAAAAGAAACACCCTAAAAGCACTATAGGGAGAGGGGTTATCTTAAGGAGCAGTAGCTTGGGAAATTGACAAAAACTACAAGGTAATTTACTGCTAACTTTCACTTTCATTAATATAACATTTCCCACTAATAATTACAGTGCATGTAATATACTAATTAAATGGAAAGCATTGTCACTAATTTTCTTCTTGCTGAACTCAAAGAATTGTGTAACAAGAGGATTAAAAACCACATGTAGTTATACTGTTTTTAATTCATAAGTCAATTGGGTAGCACATAGTATTTTAATAATACATTCTGTTAGTTTTTTAAAAAAAATAAAAGTAATCCTTAAGGTATTTATATAGAGTTTTTGTACCTCCTACTTCCTCTTTAATACATTTTAAGTAAAACCGTGATCAGTAGGGCATTTAAATTTTTACTGAAATGAGCAACATTCATTTATGAACAGATATTAGAATACATTTCTGTGGTACTACAGTCATATTTTGGCAAAAAGCCAGGGTTAAAATAATGTTTTGAGTAGACTTTGTTCAAGGGAGTAGTTGTTTGTTTTCCATTGGAAGTAAGAACAGCATTACTGAGGTAAAGAGATTCACAAAGCGATAAAGCTGCTCTTATTTTATTCTCTATGTGCAATGAATTTAACTATAACTTTAGCGGTGGCAATTCTTTTGCCACAAATTAATGCCTCCCTGACAGCATTAATTGGGTGGTGGAATTAGTTCTATTCTGGAATATTTCTCAATAACATTCTTAACTACAGGTAACCATCAATGGAGCCTGTCTATTATGGTCCTAAGTCACGGTGCTTGTAAAATGGGTCATTCATGTGACTGATCCAATTCAATAACTGTTTTGGCAGTCATTAAGCAAACCAATTGTTCACTGTGAGATGGTTTTGCTAAAAACTGAAAGTGTTGATTTTTGGCAAAAATATAAAATGCAGTCACATGACCATGGGAAATTGTAAATTGCCATAAATGCAAGCCATTGGATCTTTAGAACTGAGTTGTTAAGTATCCCAGTAGAAATCTGTTGTAATTTTGAATGGTTGCTAAACCACCAGTCATGAGTCCAGGGATAACTGTATCGTTGAAACCAATTTATGTTGCCTCTTAATGAAAGTTTGAACTTAATGTCAAATTCCTGCTTAAAAACAAGAAGATGATCTGTTGTTATCCACTATCTTGCCATAGAATAGAAGGCTTCTATGGCCATCTTCAAAGAGTCACATTAATATGCACAGGAAAATTAACCTTCAATGTGTGAAGGGTCTGAAGGATCATGATATAAGGAAATATACATCTGTACTTGGAAGAATGTTGACATCTTGTAAGAAAAGCTTGGGAGGAGAGGCTTATCAGGGATGGAAAATAAAAATACAAACTCTAGTCACTGTCAGTGACTTCATGGACATTTCTATAAAGATTTGTTGGCAACAAAAGGAAGTATTTTACTCTTGCTGTCATTCTTTTTTTTAAAAAAAACTTTTTGGTGAGGTATTCCTTGTTGAGCTCCCATTCAGGTCTGACTAACCAAATCTGTCAAATTAGTTTTTTGACATCAGAAAATACCAGTAAAGGGCCACATATTTTTGCAGTATATTTTGCAAGCTGGTGCAAGATGAAGCAGCCAGACTGACAGTTGGGGAAACCCATTATATGCAGTTACCCCGGTCCTAAGATTGCTGTACTGGTTACCATGAGGCTTGTAGGCCCAATTCAACATGGTGGCGGCTCTGAGATACTGTATGTATATGTTTATTTCTCTCTCACACATATCATAAATCAAAGATTAATTTGTTCATCTAGATTCCTACAGGATTCTTTGTGGTTGATCTAGCATCTGTATCTTTCACCTCTCATTTTTCCCAATAAACAAACTTAAACAAATGTGAGTTTAAGTGATAGTTACAACTTTTTAACATTTGATATACTGCTTCTCATACAAGTACTCTAATCAAATAAAACTATAGACAACATCAAATAAATCACAATACAGGAGGTAAAACTTTTGTTCCATCTGTTCTTAATTATTAAATGATACCTTTCCTGAACTCTGTAGAAACTATAGCCTTCTAATTCTAGCTATGTTACTGTTTGCATATTGAAGCTCATCCACAATAGTTCTTCAGTCTTTAAGGACAGCTTTGAAAGGAATATGAGACCTATAATTTGAAGAGGACAAAGCAAATGTCCTATAATTTGAAGAGGGACAAGCAAAAACCATCCTTTTGGACTGTGATGTATACTCTCCAATCTCACCCACAGAAAATCACTTCCTGAGAACTCAGAGCTTTATGGCAGAAAACATACACAGGATATGTGACTATAGGCATCCACAGGGGGACAAAGAGAAGTTAGTGACATCACATTTCATCAACAAATTGTAGCTCCTGTGTGACAGCTGCTTTGGTCATGCCCAGTGTAATTGAGGTGGTATAAAAAATTTTTTTTATTATTTTATTTTATTTTTTTTTATTTTTATTTTTTAATTTGATTTATATGCCGCCCTTCTCCGGAGACTCACGGCGGCTTACAATGCGTTAAGCAATAGCCTTCATTCTTTTGTATATTTTATACAAAGTCAGCTTATTGCCCTCACAATAAATAAATATTTATTTATTTTGCATGTATTTTATGACAGATACGAGTGTAAACATAATTATAAATACATGAAAAGGATATGGATAAAAGAAAACATTAGGACAGGGACAGTAGGCACGCTGGCGCGCTTATGCACGTCCCTTACAGACAAATGTTAATGTTAAACAAAACAAAATATAAAAAGAAAGAACACTGGATGCTTTTGGAGGAAGCAAAGTTTAAGAAATACTACAGATTGTGTCATATTTTTCAAAATTCAGTTTTGAAAAAAGGTTGTTCTGATGTTTAAGAATTAATACACTTTGTGGTATTCAATGTGTATTATATTTAGTATGGATGCCATATATTTCCCCTTTGAATAAAACAGGAAGTAGGATTTTATTTCTTGTTTACTTCAACAATAGTTAAAAAAAGATGCTTTAAAAGATTCCTATTAGTGAATTCTCCATCAAAATACTGTTGCCCGCGCTATACAAATAATATGAGAACTTTGGTGGCTCATTATCTTGCATTTGTCAAAGCCCATTTGATTGTGCTGCCGTTCTTAATCTCCATTTCTGCCTCTTCAAAAGCCAAGTCTCCCTATAGCAAAAAAAAATATTATTTTTTGCTTTCTTGTGGGTCCTCCTTACATTCCTTCTTGCTTTTTCTTTCCCCTCTAGGGACAGGCTTCCTGATACCTGAGTCTTTCAGTGACGTGAGAATTCTCCTGCACTCTAAGCGTTTTCTTTCTTACCAAGGCTAGAAGGCAAGGGCACTTGTTAAGTAAAGTTCTAGGTACCTGAAGCAGTCCCTCTCATTGTTGTACACACCGAAGACTTTCTCTGAAATCAATATAGCTGGAGGCTTTTTGTTCTTGGTTAATGAGAATTTCATTTGTCATTAATGTACATTTGAAGAGACAGAATTCGCCCTTGACCTTACTTTTCATCCTGTCTTAGGGAAGAGGGATACAGAGAAAGTTCAGAATTTGAGAATTTATTCCTTCGTGACAGGAATAAATAACATCAGATTAAAATAAATTAAGCAGTAGTACAGGTAGTCCTCGAATTATGACCACAATTGAGCCCAACATCTCTTGTTGCTAAGTGAATTTTGTTAAGTGAATTTCACATTTGTTAAGTGAATGTTGTCCCATTTTATGACCTTTTTTGCCAAAGTTGTTAATTGAATCATTGCAATTGTTAAATTGGTAACACTGATTAAGTGAATCTGGCTTTCCCATTGATTTTGCTTGTGAGATGGTTGCAAAAGAGGATCACATGACTCCGGGACACAGCAACCGCCATAAATATGAGTCAGTTGCCAAGCATCTGAATTTTGACCATGTGACCCTGGCAATTCTGCAAAGGTCGTAACTCTGAAAAATGGTCATAAGTCACTTTTTTCAGAGCTGTTGTAACTTTGAATGGTCACTAAACAAACTGTTGTAAGTTGAGGACTATCTGTTCTTTATTTGATGACATGTAAAGTGAATGCTTCCTTTCTTCCATTGTGGATAAAAAGGGGTTTATTGCTGAATTTTAACTCTGTACTTTTGAAACCTTCAATAATCAACAGAAATCTACAATAATTTACTTAATGTTGCATTCAGATTAGATTTAGTTGTCATTTCATTTTTTTTCTTCCAAGTGCTGCAGATTTCAGTGCCTTAAATCACCCTTCATTTTTTAATACAATATCAGATGTACCTTTCTGTATTTGTTGTGATTAATGACTTTCGTCAATAGTACTTATCATTTTAAGCATCTGTAGATTTTCTGCTTCCATATCATGAAATAAAAATCTTTTATGACACTGTTAAGTTATAATTTTTTTGATTTTAAAAAACCCAGAATGAATATCACATATTGGAGTGTGATTGTAATAGATTTATATAGATTTATATAGACTGTGGAGCCTATAACATTATAGGACCGTGATGACAAACCTATGGCACATGTGGCATGCAGAGCCCTCTTTGCTGGCACGAGGGCTGTCACTCCAGGTCCGATCTCCGTGGCGTTTCTTTCATGAGCTTCTGTTTCGTTGTTTGCAGGAAATATCTTACCTCTTGCCGTGCTGCTGGTATTGGGATGCCCCGCCCCCTGCCGGCCAGCTGGTCTTTGGTTCTGTGCTGTGCATGCGCACGTGCATGTCCGTGCATGCGCACATTAACACATATCCGTGCATGCATGCACATGTCCATGCATGCACACAATCATGTGCATACACCTCACAGTTTGGGCATGCGCGCGCACACAGTTTGGGCACTCGGTATCTAAAAGGTTCGCCATCACTGTTATAGGACATGCCATATAATAACTTGAGTATCTTTTAAGAATGAGAAAAATTAGCATTGATGTGACATGAACCATGTGGAAGAGTGCGTCATAATGGGCCAAAATCCCCCTTCAAACTGTTTGTCTCCTAAAGGCTTTGCATAACTACTTGAAGGATTATCTCATAGCAAAGAATGTGAGGTTATGTACTGAAAACATTCCTACTGGATAGCCACAGGAGCACATCCCTGTTATTTATATTCTCAGAGACGTTCTTCCATTAAATTTGCTTTTAATTAGAAAATTGTTTGACGGTAGCAAGTGGCTCCATTTCTCTAAGGAAATCACTCATAATTATGCATCTTCCCTTGTGCTGGCTTTGCATTACCTAATATTTCAGTTGTTTTATAGCTGACAAAGGACAATGTGAGATGCATTTTTGTAGTTCTAAGACAGCTGCACTTGTTGGTTGCTTTTTTCGCTATATTTCTTATCTGTCTCAAGTTTGAGTCTGCGGGAATGGTCATGTAAGAGAGGGCCTAGCCCACAGATAAATAATGGACAGAGACAGTGGTGAAATCCAAATTTTTTTACTACCGGTTCTGTGGCTTGGTGGGTGTGGTGTGGCTTGGTGGGTGTGGTGTGACTTGGTGGGTGTGGCTCGGTGGGCGTGGCAGGGGAAGGATACTACAAAATCCCCATTCCCTCCCCACTCTGGGGCCAGCCAGAGGTCGTATTTGCCGGTTCTCCGAACAACTCAAAATTTCAGCTACCGGTTCTCCGAACTGCTCAAAATTTCCGCTACCAGTTCTCCAGAACCTGTCAAAACCTGCTGGATTTCACCCCGGACAGAGAAGGAAACTCAGAAAGGATCCTCCCTACTTATCAGATTGTAAAAGGGGTGGTGGGAGATTTGAAGGTTACAAATTACTTAATGAAAAGTATACACATCTCCGGAAATAAGTACTCTAATGAGTTTTTATATAATTGAAATATAATAATAGGAAAGTCCTGCTGAATCAGTTAATATACTTAGCTAGCCCTGCATTCTGCTCGTAAAGTGTTATAATAGATATTTATGGGAAGCTTATAGTTAAGATAGAGCAGTTCCCCAGGTACCAATATGATTAATAGCCATTAGTAGCATAATCTCTCTGAACGTGTATAATCCACTTTGAAACCTGCTGATAATTATCACTATTTTTGTGGTGGCAAGTTCCATAGTTTGACTATATACTGGGTAAATTACATCTGGGTCCTTCCCAAATTCCCTGTTGCTGTTTTGTTAATGACTGCATATACTGGTTGTTTAAAACTATGAATACTTTTATTCATCTTTGTATGGTTTCTATATCTTGCTGGCATTATGTTCTAATCTTTGAGTACCAGTGTTGCTTTCTGATTGAATGGGAAATTAACCTCATGCTTTGGTGATATTTGTCCTGGTGCTAATAACAGAATGATTAATTGTACAATTGTTAACATTTTTTTTTTTTTTGCATTAAAGCTGTAACACTAATACAGTGGGGCAAAAAAGTATTTAGTCAGCCACCAAGTGTGCAAGTTCTCCCACTTAAAAAGATGAGAGAGGCCTGTAATTGTCATCATAGGTAGACCTCAACTATGAGAGACAAAATGAGAAAACAAATCCAGACAATCATATTGTCTGATTTGGAAAGAATTTATTTGCAAATTATGGTGGAAAATAAGTATTTGGTCAATATCAAAAGTTCATCTCAATACTTTGTTATATATCCTTTGTTGGCAATGACAGAGGTCAAACGTTTTCTGTAAGTCTTCACAAGGTTGGCACACACTGTTGCTGGTATGTTGGCCCATTCCTCCATGCAGATCTTCTCTAGAGCAGTGATGTTTTGGGGCTGTCGCTGGGCAACACGGACTTTCAACTCCCTCCAAAGGTTTTCTATGGGGTTGAGATCTGGAGACTGGCTAGGCCACTCCAGGTCCTTGAAATGCTTCTTACAAAGCCACTTCTTCGTTGCCAGGGTGGTGTGTTTGGGATCATTGTCATGCTGAAAGACCCAGCCACGTTTCATCTTCGATGCCCTTGCTGATGGAAGGAGGTTTGCACTCAAAATCTCACAATACATGGCCCCATTCATTCTTTCCTGTACACGGATCAGTCGTCCTGGTCCCTTTGCAGAGAAACAGCCCCAAAGCATGATGTTGCCACCCCCATGCTTCGCAGTAGGTATGGTGTTCTTTGGATGCAACTCAGCATTCTCTCTCCTCCAAACACGACGAGTTGTGTTTCTACCAAACAGTTCTACTTTGGTTTCATCTGACCATATGACATTCTCCCAATCCTCTTCTGGATCATCCAAATGCTCTCTAGCAAACATCAGACGGGCCCGGACATGTACTGGCTTAAGCAGGGGGACATGTCTGGCACTGCAGGATCTGAGTCCCTGGCAGCGTAGTGTGTTACTGATGGTAGCCTTTGTTATGTTGGTCCCAGCTCTCTGCAGGTCATTCACTAGGTCCCCCCGTGTGGTTCTGGGATTTTTGCTCACCATTCTTGTGATCATTTTGACCCCACGGGGTGAGATCTTGCATGGAGCCCCAGATCGAGGGAGATTATCAGTGGTCTTGTATGTCTTCCATTTTCTAATTATTGCTCCCACAGTTGATTTCTTCACACCAAGCTGCTTGCCTATTGCAGATTCAGTCTTCCCAGCCTGGTGCAGGTCTACAATTTGGTTTCTGGTGTCCTTCGACAGCTCTTTGGTCTTCACCATAGTGGAGTTTGGAGTGTGACTGTTTGAGGTTGTGGACAGGTGTCTTTTATACTGATAACAAGTTCAAATATGTGCCATTAATACAGGTAATGAGTGGAGGACAGAGGAGCCTCTTAAAGAAGAAGTTACAGGTCTGTGAGAGCCAGAAATCTTCTTGTTTGTAGGTGACCAAATACTTATTTTCCACCATAATTTGCAAATAAATTCTTTCCAAATCAGACAATGTAATTGTCTGGATTTGTTTTCTCATTTTGTCTCTCATAGTTGAGGTCTACCTATTATGACAATTACAGGCCTCTCTCATCTTTTTAAGTGGGAGAACTTGCACAATTGGTGGCTGACTAAATACTTTTTTACCCCACTGTATATCTGTTTTGCACACTTTGGTGAACTGATATGAGTTCACATTTCACAGCAATAATGGGAAGGAAGAGATCTTTCCAAAATATTGGCAATAGCATCATACACTTTTTCTTATAGCTCAGAAAAACAAGTAGCGCCTTTTAGAAATAAGCAGTAAAAGATGCATCCATTTGAGGTTCACTTCTCAATATAGGTAGTCCTCGCTAATCAAAAAGCCACCTGACGTACCACTTACTGACAGTGCTTCCAGCAATCCCACTTGCTTTTGTTAAGTGAGGTCCATGCAGGTTGTTAAGCAGGGCCTCACATCATTACGACTTCTGAATTCCTGCTGGCTTCCCCATTGACTTTGCTTGTTGGAAGTTGGCAGGGAAGATTGCAGATTGCAATCATGTGCCTGTGGGATGCTGCAATGTCTCTAAGGTCAAGGAGAGGTCATAACTACCACTTGTTCACCACTGTTGTAAATTCAAACAGATGCTCAGGGTATTGTTGAATGAGGATCCCCTCTATTTTTGCTTGAAATTTCTTATAAGAACAACATGAAATTACTAATCAAGTCACAACTACAATTATAGAGGGTTATTTTCTGAACCCTTTTGCAACAGATTTATAAGAGAAATAATGCCAGTTCAGATATTTTGCACAATAGATTATATACAACAAATTTTTGAAAATCTTAGATTTGGAATAATCTATTAAAAATATCTCAATAGTATGTTGCTTACATAAAATAGGATTTCCAATAGGCATACTGTAATTTTCAAATTAGTCTATATAGTGTGTAACATAATAAAACTGCAACTTACTATATAAAATATTATCCAGATCCAAAGAAATTATTATACACTATAATCCACCTGAGTGAAATTAAAGGGATCTCTTGTTAATGGCTACTGATTTATGAATTTTTGTTACTGCTTTGCAGATTTATTTTAAATTTGTTTTTATATATTAATGTTTTGCAGGATAAAGAAGGGGTAGAAGCTGTTTCAGTAGGGGCCATTCTTTCAGATTATCAACGAGTCCGTGTGGAAAATGTGTAAGTAAAATAAGACATTGCTTACAGTGTAAGGGCAACATGTCATACATGGCCACAGAGCTATTGATTTCTGTGGTGTGGGCTAGATCAGAAACGTTATTGCTTTTATGTCAAATAAGATGGCATAGTAATAACATTTCATTAAATATTTCATTAAATGTCTAAATGGTCCTAAACATATAATTATCAAATCAAAAAGACTGAAGTCTTAAAAATGGGAATCCTATCAAGAAAGGGAAGATAAGCTATATGTTTCCTATCTTTTATGGGCTTTTGTTTTCTAACAATATAGATTTCATGAACTGAAGCCCATCTTTTCCTATTAAATCTTGCAGTAATTTATCTAAACATATAAGAGTTGAAAGAAAACACTAACACAGTTACCTCCATAACTTTAAATAAGGGTATTTTGATAAAATAAGTATGAAAATAATCCTTTTGTAATCTATTGTCACCTGTATTTACTTCATCTCCATTTGCTACATACTTTGCAATTTGTAAATTGTGAAACCTAAAATTGTTGTATTGCAGGAAAATTTCCTTCTTGTGGCTCCAAACTCTACTCGGTCAGTTTTGAGTGTAAAATAAAGTTCTGAGTTCAGTGGTACATGGTTTAAGAAGATCCATGTGAATAACATGATCTGTATGAATAAATTTTCTTGACAAAACCTGAGTTTTGAATTTATTTAGTTTTGTGATTATATTCCATTCTACGGACTGACACTACACTTCTGTGTCACAATGATGAGCCCATATTTCAGCAGCTATCATGAGGCAGTAAAAAATTCTTGTATTATGACAAGAATTGTTGCAAATTTCAACTCTTGAAGCTTTCGTTTGTGCTGTCAGCTCGGGTGGAAGCCATCCTGCACAAAACCTCTGAAGAACTGTTCATAGAAATTTCTCTTTGAGTGATCTGTCAATTGTCCTTAATCAGTTCATCAACCTTTCTCATGTGTTCTTGTTGCTATCACACATTTTCCTTTTTGATCAGTTCTTCTTGGTTCATTGTTACATTTTTGGACCAGCAATGAGCAATACTCATGCCACCATAGTCATCACCATAAGCAACCTGCATTCAGCAATGAGTTTCAATTGAAGATGCACCTTGGGTAATCAAAGCTTCAAACATTGTACCTTGCTTAAAGCACACTGATGGGTGTTCACCACAGGTTTCTGCTTCCCAAACAATAGAAATGAAAGAACAAATGCTTAGGAATGTACCAGAGGGACAACTTCAATGTTAACCTTGTGTAAATAATGTTGCTATAGTGGTCCCAAATTATTCTTTCTTTTGTGATACTATGAATGCATGTGAATTGCTTGGAAAATATTTATTTTTATTATTTGAAATCTTTTTATTACTTGAAAACTACATATGAAACTTATCTTCTTACACTATTATTTTAAGATCTAATTAGCAACTTTTGACATGGTATTGAAATGCTGTGGTGGTGTTTTTTTTTGTCTTGTTCATTTTATTTTAGACAGTTGGAACTAATTGCGTGACATTCTGATATTTCTGTTATTCCAGTTTAGCCATATAAAATATATAATAATATCATTCTTTTATCTGATACATTGTGTGGATGTCCTGGGTATGTGAAAAAAAAGCCTAATCTATGTCAGTTTACAAGTTTGTGGAAAATAAAGGTGATAGAATAGTATGGAATAATGTATGGTTATTCAAGTGAACCTCAGATGCTATACTTTATTATGAAAACTTGGTGGCTGAACATGGAGCTAACCAATTTTTTGGAATGGTGCAAACTGATTTTTCTGCTTACCTTAGAATTGTTACATATGCCTGTAACTTTAAGGACAACATACAATGTAGCAACTAAAGTTGATTTAAAAAAAAATCAATGGCTAGCCATTGACACTCCAAATTCCAGGTAGTTACCTTATATTACATATTACCAAGGCAGCATTGCTTGAATTAATTAAATGTGTAATGAGCGCTCCTAGCCAAGTAAATCTCCAGAGGTTCGTGTCAGTCAGAAAGCACATAACATTTGCCTAGAATCTTTACTTCTAGAAAAGAAACCCCAGAGGGCATTTGGCTAAATTCCCAAATAAATACATTTCTGCTCACTCCGCTGAGGTTAGGTAGCAAGGAAGGAGCTTGCCGGAGGCTTTTTTTTCTTCGTCAATCTAGTGAAATATGGGGCTACAGGGAAGAGAAAGGATAAAGTCTATCTTTTAAAGAAGGAAAGAATTACATCCAGATTTCTAGATGCAGAAGTATCTGGTTGAATGTGTCATTTCATTCTAAAGTGCATCTGTTCAGACTTTTGCCCGACTCCTTTCATTGTTATTTTCCTCTGAAACTCTGCATTTGTTTTGCCTGAATGTTCCTTTGCTTCTGATTACTCTTTCAATTAGTGTTGCCACTCTCACAATGCATTCATGTTGCTGCTGTTGCTGCCCTACCCACTCCCTCATCACCCCCTTCTCTTCCTCTTCTTTTTTCTCCTTTTTTTTTTCTGTTTTCAATTTTTAAAGCTAGCATTTTAAGGAGGCCCTTTTTGTGCCAAGATACCATTGGTAAAATAACTCAAATACTCTTGGACTCTCCAAATTGAATACCAATTGCTGGGTGTTAGTTTGGGGTTTTTTTTCTTTCTTTCAGCAGGTAGAGAAGGCATTGTCTCTCTATTAATCTTCTTCTGATGACCTTGATTGAAGGGGGTGGGTGGGTGGGTGGAAATGGAAAAAAAGCCAGTGAAAATTGATTTAACCGAAGAGCTATAATGACCTGAAAGTATTGATGAAGTGTGTTGTCATGGCATAGTTACTATTTAAATGGGATCCCGTAATGTCATTCCATTTGTAGATGCAAGAAGAAATGCTTAATATCTACATGGTTGCCCTCTATATCTGCTATGCAAGTTGAGACATACTCCAGAACAACAGATTGTGAGCAACAGATTGGATAGGAGGTGTGGAGCAGAAAAAATTCATTGCAAGGGGAAATGTGTGGATTCAATGTTGCATTTAGCTATCGTTTTTTTTATTCTTACTAATGTACACCTATTGTAATTGTCTAAATTAAGCAACGTTGCTTAGAGAGTTAAATGATCTGTGTTTACTTATAATGACACATCCATCTTTTCTTTCTGTGAACAGTTGTAAAAGGCTTGCTCTTCAGCCTTTAGCATACCTGTGGCGCCAGAATCAAGACAAATTGCTGAGAGAAATTATATCCTTGAAAGTTCAAGCCATAATAATAAAAGTAGCAGCTATCGGTAAGAATTCAAACTATCTCTACTAACTGTGGTGAATCTACTTTGTCAATAAGCAATCAATACCATAACATAGCCACAGGAATGTATTAATCTGTTTTGTAATTAAAATGTACTCAAGGGCAGAAAACTGCATCAGGAGTAAGTGAAGTATGAAATATATCTATATGAGGAATGGAATTTCAGTTGCACAACGTTATGTCTAAACAATGAATGGATCTACTCAAATATTTTTAATACCAGCTAGTGAAAAAAGTAAAGAAAAATCATTTTGACTTTCTTCACTACATTTGCACAGAGTATGTTTTTCAAGAAAAGTTCATTTATAGAATAATCATTTCCATTATGCCCATAAGAGTTACACAAATGCTAGAAATTGGACCACTATTACCATAAATCATAGGCGCTTCTAATGAAAAGAATTAAGTAAAATCTTTATTAATATCAATCAATAAACGACTTTGCATGATCAAAGAGGTATTTTCCTGTTCTATCTTGAGATAATCTGTTCCTAAATTCTAAAGAAAAGATATTTATTACTAACCAGGTTTGTCCTTTCCGTTCTGTTCAATCCAGATTTAGTTGTATGTTATTCTGTTACTTTCTTTATGTACATGGTTCCATTGTAGCATTCAGCAAAGTTAATTTATCACTTGAAAAATTATTCAAGGGCAGTTGGGTTTTGCAGTTTAAAGAATAATTGTACGTAGGAAAAAATTTCAGTGGACTCCAGAATCACCACGGTGACTTTCATTGACAAAATTGTGATTTTCACATTGAACTGACCTATTGTAGAAAATACTTTGGCCACTAAGATCAGTCCAAGCAGAGTATTAATAACTTCAGGCTTACTGAATGGTATGTGGTTCTCTAACTACACAAACTGATGAGAAATAGATTAATAGCCAATACATCATTTCAGAATTACAGTCCTTTCTATAGTATTTCACACAAAGTTATTAGATGAGATCTTGGGTGTAAAATTTGATAAAAAGAGGTTTTTTACTTTTGGGGTCAATAGGTATTTGTGGCCCATTAGACCAAAGAATAGCCAATCTAATAGGAAAGAATCTGTTCTACATGAGTGACTAAAGATACATTTCTGATAAAGTGCACAGTATAATTTTGGTGTGAATTAAATCATATAGTCAACTATGAGGTGAACTGTTTTTATAAGAATTTACCTTGTTTAAAACTTGGGATTCAGAAACAGAAAATATTTTATTTTAAGATATCTTGGAATAGAGTCATTATACAACTAAGTATATTATATAATGTTATACATTATACAACTAAGCTAAGTATAACTAAGTTATGGCTGGTTAGTTCAGCAGTCCCCAACCTTTGCGGCTTGGTAGCCTGGCTGGAGGGGGAAGAGGGGAACTGGGCTGTGTGAGTGCCAGGCTGACGCAAGCACACATAATCCTTGTTCAAGTGGTGGGCCAGCGTGCACGTGTGCGAGTACCCGCTGCTCGCGCAAGTTGAGTTGCGCACGCATGCACGAACTCCAGCCAGCCACTCATGCGGCCCAATTCCAAATAGGCCACAGCCTTCCACTATTTTTGGAAATATTCTAGGAAAGTGCAGCTAGTTCCGAATTGGTGGTCCTTTGGTGTGAAGACAAAACACATTTCTTTGCCTGGGAAATTTAAAAAAGTTAAATCATGCTGATGCATTCTTACTGCTTTCTAAAACTTGCTTCATTATTTTGTTGTTTCTGTTGTATTTAATACTTTGCTAATTGTAAACACTGGTCCACCTGGGAAAGAATGTCTTTAAAAATATTTTTAAATTAATTATTTTTTCTCTTTCAAATTGTGGTCAATGAGGATCAGTTGGGTTGTTAGTTGGCTATTAATGTCTTTAGAATGTTCTTATGCTTAAGCCCAAATTCTACAAAATGCAAGTTATCACTATATATGCAATCCAAAACCCTTCTTTTCTTCTTCTTCTTCTTTTTTTTTTTTTAAAGGGAGGGAAGAGAAATAGGCAGATTCTGAGTGACAGACAAAATAACTGCAGGGGCTATTTTGCCAGTGACCTGTGTCATCCCTTAAGTAAGATAAACTTGTCTTTGTATCTCACTAGGTTGGAACAAGTTAGAATGTGCTTACTGATACACAAAGAACCTTCTGTGGCATTTTTTTCTTCAGAGCACAAATACCATAAATAGTTGTAGATAGCAATTAGATAGAAAACGGCTGCCTCTTTTTTTTCTTTTTTGGCTACAGGTAGAAAGAAAGATCTTATCAGATTAAATTTCTCACCTGCCTAGGGCAGCAATAATTAGACATAAGCAAATTTAATGGAGCTTCTCTGCTCCGGAGGGCATACCATAGTGCTTTAATAACAGTGTGCTTTATTAAAGGAGGTTTAAGGAATGATGGCTGTTTAACATATCGAATGGCAGAGAAGTTAAGGTATGGGTTACCATTTTACTTTTAGATGAATAATCAAAGCTGCTTTTAAACTAAATTGCAGTAAATGTGTTTGGAATAACCCATTTAAAAGGCTGAGTAGTAATGCACATTAGATGGCGTGTTGCGCTGATATGAAAGAAATCAGTGAATATGTAACTTGAGCCTGACATTTATCAACCCTGGTGTGCTCCTTATAGCTATGTTTTCCATTAGTTTAATGGCATTGGTAGAAAGGTGTAAGATTGTAGGCAACATATAATTATACAAGTAAATACACATTAATTTCAGAACACTCTTTTCAGTTGGCACTTATAAATTAATATCTCTGGATGATGACTTTCTGACGAGGGCAGTGGGTTTCCCCCCCCCTTACTTTTCCTTAATCAGAAATCCTGCTGTAACCTCTTTTTCCTCATAATAGTACAGAAGTTTACTTCATTAAAGGATTCAGAGAACTGCTGTTTCTATAAGGAGAGTTATCTACAATGAATAGGTTTTGTCTCTGTTACCATTTATTAAAAGAAATCTATATATAAAGCGAAAACCACTCACGCATTAATCACAAAATCTCCAGAACCGTAAAGCCTACAAACTTGAAATTTGCCACGTATGTTCCTCTTGGCTTCTAGGTGCTCACTAAGAAAGGATTTTTTGAAATAACTATCAGAGCATTAGTATTTCCTATATTATTATAACAAGCTCTGATGCTAATTAGTTAGACATTCTACTCCCCCTCCCAACTTAAAAATAACTCTGGAGAGAATGGGATAGCATAGGACAGGCTTCTGTGGGGCAAGCCTCATGGAGAGAAGGGACTAGAAAGCCTGAAGAAGAGAAGGGGATAGGAGAGGATCTGTGGGGCCAGCCTGAGGGAGAGAATGGGATAGGAGAGGATCTATGGGGCCAGCCTGAGGGAGACAAGAAGGATAGGAGGGTCTGTGGGGCCAGCCTGAAGGGAGAGAAGGGAGTAGGATAAGAGAGGCTTCTGTGGAGCCAACCTGAGGGAGAGAAGGGGAGAGGAAAGGAGAGGCTTCTGTGGGGCTAACTTGAGGGAGAGAAGGGGAGAGGAGAGGCTGATCGTAACTACTCATTAATTTTCAAACTAAGTGTCGATTTATCAAGCCCAAGCACATAGTTTCGTAGTGAAGCACAGGCATCCAGCTAGTAAGTAATGAAACAATGATTGTGCTTGGCCTATCAACCAGTTTTGCATGTATAGTAATTTTTATAACCTTTGTAAATTAAGCCATTATTTGTAGGCCTTATATTCCAATGAAGCTAAGAGAGGGTGGGAGAGACAAAAACCCATTTTTGTTCACACATGAAGGTTTAACCAATATGGTCTATCAGTAGCTCCCCAAATTAAAATGAACTGGCAGGCCGTTAACAATATAGTAAAAAAAAAACAATCTATTAGAAGAGGCAGCACCTTAAACCAAAGGGGAAAATTGGTTAAAATTCAGAAAATATGACTTTCTGTAAAGATATGTTGAATGGCATCTCAGTGATCTCTGTTCAAGGCCCTGTGCTATTCAACATATTTGTAAATGATTTGGATGATGGGTTAGAAAATAGGATTATCAGATTTACAGACCACAGTAAAATAAGGCATAGCAAACATTTTATTGAAGAGTATCAAGATCTAGCCTTTACAAGCTGAGACATTGGGCAGAGAGAAGCAAAGGATGTATCAGCAGAGACAGTTGCAAAATCCTACATTTGCATAGGATTCTGTTTCTTCCCAATGATTAAAAAATTATGTAGGAAAAAAAATGAAACCATTAGTATAGGATGGGGAGAACTGTACTGACAGTAACACATGTGAAAATTTGTAGTCATAGACTGGAATTAAGGAGGCATTTTCTGACAGTGAGAGCAATCAACCAATGGAACAGCTTGCCTTCAGAAGTTGTGGGAGCTTCATCACTGGAAGCTTTCAAGAAGAGATTGGACTGCCTTCTGTCAGAAATGGTGTAGGGTCTGCTTAGGTGAGGGGTTGGACTAGATGATTTACAAGGTCCTTTCCAACTCTGTTAATCTGTAAAACCTCGAGGTCCCTTCCAGATCTATTCTAAATCTAAAATCATACACTGTATCAATGATGAATGAATTCTTTGTTCCTCTTTATTCTCATTGATTGGACTTGCTTAGAATATTGCATCCAGTTCTGGGCATCACATTCAAAGAAGGATGTTGACAGAACCAAGTGGATCAAGATAATTGTCTTCATATATCTAAAGGCTTGCCATACAATATAAAAGACAGAAATTTTCAGAATTGTTTCAAAAGATAGGATATGGACCAATATGTTTCAATTATACGGAAATAGATGTAACCTGTATATCTGGAAAAAAAATCTTTACAATAAAAGCTTTTCAACAATAGAACAGTCTGCCTCAGGAGAATAGATTCTCTTTTGCTAGAGATGTGACCATCTGTTAGGTATGCTGTAGTAGGAGATTCCTGCACAAAAGGGAGTCCCAAAGCATCTTCCATTTAAGCAGACAGTAAGATCTCAGCTAACCTGTGATCCTCAAAAGAACAAGAATTTTGAAAAAGCCTTTTATTTGTGGTGCCTTGAGAAACAGAACTGGAGATAAAAGAGTGTGACTGTTATCATTACTTGATAATGCTTGTGTGTTTGTACCTGAAAAGTAACTGACACATATTAATAACAAGTCAGTGCTTTGAAGTGATGCTCAAAGAAAAAGTGCAAGTATTGGAGGAGAGACTAGAAACACCTTAATTCATAAAAGAGGAAGGAAATGAATTAGTTCAACTAAAGGGCTGACAGAGGAAGTGAATCAGAAAAAAGCAATCTAAGGAGGAGAATTAGTCAAACAGCTAGACCAGTGGGTGGCAGTGACAAGAGGAAGAAGAATCATGAAAGATATTCTACAATGCTGGAACTTAGAATGAGTGTTTCCTCATGGAAAAAAGAGACTCTGAACTTTCAAGGGAAGAAAAAGTGATACTGTTGATCAGAAGGCAGTAACATAGTTATTTGAAGAACAGAAGGAATGCAGCCAAAAAAAAAAAGAAGACGAAGAAGAATTGTGGTAATTAGCGACTCATTGTTATGAGGGACAGAAACAAACATGCTGACTGGAGCTATTGTCTCATGAAGTGTGCTGCCTCCTTGAAGTACGGATTAGGATGTGAAAAAACAACTTCCAAGATACAGCAACTCCACTGAAAATTATTTCTTTGTGCTCAAATCACTGCTCATTGATGTAGGGATCAGTGATATTGCCAAGAAAATTATAGCCATACCAGCAATGATACTCAAGAATGTGATTTCTGGAAAAATGTTACCTGGATTATGATATGTATATATGAATTGCTATGCATCTATTCAAATATTGAAGTATGATTACTTCAAATCTTCCTCCATCATAATTTATTTTTTACTCTGAGAAGTAATCAGAAACAACAGTCTTTCATTTCTGCATGAATAACATAGTAGTCCAGTTTTAATTCAAACACTTGGCCTAAGAAGATCCTGAAAGTTTACCAAATTGTTTTACTCTTTTAAATGGCAAGTATCTTCAACTCAAGTGATTTTCAAATGTTTCTTTCCTCTTGCATCCTCTAAGGATATTCTCTGCAGCCTGAAATATCACGACTTTTTGATGCCTTCTGTCACAATCCTTCTATCTGTCATACCAGCTTATCATCCACCCACACAATTTTCCATGGTGTTTTCGCAACCTATCATTAGATAATTTTTTAAAAAATCTCTGCTTTTTGGTGCTGTTGTTCACCACCTACACAAGACCGAGATCTCCTAATGATTTTTGCCCTTTATAGTGTAAAAATGAACATGATGGTTCTTTTTCTAACTGCAGTTCCTCTTCAAAGTTACCTAATAGTTCAACTTAATGCAATAATTTTTATAACAAAACCTAAACTGAAAAATAAAACTAGGCCTGCAACATACAGTATGTATTCATTATTATTATCTATCATACAGGGAATTTGGTCAGGGAATAGTATTTGTCACTTAAAACAAGATTATCAAGTAGCCAACTGCAATTTTTCAAGATCCTAACGCAAAATACTGGGAAATTTCAATTCATTCCTCAGAATTATACATTATATATTCTCCCTAATCAGTCATAGGAAATGAAATAAGCATTGTACATCTTACAGGTATTGGAAAAATGGTTTGCGTGTGAAATACTTCAGTCACTTCTAGAACAAATTTTCCACCCATTACTCAGGTGAGCTGTTGCTTGTCATCTTCAATTACTACAGTTGGACTCAGGATTCAGAAAGTAAATGCATACTTTTGTTGCCTCACTCTCTGAGCATAAAGATATCATCACAAGATTGGAAAAATATCCAGTGCCATTGGCTTTTGCTGACATGATTCAACCTCTGAGAATACTGTAAGAGAATATTGACAGACTGTTATCTCTGCGTCTGTCTCTGCATATTAGAATATTTTGCAGCTCTCATTGGAATAAAATACTGTAATAATGAAAAGGAAATACCTAATATGAATACTTCTAGAGGCATTATAATTATGATTTTAGTTTCTAAGCTTTGGGTTCTTCAAATCTCCAAATAATGTATGTAGGATTGGAATCACTGTCCATAGCTTTATTTTGCTATAATGAATCCAATTTACATTTGATTCTAGCCATGGAATATATATTTTCAGATCTTGCTTTCACAAAGCAGCCATAGCACTAAGATTTCTAAAATGAAAATTCTCTTAGTGGTCCCACTAAAGAGCTTTGTTAAATTATAGGCATGGTTCAGCTTTGATTTGATCAATCTAAACTTGGAATGGGGTTTACTTTTATTTAATTAAAGAGAAAAAGCAAATAAAAGAAAAACTTTATTGAAGACAAATCTTGAATGAATACACAATTTTATACAATAGTTTTAGTAAAGGATTACGATATCTCAATCATCCCTACATAGGCTGTAGATAAAAGTAGCTTGTTCATAAGTTACAAGTAATGCCAGGTCTTCAGTCCATTGAATAACCAGGATGCAGAGGCGTGGTGGCTTAGTGGCTTAATGACACTGGAAATGGTTTTTGCTGCAGTGGTTTGAGTCTTAGCGTTGCATGGCTCCTGTCACTGCTCACCTAGCAGTTCGAAAGCATGTTCTATGCGCCTCAGCTTCTGCCCACATGGCAGTTCAAAAACATGTTTTATGTGAATAGATAAATAGGTACCACTTCAGTGGGAAGATGAGCCAGCTTCATGAGGATGGTTGTGACACCCATTTGCAAGGAGGCTTTGTTGAAAGGAGAAGGATGATGCAACAGGAAAGCCAGTCATCTTTTATCTGGCTCACCCCGTGGAGTGCACTTGGAAAGTGCATGAGCATGAATCAAACAGGGCTAGTGTCTTAAGCAGTCAAATTTCTACTCTGCATCAGCGTTGTAGTCTCATGGCTAATGTAACATCACAATATGCTAAACAAATAAATAACTGAGACCATACCTTTATCTTAGAATATTGATGGACAATATTAGCAATAAGACAGGCACAAGGAAACTACAGTCAGGTCCAGAAATATTGGGACATCGACACAATTCTAACATCTTTGGCTCTATACACCACCACAATGGAGTTGGAATGAAACAAACACAATGTGCGTTAACTTCAGACTGTCAGCTTTAATTTGAGGGTATGTACATCCAACTCAGGTGAACGGTGTAGGACTTACAGCAGTTTGTATATGTGCCTCCCACTTGTTAAGGGACCAAAAGTAATGGGACAATTGGCTTCTCAGCTGTTCCATGGCCAGGTGTGTGATATTCCCTCATTACCCCAATTACAATGTGCAGATAAAAGGCCCAGAGTTCATTTCAAGTGTGCTATTTGCATTTGGAATCTGTTGCTGTCAACTCTCAAGATGAGATCCAAAGAGCTGTCACTATCAGTGAAGCAAGCCATCATTAGGCTGAAGAAACAAAACAAACCCATCAGAGAGATAGCAAGAACATTGGGCATGGCCAAAACAACTGTTTGAAACATTCTCAAAAAGAAGGAATGCACCGGTGAGCTCAGCAACACCAAAAGACCTGGGAGACCACGGAAAACAAGTGTGGTGGATGACCGAAGAATTATTTCCCTGGTGAAGAAAACACCCTTCACAACAGTTGGCCAGATCAAGAACACTCTCCTGGAGGTAGGTGTATGTGTGTCAAAGTCAACAATCAAGAGAAGACTTCACCAGAGTGAATACAGAGGGTTCACCACAAGATGTAAACCATTGGTGAGCCTCAAAAACAGGAAGGCCAGATTAGAGTTTGCCAAACAACATCTAACAAAGCCTTCACAGTTCTGGAACAAGATCCTATGGACAGATGAGATCAAGATCAACTTGTACCAGAGTGATGAGAAGAGAAGAATATGGAGAAGGAAAGGAATTGCTCATGGTCCTAAGCATACCACCTCATCAGTGAAGCGTGGTGGTAGTGTCATGGCGTGGGCATGTATGGCTGGCAATGGAACTGGTTCTCTTGTATTTATTGATGATGTGACTGCTGACAAAAGCAGCAGGATGAATTCTGAAGTGTTTCGGGCAATATTATCTGCTCACATTCAGCCAAATGCTGCAGAACCCATTGGACGGCGCTTCACAATGAAGATGGACAATGACCCAAAGCATACTGCAAAAGCAACCAAAGAGTTTTTGAAGGGACAGAAGTGGAATGTTATGCAATGGCCAAGTCAATCACCTGACCTGAATCCCATTGAGCATGCATTTCACTTGCTGAAGACAAAACTGAAGGGAAAATGCCCCAAGAACAATCAGGAACTGAAGACAGTTGCAATAGAGGCCTGGCAGAGCATCACCAGGGATGAAACCCAGCATCTGGTGATGTCTATGCGTTCCAGACTTCAGGCTGTGATTGACTGCAAAGGATTTGCAACCAAGTATTAAGAAGGGAAAGTTTGATTTATGATTATTATTCTGTCCCATTACTTTTGGTCCCTTAACAAGTGGGAGGCACATATGCAAACTGCTGTAAGTCCTACACCGTTCACCTGAGTTGGATGTACATACCCTTAAATTAAAGCTGATAGTCTGCAGTTAAAGCACATTGTGTTTGTTTCATTCCAACTCCATTGTGGTGGTGTATAGAGCCAAAGATGTTAGAATTGTGTCGATGTCCCAATATTTCTGGACCTGACTGTATTTCTATTGCCCAGTCATTAATTTCTGTGCATTAGGTAGAATGTGAACATCTGAAATATTAAAATCCTTCTCAAAGACAAGATAGTATATGCCAGGAGTGTCAAACTCGATTTCATTGAGGGCCGCATCAGGGTTGTGTTTGACCTTGGGAGGGGGAATTGGGCATGGCCAGGGTGGGCATGGCCAGCTCGACATCATTTGTGTTGGGGGCGCATGTGATGGCACGAATATTCTGCCAGAGAAAACAGGCTCCCGAGCTCTGTTTTCGGCTGCGATAGCCTCCTGTAACCATCTGCCAGCAAAAACAGGCTCCCAAGCTCCATTTTCACTGGCAGAAGCACCTTGGGCCAGTCTTTCACTGTTTCCAGGGTGGTCCTGCAGGGCAGATCTAAGCACCCCACAGACCGGTTTGACACCCCTGGTATATGCAATTACTACTTCTAAGATGCAGCAGTTTTGGAGATCACAATATATATTTAAACATATTTTTCTTTATATCTCCAACACAACAATGTTTGCTCATCCCTTTTCTCAACACATTCATGCACAATGTTCCAACAATTCCAAAATATTTTTTGTTCAATTAACTGTGGTCTTAAGATCTGTGGAAATTTTTGGTCTAGAATAGGAAATAAAGACTACCCACTGTTACACAACCTAAAAGTCTCCAATGTCTTATCTACTGATTCAATCTTAGTTAAACTGGAATGTTGTCATAGTTAGAATGGTGTCATATGGACATTTTATTATTTTATTTCTAGCTTTCATTTTAAGATAATTTTAAAATCTTTAAAATAATTAAGAAAAAATCCAATTATTTCTCCCTTATATGCTGTGCCAAAGAAAGCAAGGTCATTGAAATAAGCACAAAAATATAATTTGAATGATTTTGTTTACTATAACCATAACTGTATACTTTTTATCATGCTTAAGCTTATTGTTGTGTATACTTGTAGATTATTCTGTAGTTATTACTCTAACTCTCATGTGTTTTACCATAGCATCCAAAATATCTAGATAGATATGTATTTTTAACTGTATTACAGTGGTACCTCAGTACTTATCGTTAATTGGTTCCGAGAAATGTGATGAGTACCAAAAACAATGAGTACCAAATAAAATTTTCCCATAAGAAACAATGTAAATAAATGTAATGTGTTCCCAAACAAAAGACAATGCACGTTTTAGGGCAACATTTAAAAAGAGAGGGTTTTACAACATTACTTTACATGAGAAATAAACATAGAAAATAATAAATACATATATTAAATAAAAATAAAAACTTCACGTTACCTGTACTGATGAGAAAAGAAGCACAGAAATACACACAATGACCCCCAAAGCTAAGACCACCAGGAGATGTACACAGAGGAAAACCTACTAACGTGTCATCCTTTGCTTTGACTGGAAGGGGTAGCCAGTCAAATTCTAACTTGTGCATTGACTACCAAACAGACAACAAATACCAGGACAAAATTTTTTCATCAAAATGTGTTAAGTACCAAATTTGATGAGTTTCAAAGCAGTGGAATACCAAGGTACCACTGTGCTAACAGATGTATGAACCTACTGAAATATTTTTTAGCAATGATGCTATTAGAAGATAGAAATATATTCCAATTAAAATATTTATCAGTCTAGATTTTTATACTTTACTATATAAATATGATTTCAGACTCATTATGCAACATCTAGCAGCACACACTAACTTTGCATTAAAATTCTAGAGCACAGACGTTGTGAAGTTAGTCCAGTTCATTTTACGTGATGTTATTAAAAACCTCTCAAGATGCTTTTCCTATCATTTGTTAAGAGTATTTTCCAAGAAATAAAACATTGGTTGCTTTCTTCACGGTAGATATTAATTGACGAATATAATTCAGTCAGAGAATTGAAAAATGCACTAAAAATAATGGGGCATAACATGCTAGGGTTAACATTTATTCATAGATGATGCAATTAAATAAAATAGGCATTAACTTCAAGGTCAGCCACTAAAGTAATAAAACTGAATATTTTAATTGAATCATAATTGCTTCTTCTAGATACATGCAAGTCAAGTAAAATAGATGTCAGCACAGCAAATTATGATTCTTCCTCCTAATTAATTTCTTAATTCTGCATGGAGTTTTCTACAGCTTGGGCTTGTTGTAGGTTTATCCACCCATCCAAGTTTCTTTTCCTTATCCCCAGTGACTTCACATTTGGAAAATGCAATGTGATCTTGGTATTAAGATCCTGATCAAGAGAATACTCGTCAGTATATTTTATCAAATTATCAATAATTGTTCATAGATCCTTTTGAAAATACATGTTTGGAACAGTTGGGCACAGTGAACAAAATTAAACTTTATGCTTGAATAATTATCATTTAAAGGACACAATATCCAATAGCAATGCTATGTGTTGTTTGTAGACTTCGGTCCACAAATAATATCATCTCCCGACAAATGTGTTTTAGAAGAGAATAGTAAAAATACATCATGCTTTTTAATCTAAAATTAATACCACAGAAAGGAAAAAAAAATGAAAGGATATCCTTGAAGTATATCAAAGAACCAGAAAAGATATAGGAAGGTGGAACAGCCTGTTGCTAAGTACCAAAAGTGGGAACAAAAACAAAAGGAAGTTTTGATTCCATATATTACCGGTACTAATAAATGTTCCAAAAATATTTGGCCTTTTGCCATTAGAAGAAATAAACACTGAATAAAGAAACATGTGGTTTGGAATTTTCATTGTAGAAGAGGTGGGCAGATGCTTCGTGTGAAAGTCAAGTGTAGGTTTCGACTGCAACTTTATAATTGGGATTGGAAATCTGTAACTTCCCCCAAATAACTGGACTCCATTTCTCATTGGCCCAGTCAAGCTGATTGATGGCATTTAAAATCCAGTACATTTTGCCTAGAGTTTACAGAGTTTACCTAGAATGTATTGCAGTATAAGTCCTACAAGAATAATGAGCTATGTTTTGCAGCAGTAAAAATGGTGCATATAATTTCTGTCTGCTTTTTATGAGAATTTGAATCAGTGAAGGTTAACCTTGAAAAATAAATAGGTTTAGAGGAATAAATTTAATACTTTTCCCATGGCAGTGAGAAGTCTTTCATTGTTTAAAGTATGATCAATATTTTCTGATGCTGCTATAGTATTTATGTGAAAAAGATATGTATATGCATATTATCTACTTGCATATTATTATGTCTAGCTTGGGCCTAAGAAAGTGTTCAAGAAATGGCTGGGGAGAGCAAAATAAATCATTCTCAAGAATTGATATGGATTATTAAAATCTCACAAATAAAATCTCAGAAGTTTGTATTTTGACCAAACCATTCTCAGATCACAATACAAATTTTGCTCCTCAGAAAAAAAGATTTTGAATTTTAGCTGAAGATTGAATGATTCTACTTTACAAAAAGAGATGATTGTAAAGCATTGTAAAAAGAAATTAAACATTTTAACAATAATTTGGACAAATTGACTGATCTGATGACTGTCTATTTTATTGATAAGATGGTAAAACTAATCAGTCAATAAACTACTACTAATGACTGTCTGAGATGCCAGCAAAGAGGTTATGAAAGATTATTTCATACAATAAAAAGAAATCCCAGGGAAAGATGTAAAAGAAACTGGATGAAATTAAAAGTTAAGAGATTGAACTGCGAAATGCACCAAATTTTACACCAAATTGAATTGCTTTGTCAACAGCTGCCTGTGTTAACAGTTTGAGAATTAGAAATTATGTGAAACAGAGACATTTTGAATTTGTAAATAAAGCAGGAAGATTATTGGAATATAAACTGAGAAAAGAAAGAGAAAAGGATAGAGAAAATTCAAGAAGCTGCTATGTAATAACAGACAACAACCTTATTAAAAATCTTTTTACCACTTGTATTGCAGTTTCTATAAGAAACAGGAAGTACAGGTAGTCCTCGACTTACAACAGTTCCTTTAGTAGCTGTTCAAATTACAACGGCACTGAAAAAAGAGATTTATGACCGTTTTTCACACTTACGATAGTTGCTGCGTCCCCTTGGTGGCGTGAATATACAAATAAATATGTAAATTAAACCATAGACTTTTCTTCTGTATTTAATGGACAAAGGACTTGGGGAAAAAATGGAATGTTGTTAAACATGTTGATAACGGCACAAAAGTGAAAATATATATTAATTCCCACAATGGAAGAACAGTTGGAAAAACTGAAGAAACTGATGGAACTAGCAGAGATGGCCAAATTAACTGCTTTAATTAAAGAAAAGAATACATTTAATTTTATTTGTATCTGGAAACTGCTTCTGGATTTTGTGCTAGAAAAATTTTGAGATAGAAAAAAAAATGAAACTTTTGGGATTTACTGATTAGACTTTTTGTTTTGTTATAGAAATGTCTAGCATATACTGAATATACAAAGTAAAAAAATGAAGTTGTAACATTATTATGTTCATTCTTCTGCATTGAAAAGCGTAGGAAATTAATGCTTTTTCCCCCTTTTGTCCCTTTATCACATACTTCACTTTTTTTCTTTTCCCATTATTTTCATTTTCATTTATATCTTTTATACTTAAATAACTTCAATAAAATTATATTATAAAAAATAAAAGAAATGGCTGGACTGAGAAGAGAAATAGCTTTAGTAATAATTGTAAGTTTATCAATAATCCAATTTAGCCTTAGAAAGCTGTGTAGGGTGATACCTTTAATATATGTTATAGAGTTGTCAAGTTCAGCTGAGTGTTTCTTCATCATAATATGTACATTATAATTTGCTTTCTATTTTATAATATTTATTTGAAAGTAAGCACTAAAACAATATACTTTCCACTCGGTGCACAGGGCAAAGGAAACGAACTTATTTTTGCCCAAGATAAAAATCAGCAGTTCAAAGAAAGTAAGAGAATATGTTCTGGCTAAGGACAACTTTGTTTCCCCAAAGTTATTTTTGGTAAACAGGAATTAGGTTTTTTTTAATAGTTTGTTTTAAAATGTTAAAAAAAGAGTAAACTGTGACACCCAAACAGTACTTTGTTCTCTAAAATACATTTAAACCTTTTGACAGGTTTAGATCCAGATAAACATCTAGGAAAAACATTGGATGAAATGGAACCTTATCTTTTGAAAGTAAGTATTATTGAAAGTATACATTAAATATATGGTGCTTCAAAATAATAAATTTCCTGTGCACAAAAGAATGCAAGTTTAGAAAGAAAACATTAGGTCAAATTTAGCAAACTGAATATATATATATATATATATATATATTATAATCTATATGTATAGTTTTCCTAATCAACAAATTACATGTAATCTATTTCTTTGAGAACAGTTGATTAAAAATAAAGTTTGGATTCATGCTTAAAATTGATTGATTGATTATGTGCCATCAGGTCAGTGTCACTTCTTAGCAATCTCATAGATTTTCTTCAGCAATCATGCTTAAAATAGACCTACTGAAGTTAATAAAGTTTTAATTAGTAAAGCATAATGGTGACTCCTTGTCTTCATATTCTTAATGTGGCAATGATTGGATGCGGCTTACTATTTTTCTTTATAATGGTAAAAAATTCTAAAAGGAATGCGTATTTTGGTAAGAATTGCCAAGAACTGACTTGGACTCAAGGGGAATTTTTACATAACCTTTTAGTGAGAAAATACTAGGGCTCCACATACTTCTGGAATGATTTGGAAGAAATGTTCCAGACATCATTCAAATGCTGCCTGCTGTATTCATTGAAATATTATTTTTATACAGCTTTTGCATAACTCTGGAAAAAGATTCTTAGTTAACCCATTACATTTAATACATTCTTAAGACAGCTGCACCTTTTTTCAGGCTTAACACTGTGGGAAGATAAAGAATATAATGCATTCTGAATTTGATCTTTCAATATATCAAACAAATACAAAAACCACTATTTTTCAGGAATAAGATGAAGCGGAATATGAAATTTCAGAATACAAAGTTTGCTACATAAAATATATTTAATCAGTCTCATTTCTTGAATCTGACAATTATTATGAGTTGGTTCTACTTCTTAATATTTATTATTAATAGATTTCTGAATAATGGAGATTTTCTTGCATTGAGACAAACTTTAATGTGTCAATTTAGTTTTTGATTTAGTTTGTTTCCTCTTATTATTATTTTTTTAAAATTTGATTTATATGCCGCCCTTCTCCGGAGACTCAGGGCGGCTTACAATGCGTTAAGCAATACCCTTCATACTTTTGTATGTTTATACAAAGTCAGCTTATTGCCCCCACAAACTGGGTCCTCATTTTACCTTAGAAAGGATGGAAGGCTGAGTCAACCTTGAGCCTGGTGAGATTCGAACTTACAGTAATTGCAGACACTGGTGTTAATCACAATGCTTTTAGTCTGCTGAGCCACCAGGCCCTTATTGAAAACTTCCTACTTGTCAGCAGCCATTTTGAGGTGGAGTCAGCACACTTTTTTCTTCCTGCACAGGTAGCCTTTGTTTAGTGACCATGATTGGAACTAGCAACTTGATTGTTAAGCGAAACAATTGATAAGTGAAACTGTGACTGTACTTATGTACTTTTTTTTTTTTAATTTGATTTATATGCCGCCCTTCTCCGGAGACTCAGGGCGGCTTACAATGCGTTAAGCAATAGCCTTCATACTTTTGTATATTTATACAAAGTCAGCTTATTACCCCTACAAACTGGGTCCTCAATTTACCTACCTTAGAAAGGATGGAAGCTGAGTCAACCTTGAGCCTGGTGAGATTCGAACTTACAGTAATTGCAGACACTGGTGTTAATCACAATGCTATCAGTCTGCTGAGCCACCAGGCCCATTTCAGCTTTCCTTTGCTTTACAGACTTGCAAAGGTCATAAATGTGAGGATTGGTCTTGATGTTACTTTTTCATCATCATTGTAACTACAAAAGAATGCTAAATGATGCAATTGCTAAACAAGAATTATGTGTATAAGCATTATGTTGTATATTGTAGTTATATTATAAGTAGTCCTTGACTTACAACCATTTTTTTAGTGACCATTCAAAGCACCTGAGGGCAGGAAAAGATGCGATGGGTGGAAACTAATCAAGGAGAGAAGCAACCTAGAACTAAGGAGAAATGTCCTGACAGTTACAATTAATCACTGGAACAACTTGCTTCCAGGAGTTGTAAATGCTCCAACACTGGAAGTTTTAAAGAAGAAATTGGATAACCATTTGTCTGAAATGGTATAGGGTTTCCTGCCTAAGCTGGGGGTTGGACTAGGAGACCTTCAAGGTACTTCCAACTCTGTTATTCTATTCTATTCTATTCTAAAGTTACAAAGGCACTAACAAGTGATTTATGACCATTTTTCATATAACTATTGCAGC
Source organism: Pituophis catenifer annectens (assembly GCF_029215685.1). NCBI lineage: Eukaryota > Metazoa > Chordata > Lepidosauria > Squamata > Colubridae > Pituophis > Pituophis catenifer. The sequence goes on from NW_027256881.1 coordinate 288,880,567, forward strand.
ATTCTCATGGTCACATGATCAAAAGACGCTTGGCAACTGGCACGTATTATGATGGTTACAGTGTTCTAAGGTGTGATCACCTTTTGTGACCTTCTGAGAAACAAAGTCAATGGGGAAGCTGTTGTACCCCATTGTTGCTAGTAACATAACCGTGTTACTAACTAACCAATTGCAGTGATTCACTTAACAACTGCAGCAGGGAAAGTCATAAAATGGGGCAAAACTCACTTAACAACTGTCTTGCTTAGCAGTGGAATTTTTGGGCTCAATTGTGGTGATAAGTTGAGGACTTTCTGTATATCTTTTTCAATGATTTGTCACTCACTTTTATCACGTGTTACAGAAAATCGTTGCACTGTCCTCGCAAACCCACAAACATCCATGCATAGTCAGACACATGAAAGCTGGGATCAGATCCATGTGAGCTTTTAAAGTCACATATTTTTGCAACCTTCTAAAGGTAGAAATATTTCTTTTTCCTCATATTATTTTGCTTTTCATGCATTTTGTCATGGTTGAACCATGACAGTTGGAGGCCAAAACTACAGCAGTGTTAAAGAACATTGCTCAATAAATTCTTATTTTGGTTGGGTTTGTGTTTCCCAGTAAATGTCAGCATACATAAATATTTTACTAGATATTTAGCTAACTTTATAACTTAGTGAAACTGAAGCATAAACACCAGCTGCAGAGAAAGTAAAGGCTATAGTTCTAAAAATATTTTCTTTGAATGTTGTCAGGGGGTGGTTTGTGTGTGAGAGAGAGATTGTGAGAGGGAGAGAGATAGCAGTATCAGAAAGAAATTGGCCAAATGCTTTTTTAGACATTTGTTATAGGCAAGATCTAGTAGCTCAATATCTTAATCCCCTCTTTATTTAAAACAATATAATCCAAATAATTACATATAAACTTGCAGATTCCAGTCTTCAGATTTTTGACAACTTGAATCTAGAAAATTCTAGATGACAAAGCTTTATCTGAAGACCAACACTGCCTTTAAGATGTAAAATTAAATTTATATCTTAAAATTCTAAGGGCAGCATTCACAATATTAAACTACTGTGCTGCTGTCTGTAGCCTTCTTTGATTTTTTTTAGAACAGTGTTTCCCATATCTGTCACCTTCCAAATGTGTGGACTTCAATTTTCAGAATTCCCAAGTCAGAATTACCATAGCTGAGAGTTTTGAAGGTTGAAGTAGGTACATTGGCTATTGGGAATCTACACTTTTTGGATTCAGCTATATTTTACAACTACCCTTCCCCTGGGGAAAATTGCTAGATCCACCCTCATCCAGTATTTACATTTTCTTCTACCTTAAATAATTTGAATCTGACCATTGTAAAGCTTCTAATCTTTTGCTGCCTTCCAGAGCACCAGTTGTATGTCATTGTTTGATTGATTATGCCCCATCAAGTTATTTTTGACTCTCAGTGACCATTATGTACATCACGCTAAACTCATTCATATTTGTACTAAGAATGACTCATATTAAATTTTAGGTATTGTCTTTTTTTTTAATCCATTGTGATTATACAAAAAAGACTGGAAGCTATTGTTTCTCACACTTTTTCCATAACAGATTATTTATACGCCTGATCATTAATAAGCATATAAAAAGTTTTATTTGTTCTGAGATTTTTCTACTGATAGCCAGAGCATGCTGTTATTCCTTAAGACAGAGTTCCCCAATCTTTCCGGCTTTACAGATAGGTGGGGTGGGGGGAGAAGGGATAATTCCGTGCGAGTGTCTGGCAAGCACACGCGTGCGAAGAGCTCTATTTGCATGAGCGGCGGGCACACACACTTGCCACTTACACAACTGGAGCATAGATACTTGTCTGCTGCTCACGCAAGTGGGAATGTGCACATGTGTGTGCTCGTCTACCACTTCCATGGCCCAGTTCTGAATGGCTCATGGCCTAGTAGTGGGCCGCAGCCTGGGGGTTGGGGACCTCTGCCTTAAAACATAGATGCATTTATACAATTTTTTTTTTAAATGAAAAGGACAAATCATTGTGTCCTAGTTATAATGGGCTATATTTAAACTTTATAATTTATTTATGCACCATACTCATTCACTCTCCTCTCTCTCTCTCTCTCTCTCTCTCTCTCTCTCTCTCTCTCTCTCTCTCTCTCTCTCTCTCTCTCTCTCTCTCTCTCTCTCTCTCTCTCTCTCACACACACACACACACACACACACACACACACCATGCTTTATTTTGACAAGGCTGACTCTGTTCTCATCTGGCATGTCCATAAAAGAGACTGGAAACTATTGCTTTTGTTTTAGAATAACCTTGAACTGTGGTCAGTATGTTAACTGTAGTAGCTATACTAAAAAGGTCAAAAGTTCCTTGTTCTTTTCCTGATTGTTTACTGGAGATTTGTCTGGAGTTCAAATAGTTCACTCACTGTACCTTCAGAAGCAGGCACATCTCATTGTATGGATATGTTGCCTGCAGTTAATTTGGAAGAACTTCCAGCAACAGGAAGCTAAGATATTCCACTCCAAGCAGTTATAACACCAGTGGGAACTCTAAAGTGTTTGATCTTGAGGTCTAGGAAGATTTGTGGCACCAAAAAGGCATTATTAGAATAAATAATTTTAGGAAACTTGTAAATATTCTTTTTCTTATTGGGAAGTGCTTAATGGATGCTTCAGTGAGGAAGAACAATCATATATTTTGTTCCAAATAAAGCTACATTTTGTAGCCACTTCTCCCAGGAATGGTTTCCATTTCTAGCAGCTTTCCAAGAGTAATTTTGGAAAGAGGAAGAATAGTTGTTTTAACTAACTGCTTTGTAAATTAGCCGTCCTTGCTGCATCAGCATTAATTATTCTTGATAGATATGTCTTGCAAGAACTTTACAGCAGCTTCTGACAGGTGGAGCTATACTTTTTGCCAGCAGCGTAACCTTTGGAAGTGAAAGCTTGATTAAAAGAAAGTTTGGTTATTTTTAGACAAAGAAATTTAGGCAAAGAGATATTTGCTCATTGAAAGGAAAATGTCTGATAATCCAGGACTCGAAAAGATAATTTGATCTATGCTTGAATAAAAATACATATATACTTATACATATAAAAATACATATATACATACATGTATATATTTATATGTATTCACCTAGCCATCCAAAATGTGTTAATAGACATGATTCTATTATATGACAGATAATATCTTCATTTGAGTATATATACATGTTTTCCTAAATAAAATACTGAAAGTGAGAAAAATGAAAAGAAGCTTCTTAAATATACCTTAAATCAACTGTTTGATTAAAATCAAATACAAGAATTAAGTCTGGGTATATTTTTTTCTTTCAATTAAATATCCTGGACTTTGTACAGTTTAGAATTCACTACTCTCTCAGTCACTTTACCCAGCAGGAGATTGGACTATAATTTCCCATCTATGATGGATGCAGGGAAGGCTTCTAAAGTAGATGCATAATAATGGCCTACTAAAGAAGGAGGCACCTTGATGTCTTTTAGAAAGGCATTTAAATTAGCAACTATCTGTACCCGGCCTCGAGTCGGTGACGGGTCCCATCTCTTAGTTGTGTTAACAACCATTGATTGTGACATCCTTCTTAGCTGCAGTGTATTTTAATTTTTGTATATATAATGATAGTTTGTTTCTTAATTTATTTTAAGATTGTTCATTGCCCACAGTCACTTGCTAAAACAGGCAGCCATACAAATTGAATAAACAAACAAAGGAAGCTTTAGTTCTTTCCTGCCTAATTTGTCGGATGAATCAGGAACCACAGGACAAGGGCAAAAAAAAAATGGGATTCCGATATGCAAAAAAATCAGACTTATGAAATATTTCAAGTAGAAACTATTATTAATCCAGAAGTCATTTGCAACCTACAGTGTACAGACTCTGAGAAGGGAGTAAGAAAAGCAGATAGAAGATTGGCAGAATGCATCAACAAGCATCAACAGGCTGCCAGGAGACATGAATGAAAATTCATTAATTTCACAGGACATACTGTAGGTAAATGCAGTTCAGTGTCAGTTAGGAAGCTCTAGACATTTTAGATCAAACTAGGGTTAAAATTGCTACATAATTCTTAGAAGCTTGACAAATGGTACACCGACATATTAGAATTAAACCCCATTTATGGAGTGCTTCTCAAATGTGAGTTTCTTGACATAAAATCTGGTGATGGTATAGTCTAGTCTGGCAATTAAATGTCTGTAAGAAAAAAATCAGACTCAGAGACCACCAAGGACCCAACAAATAATCCTCTGGTGGCTTTCCATTGGCCATTTGTATTAGATCTCCCTTAATAATTTAATATTGTTATGCCACTTCAGTCAGCTAGTCCTTTGTTGATGCTAGCAGTGTCAAGAAATTCTCTGAAGACTATGAAAGACTAGGTTTGATAGAAAGACATGATGCATATCAAACAGCTCAGATTGGCCAGTTTCCCATTGTCTGTATTATTGATGAACCATCAATAAATTTGGGGATTATCATTCATAATTTATGCAATAATTGTTATCTGAACATTATGTGAGTTTTTTCTCACTTTTGTATCTGTGTTGTGCCTAGTCCAGTGCACCTGGATTCTTGATCTGGTGTAGAACTATATTTGATAGTAATATAGCTGAATTGTGTGTTGAATAAGGATTTGCACGTTGATTTCAGTAGCCTATTGGTAGCATTGTAAAGATCAAGAGTTCTAGAGACCTGTGATTGAGACATGATACTTGTACCAACTCTGAAAGTGAATAAATGGGGCTACCTCAGTTGCTATAATTTTCTGACAACTTTGAGACCTGACACCCAACTTGCTTGTTTGATGTAGAAATAACAGCATCTTGAAATAATAGCACTCGTTGCCACTCTTCAACTGAAAATATTTATCATACTTAGATGAGGATTGAATTGAAAATAGAATCAGCATCCTGTTTTAGGAATAATATAAGTTGCCATCCTATGGTTGTTTCATTGATTTGATCAAGTCTCATTTAACAAAGAGGGACTGATTTTTCAATATAGATGTGTACATTTCAGTCATACAAACCTTAATATGCTGTTAGCACTATAATATACCTTTCAGTACTGCACATTCTGGCATATTTCTCACTTTGTTTTTTACAGCCCCTGCCTCTGGAATGAAGTTCTTCCTGAAATCCAGAGAAATCCCCTCCCGTCCCCCTATCCCCTCCCCCCAAACCCTGATAGTGTTCAAGAAGTTCTTAAAACCTGGCTGTTCTCCCAGGCTTAGAGTGGTTAGAGTTCCTCGCAAGTTTGGGTGATACATCTTTTTAATGTTGAAGCTGCATTTGGTTTGTGTTTTTAGTTAGGCTTGCCAGTTTTTTTTTCCTTTATTTTTTCCCCCTTATCTGTTGGTTTTGTCTTTTTGAATTGTACTGTATTCCTTTGATGTATTCTGGGTAAATTGAATTCATTTAAATTCAGTTTATAAGAACTCTTTGTACCATTCCTGAAAGCATTTTCTTCATTTTTCAGCTTTCTCAGAAGTATGGAGTCCATATCTGTGGAGAAGGGGGAGAATATGAAACATTCACATTGGATTGTCCTCTGTTTAAGAAGAAAATCGTTGTGTAAGGACCTATGTCTTCTCTTTTCTTTAAATGTTAGCACTGGGACCATACTAATATTTAGCTTTAGGCCACTTTTCTTGGCAGCAGCAGAATATGTCCTCTAAGTTCACAAATACCCACTTTGTTTAACACTGGCAAAGCCCTCCACTAACCTAAATCAATGCCTGACAAGATGGGGCCTTCATAGAAAGCTATAAACTTTTTAGACATTTGCACTTTCGTTTACTTGCTGATTATGGCCTGCAGTAAAACTGGTACCTACACACTGACACTTTTATCCTTTCATGAAGTGCGAATTGCCAGTAATATTTATCTTTCATTACAGCTACATTTGATAAACTGCCACATCAGTAGCCTGTAGGTTCCATTAACTCTATTTCCCTTTTCTCTCTCATTCTCCCTCCCTTCCTCCCTCCCACCCTTCCTTCCCCCTTTTTTTACCATTTTAATATTAGCAGCTTAGAATGATCATACTAAACATTTTGCTTGAATTGCTGAAGGACGCTTTGGAATGCTAATGTTTTGAACCTTTTCAGTTTGCCCCGAGTTATCTTTTTTTCTATATATTCTTTAAATGTATGTATAAATTTATAGGAAAATTTATTATAACTATGTAGGTTTGTCAATATAATTATGGTAAAGAAGTTAGGCTGAATGTATTAAGGAAAATATTTCAATGAAACCCCTTTCATCTGAATTTACAGTTTCTGGTTTATCCCATGTTCAGATCAATAACTGCAGTGAAGAAGGATAATTTGTTTCTAGACTCCAAATGTCCCACTTGGGAGTAACCCCAGGTAGATACAGTTTGACAAAATTATCTGAGACGTAGAATATTTCAAGAAGAAAATTACCTTCCTAATAAATGTAGGAAATGTTTCTGACTGAATGCATCAACTGCACTGTCTCATAAATAATATGTAAATAAATAATCATACTCCGAAGCATATAGAATGCAAAGTGCAGAGGTCAGGGGCCGTCTGGAGCCCGGTGGGTAACCCATTCCAGAGGGTCGGTGCGGCCACAGAGAACGCCCTCATCCTGGGGGTCGCCAGCCGACATTGTCTGGCTGACGGCACCTGCAGGAGGGCAGCCCTATGTGAGCGGACTGGTCGGTGGGAGGCCGGTAGGAGGTGGTCCTGCAAGTACCCCGGGCCCAGTATAGTCATAAGTACATTGTTTGGAGATTATGTATGTTCCAATTTATCTGGAGGTCACCAAGTTGGGGAACGTTGAGCTTTAAAATATGTTAACTCACCAAATCTTGCTGTTAGCTATGTAATGAGTATTTCCAGATTTCCTAGGGTTTTTTTTCCTATAAAGTTATTTTAGTATAATGCTCATAAATTCTCATTTGAATCAAGATTGAGTACAAATCCTTTGAGTTCAGCTTCACTTCTATTTTATTCCAAATGAATAAAATAATTTATTTCATTCATTAAATCCATTTATTTTTCAAGGAGGCCATTTCACACATAGTGCTAAAATTCTTCAATGAAAACCTCTGGTGGGTATGAACTGCCTTCTCAGGTAAGGCAGATATTTTCCATAAAGACATGGTTCTTTGTGGTGATACCCAATGCCTTTCCTTTGGACTCCAAATCCCCATCCCTTTACTTTATGTTCCAAACAGAAGTTCCATCTGCCCTGGATGGTATAAGTGGCACCCATTCACATTATTAGGAGGAAAGACTGTAGTCATTTGCAACTGTTACTTATTAAAACCAGCCCCAATTGAAACTGATTTAATGTCATAAGTGGTTAATATAATTACTAAGAAAGGAGAATGTTTGTAGCTGAGGGTTGACATGAGAGGTCCTTGATGCTCTCTGAGCTTGCTTGTTTTCTTGCAGACGTTTCATTACCCAAACTAGGTAACATCATCAGTGTATCAGAGCACTGATCATCACTGATGATCAGAGCACTGATGATGTTACCTAATTTGGTTAATGAAACGTCTGCAAGAAAACAAGCAAGCTCAGAGAGCATCAAAGTAGTATAATTCTTATATTATGAATCTATGATACATCTGATTATTTATTTTTCTTTTGTTTATGGAGATTCTTAATCATCCAAGTCATGATTGTCCTAAACTTTCTAGGTTTTTTTTTTCTTTGAAAATGTTTTAATGGGGAATGAAAGGATTTATATTTTTTGAACAATATAAATCCTTCCATTACCCACTAGAAATGTTTTCAAAGAAAAAAACCAAGAAAGTCTTTGAGGAATATAAATCCTTCCATTTCCCACCAATCAGTTAGAACTGAAGAAGCTTCTTGGATGAGAAGTGAAATGTTTCACAGAAGCAAAAAAACCCATGAAAGTCCAATTGACTTTTGGGTTATTTTTGTTTTGTTTTGCTTTCAAAAGCAACACAGCAATACTATATTTTTTCCAATACACTTTTAAAATTTTGTTTTATAGGGACTCATCAGAAGTGATTGTGCATTCAGCAGATGCATTTGCCCCTGTGGCTTATCTCCGCCTGTTAAAGTTGCATTTGGAAGATAAGGCAAGTCCAACATTAGGAAAATGATGGGTTTCTTTCTTCAAATAATTATTTATATATTGGGATGAAGTGTTGTTTTTACATTTACTAATATACATCTGGAAACAAAAATGAAATTGTTTGAAATACAAATGATTAAGAAATTGTTCGTGGAAAACAGGAATGTGTTTGAAGCAGAGCCATCATTTGAGAAGACTGACTGTTAGATTGATTGATTGATTGATTGATTGATTGATTAATTAATTGATCTATCTATCTATCTACTCCCCCCCTCTTTCTCTCTCTCTCCATGTGTATATGTGTACTTATATATTTGAGTGAGATGTACAAACACCTTAGACATATGTAGGAATATTTATTTGGATCAATATTTTCTGTTTAGAAAAAGAATGTGATTTGATAATAATTTTAGTGCAGGTAGAGGGAAGCAATGGCTCATCAGTAAAGGACTGGAAAGTTGACAGCCTGGGTTCAAGATCCAACTGCTGTGCAATGGGTTGAGCTCCCATTACTTGCCCCAGCTGCTACCCACCTAGCAGTTTGAAAGCATGCAAATGCAAGTAGATAAATAGGTACCATTTTGGTGGGAAGATAACAGCATTCTGTGCACCTGGGTTTATGGCCACATGACCATGGAAAGGTCTTTGGACAATGTTGGCTCCCTAAGCTAAGAATTGGAAATGAGCACTGCCCCCTAGAGTTGGAAATGACTGGATAGGGGAAATCTTTACCTTTTAGTGCAAGTAGCATAATAGTGAAATGATATGATCAACTCACCAATCTCTCTTGAACAGAATTGTAGAGAATATGGAAGCTTTATTTATTTATTTATTTATTTTATTTTCATTTATTTATATGCTGCCCTTCTCCAAAGGACTCAGGGTGGCGAACACAAATTAAAAACATACAATAATAGAAAATCCTAATTAAAAACCAATTAAAACAGGATAAGTAAATAATATAACCCAAGAATCAGACTCAGCCCAGTCATTGAAACAGCCAAGTCTTTAGGCCTCGACGGATAGATAGCCTTGTTAAAGCCATAAAGATAAATGTTGCTTATGAGAAGGAAAATACAATTTTAGGTCAAGTAATCCTAGCCCACCACTTTCTTTAGCATCTTGCAACAATTTATATTTAATTCTTGTTTTTTATCTTGCCATACAGATAGTTTTCAATTTACAACCGTAATTGTGACTAGAATTTCTTGTGCTAAGCAACACAGTTGTTAAATGTGTCATGCCTGATTTTACAACCTTTAAGCAACTCCAACTTTCCCATTGGCTTTTCTTGTCAGAAGATGGCTGAGAAAGTTGCAAATGGCGATCACATGACCCTGGAACATTGCAACAATCATAAAATACATGGTGGTTGCCAACCACCTGATTATTGATCACATGACTATGGGGATGCCACAATGGTCGTGTGAAGATCAATCATAAGTCACTTTTCTCAATGCCATTGTAACTTTAAACAGTCATTATATGAACTGTAAGTTGAACACTATTTGTATACATTTAGAAATGTCTTTCTGATATTGTTTAAATAGTACATCGGTCATCATGATTGGTATTATTGGGAATAAAAATAACATCCTAGGCAAAGCATTCATATCTATTACTGAAATTCTATCCAACAATGACAACTGTATAAGTAGCACTCAGCTTTGAAGTTATGACAAATCTCCCCCAAAGTATTTAAGATCTGATTTTGAAATTTGGATGGTTGAAACCCCTCCACCCACCCCAATCACATGACTGCATTTCAGACACTAATCAAAAAAGTTGTAAAATTTGGTTGGTCGTGTGATGATTTGCTTTACAAATATCATGATTTATTACCATAATGGGCAAGCTCATGGTTTTGTAAATTGCCTTCTGTTAAATGAAATTTCACAATTTGCTGTGACCTGTGTATCAGTTATTCTGTGGTTGTAGCCATTATCTGAAAACTCCAAGTATGCTTCCTGATTCCCAAATTTTTAGTGTCTCTGACTGTCCACGAATAATTCTTGATTTTGTTGTGAGCTGCAAGACTTTATGGAGCAATCTGAACCCGAAAAAACAATAGTTATCATTGGAACCTTTTTTTGTGTTTGCCTCTAGCATTGTCTTTAAAATTCAGCTTCTTCATGGAAATATTGTCTTTGTCCCAAGACCATGTTCCTCATTTTCAAATATAGCCTTTTAGTACATACTGTACCGTGTTTGACAAGGATATTGTTTAGCTGTGCAAAGCTTTAAAATATTACTGTGAGACTAAAAATTATGCTGGCCGACTATGTGAAGTGAAACCAAATAAACTGAATAAGAACACTCCTGGAGAGAGGATAAAAAAGTGGAAATATATTAATATTTCTTAGGGGCACTGACTTTATTGCTCATGGCAAACTTGATGCTAAAATGCTTCATACATCACTACAATGTGACAGGCTAGGGAAAATGAAAAACACAAAGCTTTACATAAATCAGGCAAAAATCTTATTAAAATGCATAATATTTTATATAAGAATCAAGATTTTACTTTTATCTATTCAGAAGCTCTTTCCCTCTTCTTAGTAGATATTTAAGATTTTGTGAAAGACCCACAGTTTCAAGCTGTTTTATAGCAAATCATATTTCAAATTCATTGTAGACAAAGCTGTCACATTCTTTAAAAGCAAGCATCATGGAATTCTGATATAGATTTTGGTGTATACAGTTAATGTCTTGTAGAATTAAGGAGGAAAATTGTTTATTTTGTGCTTTGATGGAATCATAGCAAAACCTATTACAATTTTCAGATTAATTTATTTTCTGTCAAGTAATGAATGAGTTCTATGTTATTTATTCTATACAAATTGAGTAAATTATAACTTCACATACCCTACTTTTTAAGAATAAAATTATGTCTGTCCCCCCTGTTGCCCTATTTAAAGGTTTGATCACTTAAGACTAAGAAGTTGGTCATGTTGACAAGAAGCACATTTTATCTTTTCTTTCTTTCTATTCTTCTAAAACAGGAATAAAAGTTTTTTTAACTTATTAAAATGCATTAACTCATTTTATGTAAAGTATTCCATGCTTTCAAGCTAAGAACGTGGTTAAGCATGTTTTAAGACAGTTCACTCATTGAAATTTAAGCAGACTTAATTGTACACCAATTGAAGGCAGATGTTAAGAACTGCTTAACTATTTAATCCTGTAATAAAAGTGGAGGAATAGAATCCTAAAGTCAAAACAGTATATTTACTATGCTTAATGGAATTCTTAACATTCCAGAGCATTAGAGAATACTCATAGATATTATATTTGTATAAGTGTATGTGGATCTGTATGCTCAAACTGTACTGTATGCATATATTCTAAAATGCAAACATTACAATCTTATAGGTTTAAAAGATAGAAGTCAGTAGAATTTATGGATATAATATATATGGTTTTCATGGCAGCATTAGTTTGCTATTGGGCTATTATTTTTGGGCTTTTTGCAAGAATGCTTTGAGAACCCAGCCTTATCTTCAAGTTTGACATTCCCTGGAAGTCTCCCATCCAAGTTTTAATCAGGTCTACCTCTGCTTAGCTTCCAAGCCAAATAGAGCAAGTTGCTGCTGAGATTGTATAGATTTAGCATTTGTAATTTGTGTTTCCGGGATAGAATAATTTATCACTTATGATTTAATTTACAGGAGTAAGCCACACTCACCTCAGTAGGACCTATTACTGAGGTGTATCTAACTATCTAAATAAGCATGATATATAGGCCAAAGTGATACCAGTAGTGGGAAGAGTACTTGGGGCTGTGACTCCTAAACTGGGAGAGTGGCTCTAACAGATCCCAGGAACAACACCAAAAAGTTCTAGCTTGCACTTGAGTAACAAACAATAAATACTGGGACAACATTTTCTCATCAAAATGTGTTGAGTACCAAATTCAGCGAGTTTCCTTCAGTTTCCCTGACCTCTGGTAGAAGACCTGAAATTGAGGAAGACACATACCACCTATAGGGGTGAGAAGGATTCTCTTTTTAATAGTATAAATGTATTCACACATACACATATATATCTAGCACATAGAATGAGATAAGCACACACTTAGAATTCTTCAAACAAAAATATATTCACAATTTCAAAGGTAAAACTTATAAATATGTTTATCCATCTCAAACAAATAAGATCATGAGTAATAAGTAATAGCTTAGCCTAATCACTGTTCTCTTACCTATACTCTCTTTTCTCTTTTTTCCCCCGCCAAGCATATTTGTGTCTCTCCTCCCCTTATCTATCATTTCTCCACTGACATTCTTCACTTGTCATTCACCCGGACTCTACTAACCATTCCACTCCACTGCTGTCAATCACTCCTAACTCACTCTTCAGTTACAATAGGAATGCAGCCGTAGCCATTTAATTATTCTTGTCAAGTTACCAGCTCACATAAAGTCTGGGATTTGCAAGATATGGTTGATTGCCACCAAGTCTTATGGCTTGAGAACTGTTTTCAGAGCTTCTTGTCAAAACTGCACATGGGGAAGCAAGGAGAAAATTGGTAGGTCCTTTTTTTTTTAATGTCAGCTATATGCCTGGCAAATAAACACAGTGATTTTTTATGCTTGTTTTTAAGGCAGATGCACACATAATAGGAATAATGGAAATGCACCTGTTTACACATGTGCCTACAACATTCCCTGTAATACTGAAATATTATACTTAAACATTTTTTTTTTAAACTGCTTATACATTGCATATACCCTGAGGGGTAAACTCTGGATTCTTGTGATATGGATTCGTAGGCTTACATACGAAGAATTATTACTTGAATGAAGGTTAATTTAGCTAATACTAGTTCAAAAGAAACAGAGGAATTTTTTCATCTGTTCTGTCTGTGCTTTCCTGTGTAGCATCTTACAATTGAGAGGTTTAGAATGAGTGGGTTTTATTGTAAATGCCATATCCATCTGAGTACACATTTGGAACAATGCTGCTACTTCTCCCAGGGAACATTTATAGAATAGAATAGAATAGAATAGAATAGAATAGAATAGAATAGAATAGAATAGAATAGAATAGAATAGAATAGAAGAACAGAACAGAACAGAACAGAACAGAACAGAACAGAACAGAATTCTTTATTGGCCAAGTGTGATTGGATACACAAGGAATTTGTCTTGGTGCATACGCTCTCGGTGTACATAAAAGAAAAGATACATTCATCAAGAATCATAAGGTCAACACTTAATGATAATCATAGGGAAACAGTCAATATAAATCTTAAGGATACCAGCAACAAGGTTACAGACATACAGTCATAAGTGGAAGGAGATGGGTGATAGGAATGATGAAAAGATTAATAGTAATGCAGATTTAGTAACTAGTTTGGCAGTGTTAAGGGAATTTGTTTAGCGGAGTGATGGCGTTTGGGAAAAAAACTGTTCTTGTGTTTAGTTGTTCTGGTATGCGGTGCTTTATAGCGTCATTTTGAGGGTAGGAGTTGAAACAGTTTATGTCCAGGATGCGAGGGGTCTGTAAATATTTTGTAAATAAATATGTCTGTAAATAAATATGTACATATTTATGCTTTGGATATATACGGCACCTCAAGATGCCTTGCAATTACTTTGCAGTCTGGACTGATTCTTTTTCTACAGCTAGCTAGGGAATTCTGGGGGCTGAAGTTCACACAACTTTTGTCACAGTTGAGAAAGACTGATTTAGATGTTTTCTTGTTATAATATTCCTTCTTCCATTTTTCTAAATGTTGGAAAAGGATAATATGTGTTCATATTTTATGCACATAGAATGTTTTATTTGTACCAAAAATGTTCATCATGGTGATATAAATAAATAGGGCTATCTCACATTATATGGTTTTTAAAATAATATTTTAAAGATCCATCTAGTTTATAGATATTTTTTTAAAAAAAAAATCCTGAAACTTGGTCAAAGTTAGTGTAGAGAGGTATTATAAGTGATGCTAAATGTATAAAAAAAGTAAATTAGGGAGTATAGAAAAAGTTCACTGGAATATTTTTTCATAATTTATTATAATTGTAATAGAAATCCTATCTGAGTGGACCAAATTAAATAAGAATGGTCCTTGTTGAGTGTACTGCTTGTTGAGTTCAGTGTTCCTACATGTCATCTTTCTTAGTTATGTTTCACAGGTGTTAATTTTATATTCTCTCAACTGAATATTTTATAATCATTTGACAATTCTGGCTAGCCTGCATTAGTTCAATAATGTGCCTGTGCTCTCTTCTGCTGTTCAGTATTGTATTTTCTTTAAATAAATCTCTTCATGTTTAACTACAAAGGCTCATTGGAAATTTGTTTTAGATTGTTTCTGGCAGCACAATGAGCCCTTGTGCCTCAGGTAAAATAACATTTTATTCACTGTTATGGTTTAATACATTATCTTAGGACTTCAAGATGCATTTTTGCATAACAATTGAAAAGATTATTCTTGCCTTTTTCATTACAATATGAAAATATCATTTTTATCTTTAGATTTCTTATGTGTAAATTTTTTCTTTATAGTTATTGAATATCATACTTTTAAAATATTTCTTACAAATCATCACTGTGTTGTGCTGATTGTCTTCCTTCTTCTGGATTTGGTGTCAGTCAGTGTTGATTGAGGGAAGAGGTCCACCCTGCAGCCTCGACTTCGTAGGGTGTCAGAGGGCTCAGTTCTCTCTCCTTTGTTTAATATCTTTATAAGCTGTTAGGGAGGTCATCTGACAATTTGGGGTGAGTTATCATCAGAATGATGATGATACTTGGCTTTACATCTTCACAACAGGCTACTTGAGTGAACCTGTGATGATCCGGGTCAAGGCACGGAGGCACCACAATCAGCTGATAATTCAGACTCCCCTTTATTGCTCCAACTTTCTCCCAAATGCTCCTATGTTTATGGCAAGTTCTGGAGCAAAATGCTCTCTCTCACACACACACACACCTCCAGCAGCCTCTTGCTTTGAGTAGTCCAGCAAAGCACTGTTAGCACAATGGCTTCAAGGCAAAAAAGTCCAGCTAGGCAAGGGAACAAGGCAATGAATTCCACTAAGCCAAGGAACAAGGCAATGAGTCCATGAAGCAAAAGAACAAGGCAATGAATCCATGAATTCCAGACGTTGGCAGCGGCACACAAAATCCATGAATTTAGTATTTGTTCCTGACAAGTGCCCCTTCCCGCAGTGTCTCCTTAAGTCTTAGTCCCCAGGTGTGCCTTGTGGAGAGGGGCAGAGCGCTCTCCTCCTGAGTCGTCGGGTCAGCCTGCACTGTTCCCGCCTTCTCTCCACTCTCCGTGTTCGGGGATCAGGAGGGGGCAATCCTTGCTCGTCGCCTGAGTGCCGTCGCTTCTCATCTACTTCTTGCCCTCTCTTCCCCCCTCCCTCGGTTGTCCTGCCCCTGTTCATCCCTGCTGGCAAGCCATCCCAAGCCCGAGGAACCCGGGGCTGCCTCGTCCAGCTCCTCCCCGAATCATTCCTCCGAAGCCAACAAGGCTGCCCGCTCAACTTCCGTTGGCCCCAGCTATGGCTCGTCCTCCTCCGTGGACACAGGCTCCAACAGAGCCATGACAGATCCTGTCAGTGTGCTGGAGAATGTAAGACTTGGATGGAGTGTAGTAGGCTTCAATTCAACCCAAGAAAAACTGAGCTTTGGCTTTTGGACTTTTTGATACCGGGGATCTTGCATCTGTGATTCTGGATGACAATGCACTGCCTCAGCCTTGGTGTACAATTTGGGATCCTCTTGCCCTCAGCCCTTGTTCAAAAATAAGATAGCAGCCTTGGCTGGGAGGGCCTTTACATACTATGTGCTGGCTGTGTCTGTTCCTGGGCTGGGAAGCCTTCTTCACAGTCACTCATAACTCCATGATTTTCGTCTGGACAATGCAAAGTGTTCTACATGAAGTTGCCCTTGAAGAGCATTCAGATGCTTCAACTGGTGCAGAATGTGGCCACATGGATAGTAAATGACTCCTACTATTTGGCACATATTTGCATCATGGCATTGGCATGGATTGCTAATTGGCCACCAACTATATTCCAGGTGCAATTAAAGATTGTCACCTTTAAAGACTTTCACAGTTTGTAACTGGATTATTTAAGGGACTATCTTTCCCTAGTTGTCTATATCTGTCCTATCCAGTCCTACAGCATGCTTATGCTTATAGTTAAGTAATGTTTGCTGGGGCCCAGAAGGTAGTATTTTCTGCTGAAGCCCAGTCTCTGTGATATTCTCTTTCCAGGGATTATGTGGCCCTGATCTGCTACTTTTCATAAGGCCCTAAAGACATGGCTTTCTGCCTGGACCTGTGTGTGAAAATGGCTTTTTCAGTTGCTATGTATTTTGATATTTGTAGTTTGATCGTAATGGTTTTCTGTTGTTTTTACTTGATTTTAAATTTCCTTTGTTGTCCAGAATCATTTACAGCCAACTCATCGCGGGACAACTTGCCACGGCCAACTTGCCATGGGACAACTCGCTGTAGAACAAGAGTTATACTAATATGAAAAAAATGGTGGAATGGAATCATTAAAGAAAGGATGCGAAAGGAGGGACAGAAAGAAATGTAAATGAAAAAAAAATAAAATATTTTTTTATTATTTTAAAGAATTAAATTGAATTTTTAAATTGTCCCATGGCAAGTTGGCCATGGCGACTGAGCCCACAGTGAGTTGGTCATGGTAAGTTGGCTGTGGCAAGTTGTCCCATTCCGTTTACCAAGAATTGTGGCTATATAAATTGACCACGTATATTCCTCTACTTATGAACAGGTGACGTTCCAAGAGACTGTTCATCAATCTGTTTTGTTTGTAAATCTAAGCAAACAAAAAAATCTTGTGCATAATTCCAGATATTCACAGCTACTACTATACATACCACACACAGTCCCTACACAACTGCATGTATGCCTTTCAGCTAAGTGAACGGCATACATGCAGATGAGTGAGCAGAAGTCAGGAGAAGTCAGGAAAGAGTTAGTGTACGGTGCATTTTACATTAAGTTCCAGAACCTTCTAGGTTGATGTTGCAGAAAGATTTGTTTGTATCCTCAAAAAATTGTAACTAGAACTTCGTAAATAAAGTAGTGTCTGTAAATAAATAAAAATGAATAAAATAATTCTGTAGTGCAGGTGTTGTAATCCATTTAGCCTAACCCAGTGCTTGATGGAAGAAATCTGGATTAGGATAATCCCTAACAGCTATGCAATCTCTGCAGGAAGATTGCTAGAAGGGAAAAAGCCATTTCTGATTCCCATTAGTTATGCTGTTAATCTTGTTTTACCATTCAGAAGTGTCTCCAAGGGTTCTGTCAAATTATACCCTCCTGTAACTTCCGTCTACCAGGATTAACCCTCCCTTAGTAAGAGTAATTGAAAATAAATAAATGTTCTTCATATAAATGAAGGATGTTACGATACCAACCTTTTCTGTTATTGCTTCTCAAGGCTAAGCGTACTCAGTTCTATTTTCAATAAACAACCCACTGGGTTAATATCCAGCCTTGTTAAATGCTTTGAAATCCCATCAATTTAAGTGAAAAAGCTGTATTTGTATGCGAGTAATACACAAACCCTCATAGCTGATTGCTATGTAAAATGGAATTGCTTTGGACCCCATTGGGTTTGAGTTGTGGTTAATAATTAATTGCAATAAGCAGAAATTGACATAACTGGATATAAAATGAGCTGCATGATGAACCTTGGATTTTAGAAATTGTTTATCTGTTTTTCCTCATGACATGCTCCCTAGGTTGGAAGAAAACCACTCCATTAAAAAAATTGTTATTGTCTAGTAAGAGGACACCTTCTGATGGACCTCAGAAATGTTGCTGTATAATCATAATATGAAACAGAAACCAAAGGAAGAAAAGAGGCAAATTTCATTTTGATTAGGGGGAGAAATGTGGAAAAACGATGCATTGAGTAGGGGATAACAGAGAAAGGGACTGATGAAAAATAATTTTGGTTTCTATTTATCTACGTGTGGAGAATTATTCTTTTATACAGAACGGTGGGATTGCATGAATGAGAATGGAAGATCTTTTGATTTGTTTCAGTTCATTTTATACTGTAGACTTGCTTTTCTTTGGTTTAGTATTTTCATAATGAAAGAGCCTAAGAAGTGAAAGAAGTTCATAGAAATTATATCTAGAAATAAGCTTTTACTTACTCTCTCTATTCTGACAAGGGAGCTGTTTTCTTGTATAGTAAGGTCAAGGACAATGGAACATTCCGAAAGATAGACTAAACCAAGTCCTAATAAAACAAAAAGTAATTGATAATATTATGACCTCTTTAGAGCTGCTCAGGAAAGACTTCTTTAGGAATGGAGTTTTGCAGCTTTACTATATTCCACTAAAAATAAATTCCACCTATCTGATTATTTTGAACATGCTTTCCTGCTTTCTGCTTCATCCTTTGGTAATGAAAAAAGTCTAAGCTGTTCATTTTGATTTAAACAAATTATATTTTCATCATTTGTTGAACTAAGGTTACTATTCAAAAAAGAGTTCTGTTATGTTATTTGGGAAAAAAGCCAAATATTGTTCTTGTAAGTCCCCTTGAGTCACCATATGAGAGTAGGTGGTAATATAGATTTTCTAAATAAATAAATTATCTAAATAAATAAATATCAAAGTTCACTGTTTGAAAGCGACATGAATTTTTCATTTTGGAAGCTTTTTACTCATAATCATTTGTTATGTCATTGTTGCTTTTCACACTTTATGATGCTGATATCCCTGTAGGCTTTAATCACAGATGGATTCTCCTTTTCTTTCTCGGGAAGAAGCTATTATCGCTCAAAGAGCATAAATATAATATTTGCAGTGAAAATGCTTAATTTTTATAAGAAAGAATAAGGGAAGCCCAAGGTTTTTAAAAAAGAAATGCTTAAATAGAACAAGAAACAGCTTGCCTGTTTTTACTTAACATTGTATGTTATTTTTAATATAAATGTTATTTTAAACTGGAGACGGGGTGGGTAGGTTATGCATCGTCAATCAGTCTATATCTAGTTTTTCAGTTTTTATCTAGGACCCTATTACAAGAAATATAAAAGAAATTATTTTCGTTGTAGTTCTTTTCCATAGAAGTTTCTAATTATTTTCCCCTACTGTTTTGACATTAGTTACACCTAGGATTGTGATGGCGAACCTATGGCACATGTGCCATAGGTGGTACGCAGCGCCCTCTCTGTGGGCATGCGAGCCATCGTCCCAGTTCAGCTCCGCTGTGCATGAGTGCGTGCCTCCAGCCAGCCAGCTGGTTTTCGAGTTTCTGCTGTGCATACGCAGGGGGCACACATGCATGTGGGGGATGCATGCATTAGTGGGGGCATGTGCAGGAGGTATGCACCTGCATGGGGTAGGGCGCAGGTGGGGGACCGCAGGTGCATTGCATTTTGGGGGTTCGGGCATGCTCCTGCGATTTGGGCTCTTGGTCCGGAAAAGGTTAGCCATAACTGACCTAGGAAATTGCTTCCCTGGGTGACTACAGAAAATCAAAAAATTTGGTAATGAACACAGTGTTAAGAGCAATTTTTGATATGCTATTTTTAAGTGATCTAGTAGCTTAGACTAATAAATAGAGTAAAAAGTACCAATTCCTGTAACAATATTAACAGTGCAACTTCAAAAATCATGTTAATATGAAAAAAGGGATGGAAGGCCTGCAAAATTATGTTCTGTTACTCATACTCTCTCAAAATCTATATTGCTTCCTTCCTTATTCTTCATACTCTTCTGCCAGACTACATAAATTCAAATGCTGCCCATCTCACTGTTGAAGTAACTTTGGGTGGCTTTACATATTCACAACTGCAAATCAGTTGTATAATTCTCCTTTTGTTGATGTATGATCATTCTTTTTATTAACTGCAAGTCCTAAGAAATCTTCAGCTTTTTCTATCTTGATAGATTCCAAAGCCTAGAAATACAGCCAAGAAGAAGATTTGCATATTTAACGTACTGTAGGCCCAAATCATGTGAGTTAATGTTTGAACTCCTGAGTTGCACCTCCAGCAGCAAGATGATTGTAACCATCCCTTATTAAACATTTACTAAGGTGTCTAATATACATGAAATAAAATGTTTTGATGTATTAGCTTCATTTTAAGATCACAGGAAAATAATTTCATCTTCTCCAAAGTGACCCTACACTGAACAAGGCATTTTAACTTATTATGCCATAGGAGGCCTATATGTAACTTTGATTTCATCAGTTTCTTTAAAAATGAATTACTGGGTTAGGAAACACAGTTACTTCTTCCCAAATCACTAACTACTGTAGTTCTTCAAAAACAGCAAGAGCATCTAAACCAGGCCTCCACAACCAAAAGCCTGTGGGCTCCATGTGGATACCATGCAGCCTTGCTGGCATTTTTTTAAAAAAGTTCGGCATATCCACTGCTGGTGAAGGAACCAGGAAGGATCTACTGCTGCTGCCCCCAAAAATTGGCTGCCAAGATCCTATAGTTCCTCCAGTCTTCATCAATACCACCAGCTCCATTACTATTAGAATGCAGTATTGCCGACTGCCAGCAGTTTGATCCTGACCCACTCAAAGTTGACTCAGCCTTCCATCCTTCCGAGGTCAGTAAAATGAGGACCCAGATTGTTGGCGGCAATATGCTGACTCCGTAAATCGCATAGGGAGGGCTGTAAAGCACTGTGAAGCTGTTTATACCGTATTTTTCGCTCTATAAAACACACTATCCTACCCTCCAAAAGTGGGTGGAAATGTCTGTGCGTCTTATGGAGCGAATATTGAATCACAGACTGTGAAGTATATTACCTCAGGGGTTCCCAATGGTGGACCAGTGCCGGTCCTTTGGTGAATAGCAGCTGGGCCGCCGCGGCAGGGTCCTTTTACAGTGCTGAACCCCACCTCTTTCTCTTTTCCGCAGTGTAGGAGTCAATAGGCAGAACTGGCACATAAGAGAACACCTATCTGTGGTCCTCTTAGGCTCTGCCTGATATTTTTTTTCTTGTTTTCCTTCTCTAAACCTAGGTGTGTCTTATGGTCAGGTGCATCTTATAGTGCGAAAAATACGGTAAGTTTAAGTGCTATTGCTTGCTTTTCTGTGGGGCCTGCAGTTAATTTTAATTCATCAGTGTGGTCCTTATCCATCCCCTTCCCCATTTCACAAATCTTTCTTTGATCATTACTTGGATATGCTCCAGAATATAATATCTCTGGTGAAGAACAGAACTAGAGAACTGGAATTAGAATTCAAAATATGGGAAATTAAGAAATTGGTTCTGATGTTTGCATTGTAAGAAAAATGACCAGATTGATCATTAGGCATGGTTTGTGTGTGTGTGTGTGTGTGTGTGTGTGTGTGTGTGTGTGTGAGAGAGAGAGAGAGAGGGGGGGGGGAGGGAGGGAGGGAGAGAGATTATGCTCTGCTTAAATTTTTTCGTATTGGAAGCGAATAATGTTATTTAGTCACAAAACATTTATTTTTGTACAGGGGGGAAAGCAAATATTTCTTATAAATAAAATCACTGATTACTTTAATGAGAAAATGTGCCTAGCAAACAAGATCAGATCTTATGTATAAGACGATCAGAATCTGATAGGTAAGATTTTATTCATTGCTTTTTTAAACAAATAATTCCTATCCAGCTTCTTAGAACACAAAATCTTCTGTTAATCTCCATTGGATCAAAGTAGCTTAAAAATGTAAAACATAAAAGAAAGTGAGAAAGATTATCGTTACTATTTTTAGAAGGTAGTTTAAAAGAGTACTGGCTCATAAACCCTTCCCATTTTGGATTCAGTCATTGTCTTTGGGAGTTGTTGGGCAGTACAGAAATGTAGCCCTAGTAGAATAGTAGAAGCTATTGATCACCAGTGAAATTTTGGTGGGTTGCATGTTTCCATTTCTATTTGCACAAGAAATCCATTGTTGGAAAAATGTTTGTAGACAACAAAAGTGTATTTGTGTGCCAGTTAGATCTTTTATCTTTCAATAATGTGTAATTGATTTTTCCCTCACTTTGTCTTTAAAATATTTATCAACAACATCATAGATTTTTGTGGAGAAGGGATAAAAATATATCCATTATTTCTCTATTTAAGAAATTTAGCTTCATATATTCAATAGTTCCTCTTCCATTTCTGTTTCTTTTTGTATGAATTACAGTATATAGGTGTAGCTGTTACCTATTCATAAAATAAGTGTTCTTCCAATCCTTTATGTGAACGCACTCACAAATGTGCATTGTCTCCCACAAACATTGTTTTAATGAGAAAGATTACACTTCAGAAAACAAGAAGAAATTAGCAGACCTGTTTCCATCCAACTTTAGACTTTTATGTTCTGTTCCAATCAGAGAATTGCCATCACTTTTAGATACTTGTAAGAGCATGTTTCTTGTATTCAGAAATGAAAATCTCCAAACAAAAATTGATTTTGCTAATTATCCTTGCCTTTTTTTTTTAAAACCATGAGTGAAATGTGAGACATGTAGCAAGTTTACAGGGGTTCAGTCATGAACTATCTCACAACCATCCCTGATTATATGTTGACCAACTTTTTCTGTTTTGATGGAACAGGCCTGAAAATTAAGAAAGGTCCTTTAGTCATTCTCTGTGTTTCTGGATAAAAGAAGGAAAATAAGTGGCAAACTATATTTATTTTATGGCTTCCCCTCACCCTGATTCTCTTCGTGTTTTAGTGATCCAAAGTAGGATTCCTAAAAGAATAGTAAACCATGCGTTATCACTGACATTTTGGATTATGTGTCAAAGATTTGGGTCAAGGAAAATATGTAGGAATTGGACAAGTCAAATAGGAAACCGTTGTAAAATGTTGGGAGTTGCCAATGCATGGATGTGCCTTCTGTACTATTGAGCAGGTATATCTATGTAAGCCTGGATCAAATTAATGTTTAAACCCTTTATGAAAGAAACATTGCAATTTTCTCAGCCCTAAGAACAAAATCTCAACAGTTATATTTGCTTGTATGATGTTATTATAAAAAAGCTTTATTAAAAATTTTGCTTTCTAGATTTCTGTTTTCCCAGTCCTAGTCCAACAATTTTTTTAAAAAAATATGTTTTTTAAGTTTATTTCAATCTTTTGTAATTTTAATCTGTTTTTATAGTTATAATTGTTTTTATATCCATTTAAAAACAGTATAACATATTTATTATATTGTAAGCTGCTCCAAGTATACTTGAACTGTGAAATAAACAACATATAAATTTTATAAATAAAATATTGATAAATAAATATAGGCACTACACCAAATTGGCTGTAACAAATGTTCCCATGAATGATTACCTATACTTTAACTACTCCTTACTAGTAATTTCAGCCAAGTATCTCATAGCCAGATGATGTCTAAATGAAACAAGAGTTATTTTATTGAATTTGAATAATTGACCATGTTACAGAGCTAATGGATGAATATATTAGCCTTCCTCAGATAGTAATTGTTTTACTCTGAAACACATTTTTTTAAAAAATAAATAAATGGGATGCTAGTTTCAGGAATATGAATTCGTTTTTATTTACCGATTTGCCTATTACTGTATAGTAGGCTCCCAGTGTTTAACAAAATAGAACATAAAACGTGAATAAAGCAGAATAAATAAAATATATAAAGTCCTAGTAAAAATGACAACCTATCCGATTCCAGACAGATGTCCATTTCCTTTTTATACTAAAATTCTCAAAAAAAAAAAAAAAAAGAACAGTTATATATTATTAGTCTTTGGTATATGTCAGTGTTTTCTCCAATTTGTCTTCTAGATCCAGATTGGGATCCTAGTCTTACCATCAGAAAACAGTGATTTTTTTAAAAAAATCTTTTTTTTTTTCCTTATGGACAAATATATAGTACTGTGGACCTTTGAATATGCTAATATCCACTGCTTTTCCTCATACAGAACATCTGTAGAGTACATATCATTTCAAAGTAAAGTGAATATTGAAGCTGTTTTTTGTTACAAGAATGTTAATTTGTGTTATACTATGAATGTGTTTTTGTGGATCAGACAAGATAGTATACTTTCACTTAGGTTGCAATTCAGGAAATGGCCTCTGGCAGACAATACGTAGCTCACCAGAAGCTTTCCAGTGTTGTGTCTTTTGTCTGCTAATGCTGTGGATTATGTTAAATGCTTTTTGTGAGTAAAATACTAATACATAGTACTAGTAATAAACTGAAATTGCTTTTCTAGCAGAAAAATGGAGAGAGAAATACCTGATCCACACCAGAAGAGGGCAGCAGACAGTGGCAGGAACTTGTTGAATTCACTTTGAAAACTTCTTGTTTTTTTTAAAGTTAAATAGATATATATTGTTGAAAGTTTAAGGTTGCATTTAAAGCACTTTCTTGTCTCCATTATCATTAACATGATGAATGTTCCCATGCGTACTATTGATTTGCATTGTTTTATCTATATAATGATTCCCTGTTAATTGTCCTAAGTAAATTAAATCATTACGTAGTGCTGTTCACTTAGGTTGCAATTCAGTTTTATGTCTGTGTGTCACATCGATCTCCAAGAAAGTATGCTGATGACTCTGCTTGGAAACACATTCTCAGTAATAAGTAGCAACTTCTTAATTTCTCGCTACAACAGGAGGGACTTAGTCTCTTGGTTACTGATTAGCTTTTTATCCAAGAATTAGAATTTGCAGGTAAACCATGTTGCAATGTTTCTTTTAATCAGGTACAGTTTGAGGGCAAAATTCTGCCTGAGAAATGTTCATGTGACACAAAAGAAACTGAAGACAGTGCCTGTCCACCTTCAGATGAGAGAAAGGAAACTCCTTGCATTACATGGCAGTTTTTAAGACCACATTTTGCACAAGAAAGTAAGTTTTTGACTTGCCTTAATCACTATGGACAGTTGGTAACAGTTTTCTGATTTTTGTTTCTGTAATTTTTCTCATGGAGACAAAATTTTTACTAATTTTAACATCAATATAGCATTCAATATTTAATATTCTCAGGAACTTTGTATAGTTCACCCCTTAGATTAGATTTATAGTAGATGTTTCTTTATATTTCTTACTTAAGAGCCTCGGTGGCACAGTGGTTAGAGTGCAGTACTGCAGGCTACTTCTGCTGACTGCAAACTGCCTGCAATTTGGCAGTTCGAATCGCATCTGGCTCAAGGCTGACTCAGTCTTCCATCCTTCCGAGGTCAGTAAAATGAGGAGCCAGATTGTTGGGGGCAATATGCTGACTCTGTAAACCACTTAGAGAGGTCTGTAAAGCACTGTGAAGCAGTGTATAAGTCTAAGTGCTATTGCTATTGCTACTGTTACTTCCGTCCTGTTTTAATTAGAATGTAAGATTCTCCCAAGATTCATAAATCTCCCACTCTTACGGTGTTCCAGAAGTTGGATGGTGCCTAAATCAAATAAATAAGTCAGTGTGTTGCTTTCTTTAAAGATATGTTCACTACTCTCATCATTGACTAGAGATATGGATAGAAAATGTATACATAATACATTTTCACAGATACATGGTGTACACAGCTCAAATTTAAGGAGGCATGATCCATATCAATCAGAAGATTGTATATATATCTTCTGATTGGAGTTAATAAGCTACAGCAGCCATTATTGATCTTCTGATTGATATGGATCATGCCTCCTTAAATTTGAGCTGTAGCATGGTGACACTTATGTATCTGTGTGAATGACATTCCCCAAAAAAAATCATGCTGTCCATTCTGAAAATTCCCATTCATTTAAATGAAGAACTGCACAGAAGAAAAATCTTCCATCCATGCATTCATCCAGGCCAAAATAGGTAGCATGTATGTCTATGGAGATGCTCAGTCATCCAGGTCATGGTGTCTCAAAAGTGCTTTTTCAAGAGGCAGCTGGACTTTCTGGGGGGGGGGGGGGTTTGAAGATGTTTCACTTCTCATCCAAGAAACTTCTTCAACTCGATAGCATGTAGTCAGTAGAATTATACAGAGCTTTTCTTGGCATATCATAATCTATGGTCTTTAATTTAAACAATTTTTTTCAATTCCTTGAACTATCAGTTTATATTAATCACGCAACTTTCCACTCATTAATATGATCAGCATATATCATAGTTTGAAGTGATGCATTGTGGATGAGATCAAATCAGCTTCAAGTGAGTCTTTCTTCTTCCCTTCTTCCTGTTTCATGTTTTTGTTCCTCCCTCTGCAAAATCTGTTAGTCAGGGTTAGGTTATCCCCAGCCTGAATAGAATACTACAGATGAAAAAGGCAATCTGGACCTACTTTGAACAAGTGGAATCTTTTTCATTTCAGCCTAGGGCATAACTGAATCCAAATCCAAAACTGGAACATTTGTTTTGTTTTGTAAAATTACTTCCCATGTTATGTATCCATCAGTGTCCAAGACTGCATTTGCCCATTATATCACGGTTTTGCATTGGGATATGGAGATACATACCCTATAATTGGTATAATATGATACTTCAAGAAGTGGCAAAATTATAAAATAATGGTGGGTGATATCCAGCAAAATCTATCATGGAAAAAAAAAAGGTCAACCTGTTAATAGTTTGGTGGGAAGAATATTATCTTTCTGGACTGTTTTCTGGGGGATTTAAAGGTATTAAGGGTCTGGAAGGGAGAAAAGTCATAGAAATGTGCTACACTCTGTGTTTTATTTTTCATGAGAAAATATTGAGAGCATTTGGGGATACTCATTGGGTACTCATTGAATAGAACCCTAGGTCCAATATTTATGATTTGTACGCTCTTTTTTGGAAAAGATACAGAATCTTTGCAATAAATCAGGAGATATATATAAATAAATCAGAATCTTTGCAATAAACCTGGGTATATTCATTCTTTCTAATGGACTTTTAAGTACAACCATACATTTGTCAGTTGTTTTACACATTATTGCATATGTATTGAATGATCTACTTTTTCTTTTAGAAGATTCATAGAGCAAGTATTTAGGTCTTTTGGTAGATAAAACTAAATAAAGTGAAAAATTATTTTTGTGTGTGTGTGTGTCCACATGCGCATGCCTCCTGATGACTGCCTGGACAAGTCTTTGCCAGTTTTTTGACAAAGTTTTAGAAGTTAGATATCATAGCCTGCTCTTTAAAAGGCTCAGAGAGAGAAAATGGCCCATGGTCACCCAGCTGGTTTTGTGCCTAAAATGGGATTAAAATTCACAATCTTTTGGTTTCTGATGCCTTAATCATTACACCAAATTGGCTCTCTCATTATGTCCTTATTTTTCAATCTTTATAGATAAAGCTCTTGAATTTTCTGGGAAGTCTCTGAAGGGTTACCAGTGGATAACCGGCATCAGCACATACTTTCATCCATCGGAAAGAAAAAACATACAAGAATTGGCAAACGATGTCCTTTCCTCACTCCAAGGTAGTTTTATTTGGCATTTTGAAGTGTAATATAAACTGTAGAAGAGATAGGTTTTAATTAGGGCTTAATAATTAGTAATTAGTGTGTTTAATCAATTAAATGTATTTAGAGCAATTTTAAAAGCATTTTTAGTTTGCATGAAGTAAAGAAGGCTAAAATGCTCTGGAGAATAAATTATGTGATTTGCTCGAGTTGAAATATCAACAAGCAATTCCTTTTCCTCTTGTTGCTCTCCAGCTAGTAGAAAGTATTTTGTTTCTTCTGAGAATTTAGGCAGCCCACATGAGTAATTAGCTGCCTGGGCAGTTCTTCACCATCCCATTTCTTATTTTAAACATTCGTCATCTGCAATTTAATAATTGATGAGAGGGCTGACTGGCACGTATTACTAAGGCATGTAAGGACTAGGTCCAGAAAGGGGCATAGCCCTTTTGGAGATATTCCCAGGTGGGTTTTAAGCCTGGCATCAGCTGAGACCTTAGGGCGAGGAAAGAGATGCCATGATTGTCATCTGAGAATTGCTTGTGGCTTTTAGGGGCACCACATCACAATTCACTGGATGTTAAATAAGATGGGTTCTAGGACCAGTTGGGATTGTTTCTGTTGTACCATCCTCCCTAATGCATAGAAACATCCCTGCCTGAAGTCCTTGACTCCATCTCTGGTTTGGCAGTAGAGTTCTCCAGACTTATATACTTTGGGGGCACCAATCTGCCTGCTCTGGTAATCAGGCCTAAGGCAGTTCAAGAGTTCATGGCTACCCTGAGGGCCATGGGCCTATAACAGGTCACCCAGAGCCCAACATGGGTCAGTGATCACATACCACATCTGGTGTTCCTGTCAGATCAATTACTGTGATTTGAAACTGGGAGAGCTCTTGGTTCTGATTATCATGGGATTCTCAAGTGCTGCCATCCATTTCTGGGAGGCTGGACCCATTAGATAGGTGGTGACTGATGGATCCACTTGGATTTTACAGAGATCTAGAGGCTGTTCCTGCTGGTCTGCACAGTCCACTTGAAACTTTGGTCACCATTTGGAAAAAGAGGACTGTTGAAGATCTGGATAAGATTATATCTATGGGAGTTTTCTCCTTTTGTTGATCTCATCATTCTCCATGGTCACAGAAGAATTAAGGGAGATAAAATGAGAGAAGACCTATGTAGAGTGTCGCTAGCTTTTTACAGGGAATGAATTTAACCAAAAATGAGTTACAGATGCTATGAAATATGGTTGATGAAGCACCAATATTTCTCCAACCTTATTGCATCTGTTCATAGGCATCTTGCAGCCTTGTTTCAGATGAGATGTGCCTTTTGAATAAGAGGGAGCTTGGAGAGCAATAGTATGGAACAATTTTCTGCCAGAAAAAAATCATTCATATTCACTGACACGTGGATGCTGGCCTTGTTGCAGGTCCAGGAGAGATACCTGGGGAGGATCTTGCCCAATTATATGGGAACAGCTTGAACCTGTTAGGCCTAAGGAAAGGGACAGGGCCTGGATGGTGTTGTGTGAGTAGATTCCAGCAATAGTGAATTCTTCTTTGAGTTAGGAGATTGTTCCTTTACCACTTAAGGAGGCCTGGGAGTGTCCCCTCTTCAAGCCACCACTGGACCACAGTATACTGGAAAACGTTTGTTCAGTATTTAACCTCCCTTTTGGGGGGGAAGGTGGTTGAGATGGTGTTTTTGTGACAGCTGTGATGAACTTTGGATGAAGTAGATTATATGCGTCCACTTTATGGAACATCCTCCCGACTCATGAAGTGAGGCTGGTTCCATCTCTGCCTGTTGATTTTGTAGAAGGATTCCAGAAGACTGATGAGATTGAAGTAGCTCCATTGTTAATGATATAGTACCTTGTTTCTCTGAAAATAAGACATCCCCTGAAAATAAGCCCAATTGGGCTTTTGAGCGCATGTGCTAAAATAAGCCCCTCCCCCTGAAAATAAGCCCGTCCCAAAAATATTTAAATGTGGAGCTGGAAATCAGGTAAGATGGCAAAAGGGGCCCCATCTTGCTCCACGCGCTCCAAAATAATAAGACCTCCACGAAAATAAGGCCAAGCACTTATTTCAGGGTTCAAAAAAATATAAGACAGGGTCTTATTTTTGGGGAAACGCAGCAATGTTAATGTTAATATAATAGTAATAATGATTTAATTTGATTCGATTTTGATTTTATTAGATTTATATACTGTCCTACTCCCGAAGGACTCAGGGCGGCGAACAGCCAAAAAATAAAATACATAGATTACAAAATTTAAAAGACAGTATAAAACCACATTAAATAATTTGGCCCAGGACAAATTAAAAACACCCCCCATGGTTAAGACAAATTTAAAATTTACAATTTAAAAAGAGAAAAAGTTAGGCCAGGCCAGCCTGTTGAAATAGAAAGGTCTTAAGGGCGCGGCGGAAGGTGCGTAGATGATGTTTTATATATTGAATGTGTTCTATTCTTGTACATCACCAAGAGTCCCTCGTATGTGAGATGGACGGCCATACACATATACATTTGACAAATAAATAAGAGTAGGTGACTTTCATTTTGAATATTCTACTAAGTGCCAAGACCAACTGATAGAGGATTATTAGATTGTCCATTATTAGATTGTCCATCATACAGTTATTGCTTGGATGATTATTATACAAGAATTGCTACATTTGGTCACAAAAATTTGCAGTCTAAATCCATCCATTTTTACCTTTGTGATTAGACTGAATTCCTTTTATGTTCTCCCTTGATCTGGTTATACAAGGCAGCTGAGTTTGTTTTCATTCCTTTTATCTTTTTGTGTGTGCATTCCCATTCTGTCTGCTTTCTGTTAGCTAAACTGCCTTTATCATAATTTTAAATTAACTTCTCTAAAAAGCTGTTGCTGTGGTTGATTTTGGCATCTAGGATTAGGTCAGTAGCTCTAAATCTCATTTATGTACTTAATGCAAGCAAAGAATTGATGCCTTGGGAATTGTGGTTGCTGGATTTCTTACTATCAAGCCCTTACAAGATATTGAGATATAAAACAAAATGCTTCTATTTTCTTCTGAATCCCTCCGTATTTTTGCAGTTTTAAATAAATAAATATTTATGCTGGCATCCTTTTCATTCATAAAAATGGAAATTGTTCTCAGTGGCTGCAGTGGGCAGGCTAGTATTCTTGTACGCACATACTTTTGATGTATTGGCTCATAAAATCTTAACATTTGGCTTGTGCAGCTGAGTTCATGACTGAATACAGAATGATAAGGAAGCATGAGCAATTTTGCAAGGTAAAAAGGCAGCAAGCTTCCTAAAGGGCCCTTAAGCTAGTTCCTAACAGCCGAGAAATCAGCACAGAGGTTGTAATCAGGCTTGTAGGTAAAGGAGCAATGTTCTACATAAATCTTTTGGGCATAATATGTAAATTGAAAAACTGGAGCTCTAAAATACTTACTTGATTTTTGTAATATTTTCATGACCCTAGCCAGTCCAAATAATATACATCATTGCCTGATTTTTTTTTATTAGAATTAAACCAAAATAGTAGTTTTATCTGGCTGGAGGCTAAGAACCCTGGTGGCTTTGGCAAATGATTTACATCTAAAGTATTCTTTCTCATTTCTGCTGAACTGATGCATTTTGATCCAGGGAATACTTGCATTTCCTGTGGATATTTAGTTTGCCTTCTCAAAAAAAGGTGAGTTATGGTGCTAACAGTCTAAAAGTATCACCCCAGGTTTCTTTGCAAAAGTTACTTGAGACTTTTCAGGTATGTGTTAAAACTCTTCCTTACAAAAATCAGATTGTCTGATTGCCTTTCCTCCTTTTTGCCACATACTGTGGCATAAAGATGGAGGTAACATAAACCTTGTAGCAAAATTAGAATAGCATAGAATAGAATTTTTTATTGGTCAAGTGTGATTGGACACACAAGGAATTTGTCTTGGTGCATATGCTCTCAGTGTACATAAAACAAATTAATTGTCTTAATGGCCTAAAGTGGAAATTAGTTGAACTGCAAGACATACATTGTAGTTCTGACTTTCTACATTAAGGCTACAAGGTTTAGTTTATAAGTTGTTCCTTGCTAGGCTGCCTTCTAGTTTTTAAAGCAGATTTATTCATAAAGTTCTTCCAACATTCAAAAAAGTAATCCATCAAGTAGACAGACACAAGCAATTTTCTCTCCAATTCTATCATGAGCCAGGTGAAATAGTTATATTTTCTGAGCAGTCTTTATGAGGAACATATGGCTCTTGAATATTCAAGTACTTGACTGAGAAATAATAGGCCTTAATCCTTCATTAATCTTTGAAGAAATGCCTTCAAAATTGAAAAGCCTTCAGTCTGATGAAAATGTACATTAAAAGGAGGAGAATAGTTTCTGTTGCTTCTGTCTTTTCAGAAGTCCCCACAAAACCTGCCACATTTTGTGGAGGATACCTCAGTCTTCTGGAAAAGGTTTTTGAAAGGTTGATATGTAAAGAGTAGTCAACCAGTAAGACTTCTCTTAATCAATGGAAGATTATGGGAATACTACCTTCATGAGTTATGCGATGGAATCATTACATCCAACACATTATTATTATAATTACATCCCCACATTGTCTGGAGTCATTTTTGTGGGAAGTGTAATTTCTATTGTTCAAAAGATAATTGTTGAATAAATTTTAAACAAATAAACGTCTTTAAAAAATATTAGCAAAATATTTCACAAGACAAAGCTTTAAGCAGGAGAGAAAGAAATGTTGCCATATGGCAAAATGTGTCCCTCATTGTTGACCTTCAGTCGCAAGTAATACACACACATAGACACACATACACACAAAATCAAATATTAAAATCATGTGATAATGATGATTTCCTAGTAAATGCTTAGTAGATTGTATATTTCATTAGGAAGTAGATTTGATTAAGACTATGATAGCTTCACCTGTTTTGAGGCAGCTGCACTGGAATTTAATATGTTTTTCAATTCTTTGTTTCTTTAACATTTGTACTAGTTTAATGTTCAAGATCAAACAAAATCAAGTTGGTTTAGGAAGTAAATTCAATGAATCTGCCCGTGTATTATTTAAGAAATTGTACTGATCAGAATAGTTTCTATTTCTCTAAGTTCCTCAGCTTCAGTTGTGCTTTGGTTCAAGGGGAGCTTTTTGTAAAAAAAATAAAAAATAGATATATTCTTTGTATCCTTTAGTATAAATCTATTATTTCCTGTCTTTAACAGCTGCATTATTTTTCCACATGCAGCTCATATGAATTTAAAAGGATTGGCATTGACAGATATTATTTTGGTCCATCTGTATATGAAGAGTATGGCCGATTTTGCAGTGATAAATTCAGTCTATATGACAGCATTTGATTTGTGTCCTCCAGCGAGGTAGGTTCATACTACTGCTGCCTTATATTTATGGTACACTGGAATATACTTCATTGCTACTAATACTTTATTTATGACTTTTCTTCAGACTTGGTTTCTCTGTGTTTGGATTGGGCTTCCTTTCACCTTTTTGTATGTCTCTCTTCAAAGACATGATCTTTTATTCTCTATTGTAGCAGCTGCATCAGGAGTGCATGTGGTCTCTGATTTTTTTAAAAAAACATCTTTTGATACTGAACCTAATTTGTATTCTGTTATCCTAGATTCATCATATAGATGTTTTAATGCAGTATCTTGCTTCATAATGAGTCCATGCTTTTCACCATTGAATTATGTCCCCAAATCTACTTTATTGAAGTATAATTCTGAACTAATTATCAGTTAGCTAGCCAACAAGTGTGATCTAATAGTAATGTGTTCTAAAAAATGTGAGCAAAATGGTCTATCATCCCCCTATAAATTACAGCTTATAGACTTATTTATTGCCCCATAGTGTTTTATAGCACTCTCTGGATGATTTGCAGTGTCAGCATATTGCTCCCAATAATCTGGGTCCTCATTTTATTGTTGTTAGAAGGATGGAATGCTGAGTCAACCTCAAGCCCCATCAGGATTGAACTCCATTCTGTGGACAGAGTTAGCCTGCAATACTGTATTGTTGTGTTCCTACTTCTTTTCCATTCTAACTTGGCAAAAGCAGCATTATTTTTTGTCCCATCAAATGCAGTAAGCAGGGTTAAGAGTAAAGCAGCTTAGAAGACGCTGACATGATAAGCATCAGGCACAGAATTTGCTAAATTAATAAAGAAGGCATGTTCAATTATAGAAGAGAAGATAAGATGTGCAGATTGAAAATTAAGAGCAACGTAGAAAGCTAATGCTCAGTGAAAGATTATAGTTCTAAATAATGACATTATCACTGGGATAGCTAAGTCCATCTTGGAAACCATCTTGTTCTCTGCCAAGATTTCTATCTCTGAAAGCACTTGAACTGCAAGATGGGTGGCATATAAATTCAAATAAATAAATACTCTTCTTTGTGCCTCGCTAATTTTGTTAAAATTGAAAGGTTTCCTTTTTTAATTGACTATTCTTATAACCTGCCATTATCAGATAATTCCACTATGATAGGGACATTTCATTAACAAATTGAACAAACTCATTCATGTGTATCCTTCTTGATCTTCAGTAGACCAAACCAGTATGCTAAAGAAATGTGTTCTCTTAAAGAATGAACGGGAAGTGAGGTGCTTTCTTTTCAACATCAGCTTCTTTAACATTATATCACTTTCTGTGAATAGGGAAAAACTGAATATGAAAAACATTGTATGAAAAAAGCTCTTCCCTTGCAGTTTTTAATGCAGTGTTATTAACAAATAGCTTTTACACAACTTTTACTTTTGCTGAACAGCAAGTACCCTGTACAATGTTCTTTTTAAATGTATTGTTTACTTTATGGAGTTATACCTCACAGTTTATGCAAATACACGAGACAGTTTTCAACTTAAAAAATCAGAATAGAAAACATATTGAAAATAATGCCATTAAAACAGCAGATGAATTAATTAAGATCACTGCAATAATATGGCTATATTCCTTAGAATAAAGTTCTTTCTACTTTTTCTAGAACAGTTTTAACACAAAACATTTATTGGGCTAATTCTGGATTTACAAATTGGTGTTCAAATCCCTGAAGATTCCAGAAGTTTTCATCAGGAAAGATGCTTAAAAATTAGGGTACCCCGGGGGGGGGGGGGTGTTAGTATTTTAAGGTGTGTCTGTGGTAACTAACAGTTTTAGGATGTGGGAGTCGTTTGTGGCCACTATGAGCTGGCTTTAGTTTATATTTTTCATTCCTACCAAGATCTGTAATTTAAATCCTAGCCTAATTTTTCATCTCCACTTTTTATTCTTCCTTTTATTTTGTGACCGAAGAGCTCATAAATTCAAATGTTACACCCTATTTTGTAGACCTAGAAAATAAATTCAAATGTTGCACCCTATTTTGTAGAGCCAATATATGGTTTAAAAATACTTTTAGGCATACTGTTCTACTGAACTTGCCATCTTGTATTTTAAGAGGGAATTCAGCACAGCAGTGTTCTTATTCCTCTTAATTTAAAATCATCTTTAAATATATTTCATTCCTGCCTTTTTAATAAGCATTTTAATATATAAAGCTAATGAAATAAGGACTGTACAATTAAAATATTTTTAATGCTACATAAAATCTTTTTTAAGAAGAAATCTCTTTGGGATATTTTTTTTCCAGATGAGGGCTTTATTACTTATTCCATTTAGTAAGATATATTTCTCTTTACTTAGTAATAGCTTTTCTAGTAATTGGATCTTTGTGAAACTCATTGCATTGTAGATTTCTTTGAGATAAATAGTGTGTTTCTTACTAATATCATGCCCTATACTTTACACAAAATCTATGTGTTATCCTAATATACAATTGATTGAGAAGAAGCCACAAAAATATGAATTTAAGTTTTACGTCTCTATTTATAGCGTTTGAACCTATAGAAAGTATACACTTCAATACAATCTGCTGGACTGCTCTTGAACTATGAAAGAACAGTTGAGAAGGACTTTTTATGGATCCCCATTCTGGCCTTCCTAAAATACTAATAGTAATAATAATAACAGAATAATAGAGTTGGAAGGGACCTTGGAGGTCTTCTAGTCCAAACCCTTGCTCAAGGAAGTTGGACTAGAAGACCCTATACCCTTTCAGACAAATTGTTGTCCAATCTCTTCCGTGTTTGAGCACCCACAACTTCTGGAACCAAGTCATTCCACTGATTCATTGTTCTCACTGTCAGAAAATTTCTCCTTAGTTCTCAATTGCTTCTCTCCTTGATTAGTTTCCATCCATTGCTTCTTGACCTGCCTTCAGGTGCTTTGGAAAATAGATTAATTCCCTCTTCTTTGTGGCAGACCCTCAAATATTGGAACACTGCTACCATATCAGCCTTAGTCCTTCTTTTTCACTGTTTTCTTCTTTTACTGTTTCTCCTATATTATAAAAGAAGCGAGCAGAGAAAAACATTCAGTTGATGGAGTTTAGCAGGGCCTTTTCTAGCTATGAAATAAAGACATATAATAAAGTATTGCACACTGAAAAGGATTCTGGAAATAATAATGGGAAACACTAGGTTCATAATCAACAAATAAGGTCCAGAGTTACATGGACCAATATTCCTAGTTGGATATTTTATAGGCATATTTTACCAAATTCCATATTGTTTTGGTGCCTCTTTGTGCTCCGTGAAAACTGCTCTAGTGAATTAGAGGACACTCAGAAATATCAAAGAAGGCTGAGGGCTGCAGAGGAAGAAGAAATTAGCTGATATTGTGATCCTCATCCAGTAAGAAACTTTGTTTGACTATCACCTTTCTCAACAAATGGAAGGAATAAATCTACATTTAATCTTTTGTGAGTTTTTGCTACACAAAAGTACTTGAGTGTGAAATGAAGTTAATGGTGGAATCAGTCAGGGTTGGGCAACATTTGATAACTTCCAAGGCTACCATCCTTATCTGTGATCTGCTGCTGTCTCCTAGCTCTGCTTCTTATTGTCCCTGCCTTTTAATTTGTTTTCTTTTAACCTATTAATAGTACCAAAAGCAAAGCAAGGATACAAAGTTCTCCATTTGCCTGTTCTTTCTTTCAGTGATAGCAGAGATTACTCTGAAGAGAAACTGGAGAAGTAGCAAGGACCAAGTGAGATTCTTAACTGGGATCTCAAGAATTCTTGCTCATTCTCATCCTCCATCTCTGCCCTGTTGGTATAAATCTTAGGGATGTTAAGAGTACAGCAACCAGAACTCAGGGACAGTTTAATGTCATTCAAATGCTGCCGTACATTTGTTTTTGTTTTTGTTATTTTAGGGTTTGTGTTGAAGCTCCATTGACAGAAGACCTGCTATTTCAGATGGACTGCCTTGCCCAAAAGGATGATAAAATGATCTCTGATGCATCCCAGAAGCAGGTGATGCATGTACAGAGCATTTCTCATTGGGCTCCTGCCAATATTGGTCCTTACAGTCAGTGCATACAGGTAAGACATCTTCATCTATGCAATATTTTTCCATTCAGGAAGTTCCTTGAATGTGCGTGTTGTAATATTACACCATCCATTTTAAACATCAGTTAATATTAGCTCTTTACATTACTTTCCTTTGAAGACAATCTAAACTTTATAGCTTAAAGTCGAGCAAGATGGAAGGAGGAATTTAATAATATTTGATATTATTATCAAATTCATTATTATGAATTTGATTATATTACAATAGCAATACCAATTGATTTAATATTCAACAAAAGCAAATATATAAATGCTCAAGTTTATAAATAAATTGGGAAATCAAGAAAAAGATATCGTAGTACAGAGTAGATTATGAAATGTAATGCCTGTTTTGTAAATGTAATAATCTCTGTGAAAATAATTATTCTGGTTTTTTTAATTTGCATTCTTAGAAATTATTCCCATAGTAGGGCTAAATTGGGTTGTTCCCTCAATTTTTCTTGCTTGTTTTAAATTCTATTTTTTATTTTAGAATTCATAATTCTTATATGCTGTTTTTATCACACTGAAGACTTTATGGCACTTCTATATGGCACTTATAAAGTAAATAATTTGTGTCTTAGGTTGTATTCTATGCTAAAACAGTAATAATTATCATTATCAGATATACTGTATTCATTATATTAAGTGAGAACAGATAAGTAGTCCTGGAGAGAAAGAGAGACTTTGTGTGGAAGGTAGTAGTATTTGTTAGCTATTGCTCCCAAAAACCATTTGCTATACCAGAATAAATAATATGAATATTTGCCAATTTAAGATTAAACACCCTGTCATAAATACTGTGAATATTGTCAGTAAGTTTCATATATTTTGAACTTCCAATAAATTCATTTCTAATTTTACTATTTTGTTGTTGTTTTTTTTCCACTTTCTTTCTTGATATTGCCAAAAATGATTTTTTTTTATTTATTTTTTTTTATTTGGAGAGCGGGGGAAGCAAAGTTGTTTTGGCTGGAGTATAATGAAGTTGCCTTCAAATTGTATATGGAGCATGGACAGTTTTTAAAGGCAACCAAGCAGAAAATACCTTTCTTTAGCAGGCATTGTACTTGAATATTATTCTTACATCAAAATTGAATTCTGACACTAAAATAGCAGGGAGAATTCATAAATGCTACAATTTAAAATGTACAAAAAATTGCTTTCTGACTCCCAAAGGAAACTGTATATGAATCTAATTCATATACTGTAGAATGAAAGATGCTGTCTTGTCAAACCACAGATGCATTCATCCCAGAGTTTTATTGAATATCATACAACACATTGTGTAAGACAAGAAAAAAATTGGGGGTTTTTTTTTAGAATAAATGTTCCATATTACTTATTGAAACACTTTGTTTGCACATACCTTTCTTTCCACAGACAATGTGTATATCCTTATATCACTCAATATAACTTAAGCATATCTGTAATATATTGATAGTTTAAAATATATCCATGGCTATAATAATAATCTCGATCAACATCTAAAAATTTAATCATTTTTGATATGACGTTTAGGAAGAATATTTCTGAAAAAATATTACTATACATTTAATAGAAATTACTATAATTACTAATTACTATACATTTAATAGAAATTTGTCTTCAATAAAACTTCAGCCTCTCAGCAGAACATTGATGTCTGTTGTTCCTCCTCTAGATTTCGAGGCAGTGAAATTAATCTCTTTCATATGTAGTTTTTTTCCTGTAAATAATAAGTTGAAGTTACTTATTCAGGATAAAAATTTGTCTTAAAAAGTAGTCCCAATACAGTGAAAATCATATTTGCTTTGGCATTTGTGCTTCTTTTTTATATAAGTGTGCAGACAGGAGAAAGGATGTTAAAACAGTTGCTAAAATTCTGTTACATAAGGATGAAATCTGGACACTAAATTCACTTAGTACTTTGCTGGAATGAAACAAGCAATCCCCACCAACAATTCAGTTTGATACCACGTTTCTCTCAGCTGCTAGAAATAGGTTCTGTGGTTCATGCTCCATAATTTACCAGACCACAGCCAGACCTCAGTGTGGCAAGGTGCTCTTTCAAATGTTGGCAATAGGTATAGGGGTTTCGGGGCATGGTGGTGGAATGGAGCCTAATTATGGGATTTTCACTTAATTCCTCTGTACTGATGGTTACTGGGTCATTTAAGGGCCCATTCACATTAATTGGGAATTACTGCTTACACAAGCAGAACATGTAAACTGCATTTTGCAAATTTTCACCACTTATATACTAGTTTGAATGTATTTAAAGTATAATTTGAATGAGATTTTTAGTTAACTCCATGCAGAATGCTTACCTCCAATACTATCTTATATCCATTTGCAATAATTCTGCCTAACATGCTGAAGCCAAAAAACTAACAAGAGGCCACAAGGTTTAATTTCGTGTATACGCTATTTACAGGTTAATTAGGACATTTAGCTTCTTTCTTAATACCACAAAATTAATCCCATAAAAATTAGCAATCTCAGAGGACTCAGTTGTCAACTTGTGACAGAATCCCTTTGCCATAATCTATTAAAATGCTGCTTTTATCTTGTCTTGCCTGTGTCATATTTTATGGATTTTTTCATAAACACTGCCTATACTTCATAAATGTCTCAATTTTCTAGTCTATTAACATTACTTCAAAAGCAATTGATAAAAGAGTAGGGCATGCATGAAATAATACACCAATAATGTGAAGTGCTAGAGGCAAGAACAGTGGGTAGTATCTGCACAGCTTGTGATCTGAAACAATGAAAGGATGTTTTATCTACTACAATAAAGAAACAAATGATATTCTTGATAGTGGGAGAAAAAGATTACAAGTAATTGGGCTTATGAAAAATTGGCTACTTGGGAAACAGCATATTTTAGAATAAGAGAAAGCAAACATCACTGTGTATATGTGTAATGTTTTTAACCTGTTTCTTCTGGTGTGGATGAATTGTAGTAATTTTCATGTTATACATATCCAGATTTTCATTCAAGTACATATCACCTGTAAACATCTCTAGATGAGCAGGAAAACTATTTCTATCCACATGTAAATATATGCCTAAACATATTTATTACATTGTTTTGGTCTTGGCTATGAATCTACCATGTTTTCCCGAAAATAAGACCCTGTCTTATATTTTTTTAACCCTGAAATAAGCTCTTGGCCTTATTTTCGGGGAGGTCTTATTATTTTGGGTCATGTGGAGCAAGATGGGGCTTCTCTTGCCATCTTACCTGAGTTCCAGCTCTGCATTTAAATATTTTCGGGAAGGGCTTATTTGGGGGGGGGGACAGGCTTATTTTAGCGCATGCGTTCAAAAGCCTGATTGGGCTTATTATCAGGAGATGTCTTATTTTCGGGGAAACAGGGTATTACAGTTTTTGCCTGAGATTTATTTGGTGGAGAAAAGTGAGTTATCATGAGATACAAGAAGCTTTTATAACTACATGCAGTTCAATTTTATATCTTTTTCATGCTTGGCAAAAGTTTGTGCTTGTTCTCTTTCGTAATTTGTGGGTGGAAATGTTTTTTCCTTGTTTATATAAAATTATATTTAAAAATTAAATAGAAGGAAAAAACTAATACGAATTCATATAAAGAAAGAAATTAAAAGCTAAAAGTACAAGAAAGAAAAATAATAATAGAAAAATAGAAAAGGTACAAAGATGTGGCTTCTGATCTTTTTTATAGCAGTTCTAAGCACAAATTCACCTCTTACTCTGTGGTTACAGCATGACTCTCTTTTTCTGTCTATCCTATCTAATCATAAAAACCACAAATCATACTTTTTTTTTTTTAACCATAAGGGGTTACCAGTCAGTAATTAATGTAGATATTAATAAAGGGAAAGTTTGGGCAATGAAATATCTGCAAGAAAACAACCAAGCTCAGAAAACACCAAGGAACCCTAATATAGACACTGTATTTTCTCTAATCAAAGAAATGAATTTGGCCATCTTAGTAAGTTCTATCATCTCACCAACCATTCCTCCATCATGAGTAATGCCCAATCTTTCCATCATTGTGTATACAATAATCTTGCTGCAGTTATCATATACAAAAACTAAGTTCCATGACTTTTTCCCAACTGCTTCTCAATCCCAAAACTTCTGGTCTCAATTGTATATTAATTTTTAAAATCCTCTCAATCACTGTATGTATATAAATACAAAATGTTCTAGCTTTTTTGTACAATAGCAAGTCTGTTTAATAGCAAGTTGTGTCTATGAAATGCCTGCCAAGTAAACCAAATTTTGAATAAAGGTTAATGTCTGAAAAGCTGAGATTTACAGGAGCATATTATGTGAAAACTGACTTGAGGAATGGCCAAAAGAATTATAAGATATAATTATATAATAAATCCATACTTACTATGTAACAATAGAATTTTTTTCTTGTTGGGGAGGTCTATCCTTGAATTAGAATTTTTTGAAACTAAATTAGAGATTCAAATAATTTTATTATTTTTATTACAGGGGTTGCAGGCTGGTGCTGGCAAGTGCGGGAAGGCCAGCAGGGGCTATGAGTGGGTGTGAAATACATGATTGCAGGTGGGCGAAGGGGTGCTGCATGCAAGTGCACAGTACGGAGGGGGTGTTGTTTTGGAGTAGGAGATCCCTGGGACTTTGGAGCTTCATGGGAGAAAAAGCAGTGGGAGCGACTTATGGAAGTGACTTGGGTGTTCCCTTCTGGCTTCTCCATTGACTTTGCTTACGGGAGGTTGGCAGGGAAGATTGCAAATAGTGATCACGTGACTACGGGGATACTGCAACATATGTAACTTTTCAAGCCAGTCGTATGTCCACCTTGTTCGTTGCCATTATGATTTTGAATGTTCATTGAATGAGTGGTCATGCTAGGAATTCAGAGATTTGAAATCCAGTTAGAATTTTTGGTTGCCATGATTTATTCCATGTTCAACAGCAAAATGGAGACAGAACATTATATTTGATACTGAGCTTTTTAAAAAAAGATTGTGGACATGATGGATATACATCTATTAGAAACTGATATTTGATTATTATTCGATTATGTACCATCAGTCCAGTATCACCTCTTAAATAGAACTTTTCCATTATGGTCTGTCCCCAGCGTTTTCCTTTCTAGCTTCCAACAGTGTATCCATCACCATTGTGCCTCATTGTTCTCTTTTCTTCTTTCCCAGAGTATGGACTTCTCAAGGGATCTGGTGTCAGCCCCAGTAGGTAGACAAGATCAGAAAACAAACTCCACAGGAAGGTTAAAACTATATTTTGGCTATAATAATAATAATAATAGAATGTGGGGAAGGCCCGCTTTTCTTTCTCACCTGGCTCCAGATCCTCTCTATGCATCTGGGAAGGGCGAAAACAGCCTTTCCCACTCCCTTGGAGGTCCTCCGGAGGCCTGAAACGGTCCATTTCCCAACTCCTGGTGGGACAGGAAGTGATGTTTTTTGCTGTCCCCAGCCTCCAGAGACTCCTATCAGAGAGTTTCTTGCTTCATGCTATCACTCTGCTGGACAACTAATTCCTGACTAATGTCTATGTACATTTACCCATGTTTCACGGCTGTAGAATTATTATTATTATCCTTATCTTCTTTACTATCCTCTATTATTGGTATAATTATGATTATTATTACTCTGTGCTTTGCATGTATACTGAGAGCTTCTGTACCAGAGACAAATTCCTGGTGTGATTAATCATATATGGTCACACAAAGTATTCTGTTCTGTTCTGTTCTGTTCTGTTCTGTTCTGTTCTATTCCACAACACAACACAACACAACACAACACAACACAACATATATCCTGCTTTTTCAAAGTTCAAACTAACAAATATAATTCTTCTTACTTTCTCTTCATTCTCAAATACTACAGAGCAGCGCTCTCTAATCTTTCCATCTTGGCGGACCGACAGGGGAGAGAGGGGATGGTTCCGTGTGAGTGGCGAGCACGCGTATGAGTTCACATAAATGGAGCTTCGCATGCGAGCACCTGCTGCTCGCACGAATGGAGCTGCGTGAGCGCTCACTGCTTGCACAAGTGGAGCTGCATGCACACATTTCACCTGCCACTTGCACAGCCTAGTTCTGAATGGGCCACAGCCTGATAATGGGCCGCAGCCCAGGGGTTGGAGACCTCTGCTACAGAGGATGCTATTTTTTAAAAAAATCACTTATGCACTACTCATTTGTTATTAAAGAAAACTCATTTTTCTGAAAAAATATAATTACAAAGAAAGATACCTCATTAGGACAACTATTTTTAAAATAAGATTCACGTTTACTCAAATAGGAGGCTTTCTATGAATTGTAACTGCCATCTAGATATTCAGGGATATTTGAGACCAAAACTTTTAATTATATTTATTGCCATATCTGCATGGCAGTGTATCATTAAAGCATGAATTAATAAATGAGAAAGTTCTATTTTAAGCCTGACTTTCTTGAGGCAGAATACATTTTAGTAACTATATGATTACAAGAGTAAATAATTGTAGCTATGTCATTATTACAATGAATAATATTGCTTATGTTTTCTGGGAATATTTTATATCAAACAGAAATAGCACATGATTTGTGGTAGTTAAATATAATAAAAGTTGCAAGTTCAGTGCAAATACAGCAAGGAGGGATTTGCATGTTAGTGTGCAGAGTATCAAACTGAGAAGTGCCTTGACTCACATTAAAAGTTCCCCAAATATGAGAGCAAGTAAAATTTGCCAAAAAATAACTTCTGTGATCTTTTTGCTAGGAATCGGGTGGCATATATATTTATTAGGTTTTATTATTATTAAAGTTGGTTGCTTAGTCAAGCAGATGTTTAGACTGGAGTTGGCATTGTTATTATTACAGATAGTCCTCGACTTACAACAGCTTATTTAGTGACCGTTCAAAGTTACAACAACACTGAGAAAAGTGACTTATGACTGTCTTTCGCATGACCGTTGCAGCCTTGCCATGGTCACCTGATTAAAATTCAGGCGCTTGGTAATTGACTCACATTTATGACTATTGCAGTGTCCCAGAGTGTATGATCCCCTTTTGCGACCTTTTGGCAAGCAAAGTCGATGGGAAAGCCAGATTCATTTAACAACTGTGTTATTAATTTAACAATGGCAGTGATTCACTTAACAACTATGGAAAGAAAGGTTGTAAAATGGCACAAAATTCACTTAATAAATGTCTCACTTAGCAACAAACATTTTGGACTCAATTGTGATCATAAGTCGAGGACTACCTGTATATACAAAACAATGTGACAATAACAGTTGCCAATTCTTTAGCTAGTGCTCATTTTCATATGCATCAAGTTCTTCCCAAGAGCCTAGGATATCATACTGTACAGATCTAGCATGCAGTCTTTTCCAATTGACAGATAGAAATTTTGTAAATGTGTGCATTTTAAAAGTGTGGTCCAAGATTTTTTGGGCATAGCACCCATGGTGCTAGTGGTGCAAATAACCAGTCAGACACCATGGCCAGTTTATGCCATATCTTTTCGACTTCAATTTTCTTTCATTTATTCATTCATTCATTCATTCGTTCATTCATTCATTCATTCACATTTATTCATCTATCACATTTCTGTATAGGCCATCTCTCAAACAGAGACTCTTGGCAGGATACAATAAAATGTTAAAATATAAAACAGTATATAAAGGTAAAGG
This sequence comes from Pituophis catenifer annectens, assembly GCF_029215685.1. NCBI lineage: Eukaryota > Metazoa > Chordata > Lepidosauria > Squamata > Colubridae > Pituophis > Pituophis catenifer. Next base: position 288,925,110 of record NW_027256881.1, read on the forward strand.
TTCCCCTCGCACATATGTGCTAGTCGTTCCCAAATCTAGGGGCCAGTGCTCATCTCCGTTTGAAAGCCGAAGAGCCAGCGCTGTCTGAAGACATCTCCATGGTCATGTGGCCGACATGATTAAATGCCAGAGGCACACTCAACACACTGTTACCTTCCCACCAAAGGTGGTCCCTATTTTTCTACTTGAATTTTTTATGTGCTTTTGAACTGCTAGGTTGGCAGAAGTTGGGACAAGTAATAGAAGCTCACCCTGTTACACGGCACTAGGATTCGAACTGCTGAACTGCCGACCTTTCAATCGACAAGCTCAGCGTCTTAGCAACTGCGCCACTGTGTCCCTAAAACAGTATATACAAAACTTTTAAAAAATAAGAGAAGGGAAGAGGTTAAAATTAGTTACATTGTTGATTTTCTCCAATTGTTTGTCATTTACTCTTTCTCCTGATATTGCCACATTGATTATCCACACTTGTCTCTTTTCAACAACAGTTAAATCTGGTGTATTATGAGCCAAGACATGTATTAACCTGCTTAAACCTTAAACCTGTTTTCTGCTTAAGAGTTTTCTTAAGCAGAAAACCAAATGAGTAATCATGGTCTATTCCTGCACAAATTGTTAAGTGCTTTTTCTACTTTCCTCTCCTACATAAATTCCATTCTGTTAGTTCTGGGAACAACTTAAAATTATTGGCCTATATTAATGGGCCACCTATGGTCCCACCTTTTTGTTTCATTACAAATCTATAGATTATTCCAAAGTTAGAGTAGGATCTTGCTTCCCCAAACTAACTATAAATCAGACTTTGTTTATGGTTTAACATTTTATTTGATCTCCTAATTATAGCCTCTATCAGTGTTTTTCACCTTGGCAATTTTAAAGTGTGTGGACATCAACTAACATAATTCCACAACCAACATATTGGCTGGGGAATTCTGGGAGTTGAGGTCTACACATTTTAAAGTTGTCAGGGATGAGAAAGTGATTTACTCTATGATATCCTATTTGTACCATATGAGAGTTGTATATAATGCAAACTTGTTCTTGAGTGAAGTGAATATGAAAATTGTAACAGGCAATGCTTAAAATTTTTTTTGATGGTTTTTATGGATTGGATTGATCTTTTTAGATAAGACGGGTCTTTTTAAGATGTCGGCCTTCATTCATTATGTACAGTGGCCTATCCAAGAGATGGATTTTAACATCACTTACCTCCAACTCCAAACAGTTTCATGTGACAGTTTGATTTGGTCCATAAGCTGATAATCAAAAAACTTCCCCGTGTGCATATTTTTAAAAAAAAAAAATGAGAAAGGGAAAAAAATTATGGGGTTAGATGCGGGGTGGGGGGAGTTGGAACTGAAGAAGGCAGGGCATTGTGACAATAATCCAGAGGGGAACAAATCCATCACAGCAGAAACAGCCTTTCCTGTCAGTCATAACTAAGTATTGCCTCTAGAAAGGTCACTCCAGGCATTGCTAAGTAATAAAAGTGATAGGCGTGGATCCACATCATCTGACTGAGTGTATGAAAAAAGAAAGAATAAGAACAGAATGAAATATCAAGCATTAGTCTTCTCTCCCCCCCTCTCTCCCTACCTCCCTTCCTCCCTCTCTCTCTCTCTCCTTTGAAAAAAATTCTGAATGCATCCTGCTATTGAGTGGCCATTTCAATAAACCGAGTTCACATGGCACTTATAGTTCTTCATCCCTACTTCTTGCCTTACTGTGTATATTTAGCAATTAAGATTTGGCATAAGCTAAGTAAGAAAGCATAAGCGAGCCACAATAACTGGATAGTTAGTTATTCATATTTGTAACTGTATAGCCTTAAATTGTTTAGAGCAATGGGGTTGCTAATACAATTTTAACCAGAAATGTTTCAGTTGCATTTAATTATCCAGTGGAATATACTTTTCATAATACATATTTTAAAAACTGGAGGTCCCCACAGTATTTTCATATACTTTATCAAATATGTTTCACAAATGCAAATATCTCTACAATTTTTTGATTTCAATGTGGATTATGTTAAGTAAGAACGTAAAATACTACTGAGGAAGGAATCAAGCCTTTAAAAGACTAGTTTTTTTTCCTTCCTGCCTTTAACCCTGAGAAGCAGGGAATTCGTGGCCACTGACCGACAGTGTTCCCCCATGTTTTGTGCTGCATCCCATGGAATTTACACACAAGGACAATGTTTCTTGTGCTGATTTCCTATATTTGCCTTTGTGCTTAGCCACTGGTGCTGGGTTCTTACTTTAATTTTACTCATACATTAGTGGTAGGAGGTATTTATTATTTCAGCTATTTATAAATGGAATGAACACCACGTAAACAAATAGAAAACAGCAGGGTAAGTGTTGTGACCTTCTAGAGATAAACGGTATGGCATGCATAAAAGCCCACTGTATTAGACAAGTGTGGTGGGGGAAGAACAGCGAAGGAAGTGGATAATTATTTGAAGCAGTGCATTTACTGTTGTTGGAATGAGACAGACTAACAGTGGCAGCAGTCATTTTGCTGAATCAAAGTCCATGTTAGTCACATTATACACTGCCACAAAAAGGTTGTTAAGGCTGGTATTAGCATGTACCACTGAGGACATTGGAAGGACTCGATCTGTCACACTAAATCGCCTTCTTGCCCTCAACCATTGAAGTCTCCAGCTCCTCTGACATGTTCTTTCATTAATGGCCTGGCCTTGACAACTGATCCTAATTGCCTCTGAACCACACTTCATGTATTATTGGTGTCTGCCTGCCCTGGTTCATGTCAACAAGCTGCAGCATTTGCAGAGGGTACCTGATTCTTTTCTAAAAGGGTGTTTGGTTAGTCGTTTACCTTTGAGGCTTTGAGCCTCACCAGGAACAAAATACAAATCTAAATATCTTTCTGTCTCTTCTTACTAAGATTCTATGGCTGCTCTGTATTTATGGCTGCTCTGTATTTATTAGGCGTGTGTAAAAATGCAGTAACACATGAAAACAACTATCTGAGGTTTTCTTTCAAGACCGCCATGTAAATGCTAAAGAAAAAGTTGCTCATCTTTGATCTGGTGTTTTATGTGAAAAAAAGAAAATAAATACTCACTTAGGGGGGGAAATATGTGTTTTATCTTTCAAAAACATCTGTTGTGTTACGATTTAAAACAGTTGCAGAGCAAATAAAACTGTAGCACTAAGAGCAGACTTGAGCATCAGTTACACTGGCTAGTAGATGAAAATGTTTCCTCAGGACAAAAATCCTGAGGGCGTCTATATTTTAGCATTTATAAGTATCTGGCATCCATAGATTCATAGAAAGTAGAAATGTTTTGAAATAAGATTGATAGTTAATTAAAAAGATGAAATAATGTTGTAAAATCCATTTTTTTATAACTTTCATATGGTACTATTTCAGCCAGTATTTTTTTTTTCTTTAAAACAAAAAAGGGTTTTGCCTGCAAAGGGACATTTCTAATCATCAAATCTGCTAGGATACCTTCTTTTACAGTATAGCTAAGTAGAATATATGCAAATTTTCAATCAAATATTACATTATTTCAATCTTCAAGTCCCAGAGTCGTCTTCCTTCTTATCTCAGATGATTTCAAAGAATGCAAGTCATGAAACTCCTGATAATAAATATCATTTGAAAAAAAATATACTAGTGTTCTTTTGTGCAAAATACTTTTAGTGTAATCTGGACAAGAACAGGCCAAAAACTAGCTCTAACCAGTAATGCCATAATCATAGTTCTGGCTGAAAATAGTTTCATATTTAAATTTTAACATTATAAGTAAATAATGTCACAGAATAAAGTATGCTCATCTCTAAAATGTTTGTTTTTGAACATAAAATTAGAATATCAAATCTGACCCATTTCTTTTGTGCAGTAATACTGCCACCTTCTGATTCATGGAGGTATTATCCAAAAATTATCTTTTGCAGAAACTTTCAAGAGAAAAAGTTGACTTTTCTTTTAAGTCCGTGGCAAAATATCCAAAAGTCAAAAGGGCTGGAAGCCAGAAATTGCCAGAATCCTATCACTAATATGATTTCATTAAAAGTTACAGTAAGGTATGTTTTAACTGCATGGAGATCTGCAAACCCATCTTACAACCTTAGGAGAAATCAGCAGGAAGATGCAGTAGACAGCATATGTATAAGTTTATTCCGAATTCTCATTTTTTAATTTTGAAATAACTGTTAATTATATTTTTAAAAAGTACATCCACATAGATCCCAATTAATGTTGAACAAAAGCCTACAATAGGGAATATAGCATGGAGTTGTAAGCAAAGGTAGCCACAGCTGTGGCTACAAGATTGTGTGTGTGTGGAAGTGGGGGGGATTGTGAACATTCTTTCAACATCATTCAATCAGACAACATGCCCTTCAGCAGAACAGCAAACCCTCCCTATTCTCTTGCATTAGCAAGATTAGCATGAAGCGCATAATGCAGGATGATGGAATTGGTCATAATTTGCATTGTCCTGGAAAGATTCAGTTTGATAGAGCATCTCAGAACACGTCATGTCCCACGGGCAGGTCATGGAGCAAACTTGGCAGAAATAATTTTGTGATATGTGCATCAGTTGTAAATGCCTTGTAACCATTATTTTCCCTTTCTCTCTCTCTCTCTCTCTCTCTCTCACACACACACACACACAAACACACACACACACACACACACACACATGGTCTCGCTCACTGTCTCTGCACACACACAGACACACAGGTCAGAGGTCTTGAAAGAGGTGGCCATTTGCCCAACATATAGTAAGACCTGGCTTCAAAATGATACATCAGAACAGAGGTGTGAGAAAGCAATTTTAGTAAGACTATTCGTAATTAATATAGGCTCATAAAATTCTTTTCACTTCAGTGGAAACCTTAAATGCCCCTTCCTTCTGAAATGTGCCTTTTTTTGTGAAAATTGTCAATCTAACCTGTGTGAAAGAAATCTTTCATTTATTTGCAACATTATTTATTTCCCACTTGCTGCAGAAATTATTAAATACATGTGTGTCACAAGGGGTTTTCTAAGTGATTGCTCCTGACCTTGATAGTGTTTCCAAACTGCAGATCAGAAAGGATCATCAGCATGTAGTTGACATGACAAGACAGACATGACAGTGTTATTTATCTGGTGCGGCATCTCTGAAAATAGGCATGTAGAATTCACACAGCAGAGGAAATAGTTATTTACAGTTGTGTAGGAAGAAGAAAAGATCCACTATCATCAGTCGAAGACCATTCATTGCAAACCACCTAAAAATGATGATATCCTATTAGAAGTTTCTAGTTTCCAACAACATTGCAACTAATGGTCAGAGTTATGTTATTTGTCATTTCAGTACCAGTGGATTTTTCAGGATGTTTCCTTTATTTGTCTTGTCTTCATACTCTTCAGACAAAACATTAATTTTGGTGGTTCACTAACACTGATCATTTCTGACAGGTGAACTTTTGTAATTTGAGGGGCTAATATAGACATACTGTAACAAAAGGCTAATAGGGAGACTGGTTTTTAAAAGATGAATTTCTTAACTATTGGATTTCTGCATTCAACTTCCATTAAAAAGACTGATTGTCCTGTCTTTTTTATTATATTATAATTGTAAGAATCCGGGCTAGTTAAAAACTAGATTAATTTGGGATATAACTCAGGATGAATAAATCTTTCTATGCTCTTGATCTGAAAACATGATACATGTGGAACTAATAATGCTGTGCCATTAGGAGTAAAAAAAAAAAAGAACTTTATTTTCAAGTTTGTTAAAGCTATTTTTGTAACACAGGCATAGTTTTTAGTTTTGCGGAATAGCAGTCTCAATATATATTTTTTAATTTTTAATTGATTGTATCTTTACCAACAGTAATTTTTTTCAGTAATGTTGGGAGAAAACCTGTATAGTTTGAGGATGAAATTTCTGGATTTGTGTTTAAGAATATTTCTTTTTAATAATAAACTAGAGTGTACATGTTTCAACATCTGCATAAAACACAAACACATGCAGACACACATTAACAGTGGGCTATGTGCCTCAAAATAGTTTTTTTTTTTCAAATTAAGTATGTTTTTATTTCTCTTAGAATAATTTAGACTTTTTTCACATGGAATTTAGCTTTTAAGGCCTATTGAATTTTTAGATTTTATTTTATTTTTAAATGATGACAAAAAATAGAAACTGTGATCTGCTTAAATGCCAATGCTGCTTTCACTGAAGTTGTAGGCAGAGGCTTAGATATTTTAAGTTAAGGAATGCTGTGTTTCCAGGCAGATCAGTAATGAAAACCTGAGGTGCATTTATGTCACTGTCAGATTTCAGCATTGTCTTGCCATCTAAAGTACGATTTTCCCTGCTGAAGTGGGACACTGGACTTGCAGCAGAGAAAAATAACAAGAGTTGTAGATTGCCCCGTCATTCTGCTTCATAAAATTAGGATCATATAAATATGCATTTTAGAGACATTGAGGTATTAAAAGATTATGCAACTGATACATAATAAAAATGCTGTCACAAATATTTATTCCAATCAATTCATTTATTCCAATGAATAAATATTGGAATGAATATTCTAGGGTCGGAAAATAATCTAAAAGGTCTCAAAACCAGTAAGCTATCAGTTGCCTTCTATAGGGAAATATTTTAAGCAGGATTCTGTATAAACTGAATTTGCTCATCATAGCCAGCATTACAGATGGACTTCTGTTTCAATCTCTTGGTTTATATGTCTCCTCAGAATGAAAATGGCTGTATATTAATTGCCTCAGCCTGACACCAGAAAAATTTGCATCCATGTTACAATCACATTTATTGTATTTTGGATAACTTTATTCCTAATGTTTCCATCAAAGATTTGTTTCACTTTATGTCTTAACTCAAGATAATTATCTTTCTTTACTTGATTAGTTCCTCATTAACTAAGACTAAAAACACTTGTATTTTTGAGTAAAAGATATTACATCTGTTTCTGCTTTTGCTAAAACTTTGCAGCTGTGTATTTGACAGTTTCTGAATATTTCTGAATACTTCTGAAAGTTCCTCTCCCTTCCTCCCATTTATATTTCACAATTGAATTCTTCAAGCTGTGATTTCTTGTGACCAGATGCTTAACTAGAGTTCTTCTACTGTGTTCTCTGTCTTTCCATCACACCTTCGTGCCTACTGTGACAAGGTACGTGTGTGCATTTGGTGTGCATGCATTTGTATTTTAAGATTTTTTTTTTTTTTTTAAGGAAGCTTAAAATACAAATGCACAAAGTAAGATGTTCCTTTCTTGGGACTAACAGCAGTTTCAGAAAGAGTTATTGGAGGTGGGGAGAAGGAAACTTTGAAAACATTTCCTATATCTCTGTGTGGTTATTGTGTGTGGTTACCCTGCGGTTAGTCTTAACAATTAAAGCTTAATATTATTCATATAACAAACAATGTGATTAACACATTTACCATAGTGCATGATTGGATGTAGGCCAAAAATAGACTCATGACTCATGACATTCTGATCAGTTGGAGCTCCGCTTCACTTACTGTTCCTATATACAGGGAAGGTATCTGATACTCCAAATGGAAGCTAATCGATCAGTTGGACACATATGTGTCTTATTGTGGAAACAGTACATGATACTTGCAATAAAAGTGCATGACTTTACATTTCTTTTTGCATTTTGACTGAGTTTCTTCTTATTAGATCAGTTTTCAAGAAAGAGACTTTGTTTCAGTTTGACCATGAAAGAAATGTCTCTTTGCCAAGATATTGTTGTTTTAGTCACGAAGTCGTGTCCGACTCATCGCGGCCCCATGGACAATGTTCCTCCAGGCCTTCCTGTCCTCTATCATCCTCTGGAGAACATTTAAGCTCACGCCGACTGCTTCAGTGACTCCATCCAGCCACCTCATTCTCTGCTGTCCTCTTCTTCTTTTGCCCTCAATCGTTCCCAGCATTAGGCTCTTCTCCAGTGAATCCTTCCTTCTCATTAGATGGCTAAAATATTTGATTTTTGCCAAGATAATGTTGTTGAAAAAATGCCTAGTGTACTTGCTCTTCATACCACACACCACATCTTTTCTGCGAGATTTTCCTAGGTGTTGTAGAAGGGATAGTAGAAAAGCAGCCACTTGATTTCTTGCTGATAGATCTGTCCCGGCAATAATATGTTTGACCAAGTACTGTACAGCAGATTTCACGGACCTCCTGCCAGAACAGACAAGTCAAAAATAGCATAATAGATAGATTTGGCTTTCTGGAATCATATCTTCTTAAACAGAGATTTTGTGTGTTTATAAGGAAATGGAAGGATAGTACATGTAGTTCTTGACTTAACAACAGTTCGTTAAGTGACTGTTTAAAATTACAACAACACTGAAGAAAGTGATTTATGACCATTTTTCACACTTACAACCATTGCAACATTCCCGTGATTTTTTTAAAAGTTTTTTTTATTTTTTAAGGCAAACAAACATTTAGTCCATCATTTATTTCTTCCATGTGACATTTCGGTGTTGTCTTCAAAGGTTTCTCAACATTCCCTTGTTTATGAGATCAAATGTCAGACGCCTGTCAACTGATTCATATTTATAATGGTTGCAGTGTCCCGGGGTTATGTGATCATTTATTGCAACCTTCTGACAAGCAAAGTCAATGGGAAAGTCAGATTCACTTAACAACCATTATACTAACTTAACAATTGCAGTGATTCACTTAACAACAGTGACAAAAAAAGGTCATAATAAAGTGGGACAAAATTCACTAAACAAAGATCTCACCAACAGAAATTGTGGGCTCAATTGTGGTCATATGTCAAAGAGTACCTGTAACTTGCAAATCAGAACCACGTGCACTTTGCCTTCCCCCACAGGTATACCTTAAATGTTCTAAATGCTGGAGTTGAAATCTCATTAATTTGTTCAGCATACTAAGAGCTCTGTTTATAAATGAGAAATTTTCCAGAAACAAAATCCCAGTGGCAGTTATTGCTAATTGTGAGGGATAATCAAATATTATGTCTTTGATTATTTTAAATATCTTAAACCAACTTTATTAGTTAACTTTTTTTAACTGTTTAAAAACCTACATATTTTTTGGAGTATAAGACACCCCCCCCAAAAAAAAGTGGGTGGAAATGTCTGTGTGTCTTATACAGCAAATGTTGCCGAAGCCCCACCCACCCGCCGGCCCCCACCCTTCGGCCTCTACCTCCCAGCAATTTACTTCCTTGCAGCAAACAGGTCATCTACTGCCACCTATCGCTGCCTCCACATGCCCCGTTTTTGGCCTCCGTATGTCCTTTTTTTGGCCCATTCCAGGCGGCGGGGCCTGTTCCAAGCAGCGGGGCCCGTTCCATGTGGTGGGGATAGGCGGCAGTGGCAGCGATCCCCACCACCTGGAACGGGCCAAAAATAGGATGCGCGGAGGCTGAAAACGGGACCCACAGAGGCCAAAAATGGGGCGCACTGAGGCGGCAATAGGCTGCAGCAGCGATGGGCAGCGACAGGCGGTGGTGATCCCTGCAGCCTGGAACAGCTGATAGGCAGTATTCCGGGAGGCCGATCCAACCACCAACCAGCTGCTTGTACTAAATCAGGCTCTGCTGAAGCTGACCAGGCTGTTTGCTGTTTGTTGCAAAGAGGTAAATTGCTGGGAGGCAGAGGCAGATTTTTCCCCCTTGTTTTCCTCCCCAAAAGCTAGGTGCATCTTATACTTCAGAGCATCTTATAGTCCAAAAAATAAGGGTAATAGTTTTTTTCTTTTTATATTATGTGTGTTCAAATGATAATCCTTATTATGTTGCTTTAGATAGCGGTGGTTTTTATTTATAGATGAATAGAAACAAGACTGCCATTATGGCTATTTCCATGTTTCATTTAAATGTACTAATAGACCTTGGGAGAGGGGTTAACCTAAATTTATAAGATTTGTGTTTGCTTTCTTTTTTATAGTTGACTTTGTTTTGAATGGCACACCTGTTAAAATAGCAATAAAGTAGGAGATTTGATCATGATTAAATGGTAAATAACATCAGTTAGAAAGAAAAATCCTGTCGTCAATTTCAGTATGACCTTCCTTTGTAAACTTCATTCTGCTTTTAACCAGTTTAGTTGTGTGTGTGTGTGTGTGTGTGTGCGCGCACGCGCGCGTGTGCATGTATGTGTGCATGTGTGTGTGTGTGTGTGTGTGTGTGTGTGTGTGTATATATATATACTGAGTTCAAAGGAGCAGAAGAGGTTTGATGGTGAAATAGCTAGTTCTTCACAATCTACTGCCAGTAAAATTTCAGGAACATAAATAATAAAGATAAGCTTATGTAGAAGATCTCTCTTCCTCTTTTTCATGTAGCTGTATGTCGGGTTGTTCAATATGTACAGATGCAAGTATTCTATCTCATAACATAGTGAGGCTATTCTAGAAAGCATGCCTTGCTCAAACAATATCGTATCATCTGATGTTAGGCAACTAGTTTGCACAAAAGAAGAAGTTTATGTTTAATTTTTTGTGAGTGTGACAGCCTTATTCAGGGGTGCACTTCAGTGCAGTTTTGGTCCAGCATTAGTTTTAACATTACCAAATGAAATGACCCTTGTTCACTCCCATTATTACTTTGTAATATTTCTCATGGTACTCTCACCTAATATCACTAGAGGTATGAAGTGTTCATAGGTGTTGCAGAAGAGATAGAAGAAAACAAACAAGATGAGTATAAATAATTTACATTTTGTGTAGAGAAACCTGGATTTTAAGAGTTAAGAACTCCAGTGGGGAAATCTCTCTCTCATGCAACTTTCCTTTTCCTTTCCTTTCCTTTCCCTTTCCTTTCTTTTTCTTTCTTTCTTTTTTTTTTTTCCGTTATGGTCCTCTATATTCATTCTAACCTAGTTGGTTTGACCTATACTTTTTCTTGCTTCTTCTTGAGACTTCTTGTTAGTCTTTTATAGCAGTTGACACTGAAAAATGTACTTGTAATTAAGATTAAAATAAATGTACAAGAGAGAAATTAAAATGTTTGCTTACAGCATCATGAAAAGTAGCTTTAAAAGATGGAAGTCTATAAACATCTCTAGTATTCTGAAATATTGTCAACCTTATGTCTATTCACCTATAATACTAGAGTTAGCTAAGGGGAAAATAGAGATTCTTCCTCCCTATGAATGAGTCATTTTTAAAATTAGATAATATAGCGGTAGTTATTTTAGATTATCTTGAAACGTCTGATAATGAAAATATTATTGTTGTGGAATACAATCCTTTATTTAGGGGTGGTCTAACATTTGTTAAAGAAAGTAAAATCTAGTATATGAAACCTTCCTACCATTAGGGGATGTCAAATTCATTCTGAGCTAGGCATTCTGAGCTGGCCTTTTTCTCAAATCTTGTTTGGGAAGGGGGCTTTATAATTACTGAGTTCAAAATAAACTGTTAAAGCATTCATAAAATATGATTACATTATGAGCCAAGCTCCACAACTCATTCAAGCAATTATTCCCTACCGCTCCTGCAGGTTACAAGAATGATGCAATTCTTGTTTTTCATTAAAGCAGCATGTAGAAAAATGAGGGCTGAATGGAATAGGGTCTGTGGTCCTGGGAATGAGATATACAATGCTTTTCAGTTCTTTTAAATAGATGAATTAATGTAATCAATTCCATATTACTAAGGCCTGAGAAAATCCAATTTCCCTACAGTTTTGTGTTGGAAATCTGGTTTTACGTGTCACTGTATTGACTTATGAAAACTCACTAGCTCTTTGGCCATGTGATGACCCTCAACATGCTTAATGGTGAATATTTCAAAAAATAGAAGCATTTTTTTTAAAAGCACATGCAGGTTTTCAGTTACATCTAAAGTAGAATTGTGCGAAACTAAATCTTCAGTTATCTGATCTAAGATCAGCCAAGGTTTCTCATAACAGTTATGGATTTTAAGCTCAAAAATATTGAATGTAGGCAAATCAAAATAATTAAAAAAGACAGTAAAGGAATGTAAGCAAATCCAGATATATTGTGAGGCTCATCAGCACAGACAGATCATTCAGTAGTCCTTTGCAACATTCCTCAGCCTGGCCTTTTGTTATTAATTTATTTACTGACCAAGATTATGTGGTATTTTGTTTCTTATAATTATAAAACAAAAACACATTAACAAAAATAAAGATAAAACATTACAGCTGGTCATGGGTCCATCAGTGAATAATAAAAGTCTGCCTAACTTTATAGGCAGTATAACAACATTTAGCCATATTCAAGAGGACTGAATCATACTGAACTGATAACCGATCTGTTTTATATGTAATAGTGACTATGGGAAATCTGAAAACTAACCTTCCTACTTCATGTCCTTTCCTTTGAGAATGACATGTTAAACTCCATGTTAAGAATTTTTGAGTATCTTTCAGTAGTGTAGGAACAAACATAATTAACATTTTCACTATATTTTCAGCTTCATTTCATCATGCATATTGGATTTGCTAAGAAGCAGTTTTATTGCTCCTGTTCCTCCACCATCTTCAACAGAAAGGTCTCTTTTGAGAATTTCTCCTTTGGTTCAGTCAGGTCAAATTACAAAGTAAAAAAGCTTTTAAATCTCATTGGAATTCTTTTAGTTTTTTAGCAAGATAATTCTAATTAACCATTTGGAAACAGATAATTTGTGAAATAATTATCAAGAGATCCACATTTATTTTGCCCCAAACTATGAGAGATATCTTGGGGATATGGATGTTTTAAAATGTATTAAACTACTACAAAGAGCACTTCCTCTTGTAAGAAAGACTTTGTGTTGTGAATCTTTAATTTTGCATGTTTATTTCAGCCTTTGGTATTAATTGTGCATTTACCTGCTGGGTTTTTTCTCCTTTGAAAAAGATAAGTAAGATTATGTTTGTTTCTTATAGTAAAACTGTTGCCTCCTATGCGACACTTACTGAAAATATAAAAAAAACTGCTAATAAGAGTCAAGGATCATGGACTGGGGGGGGGATAAAATTAAAGGAAAGCAAACCAATGAAAACAACAACAGCCTTAGAATGAAAACTTTGAAGTGGTAGATAGCTGCATTTTAGGATCAACCATCAAAAGTAAAGGAACAAGCAGTCAAGAAATACATTGCAAACTAGCAATCGATACAGCTGATACTATGGCCATGGAAAAAATATTCAAATGCTGTGATGTGCCTATACTTACAAAAATCAGAATTTTGCAAGTCATGGCATGGTGACATCTTATGAAAATGAAAGTTGTATTTTGAAGAAACAGGATAGGAAGTATATTGACACATGAACTTTGGTATTGAAGAACACTTCAATGCCAAAGAAAATTCTTTAATTTTTTTTTTCTTTATTTCATTTTGTCAAGCATGAAATAGGTAACAGATATAAGTATAAATATAATTATGAGTACATGAAATGGATACATATAAAAGGGAACATTAGGACAGGGACAGTAGGCACGCTGGTGCGCTTATGCACGCCCCTTAGAGACTTTTTAGGAATGGGGTGAGGTCGACAGTAGACAGTCTAAGGTTAAAGTTTTGGGGGTTAGGGGAAGAAACCACAGTCAGGTATTGCATTCCAGGCATTAATGACTGTTACTGAAGTCATATTTTCTGCAATCAAGTTTTCCATAGCAAGAATGAAATTTCTATGTTCGATGTTAGTGTGAAATCACTCTAAACAATATCACAAAATCTTTGTTTAATTGTTTCTTCAAAATACAAGGGACATGGGTTATCTGGCAAACTATTCCTTAAAGCCATGCATTTATGCCACCAAGCAGGTGAGTACTGTAGAGACACATTAACTTTCATAATACTCCTTTTGGTTTAACCAATTCTAACCTCTTTAACTGTTCAATAGAAAAGAGATCCTTTCTTCCCCACCTTGCTTCTGAAATACTGTATTTCATGGATTTTTATCCCACCACTTTCAGAAACTATAAAGTCAAGGATCCTTCTTCAGAAGAATCTGCCATTTCCAAAGTAGATAATAGTTCTCCTCGCTGTCATTTTTTGATTAACCTATTTGTAATAATCACAGGATATTGCAGATATTTTGAAATCTAACTTATTTATCTTAACATAATTAAATCAAGGAGCATTTGAAAATTAGCAATAGAGATTTCAGCATTGGAGCATTATAGTTCAAATTAAATTATATTTATTTGATTTCTTCCCTCAGTCAAAAGATTCTCAGCAGTTTACATTCTTATCTAATTATGCCACAGCATCCACAATATAAATGGTAATCAAATCAAAATAATTATTAAAATTCCAAGACTAGTAGTTGAAATAAGCTTAAACAGAAGTTTAAAAATCACAAAACCAGGCTTATAATATTGCCAACTATTTATTAGTTGTATTTTTATTTGACTTGGTGACAAGTATAGGGATAAACCATGGATTTGCAAGCTATATTTGAACTTGCCTAAAAGTGAGTTGAAATTATCCAACACCAGGAGGTAAGGTGACTCCAGCACCAGTCTCAAGAGTCCTAGAGTCTTGAGGGATCTCTCCAGGTACAGGCAGTTAGTATATCAACGACTTCCCAGATGCCCAATTTAACAAATAGGCATTTATGCCAGGCTGGGCATACTTCAGCAGCAGCAGGAGCAAGAACACTCCAAAAATCAGCTGAGTGGTGGAATGTAGAGAGGGGGACAGAGGACAAAGATGGGGCAGGAGTCAGGGGAATGGAACTGTTGAAATGCATTCTGTGGTCACAAATGCAGGCAAGCTGCCAAGTGATCAAATGATGATCACGTGACCTTAGGGGCATTCCAATAGCTGTAACTTGGAGAGCTAGTGTAAGTACCATTTGTTTAATGCTGTCCAAACTTTAAAAGGTCACTGAATGAATGATCATTAAATGAGGACTACCTGTATGTCAACATGTGCCTGGTACATTTTCTGGAGATTAGCATGAGCATATTACACTTCTAGGCAAAATGTGTTGATCTCATAATGTTCAAACATGTACATATGGGTGACAGAATATGCCCAAATTCACTCAGTCTTATGTTTATTATGTATTGTCTTGGATGAAGATAATATGCATACAGCTCGTTAAAACATCTCTATGATAATTCAATTTGCAATAAAACTTCTACATTGAGGATGTTAATAACATTTTTATTAGAAAGTTTGGTAACAATGTAGATGTCCAGAATGTAGGATTGTAATCTGTTTCTGAAGTTATTTGGGGGATCTTTAATTTAATACATTTTTATCAGTATCAATTATTTTCTGACACTCAGAAGAAAGCTTTATTTCTTGCCAGTTGGGCTTTTCTCTTTGTTTCATATATTCTCAGTAAAGAAACAAATTTTAGTTGTGCCAAATTGAACTCTGACAACTGCATGTGCTCTGAGATGATAGATTGAACTTGGTTGCTGGGTGAAAAATGTGCACGGATAGAAATAGAGAAATATATAATGTGTTTTATTTGGTGTAAACATTTTCCCCTTTTTCTGATTTGGCAGTTCTTTTGAACAAGATGGGGCGGGGGTGCTTTATGTTGTCTGGTGTGAACATTTCACAGTTCTTTTTCCATACCCATTTTCAGACCATGTTCTGACTTGCCACTTCTGTAATGCAATGGTTTCTGTCAGAACTTCTCTTTGTTTTAATAGTTGCTGAAAAGTGGCCATTTATATTTGATGGAAATGAAACAGCTTCATTTTCCCTTCCCTTTTTGCCCTTCCTTCCTTCCTTCCCCAAAAAGTGCTTCCCCATGATTAAAAAAAAATAATACAACAATTGGTTTGAATTTTCAGATCTTAAATGCCTATACATTTGTTACTGAAAAAGGAATTCATGCAGAATTAATAGACGACGATCGGTGCAAGTTCCAATAATTGTTCTACTTTAGCCCAAGTACAGTGATATTGCTAGGTTTATTATACACTGCTCAAAAAAATAAAGGGAACACAAGCAGAAGACATCTGAGATCTGAATGAATGAAATAGCCTTATTAAATACTTTGTTCGTTACATACAGTAGTTTTGTGTTCCCTTTAGTTGTTTGAGCAGTGTATAAACTACTGTATGTAAAGAACAAAGTATTTAATAAGACTATTTCATTCATTCAGATCTCGGATGTCTTCTGCTTGTGTTCCCTTTATTTTTTTGAGCAGTATACATGTTTTTCTTTAGAACCAACTTACTGAATATTAAATGTGGGGACATGAACTCCCTTCTAATATAAAGACAAAATATTCAGTAATAATTCTTCCAGAAGCTATAGCTTTCATGAAGCAATTTAAAAGTTCAAAGCCTTTATTGTCATTGTACATTATGTATACAACGAAATTGGTTTAGCCTGTACTGGTGCAGTCCATAGAAGAATACAAGACAACATGAATAATATAAAGAATACTCCTTATACAAGTAGTTAGGGAAAAAAGCTAGTCATACGTTCTCATATGTACATCCTTAGCTAAACATCCAGTTTCTATTAGAGCTGGATGTTTAGCTAACACAACATTGATTTTTGAATCTGCCAAAATTTGATCAAGACAATTGAAGCAATGAAATTTCTCATGTTTTTTTTTCATAATTGGTGCCTACTCTATGTTATTTCATATAACTTTTATAACTTTTAATGAAATTCTATCAATTTCTCCTGTTGAATTTTCTTATTCAAACATTTGTGCTTGTTGTCCTTTAGTTAAAATATATAGTAACACTAAGTATCAGATAATGGCTTTGCATCATTAAAAAACTGGTATTCTGTTTCAAATTTTCTGGGCACTAAAATTATATGAATAACTAAATAAAGCTTTTTAAAGAAATATTAGTCAAGATTATATAGATAATTATTTTCAATCTATTTTTTCTTACAAACTTATTAGCATAGAATCAAATGTTTTGCAAGGTATGCAAATGATATGTATATTAACTACAGCTTCATAAAAATTCTTACAATGAAAGAAAATTAATAGCAGAAAATACTGTGAAAATATCATGTGGCTGCAATCTAATGAAACTGTGTTATTTATAAAAAATTATATTGCACCATGCTATATAATTCTTTTATGCTCTTATCATTCAACAGCATTTTTTAAAAGTCAAGGATAAAGGAATAATATGTAACTGAAGTCTAAAGAACACTGTAACCTGCTTTGGGAAATTTTGAAAAGTATCATTTACCAGGGGAAACATAACAAGAATTCCAAAATTTAGTTTTGTTTGCTTTTTAAAATACAATTTATGTGGATATGAGAATAAACATATTCTCACATGCTCACAAATAATGCATGTACATTTTTGTTTATCTTGCCCTTTGAAATTTACTTACAATATATTATACACATCATTTAATACCTTTTTTTAAAAAGGAAGCTTGGTTTCTGAATTTCTTTCCCATTCCTTACTGGCAATGCCCATATGCTTATGTATATACTGTATGTACTTTGAGAAATAGAGAGCAGTTTATATATTCTCTATGGTGGGCTTTGTGACTGGGAGAGAAGGTGGTTTAAGAATGGAGCAATTGGCAAATTTAGAATTAGTGTCTCTCTCACGTGGATGCTTTGGGGAAAACGTTTTCCTTTCCTTAACTTCTGACCTGATACGGCTTATTTTCAGACTTCATCTTTCGTTTGCCAGCTTCTTGCCTGACCTTACTCCCACATAGACCAGATTTGTCCTATTCTGTTCAGTTTTAAAAGAGTTATTCTGCTGATGGGCACAGTCCAAATTCTCTTTAATAATTTCTTTTTCTGTTCCATTGAGATACTGTATAAAATGCAAGATATTTAAGACACTTTATGAATTAAAACAAATGTAGAGTAATTGTGTGATTATTTATTTGTTAAATTAATCCTGGACTTTAAAACAATATGCTTAAGACTCCCCCACCTAGTTAGCCTAATTTTAGTCCATTTACGTTGATTGTATAGATGATGTAGTTAATTATATTGGTGTGATTATCTGTCTTTCTCTCACACAAACCCTGCATTTCAAAGAAGAATGGAAAGCTCATCAAGTGTATTTTATCTTTGTTATAATTGTTGTAGTTATTATTTTCAATAGAATTAATTAGCAAGAGTTACTAGAAAGTGCATTGTTCAAGTCAGCATCTCAACTTTGTATTAAGGGAGGAGTTTCCTTCTCTAATAACATTGTTTATCTGTTCAAACTAATTATTAAATATACCTGGAATAACAGCTATGAATTTGGCCATCTGAAATGGATTTTTCTTTTTGCTTTAATTTATATGCCGCCCTTCTCCGGAGACTCAGGGCGGCTTACAATGCGTTAAGCAATAGCCTTCATACTTTTGTATATTTATACAAAGTCAGTTTATTGCCCCCACAATCTGGGTCCTCATTTTACCTACCTTTGAAAGGATGGAAGGCTGAATCAACCTTGAGCCTGGTGAGATTTGAACTTGCAGTAATTGCAAGCAGCAGATGTTAATAACAGTGCTTTAATCCACTGTACAATCAGGCACAATTACCACAATTGTTTATATATATAAGTGTGTGTGTGTGTGTGTGTGTTTGTGTGTGTGTGTAGGTCTTTGGTTATTTGGGTTTTCTCCCGCGTAGAATTGGAAGTGTCTTGGCGACGTTTTGACGAAGTCTCATTCGTCATCTTCAGGCTGGTGTTTTCAGCTTCGTGCTTCTAGGAGCAATGTGTGATCGCAGCTGTTTCTTCCTTTTAACTGCCAGTGGGGGTGTGAACTGATTGGGTGGGAGCTTGGCTGTGTTCTGATTGGGTGGGGGGTTGGCTGTGCTCTGATTGGATGGGGGGGTGTTCTGTTTAGGTAGGGGCTTGGTTGTGCTCGGGTTAGTCTGAGTTGCAGGGGGATTTGAGCTGGTGAGCTGCATTGCTGTTGTTTGGCTTTGCGTTCGTGGTCGTGCCACATCTTCATGGTGGGTGTCAGTTTGCTTCATGTATGGATTGGAGGGGTTTAAAGTGGCTAATGATGCAGCTGTGGTCTGGCTTCTGGTTTGTGGTCGTACCTCATCGGTGTGGATTTGGGTTTGTTTTTTGCGTGGATGTGTGGTGGTGACATCCTGTGTGGTTTTCGTGAGTATGGGTCTGGTGTCATTCTTAGTGTTAGGGTCTCATTTGTCAATAAGGGCGGGTTTCCAAATGGCTGGTAGGCGGGAGGCATCATCTCGTTTATTCATACTGTGTGGGTGTTTTTCTATCTCGATGGCTTCTCTGATTATTCTGTTGTTAAAGTGTTCAGTTTTGGCAATAGTTCTGGTCTTTTTAAAGTCAATTTCATGTCCTGTGGCTCTAAGGTGCTGGACCAGGGAAGAAGTTGGTTCTTCTTTTCTGACTGAGTTCTTGTGTTCTTCAATGCGTGCACTTATTCTTCTGTTGGTTTGTCCGATGTATGTGGTGAGGCAGGCGGTGCATGGGATTTCATATACTCCTTGATTTTCTAACTCAATTTTGTCTTTGGGGTTTCTTAGGATGGTGGATATTTTTTGGTTTGTGCAGAATGCTGTCTTTCATTTTTCATTTCATTTTATTAAATTTGTATACCACCCTACTCCCAAAGGACTCAGGGCGGTGAACAGCCATAAAATAAAACATATAGATACAAAATTTAAAATAGAGATAAAGCTAATTAAATAAATTTGGCTGAACCAATTTTAAAACCCCAATAAATTAAAACCAAATTTAAAATTTCCATTTAAAAAGAGGAAAAATTTAGGTCAGGCCAGCATGATGAAATAAGAACATCTTAAGCGCGCGTCTTGATGTTGTGTTTATGGAGGATCTTGCTGATTCTGTCTGTGGTGCCTTTTATGTATGGTAGGAGGGCTTTGCCGTTTTCTTATTGTAAGTGATATAACAAAAAATTGAGCTTCATGAACTTCAGAAAGAGACTATTCCAGACAGTAAGTAGCACTAAAAAGATATGTAACAACAAAACAATCACATCCATCAAGACCTCTGATAACAAACACATATAATATTTTCTATAAAAAACAGAATTAAATAATTTTTAAAAATATTTTGAAATAGATTTATTTATATGTAATATGAAAGTGACTTGATGCAAAATTAACCAAGTGGTAGTCTTTAGTAAGCAAGATGACATCAAAACTGAACATTTAAATGGAGAGTGGTTACATTTCTCTTGTTAAAATGGTGGTGGTATTGTTCTTTTAAAAAGTACTCATCTTTAGTTCCAGTATATCCTTGATATTTATTTGATTTTTTTAAATCAATCCGTCTTCTCCGGAGACTCAGGGCGGCTTACAATGCGTTAAGCAATAGCCTTCATACTTTTGTATATTTTATACAAAGTCAGTTTATTGCCCCCCACAAACCGGGTCCTCATTTTACCCACCTTCAAAAGGATGGAAGGCTGAGTCGACCTTGAGCCTGGTGAAAATTGAACTCGCAGTAATTGCAGGCAGCTGGATGTTAAATGCTGCTTTAGTAGGAGGCATTAGCCTCCTACGCCACTCAGGCGTATTTATTCAACACTTTTTTGTGTTGAGATACCCAGTAGCATTTGATTGGGAGCTACAATTGTTCCTTACAAGATTAGCAGAAGTCTTCAGATGACAATGTGACCTTTATCAGTTCTTTTGCTAAGATGACAAACAGAAGAGGGAAAAGGAAACCTCCCACCAAGATTTTTGAGAGCAGGCAGTTTTCATCTTACTTAAATGCATGGTCCGGTTTCATCTTTCATTTGACTATCCAGGAACACGATGCTTTGCTGAAAACCAGCTAGAGGGGAAGAAAGGAAGTAGACACTACTGCTGAGACCTGTGGAGCAATAAGATTTACTTTTTTTTTTCCAGTAGTCTTTTTCTAGCTTTCTCTATCCACAAGGATATATTGAACTGGTTTCCCCTGTAGTTGATGCTCTTTTCTAACAGCCAGTTGACATTATATATTGGATTGTTTGAATATAGAATTTCAATTAACTAGACCAATATTGAAAACTATACAAAGACATTGGTACTCCAGCATAGTTTTGCTTTTGTGTAAATAATTTTTTTCCAGCATTCACTTGATTTATTTCGCATTAGCCATGGAACAAAATAAATTTGTACAATCAGGTGCACATTTAAAAACAGAATTACAGAGTAGCCCACACTGGCAAGCAAGTCACATACTTCCAGCTGATTTTACTCGTAGGTCTTCATATGCCAAAGGACATCATTTAAATAGTGAATATTTTCAATGCCAATCCCTTTGTTGACTTTCTCTATATCAACTGCTGCCATCTTCATGAGCCCAACGCATAGTGCACGTTGCTTTCCTTCCGCCGTTATTGCCACAATCGTATCAGCAGCAGCAGGATAAAGTTTGGCTCCTGGAGACATCAGGCCAGGACACATGAAATTTGCTCCACTAAGTACAAATTTAATGGCTCCTTTGTCGATTGTTGATGTGGTAGAATGAAGGGACATTTATGTAGTAACCTCAGTGTGGGATAAAAGGGCCCTTCCCTTTGTCTGAAGAACAGCAGTTCACCATTTACTGTGAGAATTTCTATATGTTTATTACATCGTACTATCTTAACGGGGTCTTTCTTTGGCATAATTTGTTTTAGCCATGGTTCAATACCCGGGAATTGAATTATCAGTTGGTTCTTAATGCCTTTAATCACCAATGTTTTCAACTGGATGCAGTTTGATACATTCTCTTTTTCATCAAATTTCATGAACATCCTGGGGCGACGAGGCAATGCTCCTTGTGAGGCTGGGCGGAGTGAGGGCTGGGGAGGAGGGGAGGGAGGACTTCTTGTGTAAATAAATTTTTATTTTCTTCTGAATTGGGCTTTAAAATTCAGACACCTACAACACCTAGAATCTCAGCTATCCTCTGAGAATTGGCTGGTGGCCTTCATGTGACTTGCCACCTTTTGAGAAAGCTATCAGGATGAATATCTCTAATTTCTACCATAATCCTGGCATAATGGCTTTTCAAAATGATTTTGTATCACTATCATCCCAATAATTTTCTCTGATTGGATTTTTGCAAAGCCTTTATAATTTTTGTCAGCGCTTTTCTCTTTACATATTAATTGACAGAACAATTAAAGTGATTACTTCTCTGTATTAATATTACATTTCTATTGCAGACAGCAGAGTGGTATTAGTTCAGCTGTGCCACTGTCCAGAATTTGAACTTAGATTAAAGCTTCAGAATTTCTTCTTGGATCAGAAGGTTGGTTGAAAGAAAGAAGACTTAAGATTTTAAATTTTAACATTTTATTATAAGTCAAGGTGTCTCTTATTAAGGCTAATGTTTGTCTGAATTTAAAAGAACATTCCCAATTTCCTACTATTTTTGCTTTAAAATGTTGTTGACCTGTATTGTCACAACTTTTCTATACTCCATGGCTAAAGGTTGCTTTTAGTTAATTAATGTTAGCTTATTGTGATGTCTGGATACTGTTCAATTATATTTCCCAGAAGTCAACACCACTGGCCATGGTGATGAATCTGTTGAGAATCCTAGGTGGAGGACCATGGGTCTTTCCTTCATGATCCATGCTGAATGGTAGTCATATCATTCATTGTTGGTAGACACTGTTGGTAGGAATGGTAGGCGTACCAATGGTAGGTGTGCCATTCACAACTACACTGATGTCTTTCACGAATTGCTGGGCTTAATGATGCTGCATATATGAATCATATCAGCAGCTATTTCTTGTGCTGATTAACTATTCTGTAGATTTTTTTTAAGGATGATTGCTTCAAATATCTCAATTATTTTGAAGGGTAAGCAATAGCACATATTTTTAAACATTTTTTGTGTTTAAATGTATCCCACCTTATCTCTATCAAAAATATGTGTTCGGTTATTAAACATAAGAAACATGAACTAGCCTGTTTTCCATTTTGACTTATTTTTAATAATGTTTACAGAAACTAAGGCCAGAAAAAAATGTATACTACCTAGTTTGATCCTTTGTAGTTTGGTTAGGCAAAAGTTGAATCCTTGACTACAAATTAGATAGCAAACGAATTTTGCATAAAGCCAAAAACTGAAGTAATAATAATTTCTAAGATACCCAACTTTTCCCACTGCTCTGTTTAGAATAACAAAGGAACTAGGTCAGAAAAATTTAGGATATTTTAAAGTACGTACAGTATTATATTATTTCTCAGTACCTAATTTACAATTACAGAGCTCCATGAATATTGAAATGATTCAGCTTCCCATTATAAATGTATGTGGCAGTTTGGTTGTTGATCAGTTTATGAAGTTAATGCAAATGAAACTGTCTTCCTGTCAGCATTTGAAATATATAATGCAGTCATGTTGTATATTCAGGGACAGGCCATTGACAGTCAATTAACAAGTTTGATTGGTATGTCAACTCATTCTTTTGAATTGTTAATAGTATGTTAATAGCATTCATTTCTTTGTGCAGTCCCATTTGCAGCTTCACAGTTACAGCTATTTTTTAATAATTCTGAGTAACCTAAAATAGTGCCTTAATAATAGATTATTAAACACCTGTCTGGTGTAGTTTAGGAATTTTTTTCCTAGACTGGGAGTTTGCAATGTATTCCTTTGATATTCAAATCAACAAATGATAGCTTTTTTATTCAAAACGTAAGTTCTTTTGATGGTTAGCTTGTTAAGAAATATTCAGCTCCAGTCTGACCTGATCTGGTTTCCCATGGAAAAGATCTGATGCTGTTTGAAGGTTCATAAATGTAATGCCAATGACAATTTGTTGTTGACGTTTTGCTGCCTCAGCCTTCAGATGCTCCCATTTGATGATCTGCTTTAGCTTTGCCAAATAATGCTTGCAGGTAAATGATCTCCTGGATTATCAGATAGTTTCAAAGCAGAGTTCTCTTCTGTGGTGGGTAATCATGGTTTTTCAGGCTTGGAGGGCTAGTTTTAAAAGGCACATCAAACTTGACAGTTGAATCTCAAGGCAAGTAATGATGGGAGATGGGAGAATTGTGGGAATATTTTTTAGTGAATAACATATTACCAGGTGTTTTGAAGACCTTCAAAGAAGTATCAAATCAGTTCCCCAGAGCAGATTTATGTCCATCTTTTAAAAATATATGGAGTACACAGGTTAACTCACTATTTCCCGGGAAGTTGCTGAATTATTGACATAAATATGTTACATGCCAGTTTTATATAGTACATTTCATGTCAACAGCATTTACTCACTCACTGCTAATGAATTGCCTATAAAGAATCTTCATACTATAGTTAAAGGAAGACTGCAGTCAACTTCTTCTTTTGAATATATTTAGCAATTGAGTTATGGAATCAGAATGAGTAGTAGGTCAGAGTATAAAACAATGTTTTGCTACCCAATAGTATTTTAAAAAATTTGGGGGGGGGGGAGGTTTTTTTTTAACATTTTAATCATTAAGATTTAATTTTTATTTAGCATGTCATTATGATCATCTAGACTCTGCATTTGTCCCTTAACACCATTTCCTTTTTTTCCTTTCTCCATTTTTTTCAATGGAATACTGACGGGGCAGGGAGATTCCATAAATGGTCTCTATTCGTTCATTTTTTTTCTCATGCTGGCTGTGAAATTCTCGGAGTTGAAGTCCGCACATTTTAAATTGCCAAGTTTGAGAAACATTGATCTAGACCCTGCTTTTCTCCCTTAATCTTATTGTTATTCCTCCTCCATTCTTTTTGCTTTCCAACTCAATGTAATGTTGGAAGAAAAGATTACCTAGAGCAGGGGTCCCCAACCCCAGATCTGCAGACCAGGACCAGATCAGCAAATGGCGGGTGAGTCCTTGGAGCTCAAGTGGCAGGTATGCACACAAAAGCATTTCCTTCCCACCCTGCTGCTGCCACCACTGCTGATCCTTGGAGCTGGAAAGATTGGGGACCGGTGACCTAGAGGGCTCTCCATTAGTAGGACAACAAACCAAAAATTGAACATATTGAGAATATATTTAGTATGGTGGGTAAAGCCAGCAAAAATGGACTGGATCTGTTGTGGGCCTGCAATGAAAAATATTACAGCAAATATTTCTCTACTTCATTTCTATGAAAGAGGCAGTTAGAATGCTGTTGATTTTCATTCTAAGAACTGTCCTCATTCTGGGTCTTTGGAGCCAGAGCACAATATCTGCAACCAGTGGTCACCATTCATTCATTCATATAGACACAACATGCTATTTTATTACAGAACATTCTAGAAGCCATACCAAGAGCTTATAGCAGTATACAGAAAATCAGACCAACACTATTATTGATTTAAGTCTATAATGTGTGTTTAGTGCTATTGAATCATGTACCATAGGAAATGTTCCTAGACTAGGAAATAACAAAAAAATAAATGAATAAATTCTAAAATAACCCATAACCCTGCCAAGAAGACTACATGAATTTTTCTATACAGTTATCAAGAATCGAATTCAACTCAAAGGACTTTACTTAAATGTCTTCACTTCATATGAAGTAATGGGCTACAAATGATGCTACTGATACGGGGATTTAACACTTTACAGAATCATACTTAGAGGAAGCCAGATTTCTAGGTGGTAAGGTTCCCCTTGCACATATGTGCTAGTTGTTCCTGACTCTAGAGGGCAGTGCTCATCTCTGTTTCAAAGTCGAAGAGCCAGAGCTGTCTGAAAATGTCTCCATGGCCATGTAGCCAGCATGACTAAACACCAAAGGCGCACGGAATGCTGTTACCTTCCCACCAAAGGTGGTCCCTATTTTTCTACTTGCATTTTGTATGTGCTTTTGAACTGCTAGTTGGCAGAAGCTGGGACAAGTAACAGGAGCTCATCCCATTACGCGGCACTAGGGATTCGAACCGCTAAACTGTTTGATCGACAAGCTCAGTGTCTTAGCCACTGAGCCACCACATCCCAGTCTAGGTGGTATGAATCTTCAAAGTTTTGTTGATGATATATTGTTACCAAATACTTTTATCAGAATCCACATTTGCATCTAATATAACTGTGTACAGCAGGGGTGTCAAACTCAATTTAATTGAGGGTCACACCAGTGTTGTATTTACCTCCAGGGGCCGGGATGAGTGTGACTGGGGTGGGCATGGCCAGATTGACATCACTCATTGAGGCTCCATTTTCAGCTGCGCCCCCTACTGCAGCCCTCTGCCAGTGAAAATGGGGCTCGGGGAAGCACGTGTGGATCACCCAAGGTCTGTTTTTGGCCGTGACAGCCTCCTGCAGCCCTCTGCCAGTGAAAATGGAGGTCCACAAGCTCCGTTTTCGCTGGCAGAGGCACCATGGGCCAGTCCTTCATTGTTTCCAGGGTGACCCCATGGGCCAGATCTAAGTACCCTGTGGACCAGATCCGGCCCTCGGGCCTCGAGTTTGGTGTACAGTATATTAACGTAGCTTACAGTGATGCTAATTTTGAATTGCATTCACAACCTGAACATATCATTGGTTACACTATGATATTCTTCCTCTTTGTAACTAATATTGTCACTAAATAGGAGGAAGAAGTAGTATTGTGTGTGTCTGTCACCTTAAGTTATTTATAAAATAATAAAGGTGGGAAATAAATAAACAAACCTTGCATCAAATAATAATAGTGTTGCTGTGTTATATAATATGCTATTTATATTTATATTTATATTTTTCATAATTACAAATCTTGAAATAGTTTACAACGAACAATGGCATTTGATTTAAAAAGTAGGGAGAAAATAAAACTGGTGCTGAAAAACATGTTTATACTTCACTTGGTTCCCTGTTTGTAATACACTGTATCTAAAGCAATTGGCTGAGAGTAATATATTCTGTATCAAACCATATATAGTTTACAACTGTGGCCTCCAGTCTCCTTGAATGCCAATTTTTTAGCAAGTCACAGCCTTGAATGGAAGTGTCCATGGAAACAGGAGTGTAGAAATTTTTGGTCAGCTGTCCCTGGACATTATATTATTACAATACTGAAGTAATAGTTTAGTGTATGTTTCAAGAACTGGATGTGCTCTTAGAAGCAATTTTTTTCTGTTTAAGTGCCACGCTTACATGAGATTGTAAAAATGATATATATATGTGTGTGTGTATAAGAAAGGCTGACAGAAATCATGGATAGATATGTAGGCCTCTCTTCAGAGAATAGATTATTCTGTATAAAAATATAATATACATTTTCCCACCTTGATCAACTATATATTATTTTCACTTATTCTTGGTATGAAACAGTGAAGAATTTCTTGTTTATATTTTTATAAACTTGTTTATATAGCTTCCGTCAGTATAACATAATAAAAGGGGGAAGAAGGAAAGGATATAAATTTCTAGTATTTGTTTTTCATCTAAAAATATTTTTGGAAATTCGTAAATTATAAATAACATTTTAGGCATACAAGCACAGAAATCATGTAGGCAGGCAAGTAGCAGTCCTGCTATATGACGGGTCATGTCAAATTTATTGTACCCAAATTCTTACATGAATGAATTTAAAGTACACAGATGAAGAACAATTAGTAATCATTAGAGAAGCTGGATCAGGAAAGAATACAACCAATAGAAATGGTCCTCAATTAATGAAAGCAATAATGTCTTGATCTAAAGATGTTGCTGCTTCTTTTGGCCTCAGATATTTCTTTTTCATCCATAAAATCACATTTCCAACCCATGATTGCCATTATCGCCTTCTCTTTGCCATTTACTTTATCTTAATATCCTGTTTAGTCATTACCTACAAATGCTGCCTTTACCCACTGCAATTAATCTTCCCTCAAATTATTCTGTTTTTGAGGTCTCCAGGACTATAGTCAATTATCCATTATGTCTTAGCTGTTTATTTGTTGCCATTAGATATAAAACAAATAGTCCATTGTAGTAAATACTTGTGCCATCCTATTGCTTTCTTTTCCTTCAGTATATTTTGGGCCTTTTATAAATGGTATGCCCCAGGATTTCTTTCCATTCAACTGTCAAATTTCATTTCTGTTTCCACCTAGTAGTTCTAACCTGTGCAGAGCCTTTGGTATTTATCTATTCTCATTTATATTAATAAGACCCTACAACTTAGAGTGTGCTGTGGATTTCATTAGTATGCTGCTAATCCTGTCTTGCATTGCATTAATGAAGATGTTAAGTAAAATAAGACTTACCGTCAATCCCTACGGCATCCTCCAAACTCCTCTTCCAAGTTAATGTAGAGGGATTTTTTTCATTTGAATATCTTGTATTTTCTTAGCTACTTTATTATATAAAAAAAGTTATTTTCATCTTGAGTATGTCTAAATAGAGAAACACCTACATTCTTTCCAATTCTTTGGTGTAACTTTGTACGTAGTGCTGATTCTGAAAATAGCGTTCTAAGTTCTTTATTTCCTAATGGTTTTGATACAAACATCATATAGCCTGAATTTTTGATCTTCAGGTAATTTGTATATCTGTTTTACTTGCTAAGTCTAAGTTACTCACAGAAGAATCCTTACCTCTAAGGTCTCTCGGAACTGAGTAGCACATGAGTAAATTATTGAATTTACAGGTAATTTCTGCCCAATCACTTAAGGACCTTCAAGAGCTACTTCCAACCGAAAGTTACAACAGCCAACCCTTCTGCAGTCATGTGATCACATTTTTGGCCGCTTGGCAGCTGGCCCACATTTACAGCTGTTTGCAGCATCCTGCAATCACATGACCTTGATTATCAGTATTTTTTTTTATTGAAAAAGTTTTTCAAATACAAATGTTTCCCCCTTTTCCCCCCCTCCTCCCTAACCCCCCCTCGCCCTCCCCTCCCCCTGTGGCTTCTTCAAGGTACAACCCAGATTCATAACAGATACTTTACCATCCCCTTGCTCCATCCCCCATATGCTGACCGTTTCTTTCTAATAATATTATTATATCCCCCTTATACTATACATTTCGAAATAACATTCTACTATAACATTATATAATAACTCCTAATTTAGCATAGTAATATTATTATATCCCCCAATTTAACAATTTCTACTCATGATCTACTCTTTTACTCCTCCCCCATACATATATCTCTTAAATCAAATCTTTTTTGTATATTAATATGACATTTCAAAGCAACCTTCCACTATAAAACTATATAATAAATCCTAATTTAACGTTTATTCAACTCATAGTCTGCCCATTTCCTCCACCCCATAGATATATCTCTTAACTCAAATCTTTTACATATATTCATATCTAAACATAATATCCCTTTTCTTCAACTAAATAATCAATAAGCTAACCTATCTCCACCCACTTTCCTACAGAACTACCATACATAATAGTTCTTGATATCTTTATTCTTCTGCCCACACCACTAAGAAGTATTCCATTATATAAATAAAATCCTCAAATGACTTTAAGCTTGTAATCCATATAATATCTTCTGTAGTGTCTTTCAGCTGGATTGTTAACTCCATCACCCATATTAGGGTAACATCACATCCTAATTCCAACAGTATGTTCGGTATCTTCAATTACCATCTGCCCCCATCAACAATAGATGTCTTGATATATAAAAAACAACCACCCGAGTGACTTTATATTTGTATTCCATATAGTGTCTATAGTAGTGTCTTTCATCTAAATTATTAATTCCAACCACCATAATAGGGTAACAACCAGATCTTCTGTGTGCCCCAATCCCATAACTCTCTTGCCTTGTAGCTCAACATAAATGTAATACATTTATCAAAGAATCCAAAATAGATAATCCCAATCCATTCAGTTTAAGGCCCTTTTCACATCCCAAAAGTAGAGCACTGCAGAGGTCTGTCACTCTCCTCAGGATAATATAAATCAATACTTTGCCTCAGCTATCTTTTCATATATTCAATCATCTCTTAGATAACTGGCATTGCATTGTTGTTTAGTTTAAAAGTTTTTGTTTTTGTAAGACCTGCTTCTTCTTTTCTTGACTTTTTGTGGGTTAGATCTCCATCCTGGTTTCCTTTCTATAAATTGTGTATCAACTATTTGGTTTTCATGCTGATCTATAACTTGATCTTGTTGATTTTGCTTTTGTGGCTTAAGTCTCCATTCTGGTTTCTTTTCTTTGAGTTGTATGTCAACTGATTGATTTCTATGCTGGTCTGTAACTTGATGAATCATCACATTAGAATCCAAAGCCGCCTCTCTTGTATTTATAAATAATCCAGCTATAACCTCTGAAGGAGAATCCAGAAGCTGCTCATCTACAAAGTCCTCTGTAACTTGTTGTTTTTCCATTACTTCTATCTCTTTCTGCTTATCCTGAATTTCTATCTCTTGTTGATTTTGCTTTTCTTTATTCCACTCATATATTATACATGAAGATGTTGAACCCATTTTAAGAACCTTATAGTAAAATTCTTCCGCTTTTTCAACAGAATTTAGTTCGTATCTTTCTCCTTGATATCTCAATATTATGCCAACTGGGACATCCCACCTGAATGAGATGTTTTGTTTGTTTAGCTCAGTCACCAAAAATCCGAATTTCTTTCTATCTTTTAATATCTTGGGCGGCAACTCTTTATATATCCAGATCTTTCTTCCATACAATTGTAGAGTGGAATTAAAAGATTTTTGCACAATATCATTTCTTATTTCTTTATCTGTAAAATAAATCACATCTCTAGGCAATTGCCTTTGCTTTGCAATCCAAGAATTTACTCTATAGGCCTTGTCGATCTTACAAGATACCTCCTCTGGATGAATCCTTAAAATCCCAGCCAGAACTTCAGCAGATATTTTTCTTAAATCATCTCTATTATTTTCCTGTAACCCTCTCATTCTAACCGCAAATTCTGTGAGCCTGTATTGCATCATTGTAACTTCTTTTTCAATCCCTTGTTTTATATTTTCTGCATTGTAAGTCTCGTGATCAGCTTCCTTTTTAGACTTTACTTCAGAGCTATTGTCTTGAATATTTATCAAATCATTTTCCATTCTTTGTATTTTATTGTTCAAATTATAAATCTTATCATCAACTTCCTCCATTTTAGACTCTAATAACTTGATATTTGTATCCATCTTTATAACTATTTCTGAAAAAGCATTAGTCACTGTTACAATCTTTCTTTGTAAGTTATCATACTTTAATTGTATGAATTCTTTAATTTCCTGCTTAAATTTTTCAAAATTCTGGTTCATAATCTTGTCATGTCTTGCCATTTCCTTCAAAACAAATTCTTTTAAATTAAAACCATTCTTCTGAGTCTGTAAACTCGAAACTTGTTCACATAATTGTAAATGGGGGGAACCCCCCCCCCCGCTGCTTGTTTGTCTGGCTTTGTTAATTTTAACGCCATCCTGCCACACAGACAAACTCTTTTTGAAGAAAGAGGACTTCTCTCCAACAAGATCAATATCAGATTTCCAAGAAAAAAAAGAGACTTAGAATAGAATTTTTTTCTTTTCTCTATTCTAGCCAGCACTGTTTGCTCCGCTACTTTGTAACTTGTTACGGAAGGACTTTCACTTTCGGCTACTTCTCAAGCCTCAGCGGTCGCCATTTTAAGCTTTTTTTTTTTCCTTCACTTAGAAACGCTTATAAAATCATTAAAAATACTTGCAATTTAGGGTCCCAAGTCCAGATCTCATCCTCTTTAATTAAGCAATCTGTTGTTTTCGTTGAAAGGTTTGATCTCATCGCCTGGCTCTGCAAGAGGCAGAGATCTCCCGAAGCCCGGAGCAGCGGCAAAGGAAATAGGGAGCCTCATCCTGCTTCGTCCCCAAGAGTAAAAGAAAAACTCTGGGGACTTCGCAGAGGGCTCTACCTGCCCTCGCCTGCTCTATCTCACATTTCCTTATGGAAATGGAGTTTTTCGAGCCGCCTTTCAGATGTAAAGGCGGCTCTTTACGAGCGACGGGGCTGGCGGTCTCAAAGGACCGTCTGATGGCGATGGAAGTCGAACCGGAAGCCGATTATGAGTATTTTTTGTCAAAAGTAAGTTATTTCGAGCAAAAAACAACCTTTGCCTAAAATAGGCTTGTTTAATATTAGACTGCTGTGTTCACTTAGCACATTTGCTTAAAAACCACTGCAAAAAGTTTGTTAAATCAGTCACAGTGACATGGTGATACCTCTTAATGACTTCCACAACTTAAGGCTGTTAACTCTGGGCTCAATGATGCTATTAAGTTGAGGACTACATGTACAAAGTAATCTTAATTTATTTTTGAATGAGGAAACAGCATGAGGTCTTTTTGTCATGTTATATGTTTTAACATTCTTGTAATTATCTGACAGTGAAATAAGAGTTTCAGTACATTCAGTACATTGTAGCCAAGCAACTATGGTATTATGCAAGCAAATATGTGCAATAGAACCTTGATAGCTTTTGAAATGTCTTTATTATGAAATTGACAAGAATACTAGTTAGTCTGCAACATATTTTTTGTTTGATTCTTTACTTGTTGATAGTAAAAGGCAGAACCTATCTATTGCGTCAATATCTTCATTGCCAATTCTAAAACTATTGTACCTATTGTCATTAGTTTAGTCTTCTAAAGTGGTACTACTCATTCTTTTTTTTTTTTTAATTTGATTTATATGCCGCCCTTCTCCGGAGACTCAGGGCGGCTTACAATGCGTTAAGCAATAGCCTTCATACTTTTGTATATTTATACAAAGTCAGCTTATTGCCCCCACAAACTGGGTCCTCATTTCACCTACCTTAGAAAGGATGGAAAGCTGAGTCAACCTTGAGCCTTGGAGAGATTCGAACCAGCAGTAAATTGCAGGCAGCTGTGTTAATAACAGGGTGCGTAGACCACTGTACTATCAAGGCTCTTAATTTTTTAAGAAAAAACTGCTTGTTTCAATAATTTCTAAATCTGCCTGAACAAAGTAGAGCAGTAAGGTAAAATGCATTTGTATGATTTCTAAATTATTTTGCATAAATTAATTGTTGCAGGAAAAAGTTTCTGAAAACTTGATTTGCTCTAGAAAAAAAGATGTATGTAACCAAATGCAATTTTACTATCGTTAGCTAAATACAAGGGACATAGGAAGAAAGAATTACCATATATTAAATTAAAGATTCACCACATTAAAACTGTAATCCCTTTAAAAAAGGTAATTTCTCTCTAACTTAATCAGCGAAAGTCTTTATTGCCTGAAGTTTAAATTGATTTAAACCTTCAATAAGGTCAGAGGTGCACATGGCTGACCAGAGGCAGCCAATTAACACATTGTCAGATGTGCTTATTTACCTTGATTGAACAAATGGTGGTTTATTTGACTTGGGGGAGCAAGAAAGGGTTGCACTGAATCTTTGTGAACTCTAACCTCTCAGAGGGCAGCAATCATTCAGATATCAATCCATTTAGAACAAAGTCTATTGGGTATTGGCTCTTTACCTAGAAACAGGTGAATTACTACTTCTATGCATTACCTGGGTCACATATATTTGCCTTCATTCCTGAATATGTTTTGTCATTAAATTAAAAGAGAATCCCATGGTTCTATAGGCTGATAATGGTGAGTGCCTGAGGATTCTCAAATTAACATACCCATATTGCAATCATATGAGTGTTCTACCAAAAATTATTCTTATTGGCTCTTGGGTATCTTGATCCTTTCAGATATGTCCAAATCATAATATTGCTAACCAGAACACCTTTGCTTTTATTGACCCATTGTAAATAGTAAGCTTAAAAACAGTGCTTGTATAATCAGACATGCGTTGAATTGTAGTTTAGAGTAGAAAGACTATATAGTAATAAAGATGCTTACAAGACACTATTCATAAATATTGACTGTCGTCAATGGATTTATTTATATATAAATAATGAATTGATAAATAAATAAATAAAATATATAACTCTTCAGGCTTGAAACATCTGGTTTAAAAGGCTTTCTCCCCCAAATCTCTTAACTCTTTACATATATTTATTCCTGCCCTTTAATCATATTCTTCATAATTTCTAAAGCAATATTTTGAAGTTGTCACTGGTGTTCCATATAGGGATTAGCTTGAATTATGGATCCCTTGTTATTTCATCAACAATCCTTTTTCCTACCTCTTGAGTTCTTGGTTGAGTACATATGTTCAATATTGGGTTGAGATTTAGGGTAGAGAATGGTTCAAATGGCTGCTGTTACTAATGTAATATTAGTTAGCTGCAATTTAAGGAATGTTGCCATGCTGGGAGGTCAAGGTACTTGATTTTAGTTATTTGTAGCTGAATGTATGAAAGAAAAATTGCCTGGAAGAGTTCCATTGGAAAAGGGAAAAAAATTCAGAAAAACACTACTTCTAACTATAAGCTGAAAATAAAAATCCAAACTTGGCAGCCATATTAATGCATAATAAGAATGTGGCCCCTTCCTAGTAAATTTAGCATCTGAAAGTTTGAAAGTGTGCTGAATAGGGATCAAATGGAAATATAAAGCAACCCTTCACTTCTCCTTACCCTCTGCTATAGTTAGTAAGCAATATGATATCTCTTGTCATGCTTCTAATTTTCCTATAATGGAGTGTTTCAGGGACAAAACTATTCACACATGCTTCTCATTCACACATGCATCATGTTATTAAACATCAGAAGCATACTCCTGTTATAGAAATGAAATCTATTAGTTGTACTTCCATTATGATAGCAGTGAACTGTGAAATTTATGTGCATGAACAAAATATAATGCTAATATAAAGAAATTAAGCATCTTCAGGCTGATCTCCCTTTAAAAGAAAAAAAATATCCAGTCATACAGAACAGCACACAAGTCTGCTAGAGAGCTGTTCCCTGAAGATGGACTCCAGCATGAGTCCAAAAGCTTGGAAGACAAAACCTCAGGTCCAGGTGACTGACCCATATTGGATCCTACAGTCACTTATTGTGTCCATGTTTTACACCATATATGTGGCTCTTATGATTCTCACCTGCCTCCAGGGCCAGCTGATCTCTTGCATAAATGCAATGTGATAGATGAAATTTTATTCTTTTCTCTTCATTGGATGTTTTCCTTTGCCAGATCAGGATTAATTAATTATCCTGATCCCAGAAACCTGTTGATCCCAATACAGGTGAGAAGCTCCTTCAAATAATGGTTCATGGAATCCCTATCCTAAATCAAGAATATGTGGCTGTCATACCATGCCCAGTTCACTATAGATGACCTTCTGAATACACAGGGGAAATGCTACTTAGACAAAGTAACACAAGGAATGTGGACAAAAGGAGACTCCCAAAACAATGTAAATGACCTGGAAATATGCATAGTACAACTAATTCTAAACAGGTCTCCATCACTGTCACATTTTCCTAATGCTATCAAAGCTTACATGAAGGGAGAGGGAAGCAACAATTATCATATTTTTCAGACTATAAGACGCACCGGAGTATAAGACGCACCTTAGTTTTTGGGGAGGAAAATAGGAAAAAAAATTCTGCCTACCAGGTATTCATCTGGCTAAATTATTTAATTTAGTTTTAATTGTTTCTAACTTTTGTATTTATGTATTTTATTCTGTGCCTATTCACCGCCCTGAGTCCTTCGGGAGTAGGGCGGTATATAAATTTAATAAAACATAAAACAAACATAAAACATAGTCCTTAGCCTGGTCAGCTTCAGCACATTAGTTCGCTCGTGTTGTGGTCCACCAGCAGCCTGCGGAGCTGGCAACGGAGTCAGACAGTGAGGAGGCTGAGGAAGAACATGGGCCAGTCTTGGAGGCTGGGGAAGGCCCGGATGAGGGATCTTCGTCGGAGACAGAGATGGGGCCAGGGCCATCTGGGAGTAATGTGTGGATTCCGGAGCCTCCAGAGGCTGACAGCAGAGAGGCAGAGGAACAGGAGGAGCCTGTTCCTAGTGCACACATGAGAAGAGCTGCCAGAAGGCAAGAACAGCTAAAGCAAAAAGGACGATTGGGGAGTAAGGCCAAGAATTGATTGGCCCCTCCCATAAGGCTTAAAGGCCAGCAATGGCTTTTGGGCTCTTTGTCGGAAAACAATGCTGATAGATTTGTTTCTTGTCTTGCTGCATTTATTTCTTGTCGGCATCTTCTTCTCCTGAACTTTTGCCAAGAAAAGCCTTTGGCAGATTGCCTAATTAAACCAAGGTTGGTGATAAGGCTGAAGAATTCTGTTATGAAGAATTTGTTTTGAATTAGTTTGGACTACGCTGAGAATGAGTTAATTCTCAGCTGTTCTAATAAAGTCTGTTTGTTTCGAACTGATTGCGTCTGATAATACCTACTTGAGCCTGGGTCACAACAGCTCACTTGTTTTGAGGTTGAGGCTGATTTGGGCTAAAAAAACAGCTTCTAAAGCACAGCTAATCGTCGGAGGGAGCAGCAATTAGAAAAGCAGGCAAAGCACGGAAGATCGCTTAGCTCGCATTGGGGCTGAACAACAGCTTCAAAAGCACAGCTGATCATCGGAGGGAGCTCCAGTGACTAAAGCAGGGAAAGTGCAGAAAGCGTAAGAGAAGGCAATAGCTGTTCCTAATAGCCATTTTGGGCACCACTCGTTGCATTTTCAGCCTCCAAATGTATCGTGTTTTCAGGTGGCGATCAGCGGCGATGTGCTTTGGTGATCCCCGCAGCCTTGAAGGGCTCTCAAATGGAATGTTTGGAGACTGAAAATGAGACGTGCAGAGACCAAAAACACAAGCCATTGTCGGTGGCAATCTCTCCAGCCAGGAAGAGGATGTACGGAGGCTGAAGGGTGGGGACCGGTGGGTGGGCGGGGTTATATTCAGAGTATAAGACGCACCCAAATTTTCAGCCTCTTTTAGGAGGGAAAAAAGTGTGTCTTATACTCCAAAAAATATGGTAATGCAAAAAATTATCTGTTAAAGGGCAGGGCAGTATATCCATGCAATACAGAACACAGACCTAAACTCCAGCAACTTCAACCCAGTATGTTCTCCTAGCTTCAATATAAAATCTGATGCCATCTGAGGCAAATCAGATCAAGGGTCTGAAGAAACTTGTTTGGAAAAGGTAAACTCCCCTTAACTCTTCCAGGCAGATTTCGGTTGAATATACTGTAGCTGTATAGAAGTTAGATGAAGTTAATGCAGCCATCTGCTTCATCAAACTAATGTAAAGGTTATGAGGATAAATGAGTTAGTCTTTCATAATATGGATCAGTCAGAACCATTGGAGGAAAAGTACACATTCTGTAGATTCAGAACCACCATCGCTAGAGCCTTCGTTAATATCAACATGATGGCTGATTTGTAATTAGAATACAATTGAAAGGAGACAAATACATCTATTTTCTAATGGTTTCTTTGTAAAAAGAGTGTTGTTACCGAAAGCTTTTTTTTTTTCATTTGATGTTATAAACCATTTGAACAGTGCTACTAAGTTTATCTGTTTGCCATTAAGTCTTCTATATACTGTATAAACAAGTAATTAGTTACATGTTTTCTCTTATGTATTCCAGAGCCTTTTTATAACTTTTGAAAAATATAAACCAGTACTTCAAAAATGAGAACAGTTAACACAGAATTGGAGTCTAAAAGCTTGAGTAGTTTCCTTCAAAGTAATCCAAGAATTGTTTTGAACTTTCAAAATACAGTGACTACATGGTTAATTTTACCAGAAGTATCCAGGAGACTTTCAATGCAATGTTATCTGGTACATATTTCAAAATACTGACAGTTATTTTATCAGTAATTAGTATTCATATTATGTCTCAAACAATCTGTTCAAGAATGAGGGAAATGAACTGGTTGAACAGCTCTTCCTATCTGATAATTAATGTATGGGGTGGGGGTCGATGTGCATGCAAAATTGAGGTCAAACAGGAAGTTATTTTTAGTTAAATAAAGTAAATTTAACTAGAGCTTTGCCTTGATTACTGGTTTGACTTTGGAGTAAACGTATAAAAAAGAAAATATCGTCCTGCTAAATAATTTCTTTTTTATTTTGTTGCTAATCTTGTCAATATGGCACTTGATAGCTGGCTGGACTCCCTTGTTCAATGGCACGCATTTTTAAATAGCACACATCTTTTTTTTTCCCCCTTACAAAAACCATTTGTTCTTTTAAACAAAAATATTAATTGCATTCTTTTTCTTCCAAATTTTTGGTTATATATAGCACGGCAAAACAGTATTTTAGACATCTTAAACAATTTAAAAATATAGTTGATGAATGTCTGCTAATCTATTTTATATTCTGCATTTCCTCCTCCCCCTCTTCAGCTGCTAATCATAAATTTTGATTGCCAAATAGTTTAACATACTCTTCCAATAGTTACATGTGTGAGTGTTCTGTGAATTGCAGGCAGTTTTATAAGGACAGATTTGAAGTTGCATATGGGTTGCACATGGTTTGATTGTCATGAGTTTTTTTAAAAAACACTTTTTTAAAAAAAATAAACAATGTACTGCAAATAATTTCTCAGAAGGGAATTTATATTAAACTAATCTGTATTAGAATAAAATTGAAAGCATTGATTATAACCACTAAAGTCCTTCTACCAAATAATGTCCATTTTTTTCAGAATGTCTTTATCACGTGGCTTTAAATTTTGACTCTTTTTAATAGTTTTACATCATGATTGCTGCTGGGATTTTTTTTTTAAAAAAAAAGCCTAATGTTCAAAGAATATTTTGTGTGGTTTTTATATTTTTATTTGGATTGTTTTTATTTATGATGTTGTATGACATCACCTTGAACTATAAGAAAGAGCAGAACATAAAGCCCTTCAGAGCTTCAGATTGGATTACCTAAGAAACTGTCTTTTCCCAATAGTTTCTATCCATCTTAAAAACCATGTTCATTTTTTTTTCAGTCCAGCCTTCCTCAATATATTTTCAACATATATATTGAATAAATAAGGAGATACAATCATATTGCATTTCTTAGCAAACTTGATGCTAGTCTGTTATACTACATTCCATCAGGACTGTCACTTTGTGTTCTGTGTGTAGGTTTTCCATGAGGATAATGAGATTTTTTTTGTATTCCCATTTTCCCAATAATATTCTACAGCCTGACATAGTCAATGTAATCAAAGATTTTCTATAATCAGTAAAGCACCCCTTGATCTATTATTATTATTATTATTATTATTATTATTATTATTATTATTATTATTCCTTGGCTTTCACAATTATCCAACATTTATCAGTCATAATGCCTCCTAATCTTCAGCCTCTTCTAAATCACCTTGAACATCTGGGATCTCTTGTTCTATGAACAGTTCTAATCTGCCTTAAATGATCCCCAGCATTAGTATATAAAATTAAATTCCTTCCTGAGATGTTTGTCTTCCTGACTTTGGCTTCTCTTCTTGGCAATTCCCTCTGTTTGTTCTGAAACCAATATGATTTCTTCTGTTTCTACCTCTTTGGCAGTCTTTTTTCATATTCATATTTAACAACTTTTTTCATTCTGCAATTAATTCAGAACATTCTGGTTCTGTATCAAAGTTAGGGCTTCAGAGTGATTATGTTCTTGAAAATAGTGGATATATGCTGATGATCATATTGTAGAAGCTGGTTGGTTTTGTTGTGCTATAACTTGACTGGAACTTGCGCATAAGCAGTCTCCTGCTTCATATCTACTTCCTATGCCATACAATCCAAGTGTTTTCTTGATTACTATTTCCAATTCTGACATCTCAGTCTCTAACTATAAGCAACATATTTACTATAGCGATAGATAGGTAGGTAGGTAGGTAGATAAGTAGGTAGATAGATAGATAGATGGATGATAGATTTATCCTTTTATTATTTTTATAAATAACTCAAGGTGGCAAACAAACCTAAAATTCTTTCCTCCTCCTATTTTTCCCCACAACCACAACCCTGTGAAGTGCGCTACGATGGTAGAAAGTGATTAGTCAAGAGCCACCTCTCTGGCTGTCATGCCTAGGGAAGGACTAGAACTCCCAGGCTCCTGGTTTATAGTCTAATACCTTAATCACTAGATCAAACTGTATGTTAATTGCCTAATATATATTTATACTTGCATGTTATTTTGATTTCAGATTAATTTGACCATAAAACCTGTCAGAATCCTCTTCTTCTGAGTTGAAGCATAAATAGATAACAAGCCTAACTGATATTATTAGTTTGCTATATCCTATTCAACAATGAAAGCCACAGTATTCCTTCTTTTTTTATTTCATGAGTATTAAACAATATGATTTTTGACTGAAAGTGTCCAGTTCTCATCTATTTCACTTTGTTGATGCCTGAGGTATCAATGTGTAGTTGATTCATTTCATTCTTCACTGTGTTGAACTTCCTCAAATTTATGCTACTTACATTCCATGTTCCCACTCTATTTATTTCTTTACATCTTTGGATTTTTCCTTTTCTGTATGTCTACCTTTGGCAACAAGATGTCTCAAAAGCTTTAATCTAACCACACCATAAATACTCAGTACTCCGAAAGATTTTCAGCTCTTTTTCATTAGGATGTTGAATGCTATCTAACCTGATGGTTTCATCATATGATGGCACTAAAGCAACACTCAATTTATCTTATCTATCTATATTTGGTAAAGTTCAGGAGTGATTTACTACTTCCTTCTGCAATGCAGAATGAAATGATGCCTTTGCTGATGTCACTGAAGTGATCATCTTTAACCAACATTTTCCTGTATCTCTGTTGCCCAATATAGATAGCTGTTTGTTTTAATTGGAGACCTGGGAGGACCATCATACCTTGAATGACTGCTGGGAGCGCATATTCTTCACATATACTTTGCCTATCTTGGCTCATGCCTTCTAGGAACACAAACTTCCCCTTTTCCCATGATGACACAGCATAGCAGTACTTGAGGCTGGTAGGAAGGGAATTCCAGATTATCTGGTTTTTAAGTCCAAACAAGGAAGTGAATTCATCTGAAAAGAATTTGATAACCATTAAAGCAAGTAATAAACGGTGTAGTACAAGGTGTTTTTGTGGCTGTAGTCAAAATCCTGGCAGTCAGCCACATTCTGAAACAGAAGCTTCTAGGCAGTCTCTAAGGACAAAGCAACATAAAATGCATTGAAAGAACCAAACCTTGATGTACCCATTGCATAAATGATTGAGGCTAAATCTGTTTATTCTTGAAATTGCTTCATTAGCATGTATGATAAGCTGACAGAAAACATTGATGGCCTATACCTTTATCTTGGGCATTCAAGAACAAAGACAAAATATACTGTAACTCACTTAAACTTTTTAATGTAAAATTAACAAAGTAAGAAAAACATAATGATCTAATAACATTTACTTTAAATAGTAGGTATGTTAATTTATTTCAAACTACTGCTTAATTTTATATCATATTTGTACAATATATCACTGTATGTTACTGGGGGCTTATAAAATCTTGGGAATCATCTCTGCCTTAAATTAAAGTGAATTCTTGTAAATTAGAACATTTAAAGCTTCCCTTCTCTCCTTCCTGGTTGACAGGTTGTAAACAAATTTACTTCAAATATGACACAAGTCTTCATAACGATACCTTGGAAATATTATGACATTATGTTAGTCTACATATTTCTAGATTGGTCTGTTCATTGGCGATTTGTCTGAGAATAGTTATGAATATGTGAATATCTACATTTAACTTTCCAAAACCAAATGTGATACAATGCTATTTTTTTTACAATGTAGCTAAATCTGTGCCAGAAATTATCTTCAGACTGATATATTTTTACTTAAGTTAAAGATGGTAACTTTTAATTAGAAAATATGGAATAATTCCACTCTTTTAAAAACTTACCTCTTTATTATTATTTTTTCTAGGTTGAAGATACTCTGTATTGTGCTGGGCAGATTGCATTAGTGCCCTGTACTATGCAACTTACAAGTGGTGGCATCAAAAAAGAAGCTCTGGTGTCTTTAAACCATGTTGAAAGAGTCCTGAAAGCCATGAACTTGAAGGCTGAACTCCATCACGTACTCATGGCAAATTGTTACGTAACAGACAGCAAGTACATTTCTGTTGCTGAAGCTGTATGGCAGAGGAAATTAAAAGAACTTATAAAAGTATGTATAATATATTTTTTTTCCTGCTTTCAAAGCAACAGTTTAGAAAATGCATTTATCCATGACTTGAAGTAAAATCAAAACGTTCTCAATGTATTTTTCTGACGTTCAAAAAGACTGATAGAATAAGGTTTGATTGAGCTATTATATTTGGGCTCTTCTGTTTCTATGGAGTTCTGAAACATTAAACTGCCTAACAGAATATTATGTTCATCAGCAAGTTTCTCTGAATTCCATAAAGCAAAAGCTTAAAGAAGCCTGAAAAAGCAACCAATTCCATGTGGATATTTTTAAAAGAGGATTTAGAGTCTGAATCTAATGTACATATATGCTTTTTCTTTAGCATATTGCAAGAGAGTAGTTTTCACTACATTTCTGCACTTAACTTTCACAGAGATGATCTGTGGGGTTTGTCTTTTATGGAGGAATTTTTATTTTATTCACAATCAATAATGCTTACAATTATTATAAAGAACACTCTATATGCCATCTTGAACATTCGTAAAAGAATTGTGGGGTATAAATCCAATAAATAAAACTTAGATGATAATTAGTAAAATTAAATATATACATAACACCTGTTGGAAGGAGCTACTTGATCAACAAATTTTCCTGAATCACTTGGGTAATTAAAGTTGATCAAAATATTTTGAAATTGAACCATTTTGAATTTGAAACATCCTTTTTCTCAGTCAAAGGAGCTGTCTCTAGGAGTCTCTGGAGGCTGGGGACAGAAAAAAAACGTCATTTCCTGTCCAACCAGAAGTTGGGAAACGGGCTGTTTCGGGCCTCTGGAGGGTCTCCAAGGGGGTGGGGAAGGCTGTTTTCACCCTCCCCAGATTCATAGAGCCAAGTGAGAAAGAAAAACGGGCTTTCCCCACCCACCTCCAGGCCCTCCGGGTGCAGGGAACAGTCTGTTTCCCTACTTCTGGTGGGCCCAGAAGGCCCAAAAATCAGCTGGCGGAGCTGAGCTCGCGTGCCCACTGATATGGCTACGTGTGTCATAGGTTCGCCATCATGGTTCTATTCTATTCCTCATCTGATTTGGGGTTGTTTTTTCTGCCACTAAAGACCTATGATAATGTTGATATCATGCAGGAGGATCTCCTACCCCAGTATAGAAGCAGTATAGAAAGGAGAAGAGAAATGTAGAAATTTTGGAGTAACCAGCATTGCTTTTATTCTTTGGAAAAGATTGGGGATTCTGTTTTAATAATGATCAATAACAACCACATTTACTGAGAAGAGAATCACTTCTAAAGGGTGACTTATCTGATCATTGCAGAATATAAAAGTGAAGAGAAAATTCTACCCATTTACTTTGCCAAAACAAGACTGCTTCTACATTAGTTGCTTTTCGTTAATACAAATATAAAAGTCATTGATATATATCAACTCACTGAGGAAGGAAAATTCAGGGGCTTTGGTTGTTGCTAACACACATCAGGTCCAAATTGTATAGTCTAGAGATGTACAATATAGTGCCAGCATCACTTAGCTCAGACTAATTGTCTACTCATCTGAGAATGAATAGAGAGAGCCTGTGGAGTGAAATAGAGGTAAATTCACAGTCTGATGTGTTGCACCATTGATGCGAACAAAATACAGGATACAAATATAACAGTCTTGCTTTTTATTGGCTTTAAGTTTAAGGCTTAGCACCATTTCTTCTATATATATGAAAGGGCATGGAAGCTCCTTTCAAATAATGAAATCATCAATTTATCTTGTAGTGGACTTTTAGATGTTACTGAACTACAATTATCACCCCGCTCAGGACAGCAGTAGTGAAGAATGCTTGAAGAACCATAGGATTCTCCTCTTTGTTCTAATGATAAGTTTGTTGTATCAGTTGAAGTATAGATGTGAAGAACAATGTATTTACCAATCACCTCTGTTAAAAAGCCAGTTTCCAGTGTTCCCCTTCTGACATACTGAATATGACCAAGCATAACAATATAGGGAGTTGGATAAATTTTGAAGATGCAGTCTATCTCCTTTTCAACTGAATAAATATGACTCGTCTTTCCCTAACAATTTTGTTCGTGAACCCCATTTTCCCATTTTCCCTAACTCTAAGAAGAAAATACCATGGCTGTACTCTTTCTCTGGATCCCTTTCAATGTTGGGCAGTTATTTTTTATCAACTTCTCATCTCTCCCAAACAAAAATTGGAGAGAGGAGGTAAAATGATAAAAATGTTAAACAGCTAGTTAGATCTCTTGCACCTTTTTGTGAC
This sequence comes from Pituophis catenifer annectens, assembly GCF_029215685.1. NCBI lineage: Eukaryota > Metazoa > Chordata > Lepidosauria > Squamata > Colubridae > Pituophis > Pituophis catenifer. Next base: position 288,969,165 of record NW_027256881.1, read on the forward strand.
AGATAATGGTGGGGAAGGATTAGAGAGAAAAAGATCAGAAAAAGAAAGAAAGGTGATGGGATGATGGTGGGTGGATGGAATGCTTAAGGACAGGGGTCAGCAACCCACGGCTCTGGAGCCTCATGTGGCTCTTTCATCCCTCTGCTGCAGCTCCCTGTTGCCGGTCGGCTCCACAAATTGATAGGGCTTTCAGTTAGGACAGGTAGAGGAAAAAGGATGCTGTGCTAGGAGGAGACTCTATGGTGGGGAAACCGGACTTCCGGCCGGCAAAGGATGCCACGTTGAGAGGACACTCTATGGTGGAGGAACCGGACTTCTGGTCGGCTCTAGAAATGAAGGGGGGGGCCTCCAGTTAGGAACTTTGTGGCTCTTTGAGTGTTTAAAGTTGCCAACCCCTGCTTAAGGAGGAGGAAAGAACCATAATCAAATGGAAAACAGGATAGAACTATCTCTTTGTGTTACTGAGCTCTGCCACGATAGCTTTTCCACTCTAGTTTGTGGATATGACACTAGTGCCTTTCTGTCAAAAATATACTTTTTAAGAAAAAAATGACATAAAAACAAAAACAGGTTGATGCTGACTATATTTGCTGTAAGTAAAATTCATGAACCATACATCCTTTAGTATAAGCTTGTTGACCTCTTGTTAAGGTCAAGGGTTCCAAGATCAGGGTTCCAAGTAACATCCCCAATGAAAGAAGACTCCAAGACTAGAAGTTCCAAAGATCCTGAAGATCCAAAGTAAAAGATGGCTTCCAGGACTGACAGCATCCTGTGAGATAATCTACAATGTTGGGAAATACATCTAAACCCTTAAATATCTTCAAAGTAAGTTGGCAGATATGGTGGTCTGTTTTTGTTTTTAAAATGTCTGCTCTTTTGCTTGAATCTGATACATGCATTGCTTAACTGGCCAGCCCAAACTGCATCTGTAAGCATTTAGAGTGATCTGCCTAATAATACAGGCAGCTCTAATAGTGGTCTACTTTGTATCAGAGTTCATGGCACTATGTATACAAACACAATACTGGATCTTATCTCACTAATCTCACAATGGAATAACCAGTGGAGTAATTCCTTTTGGTCTCAAGTTCAGTCGTTTATAATTCTTGTGCCCAACTAAGAATATAAACCAGCTTTCCTAAAGCTGGACACCTGCCAAGCCCCTGAGGTGCACAGCATGATTCACCTGAATTTTCTTTAATGAATTTTAATGTTAAGAATTGGGGGTTAGAGTACAGAATTTCAAGAACTGAGAGAGGAACCTTCCAGCATTCCTTTATTAGTGACTTCATTGAGGCCGTATCTCCTAGAATGTTTGGCTTCCCCCCCCCCCCCGAATATTTATATGACATTTATTTATTTATTTATTTATTTATTTATTTATTTATTTATGAGATTTATTTATTTATTTATGAGATTTATATGCCGCCCTATCTCCAGCCGGACTCAGGGCGGCTCACAATAGTTAAGAAACATCTAATAAAAATTAAATCCAAATCTCATAATTTAACAGTTAAAAGTACAAGACATACTAAGAGTTGTTTGCCTGTAGTAGATCTCTCATCTGCTGATGCTTGTATTTAGAGTCACTGTACCCTATGACTATCATTAAGTGTTGTATCTTATGATTCTTGATGAATGTATCTTTTCTTTTATGTACACTGAGAGCATATGCACCAAGACAAATTCTTGGCCAATTAAAATTTCTATTCTATTCTATTCTAGAGTTATTTCTCATTAAATCTTAGCCTAATGAGAATATCTTTCTGATATGTGGTACTCAGCCGTAGAATTCTGTATTATTTACAACTGATTCTGAGAGCTGAACTCCATACATCTGATTGGATGCTCAAGCTGCAGAAGTCTGGAATAGAACATTGATATGTTTTTGTAAGAGATCATTCCAACCACATCCAAGACTTAACAAATTTCCCATTCATACTTTCTTCTTGTTTCCTTGGCTCTCTCCATTTTTAAAATAGTCTTCAAGCTAGTCAAGGTCTAAGCAAGAGTTCTGATTCAATGCCCCTTGAATTTGAATTCGTACCAAATTCAGTTGAACTGTATTGTATCCTGTGTATAATACAGGGATTCTTAAATATAGTTTAACCTTTGAAAGAGAATATTTGTAGCTTAGGGTTGAACTGTGGGATCCTTAGTGTTCTGAGCCTGGTAGTTTTCGTACAGACGTTTCATTAGCAAGCTAAGTATCTTCATTAGTACTAGAAGGGAGTAGGGTTTGTGTTTTTTTATATACTAGTGGTTTCCCTTGTCAGTGTTGGGAGTGTTCTTGGTGGTTCCTTGATTAGACTAATGTTTACTGTTTGTTTTATCTGCATTGATTGGGGTATTGTTTACTTGATTGTTGGTCTACTATTAGTCTTAGTGTTAATCTCTGCTGATATGAGTGTTGAATGCTGGTGAGGAGGTGTTTTGATTTTTTTTGTTTTCTTTTTGATTTAATAATTATCTTTTTTTTGAGTGAAATGTAAATGTTGTTTGTTGTTATGCACCTGTGGATGGCCTATTTGTTTCAGTGCAAAGTCTCCAGGTTTTTCTGGCATTTTTGTGCTTGGCTTGATGTTCACAGTTTTCTACCTGAAACTATGATTGAATCTATCCATGTGTTATGAAATTAAGGAGTTTTCATCAGGTCTTCTGACTGCTAGTTGGTATTCATGGATGTGCTGGGCTAGTCTTCTGTCTATTTGTCCTACATAGTTTTACAGTCCTGTTACAGTCCTTTCAGCATACGTTTAGATGACTCCTGTTATTCTTTTTCTTCTTCTAGGGCTGCTGAGTCTTTTGGTTTACTTAATATTTTTTGGAAGGCTTTAGTTGTGTGCCACAGTGATGCCATGTGGTCTGTTGTTGGTTTCTGACCACCCGCCTCCATCGCTACCAGATCGGGTGATCCGGTCCGAACCGGGAGCATTTCACCCCTGATATGTATGTGTGTGTCTATATATATTTATATCTGTTGATTGGGAATATTATCCCATTTTAAATATTCTGATCTGAAGCATTAAGAGATCAGATAAAGTATTTAGAGGGTATATTTTGAAGTAGTAGAAATAACCAATGACAAAAATAAAAGAGATTACTCATGGAAAATCCATTTTGGAATTCTATAGTTTTGTCAGATCTGCCACATCAGCTTATTGAAAAGTTATGAAAGTGAATTGATTTTACCTTTTAAAGTGGCTTGAAAGAGAATATTCAGTCTGTCAAAACAGCACAGTAATGACATAATTTTCTTCTTGTGCCTTGAAAACTTCATTCCCCAGGGGTTAATATTAAATAACCATTTTGCATTCTTATGAGGCAACTATAATGTAAATACTTGATAAAGGTTACACCTAGATGGTTGAGCGCTATACATTTTTGAATTATTTGATTGGAGACCACAATGGAATATGAAGATACTGTTGTGCTTTTTAAAAACAATAAAAATTGTCTGGAATCCACCACCACCCCTCCAAAATTATAATTGGGCATTGATTAACGTGCTTGAGCAACACCTAGAAGACCATGGGCTTTGGTCCTCCAAAGTCACCTAAAAGGTGACTTTAGGCCAGTCTTTCTCAGCCCAATCCATCTCATATTGTGATTCTAGTGAGGAAAGTAGGAAAATGGATAATTAACTATGTCAGCTTGAAGTGGTATATGGATTAAATAAATGCCAGAAAATTGGTAGTTATTGTATATAGCTTCATTTTTACTCTGGACATTCTCATTTCTTTGTCCTTTAGAGTGATTTCTGGCATACTACCCAGAGGCTCTTTTGTTAAAGCATGTTATGCCCCTACACAGTAAAATATATAGGATTTTAGTATCATGGTTTTTCTAACCATTATAGGCCTGGTTGTTATTTACCTCTAGGTCTGCATATAAACAAAGAATTATATAAACAAAGACTTTCCTGATGGTACAATACAGTGTAAAGATAATCTACAATGTAAGAACTGTAACTGTCACTATGTAGGGCAGACAGAAAGAAGACTAGCAGAACATACTGTATCTCTGAACATTAACTAGCGGTCAGAAGACACAATGAAACTCCTTAATCTCACAACACATGGACAGTTTCAGCCATAGTTTCAATCAACAAACCTGTGAGCATTCTACACTAAGCTAAATCGAAAAACACTAGGGAATTTCTAGGAATTTGTCATTCAGACAAATCAGTTAACAATAGACACATAGAGATAAACCATATTTACACACCATTCTAAAGTGACAATAAAAAGGCTAAAATGGAAACAAAAAGACCAGAACACATTCTCTACAGCAATTGGGATTAACATCAGACAAAAAAGAAGAAAACAATACCCTAAGCAAGGAACTACCAAGGAGCACACCCTCACCAACATTGGCAATGCAGGCTGTTGTATATAAACAGGAAGCAAATCCCAAATACACTAGCACTGATGATGTTACTTAGTTGGGTAATGAAACATCTGCAAGCAAACAATCAAGTTCAAATACATCAAGAACTCCACAGTTCAAGTCTAAACTACATATATTCCAGGAGCGGGTTTCAAAACCTGTCACTACCGGTTCGCTCAGTGCGCAACGTTTCTGTGCATGCACAGAAGTGTCCGGGCAGGTGGGAAGAGCCTCCTGCCACCACCGCTACCGGTTCACCTGATCCAATTGCAACCACCACTGATATATTCTCTTCTCTTAGTCGCAACTCAATAGAAAAGTGCAGGCACAGAGATTTATTTAGCCATTTAAATTCAGCCCATTTTAAGTTGAAAAGATTCTTGAAACATACAGCATCATTGGGATCAAGACAATGCTTATAGGCCACACTGAGTCCTTAGCTGTCCCCATAACTCCCTATCGTTGTCTCCAACTCCCAGGAAACCACCGTCTTGTCTTCCCTTGCAAACTGCTATAAAAAAGCCTGAATCCCAAGATGCTGTCATTTTTATAAGAATAGTATTGGGAGATTTAGTTTAGCTTAATTTAATTTTGTATTTCAACCTTTAGCGCTCTGAGCATGCTGATGCTTTCCTCTTCTTCCCGAAGTCCTGTTTTGGCTCTACTTTTATAGCACTTGTCTAATGAATGCACTTTTGTCAGAAATGAACTATTGCACAGCCTTTAAAGAAGGAAATAGTTTCACTTCAACTACTAAATCAATAAGTAGAAACAAAGAATGCATTTGCTGAATATTTGCTAAGGGGAGATAGGACATTCTTGTGAAACACATCTGAAATTCCCATCAATTTATACTGTATGTTATTGCCAAGAAAACTTCCCCAACCTATCCCAACTATTAAGCAGACAAACTACTATATGGAAAAACAAAAAGGAAAAGATCCTCCCCAAATATCTGTTCAAAAATATTGAGGGGGACAATATCTGCTTACAATATAAATGTTCAATGTATTTTTAAATGTTTAATGCCTATTACTTCTAAATGACATGCATTCTGATCCTAAAACAGTTAAAATGTTGGCACATTGACTTTTGTAGAATTTACTTCCGAGTAATTGAACTTAAATCAGAGAAGCAAAGTAGTCTTTTTATTTAATCCTTTATAAATTTTTCTTTTTCTTTTCTTTTCTTTTTTTTGGGGGGGGTGGGCGGGGGGTGTTGGTGGATGCATTTGCTATACTTTTACTTTGGCTTCATTCAGATGTGGATGCAAAAAGTGAGTTGAATATGAACTAGTCCTATTTTAATGCTGCTTTCAACTTTCACACAGCACAGTATGTGCCAGCCACTGACCCAGCAACATGCCTGCCAGCTCAGCAGTGAATAATCACTTTACTTTGTGTTTTTCTTCTTCATCTATGAAGCAGAATAAATGCTTTTGGCTAGTATAAGGCATGCTTATAGCATTCTGTTGGATCTCTGTGAGAAATCTTCTCATGTGCGTGGATTTATACATAAACCTGGCATATAGCACATCTCTTTAAAAGTGGTCTGCTTTAGTTCATGGGGCTAATTCACTGGTAAATAGATGTAGGATTATCTATTTAGGGATATTATAGACCTCCAATATGCCATGATGTTCAGATAGCTTAATTATGCTATAGATGAGCCGTTTGTTGTTCATTTAACAAGAATTTATACTGAAGTGTATAGAGCTTAGATTGGGATAGTTAGTCATCAGGTCATGAAAATTTCTGTTTATACTAAAACTGAACAATTAAATGTGGGCTTGCAATAGAAGCCAACATGTAATTGTTGGAGATTGACATGGGAAACTGTTGAGCCTATTAGCTCTTTCAGTAGTCTTTGATACCGTGGGGTGTTGATCACAACCACAGGATCAGGCAGGCATTCTTGGCTCTCCTGGTTAAATCTTCCTTCTTTCCACCAAGGAAACTGGTGATGAGGAGAAGCTGATGTAATCTCCCAAGGCTTTTCTCTCTGCAGAATTCAAGAAGCTATGCCAGGATACTTTTTTTCCATTGAACCTAATGTTATCTGCTCCTAATTATAGGAGGGTTTTTGTTTTTTTTATGCAAAGGCTTTTTCCTATCTTTCCCTACTGAAGTTGTAGAAGGAGAAGCAAATCATGGTTTCTGTGGCATGTTGACTTCAAATTTATTCTAGCTTAATTTTCTTTCTCTACAGTTTGGTATTTTGTTATTTTTTAAAAAAAATATCTTATTTATATGGTCACCTATTCTCATATAAGTAACGCTGGGTGTTAATCTTAGTTAATTTAATTATTTAATTAATAATTTAATTGAAATGTGGCTGTTAAAAAATGTGTGTCTGTCTGTCTTCCTTCCTTCCTTCCTTCCTTCCTTCCTTCCTTCCTTCCTTCCTTCCTTCCTTCCTTCCTTCCTTTCTTTCTTTCTTTCTTTCTTTCTTTCTTTCTTTCTTTCTTTCACATTACTTTATGGAGACATAGGCTTTGAAAAACTATTGAAGATTGTGAAGTGTGAATACCCCTGTCTCCCCAATCTGAATAGATCAATATAAGGTTTGCTTTGTTTTCCAAGTTCCACATATTCAACAGATACAAAGTATAGATTAATGCCACTTTGAGGATTGTTTGTTTGTCACAACATAAACACATCTTAAAAAGAGGGGGAAAACCCCTTATGTTACATGGTCTATTTTATCCTACAGTAGCATTCCAATTAGCACATGTTAATTACATTTTTGGTTTCCATCAGAAGCCTACAATTGTAGTATAAAAATTATTAAAGAAAGCCAACTTTCAGCTTTTTAGATGAATTCAGAGGTGAAAGAAGCGTTCAAAGATACTCTTAACACATTTCTGCTCTGAATCTCAATGTAACTCACAAAGTACACTTACAAAATAGTAGATTCTACAACTTATTTATTATTTGAGAATGCCTTCATAGCTACATTTTATCATTTAAATTTTTTTTTCTACCCCTAAATCCTCTTAACTCTGCTTATCTACCTCTCCTTCCAAAAGGGCTTATTTTTGACATCCCAGAAAATAAAAAATTTAGAGAACATATTCTGTGTGACAGATTTGATTTGCATCCATTTTATTTTGCTATCGGTTTAAGATTTTGTTCCTTAAACAGTTATTTTTACTTTCTCATTGTAATAGATATATTGAATTATTTATGTTTGAAAAGTACCTCAAGGAATCTTAACTTCAATCATTATTTTTATCTTGTCATAGGAACTTATCGTTTGGCAAGGAAAATGACCTTTCAATATTGAATTATTTTCTAATCAATTTCATATTTTGCTATCTTATTTTTAGCTGGCACATAATACCTGCCTTTACATTTACCTCTGCAGGATATATTTTAAACATTATTATTAGAAAGAAAGAAGTAGGAACTCCAACAGAAATCTCAGTATAATAGGGCAGTGCAGAGGATACAATTGCTTTAACAGCAGCTTGCATTATATTCAAGATCTAACACACAGTTTGATAGAAAGTTCCTGCTGGGGAAGAAAAGTGGGGAAGCTGGCAAGAATTTTACCACATCTGCTACCTGCTGCTAATAAACTGTAACCTATTTCATTTTTATTATGCTTACTCTTTAGGTTATTTGGCTTTCAAAATAATCTCTCTGGCTTTTAGTATGTGTAAAATGTATTACGATATGGTTGTTTAAATATGAAGAACTTTTCAAGTGAGATTGTAGCCCTTAATGGGTAAGATGGCATCTCATGCGTGTTTTCATGCATTAGTGTTACAAAAAGGGTGAAAATAATCAGGGCTGTTTGGGGAAGACAGGATGATGAAAATAAAGATGACAGCTACAGAATCAAATTTCTGTCTCTTTTTACATGTGTTTTGCATGGAACATGAGTAAAAACAACCTGGTTGGGCTTTCATTGTACCACCATGTTGGATTATTCAACTCCCTTCCTACTATAATATTTTATATTATTAAATATTAAATATATTATATTAAACCACAATGCAGTTATTTCTATGATAGAACTTTGGAGACCAAAACGTGCCCTACTTTAATTAGTGACCATTTATTAATTACATGATACCTAGATTCTACCATTTTTTATGAAAATAATCCACAGGAAGAATTAAATCTATATTCTGTTGTAGTTTTGACTGTTAAACCAGATTGTCCAAAGTCACTATGTATTCCTTAAAGTGTCCCTTAAAATATGAAATATCTCTTGAATATAATCTAGCAGGTGACCAAAATAAATTGAGATTAAGTTGCATCTCGATTAACCATGTATGTATGCATGTGTTTTACACATGCATACATACATTGTATTAAGTGTAATTGTATTACATACCATTAAGTGTTTTACCGAGACACCTGGTCTACTCCAACATGTGGGAGAGAGCATTCTGCTCTCTTTTGCCTTTCAGCTCCAACCCAGGAGCCCTCAAGCAGTTGCATCCACAACAAACCATTTTTATACCAAATATATTTTACTGATTTCTTTATCAGTAAAATATATTTGAGATATATATATATATATATCTATATCGTAATCTTTCCCCTGGCTCAAGCTGATGAAGGGAGGAGAACTTGTGGCTCAGAAGGTTAATTCAACTGCCTAACATGCAGGAAGCCCAAGTTCGAATCCGAGTAAGGGTATGGCTAGCTGATGAAAGCTAAAAATCTTGAAATAGATCTATACTATTCTCCTATAGTCGGGCACGGCAGTCAGGATGGGTGGAGACTTGGTTGAGCTTCCATTGGACCGGGTCTGCAGAAAGAAAGGGAAGTCCCTCCTCCTGACTGTGCCTGTCAGTTTTTCGACTCGGTCGAGTCCGGACCAGTCGTATCTAGGATAGCTCCTTAAAAAAAAAAAAAAAAAAAAAAAAAAAAGAATAATTCTGATAAATAAAGGTTTTCATCCTCTTTGGGCTCCCTGCCTGCAATCAGCCCAGCGAGAGGCTTAGCTCCGCTGAGGACTGCATAAAGATTCAATTGCCGGCTGGCAATTGCAGCGGCCATGCGCACGAGTTCGCTCCGTCGCGTTTTGGCCTTAATTGCATCGGAAGGCTGCAGGGACACCAGGAAGAGGACGATCAATCGCCCAGCGGCGTTTTTCTTGGGCGCGACGTGACTCCCGCGCCCTTCAAGTGCTGTAAGCCGGCTGGCTAGCACTTTAAAAAATCGGCCTGCCTCGGAGCGACTAATTGAGGCCCAGGGAAAGCGCGGCCTTACGCATCCATCGGCCGGCGGCTTATTAGCGCGAAGGAGATTCCGCGCTCCTGGGGGGGCTTCGACCGGCTGGCTAGCACCCCCCAAGGCCTTCTCTGCTCGGTCTTCAGCTCCTTACTGTGAGTACGTTCCTGGCAGGTTTTTTTGTGGGCCTGTTTATTGTTGGAGATTGGGCAGCCATTTTACGACCCTATTATAGCCCTTCAAGATGGCGGACGCCAGGGCTCATGTAAAAAAGAGCAAAGGGAAGCGCCCTCAGTCATCAGGGGATCCAGAGGAGGGTACTTCTACTGGTACCCAGGCTAAGAGGCCTAGGATCCAGGCTCCTAAGCAGGCCCCAATGTCCAGGGAGGAGAAGAGGAGACATAATGCAATGGAGAAGGCCTGCAATAAGGCAGCCTCTTCTTTGAGGGCACAGCCTGGGCCTTCTACTTTATCATCCGATGTTAACACTCAAGTAACTGCCTCGGTTACAATGGGAGATCTTCCACAGACTCCTCTGGTACCAGACCTCTCCCCTGATATATCAGTCACAGATGATCCTTTAGCTCCTGTGCCAGAAGCTGTATTTCCTTCAGGGGACACTGGGGAATCTACTCCTCAAACAGTTTCAAATCCAGATCCTAATTTCCAGTCTTCTGGAGACCACAATAACCAGGCCTCGCAGGGCCAGAAACTTGATGTCACTCCTGCCTTAGCCCAGTTGATTGCTAATTCCATCAGACAGGGAATTGCCCAAGGACTTCAAGAGAGAGCTTCCTCTAAAGTCTCAGAGTATTTGAGCCGCCACACCCCTTCGGTCTGCTCGCAACCGTTACAGGCAGCTTCTCAGGCCCCAACGAGAGCAGTTTCCCCTTCCAGGGACAGCCAAGGCTCCCTTTCAGGTGAAGAAGAACAGGCCATTATTGAACAGGATTTATCCGAGGATGAGGGCTTGGAACCGGACCAACCTCCCTTTGTTGGCTTGTTTCGCCCTCAGATGTTCCGCTCTTTGTTATACAAGGCCCAAACCACCACTGGTCTGGGTCTCCCAGAAACTAAAGACCAACCTCAACCAGGTACATCGGCTACTTCCTCTTCCTTATTTGAGGTTCCTGCAATTCAAACCGAAATTGTGCCAGCCCCAAAATTATTTACAGATGTGTTACAGAGACAATGGAAAAATCCCAGTACAGGTCCAATTCCTAACAGCCTTGATAAGCGTTTATATAATTTGGCGTCGGAGTATGCTTCTCTCTTGCAGATACCCTCGGTGGATGCACCAGTAGCAGCTCTTTCATCGCCTTCACCTTCTTCAGGCCCAGCAGAGGAATCCCTACGACCGGAAGAAAGAAAGGCAGAGCGAACACTTATCAAAGGTCACCAAGCAGCGGCCTGGTCTGTCCAAGCGGCTTCGGCGGCATCTTTTTTTAATCGAGCATCAATCCTCTGGCTGAAGCAGCTGCAAGGTCGTATACCCTCTTCTGATGTGAGAACACATCAAGATATTAACAAAATTCTAGCAGCGGTAGAATTTTCAGCGGACGCCACCTTGAACGCGGCTAGATTTTCCGCAAAGGCCATTGGCTCCACAGTGACTTCTCGAAGGCTGTTGTGGTTAAAGTATTGGCAGGCTGACGTGCGTAACAAGTGGCGTCTTGCATCATCACCTTATGCCGGTGACAAGCTTTTTGGTCCTTCACTTGAACCTCTTTTAATTGAGACCAGGGACCACCGAAAGATCTTGCCAGCCATGTCCCGCAGGGCAGAAGGTCGTTCGTCTGGCTCCTTTCGTCGTTTCGAGGTTCCGATTCCGGCTATTTCCAGCAGAGGCCTCAGCGTCCTTTCCAACAGCGGGGGACTTTCCATCAGGACAATCAGGTCAGACAGGGTCCTAGATATCGCCCCAGAAGACCCCAAAGGGGTGGTAGAGGCCGTCCCTTCCGAAGGTCTCGCTAGAGGTCTACTTCCGACCCATCTTGGAGGCCGTCTGGCTCTCTTCTCCCGGGCTTGGGAGAATACCATTACTGATGAGTGGGTTAGGAATACCATCAAATTCGGCCTCTCCCTTGAGTTTTCATCCACCCCTCCTAGTAAATTTATCCGTTGTCCAATCTCCCTTAACAGAGTTAAACGGGCTCAGGTGGAAGCGGCTATCCGTCACTTGTTGACTATAAGGGCCATCCAACCTGTTCCCCCGGCCGAATATGGCCAAGGGTTTTACTCTCGACTTTTTCTAGTACAAAAGCCCTCGGGAGATTGGCGCCCCATCCTTGATTTGAAATCCTTGAACCGACACATAACATATCGTCGGTTCAAGATGCATTCCTTACAGACAATTTTACTTTGTATTCGGGAAGGAGATTTTCTATCTTCCGTGGACTTAACTGAAGCCTACCTTCACGTTCCCATCCTTCCCAATCACCGTAAATTCCTCCGCTTTTGTTATAACAACAAACATTATCAATACCGTGCCCTTCCCTTTGGTTTGTCTTCAGCCCCCAGAGCCTTCACTAAGATAATGGCTTCCCTCATGGGATATGTGGCCACCCTCCCAATTAGAGTGTCCTTTTATTTGGATGATGTTCTAATTTGTCTCGTTCTCGGCACCAGGCCCAGTCAGACCTAGCTACTACCCTCCAGGTCCTCCAGAACCACGGGTTCTCGGTTAACTGGTCTAAGAGCCATTTAACCCCTTCTACTAGGATCTGTCACCTAGGGGCAGTTATTGATACCTTGTCCTCGGAGGTCTTCCTTTCACCAGACCGAGTTGACAGCCTTAGGGGTTTAGCGAGCCGAATTCAGGGTAGGGGGGCCTCTTCCATCCTCTCCCTCTCTCGCCTTCTGGGCAAAATGGTATCCACCTTCGGGATAGTCCCGTGGGCTCGTTTACACTGCCGGGACTTACAATGGCTACTACTGCCCTTTCAACGTTCACATAGGGACAACTCAACCACGAGACTGATTTTACCTCTTCCGGTTCTACGGTCTCTCTCCTGGTGGACGTCGGAGGCTTTGTTAAAAGGGACCAAGTTCCAAGAACCTCAACGGCTACTTATCACGACGGATGCCAGTTTGTCGGGGTGGGGCGCCCACCTGGGTCCCCACCTGGCCCAGGGCCAATGGTCAGAGAACGAGCAGAAGATGAATATCAATGTGCTAGAACTGCGGGCTATCTTCCTCGCCTTAAAAGCCTTCAGGGCACACGTCCTTCACCGGGATGTCCTAATTCGTACCGACAATGTAACAGCCAAAGCGCATGTGAACCGCCTCGGGGGTACGCGCTCCAGGGCTCTGATGCGGGAAGCTCGACGGTTGGGCCTATGGGCGGAAGTCCACCTAACATCGGTGCAGGCAACTCACATCTCCGGAATTCAGAACCAAATGGCCGACTCCCTCAGTCGGGCTCCGATAGACAACGCAGAGTGGTCCATTTCGCCTCAGCTATTTCGGGAGATAGTTCACCGCTTCGGACGACCAACCGTGGATCTGTTCGCCAGCGCATCCAATCACCAGCTTCCTCGCTTCTTTACCAGGTTTCCCAGCCCCAGGGCGGAGGCGGTGGACGCTCTACGGTGCCCGTGGCCAGCCAACCAACTTCTATATGCATTTCCCCCAATCAACCTCTTGCCCAAGGTAATACGGAAATTACTGCAAGAACAGGCAGATCTAATTCTCATCGCTCCCTCCTGGAACCGACGACCTTGGTTCGCAGATCTCGTATCATTGTCAGTTCAACCACCTTGGCGGATACCGGACAATCAGGTGACGCTTATCCAGGGCCAGCTGCAACACCCAGATCCTCTCTGGTTCCAACTCACCGCCTGGCGGTTGAGAGGAATTTGATGGCCAAGCTCCCCTTATCTGAGGGAGCCATCTCGACAATCCAGGCAGCACGCCGGGCATCGACTACTCGCATTTATGAATCCACCTGGCGAGCCTTCTCGTCGTGGTGTAAACGGCACCGTCACTCCCCTACGTCGGCCTCCGTGCTTCTGGTCATTGAGTTCCTTCAGGACGGATTTGTCTCCGGCCTTTCACCAAACACTCTTCGACGCCAGGTGGCGGCCCTTTCCACTGTGTTGTCTGGCTCCTCTACGGATCCGTTATCCAGGGATCCTCTAATTCGACAGTTTTTAAGAGGCGCGACTAACATCCGGCCTCCCGCAGTCCATAGGTACCCCACGTGGGATTTACCTAAAGTCCTACAGGCCCTCACTGGGCCACCCTTTGAGCCTCTATGAGACATTTCCTTGAAGCACCTTTCTTTCAAGGTGGCCTTCCTAGTGGCAGTGACCTCGGCCCGTCGAATTTCAGAGATGGCGGCCCTTTCGATCCGGAAAGAGCTATGCATTTTTCACCAAGACAGGGTAGTCCTCAGACTGGACCCTTCCTTCATCCCGAAGGTTAATTCAATTTTCCACCGGTCCCAAGAAGTGGTCCTTCCGAATTTCTGCCCAAATCCTCGCCATCACCTCGAAAGACGATGGCATACCCTGGACGTTCGCCGAGCGGTCAAGATATATATCGCCCGCACTGCTTCTTTCCGGCGTTCAGATGCGCTCTTCGTATCATTCTTACCTTCTTCCCTGGGATCTAAAATCACCTCTTCCACCTTAGGTCGATGGATCAGGGCGTGTATTTCCTCAGCATATGAGGCTTCTGCCCTTCCGTCTCCACGCAACATAACAGCTCATTCCACACGAAGTGCGGCCACATCAGCGGCATGGTCCACCCGAGCCACCATCGATGAGATTTGTCGGGCAGCCACCTGGGCTTCGCCTTCTCCGTTCGTCCGTCATTATCGCCTGGACAAGTTTGCTTCGGCAGACGCGGCCTTTGGGCGGAGAGTTCTCCAGGGTGTCCATGCATCCTCCTGAGTGCGGTACCGGCCTTCTCCCGCCCGACTGAACACCTCGCTTTGGTATGTCCCATCCTGACTGCCGTGCCCGACTATAGGAGAATGGGCGTTGGTACCTACCTGATACGCCTCTTCTCTGACTGTCGGGCACGGCAGTCAGCCCCTCCCTGTGTGTGGGAAGTCCGGTCCCTGCACGACTTCACTTGGAAGGGGGCGGGGTTGGTATCTAATGTTGTTTGTTTTCAAATCCTAGACACGACTATCTGCACAAGCTCCCTCGTCTCAAAACTGACAGGCACAGTCAGGAGGAGGGACTTCCCTTTCTTTCTGCAGACCCGGTCCAATGGAAGCTCAACCAAGTCTCCACCCATCCTGACTGCCGTGCCCGACAGTCAGAGAAGAGGCGTATCAGGTAGGTACCAACGCCCAGTCTCCCTTTATTTCTTTATCAGCAAAATATAAATTTGGTATACAGTGATTTGTCGTGAATGCGACTACTTGAGGGCTCCTGGATTGGAGTTGAAAGGCGAAAGGGAGCAGAATGGTCCCTCCCACATGTTGGGGTAGACCAGGTCTAAAATGGCAACTAAATTAAAATATAATGCAACTCAAGCAATCCACATCTAAAGTCTCAGAAAAGAGTTTCCTTTGTAAAGGCGTACAGGGTACTGGAGGAGAGATTCCAAAGTCAGGGACCACCACTGGGAAGGGATTCTCAGTTAGGGACCCTTCAGTAAGCCCTCCCTGTTAGAGCATATGGGATGGCCAAATGCCCTAGATAACAAGCAGTCTCACAATAACCCAATCTTATGCCTTATAGGGCTTTATAAGTGATAATCAGTATCTTGCATTGTACCCAGAAGATTATTTTTGTTTGTTTGTTTGTTTGTTTGTTTGTTTGTTTGTTTGTTTGTTTGTTTGTTTGTTAAATTTGTATACCGCCCTTCTCCCGAAGGACTCAGGGCGGTGAACAGCCAAAATTAAAATACATACAAATATAAAAATTAAAATAAGTTAAAACAGAATTAAATCAAATAGGCTTCCCAATTTAAAAACCTTTTACCCATAAAATAACCCATTAAAATTTTAAGCCAGCCGGCTTGCTCAAATAAGTAAGTCTTCAAAGCTCAGCGGAAAGTACGGAGGTCCAGGATCAGTCGTTCCAGAGGGCGGGTGCCCCCACAGAGAAAGCTCTACCCCTGGGGGTCATCAGTTGACATTGCTTGACCGACATTGCGGCATCCTGAGGAGACCCTCTCTGTGGGAGTGCATTTTAAACCAACGTAGCTCACAGAATAGTGTTGTCACATTGGCATAGCAAGGAATGCCCATAACTACTCAAAGTACTACATTCTGGATCATTTGAAGTTTCTGGATAGTCTTCAAGAGTCTCCCAAGTGCAGCACATTGCAATAATTCAGTTGGGTTGAGTAAGGTGTGACCATGAGCAGGAACAGTAACAGTAACAGATGCAATTAGCAAAGAAAACAAAGTTGTCCTGTAGGAACTGTAAGTCCAGTAAGATTTCTAAATTGTGCACTGAATTCAAATGGGGCAGTGAACTCTGCTCAGAGTCAAGGATGAAAGTGTCTGGTTCCTGGATCCATGGAGGCAAAAACCTACAAGTACTCGATTCTGGAAGGGTTGAGTCAAAGTCTATTCTTTCACATCCAGACCCCCCACAGGTCCCAAACACTGGAACAAAACTTCATGAATATTTTTAAAGCGGTAATAATAGAACCTTATGGTACTATGCAAAGCAAAGATAT
This sequence comes from Pituophis catenifer annectens, assembly GCF_029215685.1. Lineage (NCBI taxonomy): Eukaryota > Metazoa > Chordata > Lepidosauria > Squamata > Colubridae > Pituophis > Pituophis catenifer. The sequence continues at coordinate 288,985,391 of NW_027256881.1, forward strand.
AGGGGTTGACTGCTCTTGTCCTCAACCAATATCAATTGACCCCAAAGGATGGAGAAGGACAATTGTAAAACAATGGCCCCCAGTCTCAAATCCAAAAGCTGGTCCATAGAAGGTCAAGAATGTCCCACCTCAGGTTATCCACAACTTGAATCAAAATTCTCTCACTACAGTATCCTAACCTAAAACCTGACTTAAAGGAGTACAGATACTCTGCTTTTTCCAGGACCCCTAAGAACTATAGGCCAACAGCCTTTTCAACAACCTTTCCCAGAAGGTGGGATACTGGATGAAAATGATTCATATCTATAGGATCTAGTAATAGTTTATTAAAGAAGGAATAGACTACTGCTGCTTTTAAACTCAGCAGAACCATTCCATTTCTCAAGGAGAATTTACTATCTCATGGATGCCCCCCCCAACACACACACACACACACACACACACACACACACACACACAATGATCTCTGGAGGCTTTAACCAACTAAGAGAGGCCTGGCTCTAAAACACATGGATTATTCATTTCTTCAGAATTAATGGGATTAAACTCATCTAGGTAACATAGGACCAAATCCCAGTCAGGATGAAATCATCCAGCCCCTAGGGAATGGGTTGTACTAAACAGGGCCACCAGATGACATTTGGATTGAATAAGTTTGGAGAAATAAGTTCCTATTGCCACAAGGCAGGCTTTAATAAAGGTTCTAACCTGTGTCTGATCTGTTTTGACAGAGACAATATGTCAAAAACATCAGTTTTGAAAGGTATTTAGATTTTCTTGGACACATATTCCTATGTTTCCTAAGATCTCCATTATTGTGCAATCCTTGCAAGGCAGTTTTAGCAACATATTAAAGCTCCAAGCCTGATTGTCCTGTCTGTGTTATCACACCAAATTTTAGTATATAATAATTACCCCATATTAATGGTGGGGAGACGTCTGTAGTGTAATATACTGCTTCTAATGACAATATTTAAAGGGAATATTTAAGGTTTCCCATTTTTGTAAAAAAAAAAAAAAAACGATCCTGAAATTTTTCTGGCAGCCATAAAGGCATAATTACATTTCACTAAGAGCTATTTAATTTTGAAATTATTATTCCTTTCACCACAGGATTTTTCTATAGTCATCCTGTCTCTTTTGCAATCCAGAAAAATGGAGATTCCTAATCCTTCCATTTCTTCCAAATTAAAGAAAATGATTGCTGAATTGCTGTATTTATATGGGTTCATGAAAGAAGAAGAACATTCCCAAAGGAGTTGTAGTTTTGAGCATCTTCAGTGGCCGGTTTGATTATGAAAGTGTCAGGATTAATGATCCTATAAATTATACATTTGAAGGCTTCCTTCCTCATGCTGTCTGCATAAACGAGTGCATCAGTTTAAGCTTCAGAACAAAATAGCCTACCAACAAAAATGTTGTTATTATTATGTGGAAATTCCATTAGGAAAACTGTGGAGAAAAAGTCAGTCTTTCACAAAAGAGAACTGACCATCTTCAGTTATATAGGTGGGTAATTTAAATTGCTTAAGTATCTCCACTGGATGAATCCAGGGGTGATATCTAAAATTTATTACTACCGGTTCTGTGGGTATGGCTTGGTGGGGGCTATAATGTGACTGGATGGGCGTGGCCAACTTTTTTTTTTTTTACTTTTAAAAGCATTTTTTCTATAACCTTAAGAGGTTGCAGAAAAAAATGCTTTTAGAAGCTTCTGACGATTAGGCAACTCAGCTGGGATCGCCAGAGGCTTTTAAAGGCTTTTTTTTTTCCTACAACCTCTTCGCCTGAAGAGGTTGTAGAAAAGATGCTTTTTTAAAAAACACTTTATTAAACTTTTATTACATTAAAAACATAAAAAATTATATCACTCAATAACAGCTATTTGTGGTGTTTTTCTTATGACAGTAATTCGTGTGTTATTTACAAAAATTAAATTGTGCGTGTTTACATTCTTTTTTTTTCTATTACTTATCTATATAAATAAAAATGTAAATGTCCATTTGTACATAACCGTACATCTCTGAAAATCCTTTACCGATTGCTTTTAAATTTTGACACAACGTTGCATTTGACTATGGGCGTGTTTTTGTATACCTATATTATATACATGTCACACCTGTGACAGGTAAAAACATGGAAAACATTGAAAAACAGTACCATCTGCTGGACGTAAAACCAACATGGCAGCCTCCCAGCCCTGATTACGCTCAACAGATTTCTGTTTATATTTAGACTCTCCATATTGCTTCCAAGAAACTGCGCATTTGGAAGGCAGAGACGCCCGAGGGCCATATCCTGCCACCAGGCTCGGCAGGTAGGCAGCCAGCTTCCCACCGGGAAGCCCTCGCAGCCAGCGCTTCTAGGGCTGGGCGGGGGCCACCCAAGCCTGGCTCTGACCTCCCCCTCCCCCAGCCACCCCACAAACTAGCCTCACCTGCTGCTGCTGCCCATCCCCCTCGCCAGCCGCTCTCGGGGCTCCCTCCAAAGCACACCTGGCAACGAGGCTGCCTGGGTCCGCCGAGTGGAAACCCTCCATCCCTCACCTGGCCCGAATCGCGCCTGGCCCAGCGCTACCACGGGCCCCAAGGTCAGAAAGACCAGCCGCTAACCGGCGCTATGTGAATCCGGTCGGTGAGCGGGAGATGGAGGCAACTGGAATCTCTGGGTTGCCTTTGACCAGCGCCGCCTTTGATTCCCAGGTGGGCGCTCTGGCAGTTCACAGAGCCTACATGAAAATTTCGGCCTCTGGCAGAAAAGGGGCTCCGGAGAGACTTCGGGGGACGGAAACGGCCAGGAGGGAGGATGGCCGGCCCTCCTTCGTTTTGCCTGGAAGAGTGGGGGATTTAATCATTCCCCTGCCCTTGGCAGGCGGGGGAGGAGAACTGCTCAGCAGGGGTCCAGTGGGGTGTGCATGGCTCCTGGTTTTGCCGCTTTCTTCCTTCGGGTGGGAAGCCCCAAACCAGCCTCGAACCTCCGCCGCACCCCCTCCCTCCCTCCCTTCCCTGCTATGCGTCTCCCCCAGCCCCCAGAGAACATCTATGTAGGGAGGACGGAGGGGTCCCCTAAGTTTCTGCTGTGATGCAGAAGGCGAAGGCCTGGCCTGAAAAGGTAAGGGCAATGGCATGGGATGCAGAAGAGGCCGGGCCAGAGACAGAGATAAACAGAGAGAGAGGGAGAGAGAGACATAGAGAAATACAGGAGACGGGGGGAGAGAGAGACACATACAGAGATACAGAGAGAAAGGGTGGGAGAGAGAGAGAGAGACAGAGATACAGAGAGATTGGGGAGAGAGACAGACAGAGATACAGAGAGAGGGGGAAGAGAGACACATAGAGACGGGGGGAAGAGAGACAGAGATACGGGGGAAGAGAGAGAGACATAGAAAGATACAGAGAGAAGGGGAGAGAGAGAGACATAGAGAGATACAAAGAGAGAGGGGGAGACAGAGACGGAGGATTTTGTGGTTCCCATTGTTTTTTAGCAACCGGTTCTCTGCCCTAATCACCAGCTGGGTAGGCGTGGCTTGGGGGCTGTCATGTGACTGATGAAAGTGAATGACGTCGAGTTCACCATGCCCACCAAATGTTCGTGGAGAGTTTGGAACTTCAGCCTCGCTCTTTTAGCCCAGCGGAAGCACCAGACTGGGCCACAGCAATGCATGGCCGGGTACAGCTAGTACTTAATAACTATATATCTTTAATCTATCTCCGTTCTATCCAGTTATACCACTGTTCCCACACATTGTAAAATATCGATGCCTCTTTATCTTTTAAACTCAGCGTTCGGCCAAAGAGTTTGTAGGGAAAAAAATGCTTTTAAAGCCTCTGACGATCCCAGCTGAGTTGCTTGATCGTCAGAGGCTTCTAAAAGCATTTTTTTCTGCAACCTCTTAAGGTTGTAGAAAAAATGCTTTTAAAAGCCTCTGACAATCCCAGCTGAGCCGCGCAATCATCAGAGGCTTTTTTTTTTACTTTTAAAAGCATTTTTTGGCCGAAGAGGTTGTAGAAAAAATGCTTTTAAAAGTAAAAAAAAAAAAAAGCCTCTGATGATCGCGTGGCTCAGCTGGGCATGGTGGGACAGGGATTTTTGCTACCAGTTCTCCAAACCACCCACCACCATCACTACCAGATCGGGCGATCTGGTCCGAACCGGGAGCATTTCACCCCTGGATGAATCTGTCTGATAGTAGCATCTACCAAACTTGTATTGTGAATGCCATAAAATATTATCCTGTGATTATTACATACTGTCTGCAATACATATTGCATTTAAAAGAATTCTGAACGTTTGTAGCTTTGAAAATCAGATGTCATGTTATCGACATGAACAACACAAATCAGAAGTTCTATTTTTCTATCAAATTCCAACTGCAAATTTAAGCAGCTGGTCAGAATATTGTAAGACAAATAAAACAGAAAAGATGACTCTTTTATGCCATCTTTATGCTGATCTTTTCGGTTAAAAAAGACACCAGTGACTGTACATATTGCAACGGATCTCCCAAAGTGCTTTTCAAAAGGCAAACTGAAGAAATTTCTTGGATGAGAAGCGAAATGTTTTCAAGGAAAAAACGAAGTCCAGTTGCCTTTTGAAAAGCACCTTTGGGACGACCATGATCTGGATGATTGTTGTGGCCCGCCAGCGGCCTGCGCAGATCGTGGCTGATCCCGATGACGAGGAGGCTGGTGTGTCGCGCCAGCAGTCTGCGCAGCCGGCGCTCGCGTCGGACAGTGAGGAGGCTGAAGAGGATGTGGTGCCAGAGGCAGAGACTCAGCCAGGGCCTTCAGAACCTCCATAGGCTCCTTCAAGTGGAGAGAGTGAAGGAGCCTCTCCTCAATGCTCGAGCATGCAGGGCTTCCAAAAGGCAGGAGTGGCTACTCAGGAGGAGGAAGTCTCTTGGAGAGTAAGACTTGAGAATAATTGGCCACTCCCTTAGTTAGTAATTTCTTGCTGGAAACAACTTGTAATTGTTGAAGAGTGAGTGTCTTATCGTATCTTGTTTTCTGGGCTGGTTGCCAATCTTTGCTGGACTTTGTTTATTCTTGCTACTTTATAAATTTGATAAGGACCGTTGGTGTGTGTCAATATCCTCAGGAATCCGGAGCTGGGGCAGAACAATGATTGAGAATCTCCATAGATATTGGAATGGATCCTAAAGAGCAGTTATTGCAGTTATTGAAACATCCTTTAATTCAACTTGTTGTTTCCTTTTTTAATCAGTTCCATGTCTAATTATTATATTCTGAATTTTTTCTTGAAGTAATAGTTTTAGCTGGGGATGCAATTTCAGCTTTTTTTGTTAAATAATTCAACATTTTCGTCTAAACTTTTGTTATGGAACTTCAAAGGACAGATGAGATTGCCATTATGTACAGAAGAAAAAAACCAATTGATGGAAAAGAAGAGGGAGGAGGCAGGAGATAATGGTTGGCTAAAAGTAGGGTTTGTCATGAGAACAGCTTTCCTGCACCAACTGAGTAATTGAAGCAAAGAAACGATTTTTTAAAAAAAGAAATAATGCTAGCATTTCTTGGCACTTCAGACCACTCTAACTTAGATTCATGTCTGTAGAAAGGCTAAGTAATTGAAAAAAAAATATCAGACTAGAAAATCAGGGGAACATATAAAAATGAGATTTCAATTTAGGTTCAAAAGAATCAGTTGATAATGGAATTCAGAGTGATTTGAGAAATTTGTAATGGGAGACACACATTCAAATTAAATACCGTAACTCTAATACTTTCCTGCCTTTAAAGTATTCTCTATTAAAACCGTGGCTGCATTCATGGAGCTTGTAGTTCGATACATCTAAAGGATACCAGCCCAAGGAAACCAACTCATAAGCAGTAGCATCATGTATGCTTTGAACAGGAATAAAAGGAGAAGATTCTCATTTGAAGATACTCACCAGGAACATCTTAGATCTCCTGATAGGGTCCCTAGTCTTTTAATAGTATCCTCAGATGTAACAAGTAGAACTAGTACTCATAATTGTAACATTAGTAACATTAACTCAATATTTTCTATTGAAAATAGAAAATCCTTGTAGGGAATGGCTTGAATCCTTGATATGTTGAAGAAAAAGTATTCCACTTTAAAGAAAAAATAAATAATCATAAATGATTTTCAAAATTGTCAAGAATTTCTGTTTCCTATAAAGTAGGCTCTTTGGTCTCTATTTTTTTTTTTAAATATTTTGACTAAGTTTCAAAAGATTGGGGAGGGGGAGGAGGAAGGGGAATCTTGGAAACTCCGTCATAAAAACACAATCTTTTTAAAGGTTGAAGCCTCTAAAATGTGAGGTTATGTGAATATGTGGCTACATGGTACATAGTCTTTCACTTGGAATGATGATCATTTGTTATCTTTGAAATTGTAATTTTGTCTTGGCCTTTTATTCTTCCCCTTATTCTAAATGGGAGCTGAAGGCAGGCAGAAATACAGAGTAATTGATTTAACAGCCTAAGACAAGTACAAGAAAATAGGAAGTTTGGTCTCAATGCTTGACTTGATCTGAGGCAGCTTTTTTCCAACCTTACCTCAGCACCTTGGGCCAACCAAGTGGCCTTTAAGCCTGAACGAGCATGATTTTTTTTTCTAACGTAAAGCTTCAGTATTCAGTTTTTCAAACTGTTCTGCAGCATTGGAAGTAGAATTATATTGACAAGGTTAGAATTCATCTCCTGGAGGGGGCTACTATGCTATACTTTAAGTGCTAATATAACAGTTATGTGCTTGTACCTTAATAATAGCCCCAGCTTGCCTAATGAGAATGCTGAAAGCAAACAGTACTCAGTGAGATTTTATTATGACTGAAGTGACTGCAATTTGAAGCAAATTATCCCTATTTTTGTTCTGATATCAAGCACAAGCATGCTGTAAAGAAATTGCTGTAAGTTTTGATGGGGAATTAGACTTAACTATTGTTAATATAGATGTAAGTGCATTTTTTCATGTAAACAGCTCACAAGGGTCAAGCAGCAGAGACTTTTTTTGTGTGAGGCTGAAAATGATTGTCAATAATTTTGTGAGCGAATTTTGAAATAAAGTGCCTGTAACCTGTCATTATTCCTTCCTCTTGAAGTCACGACAGAGTGGCTGAAAATTTAGCCTGTGAATTGAAGGCAAAGAGAATGTTATGGCCTTATCGACTTCAGATAAAATTACTATTTTAACTTGTAATTATTTTTCCATTCAAAGGTCAGCCAGCATATAGTATTTACTATTTCAAACTGCAGTGTAAGCAAATTGCTTAGGAAAAAAGTTGTTACTAATAGAGAACCAGGCAAAGAAAGCTTCAGTCACTAATTCTAGCATGGCTTATTATGTGGTTTATTAAGAAATAGGAGGAGAGACTATTTTGAAACAAAATACTTAGGAAATATACAGAATGTATATTTAAGTGAAGGTCCATTGTTAGTAGAGTTGTTAAAAAAACTATTTGCTTAAATCCTGAAGTTGTTTATTAAAGGTTGTAATTAAAAAGACAAAAAGTAATACAAACTTTAAAAAAAGAAAGATTAGAAAGTGCTGATAAGAAAACAAAAAAAGAAAAAAGAATGGTAAAGAAAAAAAAAGAAATATAGAAAGAAATAACTTCTCCCTTCATCATAACAAGAATAAACAATGTTCGTGACTCATCACCGCCTCTTAAAATTTTCTCTTATGCCCGTTTGTCATCTTTATCTGTAAACAAATCATTAAAGCCTGTTCAGTCTGATCAACAAAAGGTCATTTAGGGTGACCAGAAATAGCATATCTATTTTAAACTTGATCAAATAAGCCTGTTTTATATCAGCAATAACAATAGCTATTGTAATTGTAAACAGTTTACAGAGGTAGCATATTGCCCCCAACAGTCTACGTCCCCATTTTTCCAACCTTGGAAGGATGGAAGGCTGAATCAACCTTGAGCCAGTCAAGATTGAACTCCTGGCAGTGGGCAGAGTTAGCCTGCAATACTGCATTCTAACTAATGGTTCTCTATATTCCCATTTTAACAATCTGTATCTTTAATTCCTTAAATTAAAGATCATTGTACAAATTAGCAGGTTGGGGGGGGGATTCCAGAATTGCCAGCCATCTATTCAACCAATCCACTGATGGCTGATGCTTGGTTGGCTGATCCTTGGTTGTAAATATGTATATTTAAAAATGTACATATTTACAAATGAACTCTTTATAAAAAAAGAGAACTGAAGATCTGGGTTCCAGTCGGGTGCTATACATTAAAATGTCTATTAGATGTGGAACACAATCAGAGCGTAGGAAGGTAAGAATCCTAGTTAGGGGAGGAAACAATCAAGTGGAAGGCACTCAGTGACATTCACAAGAGGTGGGTGTTGGTGGGGGCTGTTCCACCTCCTCTGCTATAGATATGCAGAGCACCAGGTTATGTGTGTAGTGTATGGGAGTGGGAGCAACTCTCAAATAATGTCCTAGAACCATGATGGCGAACCTATGGCACGCGTGCCACAGGTGGCACACGTAGCCATATCAGTGGGCACGCCAGCTCAGCTCTGATGCGCGTGCCGGCCAGCTGATTTTCAGGCCTTCTGGGCCCTGCCTCTGGAGGGCCTGGGTGGGTGGGGAAGGCCCGTTTTTCTTTCTTACCTGGCTCCAGATCCTCTCTATGCATCTGCAGAGGGCGAAAACAGCCTTTCCCACTCCCTCGGAGGCCCTCCGGAGGCCTGAAAGGGCCCATTTCCCAACTCACCGTAGGACAGGAAGTGACATTTTTTGCTGTCCCCAGCCTCCAGAGCCTCTCTAGGAATCTCTAGGAGCCTCTCTAGGAGTCTCTGGAGGCTGGGGACAGCAAAAAAGTCACTTCCTGTCCCACTAGGAGTGGGAAATGGGCCCTTTCAGGCCTCCGGAAGACCTCCGTGGGAGTGGGAAAGGCTGTTTTCGCCCTTCCCAGATGCATAGAGAGAATCTGGAGCCAGGTAAGAAAGAAAAATGGACCTACCAGGCCATCATGTGCTAGAAGCAGGGGTGGAGAGGGGTTGCACATGCATGCGCAGGGGGGCCACATAGAATTATGGGTGTGGGCACGTGCACGCGCGAACCTGCCCCACCACCTCCTCTCCTGGCACGCTATGGCAAAAACGTTAGCCATCACTGTCCTAGAACTTTTGTCTTTCTCCCTTCTCACAAAATTCTTTAGAACATTAACAAGCCTCTTTTCAGATCTAATATAGGAAAGTTTTCTAGATCAGTTTTTTGGTTTGTTATTTGTATATCTGTTTTAATGATTAAGATATCAGCTGATTTATTATCCAATGTAGCATCTTTTTCCATATAATTCTTATAGCCTATCATTTTTAAATTCACTTTTAGTCCTGGTCTTATCAAGTAAAACATGTTCCTCTTCAATAACATCTTTTAAATACATTCTACAGGGAGTTCTCGACTTACAACAATTTATTTAGTGGCCGTTTAAAGTTACAATGGCACTGAAAAAAGTGACAGCCATTTTCCACACTCACAACCATTATAGCATCCCCATAGACACATGATCAAAATTCAGATGCTTGGCAACTGACTCATATTTATGACATTTGCAGTGTCCCGGGATCATGTGATCACCTTTTCTGATTTTTTGGCAAGTATTTACTGTATATCTATGTTAAAAAAATTAACGGCTGCAATGATTCACTTAACAACTGTGGCAAGAAAGGTTGCAAAATTCACTTAGCAACTGTCTTGCTTAACCAAAATTTTGGGCTTCATTGTGGTCATAAGTCAAGGACTACATGTATCTAATGGCAGACATTCTTAAAATTAGTTTGCAGATCCATTGTTTGAAAAATATCATCCAATGTTAAAATATTTTGCTCCATTCTGTATTAGTAAATCAAATTAAATGTTCTTTTTTAATTCTAATCTTTATAGTTCGTTCTGGTTCCCTCTAGTGTCCAACCCTCAAAGTTCCATCCTATCATGTATTTTTAAGAGAATTCAAAACAAAACCAATTGCCCATAGTAAGGGTTCCTATAATTAATTCCCATACCTTGTTTCAAATCCATCTGGACCCATAGTCCATTTGTAATTTTCAAAATTAAAGTTCTAATCACTATTTTGCTGTTTATCGAAGGGGGAAGATGAACTCCTTAAAATATTTAAAACGTATTTCACTAAGGATTAAAAGAAACTCACCTGGTGCTGTAAACCATGTCTATTCAAAATTTTCTAATAGATGAAAAGCAGTTAACAAACAATTTTTGAAAGCTATTAGAAAAGAAAGTATGTGAACCCAGTATCCATAAAGGTGCTGTTGACCAAAAAGGGCTTTGAAACTGAGGGCCATTCAGGAAGGAGATTATCTATTAGCAGGTATACTGATCATCATCAGTGATGGCTAACCTTTTCCAGACCGTGTGCTCAAAGCCTGAACCCCCAAAATGCAATGCTCGTGTGGCTCACACGCATGCGACCTGTACTTGTGAACACACACCCTGCACGGGCCCCATCCCATGCGCATTTGCGCAGGGGGGGCCTGTATGCACCCCATCCCCCACATATGCACGCACCCCCCACATGCGCCTCTACGTGCGTGGCAGAGGCCCGAAGACCAGCTGGCCAGTGGGAGGTACACGTGCATGCACAACAGAGCTGAACTGGGATGACGGTTCACGTGCCCACAGAGAGGGCGCTGCATGCCACCTCTAGCACGCGTGCCATAGGTTCGCCATCAGGGACCTAGATGTATCTTGTGTATGTCATGGAATGTGTCCCAATAATTGGTAATTAGCATGTTAATATTAGTAGAATTAAATCTAGCTGGGAACTGAGTGACTGGATATCAAAACATGCAACCATCTTTACAAACAAAGTTTGTTGGAACATGGCCCAATTCTGTAATGTATAACTTTTTAATGAAGGGAAGGTTTCACATGAAGAATTATTGTTTTGTTTTGTTTTTTAATTTGATTTATATGCCGCCCTTCTCCAGAGACTCAGGGCGGCTTACAATGCGTTAAGCAATAGCCTTCATACTTTTGTATATATTTATACAAAGTCAGCTTATTGCCCCCACAAACTGGATCCTCATTTAACCTACCTTAGAAAGGATGGAAGGCTGAGTCAACCTTGAGCCTGGTGAGATTCGAACTTACAGTAATTGCAGACAGCTGGTGTTAATCACAATGCTATTAGTCTGTTGAGCCACCAGGCCCTTAAAATTGTTGTAGCTATGGGCATTTTTATAAGCTAGGCATACCTTTAAAAACTTTTGTGAGACATACTTTGTATCAAACCAAGATTTAGTTCACTTATTGGGATTTTTTAAAAAAAGGAGTGTGATCAGGATGTATGTACTCAAGCAAAGCTGGTGAATTACTGAAATATAGAGAATGTTTCACTGGTGTCACTGGCTGCGTTTAAAGACAGTTTTCGTAAATAGCCATCAGACATTAAAAAAATGATTTGAAATCATGGATATCTTATTAGATCATACAGGTCTGAGTTGCGTATCAGTAGAAGACGGACTCTTGTGAAAGCAAAGAACCTCATTAATGGCAGGTGTCTTCTAAAAATGAAATCATAAAGTGGCCAAAGTAGTCTACAAGTATTGGGTTGGATAGTTTAAAGCAGAATTCTAAAATGTTTCAAGACAAAGGATGCATTGTAGGGGTAGAGAATAATGGTCATTTGGAAAAGAGAGCACATATGACAGGAGTTGAGACATCTGTATATACTGAAACCAGGAAATCAGGTTATAGAGAACTGGCAGGGAATAAGGGACACATGTGATAATTTTTGTCCATAGGCTTATCTGTTGTTTTAGGGTGGGTCTCTGAGATGAGAAGTTAAGATAGAGAAATAGAAGTCTGCACAGAGATGGCCACCATAACAAAATCTCAGCTATTTAGTGATAGCTGCTGGAAAGCAAGTGATAGACTAAAGAGGTATTCTATCTGGCATTGACAGGATAAAGGAGATGCATGCCACTGGGGAGGAAGATGTGGTGCTCTTGATAAATCATAGTTAGGAAAAGTTAGATTGTCTTCTTGATTGCTGTTTAAAACAAGTCCACCTTCGAATTTATCGGAAGACAGATTTGGGTCTTCTGGACAGTAACTGTAAAGCCATTAGGAAGCAAGTTAGCTAAATCCTGCCTTAACTCTATAACCTCTGAAGAACAAAAATTTGGCCATTCCTGGGTAGCAAGACAAAAGAGTTCTGTATTTAAAAGTAGGACAACAGAAGGGAATTAATTCATCTTGGCAGGGATTCTGTTTTTGCCTTCCTAGATCAGCCTCTCTGGGATAGGAGCCAAGCTCTTATCTGTATCTTTTCCTCCAGTTCTTCTCTTAGCAGTGAGCCCAACATAAGTAGACGCTAATAAAGGCTTATTGGTCAGGTCTTTGGAAACTTAGCTAGGAGAAATTTGAAGAGAAGCCATGTAGTTTCCCATTTTCGTGAGCATAGATGGAACTATTAAAGGTAATGTAATATTAAATATTAAATGTAATATTAAATGCAGGTATTAAATGTAAGTATAATGTCTCTGGAGTTTGGAAGACATAAACCCACTGGACAAATTGGGATACACAGCAGCTAGTGCAAATAAATTTCTGGTGTTTTGTTTTGGTTTTGTTTTTTTTAAGAAAAGCCACATTTGAAGATAGTATTGCATTATATTGGATAATGAGAATAATTTGAATTGTAAAATCTATCATGACACAACTTAAATCATCAGTGGGGTGAATTCAACTAATTTTCTTATCTACTGGAATGCCTCTTGGGGAATATTCTAAAAGACATAGAAAAGAGTTCAATTTTGCTAGAGAAACTATGCTGAAGAAACTATGTCATCAATAAAATGCTGATATGCTATGAATTCAGCTCTGAAATGCAGAGTATTACATGCACTGTATTTTTTTTAGCTACTTTGTTGATTCAGCAAAAACATTTCTTGCAGACAGAGAGAGGCAGGCATATCCCATCCATTTTTATTTTCTGCTTTTACCTTTACCTCATAAACTGTAACCTGTTATAAATAACCAGAAGTTCAAGGTGGTTGTGTAAGAAAAGTAAATCTTTTACACTTACTAACATGCAGACTGAGTCTGGAACCAATCATGAATTCTTAATTGTGTCTAGGCTACTTCTTCCCCTTCTCCCCTTCTTTTCTCTTTGGATTTAGAAAGGTATTCAAGGTAAAACAAAACCAGTCACAAATTATAAGAAATGAGTCAACAAATTAAAAGCTTAACTAAACAAAAATAGCATTATTTTTAAAAAGAAACAAGTGCTGGAGATAAGAAGGTTCATCAGCTACGACCCCCCCAAAAAAAAATCAACCTGAGAGCTGCTTTGGTAATACTACTCTGGGAGCAGTTGAAGGGAATTCTAGACCAGTTCTAGTAATCAGCACTCAGATCAGCATAGATTAATTCCAAGGTCAACTTCAGACCAACAATCAAGTAAGCAATACCCCAATCAAGAAACTGCCAAAGAGCCATCAGTAAACAGCCCAACCAAAGAATCCCTAAGACTGTCCCCATCCATACAGACAGGCAAGATACCAGAATATCAACTGACAGCAAGTAGCACTCCTTACTAGCATTGATGATGTTACCTAGTTAGGGTAATGAAACATCTGCAAGAAAATAAACAAGCTCAGAGACCACCAAGGACCCCTCATTTTAACCCTAAGCTACAAATATTGTCCTTTATTAGTTCTAGACCAGTTAGGAAATGAAAAAGAAGCATACTATATGAACAGCAAACCACTCTGGGAGGAGAAGAACTGAAATAAGCATCAGTTATCAAGAGCCAGTGAAAGCAAAGTGATTTTGGAACAAGAAAAGTCCCCACCACAACTGGCTGAATCAACACCCTGGGAAGATAAACACAAAGGAATTTCTGCTGTGGTGATTTAGGAAATAGGAAATAGTTTTTATGTCCCTGTGCTACTATTCTGTGAAGAGGCTAAGTTACACCACCAGCATGTTGCATAAATTCTATTCTGCAACCCCAGATTTACAACCTTGGATCAATAATAAGCGTCCCCAGATGACTGCAATCACTTTTTTCTAGAAACTCTGTATTTTCAAGGAAAGTCATGGGCTCAGAAACAAGCAGCCTTAGTTAGGATGAAGATTGGCTTCTTACAAAGGATAATAATATAGTTCTGTATGTATGTCTGCTGCAGGAATAAAGTTTTTTAAGTTTCTCAACTTTTTTATTTGCTCTTTTGTTGTAATGAATAACATGAGGCCATTTCTCATATTGGCCAGGTGGTTGTATCCAATCTGGGTTTACAAAATGGTCCTCTCTGATTTGTGGTTCATTTGCTTTTCTAGCCATCATAAGCTTTCTGTTTGTGAACTCTCTATCAATGTAACAAAGTTATATCATTATTTAATATAGTCCACATTAAATTAGTATAATAAAAATAATGCTGAATTATTTTCTTCTTATGAAATACATTTTTGTTGCTTCCTCTTTTTTGATCTTATTTTGTTCACACAAAATAAAATGTTATGTGACGTGTGTTTGTTTGATCTATACTATGAAATGCATAGCTTGCCAGTCCTTGTGAGTTAAATCTTTATAATTTTCCCTCTATGTATGTGTAAATATGTGCATATACATATACTGTGTATACACCTTTAAACAATGATATTTTCTAATGTTTGATATGGTCTGCTTTATTTCCAGACAAAAGAGGAAGATATAAATAATGACATGCCTGCAATACATGGAGAACTAGTTGTGGTTGTGGTACCTTTTCTTCCAAGAGCTGCTTCTATTGAGTGGCATGTTATTGCAGTAGTAGACCAACAACAACAGAGGCAAAAACTTACACAGATGAGGTCATTGGAAAACTGCCAAATTAGATGTGAAGCTATGCAGTCCTATCCAACATGTGCTACTGCTGTTACCATATCTTTAACTCTGACTTCATCATCAGTTTCTACAATCAATTTAGATGTAATCCTGCATGGTATGGTGGAAATGTTTAAACAAGTTGTAGAGAAGATGTCAAAATATGGTGACATAACTCCGTTAAGTTTTAGAACATTCTTCCAAACAAATATTGTCAAAAGGGAAGCACTGAAAACAGGTAAGTCTGTCACACGTATTTTTAAGTACCCTGGGAAAATGTCAAATAATGAAGTGGTTTTGTCTTTGTTTTGTGTTGTGTGGCTACTTAGGAATTTCCGAATAATCCCAGTTGTTTCTCAAAGAACATTAAACAATAAAGAATTTAAACCCAAATGTTGAACTTGGTTTTCTTAGTTCCAGAAATGTATTCAGTGCCAGGGTCAAAACATCCCATTTAAATTGAACTTTTAAAGCCATCAGTTTTTTTTTTTTTTCAAATTCTTCAAATAGCATATTTAACAACAGTTTTTTTTAGATGTTGCTAAAATATAGTGTTTCAACGATTAAGACTGCAGCCCTGTCCAGATTATCATATGAGTTCTCTCAACATCTGCTTTCCTATCAGTGTTACTGAAAAAAATGTTAGCATCCTGATATTTTCTGCATATTCTGGACAGGTATGTCTTGGAGGAAAGACTTTTCATGTACAATAATATTGTATTATCTTCCATGAGCAAGTATCCTTCTGCTACAAGATTCTTATTCAGTGGAATCCATGTATATATCATAATTTGCATTGAATATGGTTCAAATGATTTGCTGGGACAGAGCTTAATGGGAGTAATATGTTACCACCATTGGTTTTATAGTATTTAAACAGGGTTTGTGTAACTTTAAATTGTGGTTAATAATAGAGATACTTTTGTAATATCTTTAGGTGTTATAATTCATTTTACCTATGCGATAATTAGACATCATTCAAAAAAGTGTAGTTTCCAGAAAACTGCACTCACTCCATGCATTTGTCTTCAACAAAAGAGAAGACAGCACAAGTGAATAATGTTAATGTATTGTTTCATGTGCGCACATGCAACATCTTATTGAACCATAACTGATTTTCATGGATTTGTGTGGAAAATAAAAAAGATAAAAATAATAGCATTATGATACACATATTAATTTCTAAGTAATTATAACTTCTGGTGGACCAAGCAGTCTACTATATGAGTGGAATTTGTGTAAGTTAAGCAAGAAGTCTTAAGTAAGACTTCTTCCAAATGTGGGTACTTAAATTCTTAGTTTTCCCAGCCAGTCTGGCCATTGCTGATCATTTTGGAAGTTGAAATCCATATAATTGGAAGGCACCCAGGCCGATATAGACAGAATCCTTTAAAATTCTCGGTCTTTCAGAATACAGTGCATATCCATTACCATAAATAGCATGCTTTTGTACAGAATGCAACTTTGGAACTAAATTACTCTATGACTGCAGGCTTGGGAAACGCAGAATATAATATAACAAAAACCTACTAATTAATTCTTGAATATATGCTGGAAACCAGTATCGCTGTGGGAAACCCCTTGTACCCAGGTTTTGTGCAGAAAAAAAAAATGCAATTTTCAGTGTCTTGTCTTTCAAATCTCTATAGAGCGTTATGACTCTGTGGGTATAGCTCAGGCACTGATAACTCCCAAATGTGCAGACATGAAAAAGAGATAGATGTAAAGCTCAACTATCCATATTAATTAACTGACATAAATGTTACCCCTCAAAGATTGTACCGTCCTATTTTTATATCTAACCTGCAGCATTATTCAGGGGAAATTCAAGTTGACGTTGCTTAATAGATTTAAAATATAAAAACAGGATGGAATAAACTTGTGACATGAAATGAACACAGCTAGTGCATGAAAGAAGGAATTAAGATATAACCTGACAGGCCATTATTTGTTGCACAATAGTTTGTTTTAAAAAAACAAATAGGATATGCTTTTAGACTGAATTGTTTGTTCTCTTCTTCAGAGTCTTTGAAGGGGTTTAGAAGAATTCTTATGATTTGATTTGGGTTTACAGTAACTTTGGCCAGCAATTTTATATATCCCAATCTTAAAAGCAGAAAATTTGGAGGAATATCTATATCCAGCATTGTCACTTAAAGCCCACATAATTCTGTATCAGCCACCAGAATATTTTTTATTGCAGGGGGTAGAAACTTGTTAAATAAACAAAGACACAAATAACACAGAGGGCCTTCTGCCAGTTTTGCTTGGTTTATCAATCTATGATGGTTCCAGCAGAGTGATTATCTGTCAAGTGGTGCATGCCTTGATAATCTTTCCATATTGTAGAGTGCTGTATATATATGGCTGTCCTTGGAGAAAAGCAGCAATTTCAGTGGATGCAAATGCAGTTGCCACAATTCAAATTGGCCCTGAGAGTTGGATTTATTGGCTATTTATGTTTTTTTCAAGTCAAACAAGTGAAGGAATTCCTTTCCATACCTTAACTTGTACATGCCTTAACTTTTTCAAAAGAGAATTTGTATGGTTTGTTGGAAGGGACCATGAGAGAAGATTTTTGTAGAAATTTTGCCTTCACTTATGTGCCTATGGTGTTGGTGCCAAATTAAAATGTGTTTGTTTAGGCATTTTTGTTTTTATATTCTTGTAAGCCCTCTTGAGTCGCCATGTGCGCATAGGCGACAATATAAATCTAAATAAATAAAATCTAATAGTTTTATACCAGATTTATACATAATCTGTTCTACTGTTCTGTTGTTTATTTTTTATAAGTGCATTTCATAATTCTATTGTGTTAGTCTTTTGTGATTAGCATAGAGGGCGATTTAAAAGAATCAAAAATGTGTTTAACAGCTGGTCAAATGTTTTATCAGCCAAAGTCATTCGTAGTAAAACAGGAAAATCCATATCAATTGTTCAATAAGTGATTGGTAGTCTCAGAACATCTTAAGAACGTAACTAGTAGATCTTTAGATGTTTGGTGTTAAGAATTCCTGATTTTGCTGTCATAATTTAACAATAATGACAGCAAAATCTTTTTAAATCTTCTTGAGCTACTATTTTACCTAACTTTAGCTGGTTGATAAACAAGAATATTTGAGTACCTCACCATATTTGATCAGAATATTATAGCACCTGACTTGATCTCACAGATAGAGCAAGAAACATGGGGGCAAGTGAGACTAATATTATAAGCAAAACCATTTTTCTTAAATAGATAAGTAACATTTCAAATCATGTTTACAGCATATTTAGTTCATCCATTGAAACCTTCCTTACAGCAAAATATCTTCATTTATTAAAAGGGCTGTAGTTTGCATTAGATTTATTTTAATATAGGAATGAACAAATAAAGAAATATATCTTTATTTGTCCTTTGAACCAGATTCACCCTTGCAGGAGTTGATTGAATTCCAGCAGCCCAATCTTTTCACTGCATGTAGGAGCTAACAGACAATTAGCTAAGTAGATATGGAAGATATTGAGGATGGAAGACAAAATAAATTCTGTTACAAATCTCAAATTAGTCTCTAATTAAAACCATGTATTTTCCCTTTTTTGTCAAAAAGAATTTCATAGTTTATTGAGCCAAAAATTAATAAATCAGAACAGCCCATTGCAGCTCACAAACACAAAATCTAAAAATATGGACTCTCTCTGTGTTGCAACAGATTACATTTTAGTTAATGTTACTGGTGTCAGAAAAGGTAAAGATTTGTGCTCAAACAGGAGAAAGGTAGCTTTCTGTCAGCCAAAGATGAAATATAAAGTTGTATTAAAGCAAGCGTGATCCTAATGGTGAACTTCTGTGTAACAATTCCACCTACCAAATGAGGGCATTATAGGCTTTGTGTTGAAAGCACAGGGTATGGTAAATTCTTGAGGATTAGATTAAGCTGACATATATATATACACTTCATACGATATTTTAATGCCTCTGGAAGGCTTTAGCATAAATTATGACTATTTATTTCCATATTCTCATTTACAAGTTCATTAATATAAATCAAATGATTTCCCTATGCCAACCAGGCAAATTAGGTTATTTCTCAGCATGTGTACCTTCTCGCTATTAAGACTTTAGGAAGCCTTGTTCATACTCATTATACAAAAATATAGAAAGATGTAAATTACTAATCCTATTCTTTGTAGAGAAATCAGCAGAATAGAAGGCAATGTGATAAAATACTTGCTTAATCTCTGGTGTAGTTTGTAACTCTGAACTGCTGTGAAATCTTCTACAGGACAAACTGTCTTACAAGGAGCATCGCAAACAGTTTCATAAGGTAGTATAACAAATGAAAACTGAAGCAGAAAACTTTAATCCTATCCATAGAGAGAATGTCACGTAATAAAAAACATGACTAGATTCACAACTGAGGGTGGATGCAGAAGCATTCCATGATTAAAAGGCAGCAACTAGCAAAGATTCTACATTTACCATCTCAACTGAATGGATAGAAACTATTTCACTGCAGTGGATTCACTGTGGGTGATTATGTTTAGTCAGCTACCAAGACTGATCCAATTTACATTTCACTCCAATTCTTAACTTTGCTTAAAAACAATATCTGAACTAAGTAGACAGAGTTGGACTAAAAATATCCTCTGAGAGGCCTTTCAACTCTAGGATTCTAATCGTTTGAAATAAATTTTCCAATAATTTTTAGTTCCAGTTTGTTTGATACATTTGGAACATTTCATAATGGGTAGACAATTTTAAAAACACTGCCTTGATATGTTCTAAGAAGTCTGTTTACTTATAATTTCTGTTTATTTATAATTTCCAAATTGAAATAATACTTTCACACATTTTTTTAAAATCCCAAATGGTCCAAACACTTTTTATTGATATAAAGTGAAATGACTCTCTTTAGCCTATGTGAGAGAGTAGTGGGCAAGGATATTAATTGTTGATAAAAATTCTTACTCAGCATTCTTTGGAATGCTGTCACTCTTGCTGTTTATCAGTTTCCTTGTTTTATCCCTTCCACACCAAACTATGGCATGAGATTTTATTTTCACTGTAACATTATTTGCATAAGGATTTCCATCAAAACTGCTTTCATAGAGTGCCTTGCCACAGTTTCTGTCAGTAGAAGACACTGAGATATTGGAAGCGTCTCAGGGATTTAGGCCAAACTGTATGTAAATAATGTGTTGATAATTTTGGATACATGATTATGATAGGCTTTGTTCAAAGATATCTCTTAGCAGCTCATATATCTTTTATAAACTTGAGAGTTAGACAGGATCTTTCAGAAGATACTGTATATTAGAGAATTCTGATTACAAGAGGTATATATTTATGACATAAAATGCCCTACTCTACTCTTAATTTTCCTAGCTCAACCTTCCCAAAATGGAGATTGGAGGTAGCTCAGCAGATCTTTCACCAAAGGATATTTTTCTGTAAAAAGGATGGGGGGCTGAAATCAGCTTTGACATGTATCCGCAACCAAGGCTACTATACCTTCATATGCTAATATGTAAATGGCACAGAACTTTCCTAAAGTTCTGCTATGAAAATCATACCATGCAATCTTTTATGTGGGATGTGTTTAACCCCCTTAAGTCTTAGCAGTACTAATGAGACCCTTGCGAATCAGTGGTTTCTTTCCCTCTTTTTCATTTAAAATAAATAACAGTGCTTAATCAACATCCAGATTAGCCAAGGCTAATAGAAGAGAACCTGGTGAACTGCAAAACACATGTCTCAAGAGCACTCCAATACTTGGAATATTTGGGAGAAATTGTAGTCCTTGTAGCCCATTTTTCTAATCAGGGAAAGTATTGAGAAGAAAGTGTAGGCCTTGATCATGAACTATGAGCTCCAATCAGTCAGTTAGTTCGGCAGAAAAACTTGGTAACATCTCTTGGACCTTTGATGTTTCATTCACTGGAAATCTAATAAACAGACTGTTCTACAAGTCTGACTCCATTTTGTTGCATGATTGCTTTATTCATACTTTAGTTGCTATTGTTGCATTCATGAATATGATATATTTCAGTGTAGTTTGCAAATAATGGAATCATGGTCTCTGAGTGTTTCTTAAGTGTGTCCTTTTTAAATAAAGTATGCTTGTGTTACAATTCCTAGAATTGGAAAGTTAACTGTTCTCTGCATTTTAAAGTGGGCATTTAAACAACAACAACAACATACTCCAGAGCAAGTAATTGCAAGAATAATGGATTTTTCAGAAGTGATTGGACTAAAAATTATTGACTGTGTGTATGTGTGTTCACAAAATATTTTTATTCATCTGAACTGTTAGTAATTTAATAGCTATTAGCATTTGAACTTAAAATAAATTTAAGATAACTTGATTGATTCTCTATTCTTGCTTTATTAATTTATTAATTTGCAGATTTTTCAGTTGGCTAAATCCCCATATAATAATTTTAATAATGAGGGCTAGTTTTGTATTTAGATTTAATTTTTAAAAATCATGAAATTATTTAATTTACTAAGCATAATCCAAAGAAAAACACTTTTGTTTTACCTTATTCTTTTTTAATGAAAACCTTATCTCAAATTAAGTTTTGTAAACTGATTTTCTTAAAGCATTGACTTTCTGCTTGAGAACTATGCAAAAGCGCCCACTCTGCCTGTAAAACACTCTAAATTTGTGGTCTTTGTGGAATACACAATATTAATGCATCTGATTACAAGTGTAATACTGAATTATTAACATAATTGGGAGGGGCTTTTCATGATTGTTGATGGAATGTGAATTTCTCTAATTATAGTCTGCTGGGAATCTGTTTTGACACGATGCCTATTATTCTATGACTAACTTCCAAAGCAAACATTTAGAAAATATTTTTTCTCTTCCAGAATCGTGTACAAACAACTATTATTATTATCGTTGTAGAATAATATTAACAACGCTATTGTTAGCGTAGAAAGCATGAATGACTTTACCAAATGCTGAAGAGATATACTGTATAAGATGACCTATCTTAGATGTGTGTAGGTAGCTGAGCCTTCATGCTGGTAGCGGTGCATCAAGCAACCAAATTTAAAACAGTCAAAAACAGAGTCCAAGCCAATTCAAGAGTCAAATATTAACATTTCATTGCTACCTGTTTGCCTGATATGGAAACAATGTACCAATGAGCCAGCTTACAGTATTATTTTAGAAATCACCATTGCAATTTCCCAGGTTGCGAGAAAGTACCTTTTATCATTCTCCCAATTATTCACTTTCATTCTCTCCATTAGTGTGACTCTACACACAGGCAACACTCAGTAATACAACTGTTTTCAAGCAACTTCTACATCTCCTTTCTTAAATACACTTTGCATTTATTTTTGTGGGGGTGAGATACTTTTAAAATGGGATGATTTGGGTTTTTTGTTTTTGTTTTTTTGCTTCCCTAGGTCTGTTGCTACATTATTTTTGATTCTTGAAAAGGTAGCATTCCCAGACAGAGGCAATAGAAATGTGGAGGTCTTCATGGGTCTGCTGAGGTGCAGGTGGCAGCCATGACTATAGGTATCTTTTCACAGGTAAGGCTTGTGTGCCAATTACACCCATTCCTAAATTGGGAGCTTTCTTCACAGTTGTTCATATCTTAGTTATTTCACAGTTGGACTATACCAATGTGATCTACAGTATATGAGGCCACCTGTGAAGACCATCAGGAAGTTTCAACTGGCAAGTCACATAGTGCTGGGCACACCTCTGTTTGCATATATTATCCTGCTGTTGGATGAATTTCACTGGTTCCATGCTCATTTGTGGGTGCAATTCAAGATATTGGTTGACCATAAGGAAAGGTTAACCCTATAAGGAAAGGTTCAAGTCATGCTTCTGACTTGGCCAGCACACAAAATTAAAAGATGAAAATCCAAACAATTAAAATTATTAAAAATAAATCCTTTAGAAATGCAATTAAACCACTTAAAACTATAATAATACACACATATTGTAGAGTGCATTCTGAGCTTACAAACAATATAATTATTTAACAGGATCCACACTTCCATGAGTTTCCCAGGCCTAATGGCAAAAGCAGGATTTAAAGGCCTTCTGGAATGCCAGTCAAGTTGGGCCAATCTCACTTTGAAGGAATAATGTTTCATGGGTCGGTACCATAGCAAAAAAGGCTCTCCTTTTGGGTTCCACCAAATAGAACTCCTTGCCTGAAAATACCCCACTCCTGCGAGACAGGTAGATGTAAATAGGGAGAAACAGTCCCTCAGATAACCTGACCCCCGTGTCATGGATGGATGGAAGGAGGGATAAACATGATAACCAGGGGTGAAATGCTACCGTGAAATGCTACTGGTTCGCCCAAACTGGTAGTAAAAAAATGCTTTAAAAAGTAAAAAAAAAGTTCCGACGATCCGCGGCACAGCTGATCGTCTGCACTTTTTTTTTTACTTTTTGTTAGCATGTTTTTACTATCAGTTTGGGCGAATAGGTAGTAAAAAAAGGCTTTAAAAAAGTAAAAAAAAAAAAAAGGTTCCGACAATCAGCTGTGACAATCAGCTGTCCTGTGCTATGGTCGGAACTTTTTTTTTATTTTTTAAAGCATTTTTTTTTACTACCTATTGCCCAAACCGGTATTTTTGTGTAAAGTGTGATAGTTTGTTTTTGAGCTCTCTGTGAGGTTTCTGCTTTGTGTGTGAGTCAGTTGTATAGCTTTTGTGTTATTTTTGTGTAAAGTGTGATAGTTGGTTTTCCCGGTCACATGACCACCAAGCCATGACCATTCATCACATGACCACCAAGCCACACCCACCAAGCCACGCCCATAGAACCGGTAGGGAAAACTTTTGAATTTCACCACTGATGATAACAAAATTATCTCTTATTCTGTGGTTACACCAAAGAGCTCTCTTTTTCTGTTATCTAATATTTTCTAATTATCAAAACTAATCATCAAATCATTCTAATCATCAAAACATTTTTCTGTTATCTAATGTCTAGTCATCAAAAGTTCATTTTTTTCCATCTCATGCAAAAAGTCTATAAGAGTTTCCTGGTCAGCAATAAATGTAGATATCTGTCTTTTCTCTAATCAAAGAAGTCAATTTAGCCTTCTCTACAAATTCCATCATCTTCACCAAGCATTCTTCCATTGGTAGTGCTAACTCCACTTTTGAGCACATAATAATCTCACTATAGTTATATATAAAAACAAAGTTCCATGACTTTTTTCCATCTATTTATCTATTAGCCCAAAAGAAAAGTTTCTGGTTTCAATTGAACATTACAGTAATCTTCTGAATTAGTGTATGTATTTTCCCCTAACAACTGGCTTTTTAAAATATCCACCAAACATGATAAAATGTTCCTTCTTGTTCATATTTCCAGCAAGAATTTGAAGGATCTTTATACTTATTAGAGAGTTTCTCTGATGTGAGAGTTTCTCTGAAGTACTTGTTTAGAACAATATTTAGATTTTATTCCTTATTTATTTACTTCTTATTTTCATAATCAAACTTTTCTTCTCTGTGTCAATTTTTTTTTCAGTATTTATTTTATTCCCGATATTAGTCACCACTTCTGGACAGTTAATACTGTGTAAAATTTGACATGATGAGATGTTTTACTTTGGATGGCACAAGAGCTTCCTTTATTCAAAAGATCATGCTATCTAATCATTCAACCATCACAATTTTGTAATATGTAATCATTGAAGTAGAGGAGCTGCTCCTGGAGACCAGTCTGCCGTTAGATGTAAATAAAATATAAAAGCTTTTCTCAGATCATGCAGGTTAAATATTAACATCATCTGGTTTATGAGTGATGTATAGTATCTACAGGAAATCAATCTATTATAAAGCGGTTCTTCACTTGCTTCTTTCATTCGCAGCTCTGCAATGTGTGCATATGTGCCTGCCAGTCTAATATTGGAATTATGTCACATAGGGCTTTACATTCATCCACTGTAATGACAGGGAAAGACAAGGATATGAAATCAATGCATAGAAATGATTTTGTTGGAGTGGGCTTTTTGAAACAGATTTGGTAACCTTTAATTTAAATAAATAATATAATTTTATTCATGATGATAAAAGGAATCCAACAGAAGAGGTAAGCAATTTTTAAAAAGCAATTTTAAAAAGTAAATTAGTTTAATAAGAGTGTCTTTAAGAAACATATCCCAGTAGAGTTGAACAGTTGTACCCATCAAAAGAGCTACATGTTTTGTTTATTTGATATTAATTGCATCTACTTCATTAATTTTTCATAAGGCCTGCAGGGCAACTCCATTGTTGTTGCTTAACTCAATTTTAAAAGTACAATTTTAGTTCAATTTCCAAGTCAATCTCATGATTATAAACCAGGATTTTGAACAACTTTAAAGCTGCTTCCTTGATTTGTAGACAATATGTTGCAAAAATCAAATAATGGCATGTCTCTATAACAAATGAAATCTTCACAGTTTAATTTTTTTAAAAAAAGTTTTGGATACTTCTCTCAATGCCCCTTAGATATCTCAAATGTGCATAATTGGTCTCATAACGGTGAGATGTGTTAAATTTCTCCCAGCAAGTTTTGTAATGGTTCTGAAACCATTTAACTTTTCTTTTGTACGATTTTACCTGTTTCATTACCTTTGCTCTTAAACTGAGCTTCCCTTCCACTGCTTAATAGCCTGTAGAAATGGGATATGAGAATGCAGTGAAATGTAGAACGCAAAAGGAAATGTGGGTGATGAAATGAGACTATCTGTATCAATTGGCAACCAATTGTTCATTTTAAAATTACATGTTAGTAGTTAAAATGCTCTACTGCTATGATTTAATTGCTCACATTAGCTGAGGACAGAGGTAAGAAAATTCCACAGCAAATTTGCCATGCAGCTTCACAAATGTCATCCTCCCTTTACTGTATATTGGTAATATATTGTATAACGAAGCTCACAAGGGCAATTGCTTTTCCAAATGAATCATTTTCCAAAGCCATTTGCTTGCCAAGCATTTCAGTCACTCAGCTTCACAGAAATCTTGGTGCTACTTTTAGCAGAAGTGGTTCCATCTGACTGCTACAAAGGATACTTGAGAGAATCCGGATTGGCAGGAGTCTGCATTAAGCATGGGAAATAAGAAATACTTATGGAGAAGCGCTAATTATGTTCAGCCTGTGAGAAAGAAAATAAAATGAAAGAAGAGTAATAGTTTGGAGTGAGCCTAATGTATAACGTCCAGTCCCTTGCACCATTGTGTGTGAACAGTTGGAAGAAGAATATTCACATAAATTCAAGGGGTTATTATGTCCTCATGTCTACAAAAGAGTATCGAAAAAAGAAAGATAGGGACTAAAGAGATAAAAGTGCTCCAAGAGAGAGTATGCATACAGAATTTTGATACGAAATAAACGGTACAAGTTTTGCAAGCAGATTTTTTTTTCTGTATTACTTGAACTATATCTATACATTTAAGAATGATCCTTTTGGTTAGGGCACGTGTGTCTTACCTAGTAGAGTTCAATCTTTGAAATGATGGACCTAATGGAATTGAGAATCAGTCCAGCAAATCTGGCAATGTTGGAGCTGACAGTGTCAAATAATAAAAGGATTGTTTTACTTTTTGCTCGATATGGTTGGCCATTTATAACATAACCCATTTTGCTTTTCATTTACAGTAGGTTAAGGTGAAGAATAGAGAATATTTATCACAACTGAAAAATCCAGTTCATCTATATTAGGAAAATCAGAAACTACCATAAACTGCCTTAGACCAAAATTTCTGTCCCTGATTGGGAGAAGAAATCTAGGGTTTCAGGCAGAACGTTTTCCAGTTCTACCTGGCGAGGATTGAAAGAGCTTAAATATCTACATGTAAAGCTTGTGCCTCAATACTAAGCTGCAGTTGCCCTACAAATGCTGACAATTCAGTTAATACAGATCCGTCCCCTCCCCCAACCTTCGTGAAAACTAGTGACACAAATTTGGATTAATTTGAGATACGAAACACAAAAACACTGTAGAGTCAGTGTTATAAAAGTACATTCCTGAAGAACCAAGGGAGAAAAACTTATCCCCACTCATCATTATTCCATTCTGTGTGGCCTGTGATCTTCCAAAAAAACCTCTCCCCACATTAAATGCATTCAGTGGTCACAATCTATTAGCTTTCACATAATAAGATACAGCAAGGACAGATTATTTTGATCAGAACAAGCAATGTAGCAATTTATCTGTATCACTGAACAAAACTACAGTGAATTTTCTGTTATAGCTAGGTTTAATGTCTGACATGGGAAGATCCACTTAACTGTTATAAGGTATCAATGTATATCTTTTCAAAGGATGATATGTAAAAAATATATGGTCACGTTAAGACAGGACTGTCAAACTCAATTTCATTAAGGGCCGCATCAGGGTTGTGTTTGACCTTGGGCTGGGGTGGGCATGGCCACGATGGCTGTGGCCAGCTCGACATCACTCATGTCGGGGGCGCCTGTGCTGGCCTAAGTATTCTACCAGTGAAAACAGGTTTCTGAGCGCCATTTTTGGCTTCAGCAGGCTCCTGCAACCCTTTGCCAGCAAAAATGGAGCTCAGGAGGGCCGCGTACGACCCTCCTGAGCTCCATTTTCACTGGCAAAGGCACCGTGGGCCAATCCTTTGCTGTTTCCATGCGGCCCTGGGCTGGATCTGGGCCCCGGGCCTTGAGTTTGACACCCCTACCTTAAGTCTTGAATATTTTAAGTGAAAATTGTTGTTCTTTATCTAAATTAGAATTAACATTGCATTGAATGAATATTTTAGATAGAAAGTGTCCATTAAGTTATTGAGAAATCTTTAAGTTTAAATAAATAAGACAAATTAGACCGTTAAGATATTTTATGATTTTACCACCTTGGGTATACTGAATATAGCATATCCTTCCATGTACCAAACAAGCTGTGTTGCAAAATAAGAGTTATTTACATATGAACTAAATGCTGTATAGCCGTGATGGTGAACCTATGGCAAGCGTGCCACAGGTGGCACACGGAGCCATATCGGTGGGCACACAACCTCATCTCCGGCTCTATAGTCTGCTCAGAAAATATTTAATATATATGACATCATTAAAATAATTCACAGCTGAATTCCACTCTGCTCCAACTGAGCACCCGTGGAAGCTGTGGTCTTGCAATTGGGAGATGTTTATGTATCATTTAATTTATTGTCCTCTTGCAGGTTAAGGAAAGCTGGGGCTGAAATAGGCCTTTTCCATAAATGTCCCTGGAGACCTATAAGACCTCAATACTCCTCTAATTTCAGAGAGAAACTGAGACCTGGTTCATGAGAGCTCTTAGAAATATAAAAGCAATGCACAGCGTTGGTTTAAAATCCTTATTTTTGTAATATTATTTGAGTTAATATTATTTATCATTGTGATTAGTGGCATAGTCATAGTCATAGTCAGACAGATGTTTAGGCTGGATTTGACATTTTTATTCATTTATCGAGTCCTTCCCAAGGATCTGGGATAGGCAGGTATAGTTGTTTCATGGTGTTAAAGAATCATCATAGGATGTAAGCTTTACTAAGTAAAACTGCCTTTCTTAATTGACTGATGTGATTTTTTTCAATCCCAATGTTGCTCTATATTATATTATTATTATTCTAATCAACACTTTTTATGCTTTTATTATCTGATGTTAGCTACTTGAAATCTTTGCAGCAGAGTAGAATACCAAGGTTGCTATATGTAAAAACTAAAATATAGTTATGAAATGTATTGATCACCCTAGGACAATCATTTCAGTAGTAGCAATCATGTTAAAGCAGTTGAAACTTTAAAAATAGATTTAAAAGATTACTTAAGACAACATATTGCAGGGGAAGTGCAGAAAATTAAAACACTTCATTTAAATCCTGGGCGATAATGACCATGACCAGGAGAATATTAGGTGGAACTAATAAAAAGACAGTGGGGAAAGACACAATGGGAGTAATACCCAGGATTTCATAAGCATGGTAGATTTCATAGGAAAAAATATCACTTCATAGGGAAAAATATCACTGTTCAGTGATATGCAATTTATATGCAAATGAAACATTTTCAGTGAAGTTCTGTACTAAAATTCTAGACTTCAGTATGTGAAACCTCCCAAAACCAAGGAGAAACCTTAGCAACAACTGATTGTTTCAATGTGCATGAAAAGTTTTGAAAAGCAACATTGGAAGGCCAGGGAAAATGTATACTTTAACACAGAAGAGAGAAAAAATCCTGGATGATACTAGTGTAGCTGACAAGGAGGCTGTTAAGACACAAGAAGAATTTATTCAGGAAATAAAAGGCTTGACAAACTGAAGAGGCCAAAACCAAATATAAGCACTGGACTTCCCTCACTTCATTACTATTAAGAAAATAGTAATGGAAGAAAAAAGAGTTTGAAGAGCACATGGTAAAAAACATATAAGGCAACAAAAGAGGCCTTTAGTTACAGAGAAACTATTAGACTGCTAAATAATGAGGAAGTAAATGGGATATTGAGATAGTGGATAAAGTCTATGAGTTCTTTGTAGCTGCTTTTGAACAACACAAGACAAGTATAAATGCCTGAACCATTGTTTTCATGGAGTGTGATCTAGAACTAGACTCAACCACCTTGCAGGCATTTCAAAACTTCTTGAATAATATTTGGTCCCACAGAGAAAGTGTCTGATGACTTCTCCAACTTGGAGGTCTTGGATTGTGCAAAGTTCACTAAACATTGAGTCCCTCATTATCAGAGCCCAGATGAGATGATAGTTACAAATGATAACACTTACTCCTAAAGGTGCTTTTTCAAGAGGCAACTAGACTTTCTGGTTTTGAAGAGCTGAAGAAGCTTCTGGGATGGGAAGTGAAATGTCTTCCAAGAAAAACAAAAAAGTCCAGTTGCCTCTTGAAAAAGCACTCTTGGGACAACCATGACCTGGATGATTGAGAATCTCCATAGATGACACTTGCTGTAATCTGTTCACTAGCACAGGTATTAAGATCTTTGTATGAATCTTTCATCTTTTTCATTTCTAATAATTGAAATTGTTGTCTTATCTTTCTTTTGCATTAAACAATTAGCCAAAATGTTACTAGGTTTTTCACCATAATAATATCTCCGTCATAAACATGTTAACTTGAATTCTATCTTCTGTGATATTATGGTATTTAGTTCATATTCTTCTATATTTTTCTGTATCAGGTAGTAGATGGACTTCCTTTTTTTTCCTGATGTATCTTTTTTATTTTGCTAATGTATGTGCCTTTGTATTTTGTTCCTTTTGTTTTTTTTTAATCTATTACTTTAAAAGAAGTAAAAAAAAATTTTTTTTTAATTGTTCCAAGTAAACTCACAGCATAATCAAGGATAAAATTATGAATCACGTAAATTAGCATGTGACATTGAGAAAGAACATCATTGATTCTTTGGAGAAAAGATATGCCCTACTGATACGTTTCGTTTTCTTGAAGGTATCCAACATATCTGGATGGAGGTGATCCTTCTGTTAGTTTAGATATTTTTAAAAGCATCCCATTGCAATTTGCTAAAGGAAAGGTGTATCAGTACTGTATCTGCAGGCATGGAGGAAATTTACTTCAATATATTAGGTGCACAGCAGAGGTGGATTATACTTACCTTTACTACCGGTTCGCAAAGGGGCCGCGCAGAAGCATTTTCATGATGTCACAGTCAGTGGACGGGGCCTCCTGCCGGTTTTACTACCTATAGAACTGGTGCGAACCGGGCGCAACCCACCACTGGTGCACAGGATCAGCAAGGAGAAAGAGGGACTGCCCTTAATCTCCTTTTTTTGAGCTTCAATGCATCTGTGAACCACTGCAGGAGATGGAATGTTGGTTATTCTCTTATTACTATATTATCATGCTTTATACAGATAGTCCTTGACTTACAACAGTTCATTTAGGGACTGTTCAAAGTTACAGAATCACTGAAAAAGGGGAGTCATGGCTGTTTTTCACACTTACAACCATTGCTGCATCTTCATGTTCACATGATCAAAACTCCGACGCTTGGCAACTGACTCATATTTATGACCTTTGCTATGTCCCAAGGTCAGGTAATCCCCTTTTGCAACCTTTTGACAAGCAAAATCAACAGGGAAGCCAGATTCCCTTAACAACTGTGCTACTAACTTAACAACTGAACTGATTCCCTTAACAACTGTGCTACTAACTTAACGACTGCACTGATTCACTTAACAACTATGGCAATAAATGTTGTAAAATGGGACAAAATTCACCTAGTAAATGCCTCACTTAATAATAGAAATGTTGAGCTCAGTTCTGGTCATAAGTGAAGGACTACCTGTTCTGAAAAAGACAACAGAATAGATACAAATATGCTCTCATGGGAAGCTTATTTTAGCTACTTACTTATCTTGAAGAATCTTTAAAATTATGTTTTAGTCCCCCAAGCAATATCCTATGTGCCTGAAATATGTTTAGATTTAACTATGTGATAGTTTTGTATATCCTTAGGTCATGCTGAAGTGTTGTGGTCCTTTGTGTATGGCTGGATTACATGAACTGAAGTTTAGTCACTGTTGAATAATAAACATACTTTATCTGATCTTAAAGAAGGCTAAATATGGTACTGGGTTACACTTGGTGGGAGATTCTAGCTCAGTAGGCCAGATTAGAAAGGAAAAATAAAATTCTGGCTCTAACGGTTTATTTCCAAATGGTTGCCAAAAAAATCATATGAATGCAAGCTTCATTGAAGGGAAATGTTACTTTTAATGTGCAGCAGGGATCCAGTGGGCAGCTATCATATTGGAAACTTCACCTGTGAATTACAACTGTGTATTATTCAGAATAATAATTGAGGCATATTATTTATCAAATTAGACATTAATGTTTATTATTTGTTTTAATTAACCTGGGTAGAGACTTACTTGTGTCCAAATCTTTCTTAAATTTTCCACATCACATTCCACATCACATCACATCACAGTAAAGCTATTTGCATTTTGTACACAGAATAAATATTTAAATTTATACTGAGTGTAAGGAAACCAACTCTATGAAAAATGTTACATTACTTTCATAGAGTCATTTTTTTCTAGACTTAAAGAGATCAGCCATGCAGCTTTTTCCCCCATAGGCCAATTAACTATTTTGACTGTTTTACGTTCTACTTACAAAATTCCATGAAGAATAAAATTGTATTAGGGACTAATTGGCTGCCAGATGGTATTATTATAACTGAAGCAGTGTCTGTAATAATGAAACAGTGTTCTGCACTGTGATTTTAACTATTTCAGGCAACAGGTGATGATAATAACATTGTTTTAATATATATATGTATTTTCCTTTTAAACATATAACATCTCTAAAGGCAAGGTGGTCACATTCAACAACTGCAAATTTTTAATCTCTTGATTGGAAAATGAAACTTTTAATCAAAATTTGACTTAACAATATAATTGTATATAACTTCAACAATATAATTGTATATAACTTCAATTGTATATAACTTCTATGGCTGCAAATTATTACTAGGAACTAAGACTTCAGGTATTTTTTTCCCAAAAAAAGATACTTGTATCTTAACAAGGAAACTTCTTTTTCCAATTAAGATAAAAGTTCTAAAATCTTCCATTATTCACTTTTCTGTGATTTTATGTATGATTTTATGTCTTTTATGTTGGTCTATTTACACTGTAATTCCGTAAGTCAAACTTTTCATATCACAATATTTCATTCTGAAAAGAGGTTTAGGATAGTAAAATGAAATAATAATCTCACATAAATGACATCTACTTGTGAGTAATTCTGTTAGAACTGGATTCTAGTAAGCCTGCAGCTTTATCTGCATGTTCCATGTTTAATCAATGAATAGCATTAAAATCAATAGAAATACTTCACAGCAATGGTGAAATCCTCTGCGGGTTGCCACAAGTTTGCTGCCCACGCATGTGCAGTGTGCGCCAAATGCATGCTGCATGTGTATGCGCAGTGTGCATCAAATGTACGCTACATATGCATGCACAGTACACACCAAACGCACATTTCATGTGGAAAAAGAAGCCATTTGAAGGTAAGTGGAACAGCGGGGGGGTAAACAGGTGTGCCAGGAGATTTCGAAAGCAGGATTTCCTGCTTTCTAGCGAATATAAGTCACGCAGCACAGCTGATCATCGGAAATACTGGTTTGGGTGGACTTCCGGTTGACGTCGTAGCGGGAACCGACTGGAAAATAGCAGGCTCTGATGAGCTGCACGAAATGATTAATAATTGAGATTATTTTACTTTTGAAGAAAAGAGAAATAATTGAAGAAAAGAGATATAAGAAAATTAAGAAGACTTTAAATTTTGGCTAATTGTAAAGAGATATAATTGGG
This sequence comes from Pituophis catenifer annectens, assembly GCF_029215685.1. Taxonomy (NCBI): domain Eukaryota; kingdom Metazoa; phylum Chordata; class Lepidosauria; order Squamata; family Colubridae; genus Pituophis; species Pituophis catenifer. Next base: position 289,018,555 of record NW_027256881.1, read on the forward strand.
GAGGTTATAATATTTTTTTTAATTTCTAAAAAATTGAGTTGCAGATTTATGAAGAGTTATTTTTGATGTTTAAAAATATGTGTGAATCTTTAATAGGCAAAAAAGAAAGAGAAAACTCGCTGAAATATATAGAAAAAGAAAGAAAAGAGGAGTTTGAAAAGGAAAACTTAAATGAGATACAAGAAGTTAAAAATATAGAAGAGAAAGTATCAAAAAATAAGAATCAGATAATACCACAGAATGTTTTGGGGACATAGAACGAGTAGAGAGGAAAGGGGGGAAATCCCCCCTAAAAAAGAAACAGCTAAAAGGGGAAAAGGGAAATAACTGGAAGAGAAAAGGGAAAGTTTGGTGAGGAATGATCAAACAGTGCAAAAAAAAAAAGATAAGAGGAATTCAGAAGATGAAATATAACACATACAAAAAGAAAAAAAAGAATTGAGAGGTTAGAGTGAGATAATAAATAAATAAATAGAGTCTAATAAAAAATTATTAGAAATGGGATGCTAAAAAGATTGAGAGATGATGGTTAAAGATGAAGGCAACAAAAGAGGCCTTCAGTTACAGAGAAACTATTAGACTACTAAATAATGAGGAAGTAAATGGGATATTGAGATAGTGGATAAAGTCTATGAGTTTTTTGTAGCTGCTTTTGGATGACACAAGACAAGTATAAATGCCTGAACCATTGTTTTCATGGAGTGTGATCTAGAACTAGACTCAACCACCTTGCAGGCATTTCAAGACTTCTTGAACAATATTTGGTCCCACAGAGAAAGTGTCTGATGACTTCTCCAACTTGGAGGTCTTGGATTGTGCAAAGTTCACTAAACATTGAGTCCCTCATTATCAGAGCCCAGATGAGATGATAGTTACAAACGATAACACTTGCTCCCAAAGGTGCTTTTTCAAGAGGCAACTAGACTTTCTGGTTTTGAAGAGCTGAAGAAGCTTCTGGGATGGGAAGTGAAATGTCTTCCAAGAAAAACAAAAAAGTCCAGTTGCCTCTTGAAAAAGCACTCTTGGGACAACCATGACCTGGATGATTGAGAATCTCCATAGATAACACTTGCTGTAATCTGTTCACTAGCACAGGTATTAAGATCTTTGTATGAATCTTTCATCTTTTTCATTTCTAATAATTGAAATTGTTGTCTTATCTTTCTTTTGCATTAAACAATTAGCCAAAATGTTACTAGGTTTAATAGGCAAAAAAGAAAGAGAAAACTCGCTGAAATATATAGAAAAAGAAAGAAAAGAGGAGTTTGAAAAGGAAAACTTAAATGAGATACAAGAAGTTAAAAATATAGAAGAGAAAGTATCAAAAAATAAGAATCAGATAATACCACAGAATGTTTTGGGGACATAGAACGAGTAGAGAGGAAAGGGGGGAAATCCCCCCTAAAAAAGAAACAGCTAAAAGGGGAAAAGGGAAATATCTGGAAGAGAAAAGGGAAAGTTTTGGTGAGGGATGATCAAACAGTGCAAAAAAAAAAAAGATAAGAGGAATTCAGAAGATGAAATGTAACACATACAAAAAGGAAAAAAAAAGAATTGAGAGGTTAGAGTGAGATGAAGTGTTGAGCAAAAAATTATTAGAAATGGGATGCTAAAAAGATTGAGAGATGATGGTTAAAGATGAAGGATGATGCGTAAATGTTAGTAAATATATATAACAAGGTGGATTAATGAATTGGAATGGAAAAGTTGATAATATAATAATAGTGATTTTGATAATCTTTTAAATTAGAATGGAATTTAAATTGTCATTATATTTAAATGTGGAAATAAGTAATCTGATAACTATTAATTTTGACAACAATGTAAATTAAGATGAACATGCAAAATGCTAATTGTAAAGAGAATAACAATGTTGAAAATACAAAAGCAATTATTTTTGTAAAGGAGAATAAATAGAATTTGTTTGTGATAAATTTCAGCAGATGGAAATGGGAAAATAAGAAATTTAATAACATTATCAATTTTGATAACAATGTAAATTAAGATGTACATTCAAATGCTAATGATTGAGAAGGAAGAGTTAGAGGGATACTTCCAGAAATGAAGAAATATGGTAAATAACTGGAGTAATTGTAAGTGAGGAGAAATATAAGACGTAAAGTAATATTATCTACATGTAAAATTGTAAATGATAAAAAAAAAACAATGGAAAGAGAATAATATGGCAGAAGCTGAAATAACAAGCTATGGTGAAAAATGACTTAATTTGTGATAAAGAACTATACAAAAGAAATGAATATTGGGGGGGAGGGATGGGAAGATTAAATTACATTATAATAATGATTATGTATAAGATGTGTAAGATGTGACCCGGTCAACACTCTGTTCATAAAATATGTATGATGAAAGAAATTTTTTAATAAAACTTGTTTTTAAAGAAAGAAAAAAGGAAATACCGGTTCGGATGAACCAGTAGTTTTTTTTTTTACTACCAGTTTGCCCAAACCGGTAGCTTTTATTACTACCGGTTCACCTGAACCGGTGCGAACCGATAGCATTTCACCCCTGCTTCATAGCATATGGAAACTGAAAGGAGCCATTAAAGATATCAAGTCCAATTTACTGCTCAATGCAAGGATCCATCTTAGAACATCTCTGAGAAGTGACTGTCCAGCATCTACCTGAAGGCATCACTCACTTTGGTTTTTTTAGTTCATTCATACCTTTGATGAATGCCTGTTAGGCTTTTTCCTAACCTTCAAACAGAATGGGCCCTGCAGTAACTTAAGGCCGTTAGTATCCTACAATCATGGGTGATCAGGAACAGGGTCATCTTGTATGGCATACCCCTTCATGTATTTAAGAATCGCTGTCACTGGTGACTCTCAGTCAGTGTTTCTCAAGGCTGAACATACCCAGTTTCCTGAACATTCTCATTACCTTTCTTTACACCCATTTCAGTTTCACTACATTTTTTTTTAAAAAAAAATAGGACACAGTATTTAAAGTAATTGTTTGACCAATGCAAAATATAGTGAAATGACTTCTTCACAAGATTTGGAAATTAATATAAATACAAGGTAAAGTTGCATTTGCTATTTGGCAGTGACATCATAGTACTGATTTCACTCAACAAATCCAAGTTCCTTTTCACAGGCAAAGTATCTCTCAATCAGATCTTATGTATTTTATTTTTTTCTGAATGAAGAATTTTTTAACCCAATTTTGTGACCTTTTTTTAATCTTGCTTCTGTACATCATCTCATTTGTATTTTAATCTGTAGATTTGTGAAGCATACACTTCCATCTCTGTTCAAAATTATTAATATACGTTTTGAAGAGTGCCAGTCTCAGATTGAACCCTTTGCCCTCTCCCTAGTTGATATGTCACTCTAAATTGATGGAGAATTATTAAAATTAAAAATCTGCTCTGTACAATTTACAGACCAGCTATGACCCCACCCATATTTAGCTAACTTCTTAATTAGAACATCATGCAGTAGTTTATTGAATGCTTGTCTAAATCAAAATACATTTATGTTCAGTGCATTTCCAAACTAAGTTACTTAGTCAAAACATGAAATAAAATCCAATAAGGTTTGTTCTTAATAAATCCAGACTGATTCCTTTCTAATCACTGCATAGTTTTCAAGTTCCTTATAAATAGGTAACACTGCTATCTTCCCAGATATTGATGTCAGATTAACTGGGTGGTAATAATAGAATAACAGAGTTGAAGGGACCTTGGAAGTCTTCTAGTCCAAACCCCTGCTCAGGCAGGAAATAGTATATCATGTCAAACAAATGGCTGTCAAATGTCTTTTGAAAACCTCCAGTTATGGATCACCAAAACTTCTGAAGGCAAGCCGCTCCATTGATTGATTGATTGATTAATGATTGATTGATTCCTGGGTCCACTTTTATCCACTTTTCAATGAAGTGGATAAAGACAAATATTTCACTATCTTCCGGTCATCTGTTGATTTCACCCATTCTTCATTATTTCTCTAAAGTTAGAAACTCCTTCAAGTCTTTTTATAACAAAATTTATAACAAAATTTCATTTTTTAAATATTGTTTGCTTTCTTTCACTCTTCTTGGAACTACAAGAAAAATATGTAGCAAATTATTTCAGAAATAGGATTTAAATTTAAAAGATGGCAAGCGAATATAGGCCAAAATGTACAAAATCTCTTGACTCTAATGAGAATCTCTGCATACAAATGCCTGTGCTGTGAATCTGTATTGTAAGTGAAAGAGATAGATGGTAGAAAGGGGTTGCAGCCTAATAAGTTTAGTGTATAGGTTTTATTCAGCCCATAAACTCATTATTCATACAGGAAGCAAGTGTTTAATGATTAAGACCCCGAGGGTTTACCTGATAGAATAATCTGCATTTCTAAAGAAAATGTAAGAAGGAAAACTAGAACACTGCTTTTTTTACAAAACAATATCCTCAATTTCCCTATCCATTGGCTTTCTCTGTTGGATATATGTATTGTGCAGTCTTAATCTAATAATGGCTAATTATGCAGTTGTTTATCAGCTCGTTTGAAACATTCTGAAATTCAGTCTAGCTCAGCAAATTGCTTGTGCTTAAGGCATTTCTACATTCAGAAATTATAATATCCCCAGAAGGTAAAGAATTAATAATGAAAATCCCCTCTTGTAAAAGATTATCATTGCAGAGCAAATGGAGCACATCCTTTTGCTGGTGCATTTAATAATATCTTTTTTTTTCCTCCATGAACTTCTACAAAAAGATTGCATAAAGATAGTAGTTTTCATTTACCTGTTAGGTGGTACGTTTAATAAGCCAGGACAATCTCTTGCCATGCTTGTTGTTCCTATTACAAACATTCAATATGTAAAAATATATATAACGCAAACACAAAATATACACACATATGGAAAGCACAGTGTTACATATTAAAAATAGGAGTGGGCATAGGCTCCACTCAGGTCCGCCAAAACAGCGGGAAAATACTCACACCTCATTGGTTGAGCCCTCTGACAGCTCCCTATAAAAGGACAAGCTATCAGACAAGCCAGCTGCTGGGTTGCACCGATCTACCAATTAAAGAGCTGTCTGTGTCCTGTCTCTTCCATCGCCCGATGTAACACGCACAGTAGGTGCCATTGACAGGTTAACATTAGCACCACTTCCAACAAATGCTGATTTGAAGGACAAGTAGGTGGCGAAAAGTGTCTTTATTTTTCCCCCCAGATCTCACAATTCAAGAAAAATGGTTTTGGTGACATTGGAGTAACCAAGGTCTGCCTGCCGGCCTCCCAGCATGCCAGCCTGCCTCTCTCTCTCTCCCTCTCCTCTCCCTCTCTCTCTCTTTCTCTCTCTCTCCCTCTCTCCTTTTTTTAACAGTACAATTATCTGAAGTAATAGAAAATACTCGTAGTTCAGGTTTTAGATTTTGGCAATTATATGCTCTCCAAGCTTCTTTCAATTTAGTTTCTGAACATTTCATTACCAGACTAGGTAACATCATCAGCAGGATTTTCTTGTCCTGTTCCTCTTTAGCTTATAAATTTCTTGTGTGCCAGTGTGATCACTTGGTCGTGTGATTGGTTGTTCTTTGGAGCTATATTTAAATTCTGAGCAGCTGATTGGTTCTCTTGTTGATTGGTTGTTGGTTTCTTAGTATTCATATGCTGGATCTAGATCAATATGCTTGTTAATTACTCCTTTGGTAGAATACCAGGCTTCAATAAATTCACATGTATGGTGGGTGTATGGTGGCCAATGATTTTTGTTCCTTCCCAGTCGAACTGGTGTTGTTTATTATCAATGTGGTTTGAGATCGGGGATTTTTGGTTGTGCCATTTAACTGCTAGTTGATGTTCATGAACCCTTTCAATTGCCTTCCTGCTTATCCCACATAGAACTGGTTACAATTATCTCTTCAGCAACCTGCAGCTTCCTTAACTTCCCATTAAAATCCAATATTTGGTATATGAAGTCATGCCTTCTGCTATTTTTCTCCTTTATTGGGATGTCTGCACATGGTGAAACTACAGAATAATGGAAAGCTGAGTGGGAACACCAGCAATAGAATGCTTTTATATCTCCAATAATAAAACAAGCTAAAAATCAAGAAAAAAATCAAAGGAGCGTTTTAAACACTGTGTATATAAAATATAAAAATTCTTTTGTGTTCATTTATTTCTTTTGGGATTGGGGGCAAAAAAAAAAAAAAAACTTTGTAAAGTTATTCTTGATGACCAAAGGCAAGTTTCAGCACAAATCTACCACCAACAGAATCTACCACCAAGAATGTGACTTAATATGCTTTTTTACTATAACAATCCCAGCCAGGTGCCCTCCAGATGTATTGGTATAGGGACGTTTTTGATTACCAGGTGTCCTCTATCATTCAGTCAGCAGTGCTATGATAGAAGGGCATGTTAGGCATCTGGAGGGCCTGAAGAAGCAGCTGTATGAGGCCCTTGTTTCTCAGATATAAGTAAAATGGTGTACCATTTTTTATTAGAACATATTTGCACCTCTGAAATTTAGTTTCAAAGAAATCTGTTCTTTTACTGTTATTTAGCCTCTCTCTTCTTGACTGCGTGAACCTGATTCTCAACAGATAACTGACATAAATATAAAAATTTAACACCTTTCTATGGGCTCTTTAAAAAAACTTCTTTTTTAAAGATTCCACTGCAATTGCAAAGCAGTTCAAAATATCTTATTTTCAGATAAAGATACACAGAATGATAACCTTGGTGTCTCGTAAAGAGTTAGTCAATTGCAGGTGGATTGCATTCTGCATGTCTATGGAGATTCTCACTCATCTGGACTTTCTGGTTTTTCTTTGAAGACGTTTCACTTCTGAAGATGCTGAAGATGCCTCTTAGATGAGAAGCAGAACGTCAAAGAAAAACCAGAAAGTCCAGTTGCCTCTTGAAAAAGCACCTTTGGGATTGCAATCTGCATTTTTAACATTGGAGTTATAGTACTAATCTTAAGGAACATTTTCTTTGATTGTCATTGCATACGTACATGATCTCCTGCAGGTGGCTGTGGGATCTCAGAGCTTCACTATGGGCATATTTTATATTGAGTACAGGTATGACTTGTACAGGATTTGCCTAAGAGGCAATTCCAATATGCTTTGGTGGGGCTTGTTCAAGGCCTTGTACGACTGCTATCAACCTTTTTATTCTTGTTGATTAGAGTATCCTTCTGTGCTACATTATGAGCTGTCTGAAATATGAATACCTTTTTGTTTATAATATATACTTAGAGAAGTAATGAATGTGAACTGAACATCAAGGAGCAGGCAGTTCATTTGGAAGACCCATCCAGAGTGTGCAAGACAAATGAAGCAAAAGCCATTTATAATGCCTTCAGAACTTCTAGCCTGAATTATAGTTTTAGTAATCAGTAGCTACCCAGCTCCTCTGTCATTGTGGGGTTAATATACTGCATGGAAGAGACTTATAGCGCAAATTGTATAACCCTGCAATAAAACTATAACAACTGTTGTATTAAATTATTTAAGTTGTAAACCATTGTAAAAAGGAGTGAAAGTTTTATTGACTTGGCGGCAGAAAAAATTATTATGATAAAGTATAAAATGTATTGTTGCTGATTACTGGAGCATTTTCTACTGGTTTAGCATATTATAAATCTTTAGCTTACCTTCAGAATAAAACATTTGATGAGAAGGCCCTTTAAATAAAATGCTGGTCTTTGTTAAGAATGAACCTAGAATACAATTTTAATTTGCAAACAAATCTTCAGTATTTGATTGGCAAAAAAAAAAAGAAAAACATATCTTAGAGGCCAAGGTGAAGGCAGATACTGAAAGTGTGAAGGATCAATGGATTTAAAACTTGAAGATTTCCCCAGAGAGAAATGGAATATAGAAAAATAAATAACTGAACATTTTATTTTCAATAACAAGTGCACTGCTTTAATATTTTGCTATATAGTCTGTAGTACAGGAAAGCAATAATTTGAAATCAAGATACAGAGTTCAGAACTCTTTGGAAATTCAGCTCTTACTTAAATTAGTTACTGAACTTTAAACAAGACATTAACAGAGAGGTTTGTTTTTCACAAAGTCAGTTTAAACATTACATTTTATAATCATATGGTTTTCTTCCTATCTGTCTCCAATTCTTGAACATAGCATGCCAAAATGAACATATTAGGGAAATGTTTAAACTGATTTAGTTTTATAATTATTTAAAAGTATGCTTAGCATTTATATAACATATTTATAGGTTTAATCTAAATTGTATACGTGATCTCAGGTTAGACACTTGTAGGATGGATCAGGAGAATTTCCTCTTAATTGTATTTGCAAATGTCAAGTAATTTTCTTGTTATATTAATTTCCAGAAAATAATTATTTTTTCCCTTCTCTTAGGTACATTTTTGAAAGCTGATATCACTAAGGTCTAGGAATTACTAGCAGCTTTGAGGCACCCTAAATGAGGTTTTAATCAACTTACAAATTAGCCTTTGTTTTAATTGGTCCAGTGAAATTCATGATGTTCCTAGGAAAAATTTTGGAACCTGCCATCCTTAATGATTTATTCTTAAAGGAAGCATCATTTTGTCATGATATTCATTGACAAACTAGTGCCTATGCCTTAAAATATTAGTGATTATCACAGACACTGCTTTATCATAGCACTATCATTATCATAGACTGAGGTCAAAAATGAAGCATTTTGCTTCATTTTGAAACTGATATCTCTTATTGGATGCTTTATTTCCCTCCAGCAATGTTGCCACGTTATTAAAGCTAGATTCTCTGGTCAATGGGTCATGGTTGTTGTTGTTTCCTCCTGAAATAGGTACTAGAATAAATCAAAATATTGTTCCGCTGTGCCTTGCATCTTGGCCCTTCTATTTATGGTGAAAGTTTCCTTGCCAAGGTAAAGGTCAGCTCTTCATCACTAGCCTGCATGCTTCCCAAAAGTGATTAGAATGTCATATTAGTTTCCATTCTCAGCATCTTTTGTTTCATAAATCCAGTATTGACTAGAGCCAACATTCACTTTTAGCCTTTGCCAGAAATGTGGTTGAAAGCTTCAGGAATCTGAACTGCTGTTTCCCACGGTGAACAAAAAGCTGATAGTATCGTGCTAAATAGTTATTGATTCTTCTGCGAGATGTGTCACAGATGCCAAACCATGAAATATGAGCAGAAATAACCTGAGGGCTGAGAGGGGAGACAACCGCTGGCATCTCCAGACAGAGCAAGAGAAATGCCTAGCAAAACTCTGGAGGGCTGTTTCAGTCAATATCAGCTGTAATGGTTAGCTGGGTCAGTAATCTGACTCAACATTAAGCAGGTTCCTCCATTTCTTTGTTTAATCATTTGCCCTAATCTGTCTCACAAGTATTATTACATTGCTTGCTTGACTGCCACTTACTCTCCTACTCTGCTGAAGAAACATTTAAAAAAAGTGTTCCCAGGAGATTTGGATTTGGATGTTTATCACTGATGGAGTCCTATATTCCACAGATTTTAAATTTGATGTTCTACCCATATTGTATCTTCATGTAGCCCCTGGAAACATACAAATATGTGGCTTAAGAAATCAATATTAATTCCCTGGGCACTTTGTAGGGCGTATAGCTCTTGGCTAGCATGTGCTGCTTTTATTTTACATTCCAAGTATATTCTGGAGAAAAAATGCTTATTAAGAAGCATCTGATTTCTTCCACAATCTTTGCCAGATGTTGATGTAGCTGTATTAGAAGATTTCTCTTCTACCTAACAATCTTCTGTTTGACCCATAAACATATTTGCTGAGCATATTTGGATGCTGTAGTTTATCATGCATTTAGCTTGGATTATTTCTACATTGTTTAGGAATTGTGTATATATAGTCATGTGTATCATCTCTCATGTATGACTGGAATGAAATTTCTCCCATTTTTTTTTCTTTTTACATAAGTCACCAGTTACAGCAATAACAATTTCTCATAACTGCCAAACCAGTTATGGGATTAAACCAGTGACCTAAGAATGGGTTGCTATGTATTCCACCAGCAAACTCAAGAGCTATCGCTTGCCTTTTTCCATTTTGATTAAAATGTTCTGAGTAGTCAATACTGGATCAACAGAAATCATCCAGAATGAACAAATTGTATAGTTGTTGTGCCCGGGTTGACGATTGTTGCTTTTATCACCGAATGTGGTTTAAAGTCATGGTGAAGAAGGATGCAATTTCCAATGTATAATCAGTCCATTTTCCTTCCTGGATGCAAAATATTTTCTTTTTTTCAAACAATTTGCACCACTATTTAACCAGCTTTCGATATTCCAATAGCTTTCCCACCATGCTTCTTTATCATTCAAAGTGTAATTCTAGAGACTTGAGTGAGATCAAACGTGTATTGTAGTAATGTCTTCAAATGGGCTTTGATATGTAACTTTCTAAAAATACCATTTGCTTGAAGGATTAATAGACTGGGATTACAGAAATTGTAAAAGGGAATTTATTTTTTTCCCTATTGATATCCTAAGAAAAATATTTCTGAAGTTAATATTTGCTTTAGCTAAATCTCATATTATGTGTCAGAGTATTTTTTTTACTTTGGAGAATACATTTTTTTCATAATGCAGAAATGGTACAAAATTGTTCCCCATGTATCTTGGAATCTTTTTAACCAACACTCATCTCAAATGATACCCTTTATGTATTTAAACAAACCCAAAGCACCGCAACAAATGTCATATGCAGTTGCCCTCAATGGCCTAGAGCCAGAAATTCTGTTTTTCTTCAGAAAATGGGTCACATATAAGAAGAATGAGACAATAATCTGAGCATTTATATTGTGTTTTCTTGAGTGTTCAAAGTACTTTGCATACATTATCTTGAATGTTCAAAGTACTTTGCATATATTATCTCAGTAATCATCCAAACCACTCTGGAAAATAGACCAATATTATTATCTGTAATGCACTTGGGACAATGAAGTAGACAGAGTAGCTTGTTTAAGACCAGTTGGTTAGTTTATTATTGAACTGAATATGAACCCGGAATTTCAGTGCAGGCTTTAGACATACACTATAACAATTTCCACATGTTGGACAAGGATTGCTTTTCTACATATGCTTTACTCTTTATATATTGACGTATTTGAGAAAAGTATATTAAATTATTGGAATTTCTTTAAAGGTTTCATGCATTTTTTCACATTTTTCATATTTTATTGTCTTCTATTGACACTGTAAAAATGTATCTCAGCAGGCAGGAGCATTGGGGTAATATTAGATTGAGTCTATCAGGGTTGGGCCTGGTTAGCACCTACCTAAAGAAGAGAAGCCACCAAAGGATTCCAGACATAGGACAGCAGAGTGTTTTTCAATATTGGCAACTTTAAACTTCAAGCACAACTTCAAGCACAAACTTTAGGCATACTGGTAGTCCTCAATTTACAACTATTAACTTAGCAAACACTCAAAGTTACATTAAAAGGTGTCTTAGAAGTGGTCCTTTGCATTTACAGCCATTGAAGGATCTTCACCGTCAAGTGATCAAAATTTGGTCGCTTGGCAACTGGCATGTATTTGCGCTATCCCAGGGTCATGTGGTCACCATTTGCAACCTTCCCAAATGCTTTGCAAAAGCAAAGTCAATGGTGGAAGCCGGATTTCCTTAGCAGCTGCATGATTCACTTAACAACTGCAGTGATTTACTTAACGACCATGGCAAAAAAAAAAGATCCTAGAGTTAGCCATAACTCATTTAATGGCCACCTTGCTTAGCAATGGAAATTCTGGTCCAAATTCTGGTCATAAATCAAGGACTAGATGTGCACTATAATAATTTCCATGTACAGGTAGTCCTCGACTTACCAAAAATGTCTGTTGTTAAGTGAAAGATTTGTTAAGTGAGTTTTGCTCCATTTTACGACTGTTCTTGCCCAGGTGTTAAGTGAATCATTGCAGTTGATAAGTTAGTAACCCAGTTGTTAAGTGAATTTGGCTTCCCCATTGACTTCGCTTGTCAAAAGATCACAAAAGGGGATCACGTGACTTTGGGACATAGCAACTGTCATAAATATGAATCAGGGGCCAAGCATCTGAATTTTGATCACATGACATTGGGGATGCTGCAAAAGTCGTAACTGTGAAAAACAGTCATGTCACTTTTTTCAGTGCCGTTGTAACTTTGAATGGTCACTAAACGAAACATTGTAAGTGGAGGACTACTTGTATTAGGTAAGGATTTTTTCCCCTGTATTAGCAATAACAGTTAGATTTATATACCACTTCACAGTGCTTTACAGCCTTCTGTAAGCAGTTTACAGAGTCAGTATATTGCCCCCAACTATCTGAGTCCTCATTAAATTTAGAACATAATATTGTTGGTCAAATAACATGAAGATAGAGATGCATAATTAAAAATAACCCAGTACACAAAATGGTGAAATGAACAAGACAATTAAAACAACTAAAAAGGTGTTCTGCTCAATTGGACCCAAACATCTGGAAGAAAATCATCATTTTCTAAAGGCAAACCGCTTGGGGGGGGCAAAAAGCCCTACTAAACAGGTATATACAGAAATATGAAGGCTATTGCTTAAAGCATTGTAAGCCGCCCTGAGTCTCCGGAGAAGGGCAGCATATAAATCGAACAAACTAACAAACAAACAAACAAACAAATAAATAAATTGGAGCCTGTCATCATCATCATCATTTCAGCCATTGTCTAGCCACTGCAGGATGAATGCCTCTTCAGCATGTTTCTAAACAACACGGTCCACATATATATATGGCGGGAAAGGAGGATTCTTGACATCCTGTGCTAGCCTTAAGTTATTCTTGTTAACACAGTCTCTGTAAATGTGGGCTACTTGTATATAGCTACCTGTATGTTAGGAATTTTCAGCTTTGAAACTACCTGGCCAAGAGTATAATGAAACCTAGCAAATGTTAAATTTATTACTTGTTTTAAAACCATCCTGGGATATTATATCACCTAATAGGCACTGTTACAGCAGAGACCATGTGTATCCATTAAAGGACATATTTGCTTCAGTGTGTCTCGTGGCAGCTACTTCGGGGGGTCGGGGTGGAGGAAGAAAGTGAATACTGATTTAGGAGGGACACCAGATTGATGGCCTTACCTTGGAATAAAAACAGTGATTTATAGGGGGCAGAAAAGGAGCTTTCTAAACATTGCTCTAGCAAAGTTGCCCTCTCTCATTTAAAAGCTTTACTTCTCACCTTTCAGATGTTGCAAATTGTGCTTAGGTGATCTCAGTGCTAGCCAGGGTTGGGATTCAACATTTATGTTCAACATTTATGTGAAGCCGTTGGGGGAGATCATCCGTGGTTTTGGGGTGCGATGTCATCTGTACGCTGATGACACTCAGCTGTACATCTCCACCATAAACCACCCCAATGATGCCCTTGAAGTGATGTCCCGGTGCCTTGAGGCCATACGGGTCTGAATGGGGAGAAACAGGCTTCGACTCAACTCTTCCAAGACTGAGTGGCTGTGGCTGCCGGCATCCCGGTACAGCCAGTTAGTCCCATCACTAACTATTGGGGATGAGTCATTGACCCCCACAGAGAAAGCTCGCAATTTAGGCATCCTCCTGGATGCACGACTGTCTTTAGAAGATCATATAACAGCCGTGGCCAGAGGAGCTTTCTATCAGGTTTGCCTGATTCGCCAATTGTGTCCCTTTCTAGACCGGGACTCATTATGCACAGTCACTCAAGCCCTCGTCATTTCCTGACTTGACTACTGCAATGCTCTCTACGTGGGGCTCCCCTTGAAGTGCACCCAGAAGCTCCAACTGGTCCAGAATGCGGCCGCGCAAGTAATTATGGGAGCAACACGGCGCTCACATGTAACACCTCCTCTACGCGAGCTGCACTGGCTTCCGGTGGCCTTCCGAGTGCGCTTCAAGGTGTTGGTTCTTACCTTTAAAGTGCTCCATGGCTTAGGACCTGAGTACTTACGAGACCACCTGCTGCAACCGATAATCTCCCACCAACCAATACGCTCTCACAGAGTAGGCCTATTCATAGTACCATCATTAAAACAATGTTGTCTAGTAGTTCCAAGGGAGAGAGCCTTCTCTCTGGGGGCACCTACTCTTTGGAACAAAATACCCCCTGGAATACAAATAATCCCAGATATTCGCACTTTCCGACGTGCCCTGAAGACCTTTCTGTTTCAACAAGCAGGGCTAGCATAAACATCTAAATTCTATGCCAAGGTCTTAGCAGATACACTAAGTTGACTCAATTTATTATTTACTGTTTAAAAAAAATATATTATATGTATATGAAATCTTATTCTGTTCACCACCCTGAGTCCTTCGGGAGAAGGGCGGTATAGAAATTCAATAAATTATTATTATTATTATTATTATTATTATTATTATTATTATTATTATTATTATTATTATTATATGGTTATCAACAGTTACACATCTGTCACGGCAACGTCTATGAAGATTATTAGTCATCCAGGTCATGGTTGTCCCAAAGGTGCTTTCTCAAAAGGCAACTGGACTTTCTTAGGTTTTTTTTTCCTTGAAAGCATTTCACTTCTCATCCAAGAAGCGTCTTCAGAACATGGATGAGGAGCAAAACGTTTTCAAGGAAAAAAACAAGGAAAGTCCAGTTGCTTTGGAAAAGCAGCCTTCAGTGTCACAGCAATGATTTGTGGCTCCTCCACCTATGTGACTCAAGATACAAAATTATAGTTCGGGTTATAAAAAGTTTATTGGAGGGGGGGAAAATCAGAATTAAAGCATTGTATAATTAATTCCAAGCATAAATCAATCCAAAGGGATATTTTTGACAATGTATACATACCAAGATATGATAGATCATTTAATGTTTGAGAAAATTGCAGTAAAATCAATGTTCCGGGTCAGTGGTGGAATTCAAATTTTTTTACTACTGGTTCTGTGGACGTGGCTTGGTGGGCATGGTGTGGCTTGGTGGACATGGCTTGGTGGGCGTGGCAGGGGAAGGATACTGCAAAATCTCCATTCCCTCCCCACTCTGGGGCCAGCCAGAGGTGGTATTTGCTGGTTCTCTGAACTACTCAAAATTTCTGCTACCGGTTCTCCAGAACCTGCTGAATAGTACCCCTGTTCCAGGTCTAATTCAAGGTGTTAGTTATCCCCTGTAAAGCCTTTCATAGCATGGGTCCAGGGTGTCTGCCCACCTGCATCACAGAAGAAGCATTCTATGGACCTGTCAGTCAAGGAGTTTCAGCTGGTGGGTTCCAGAAGAACTTTTTCTACCGTGGTACCTGTCCTCTGGAACAATCTGCCCTCCCCAAGGATCTCACCCATCTTTGACCTATCCTCAAAGATGGGTGAGATCTGCCACTCATCTTTTTGGCCTTCTAAAAGGTCTTGAAGGCCTGCCTCTGCCAACTGGCATGAGACTCCAATGGGGAAGTGGCATTTTGGAGGTGATTAATGGATTAGACCAGTGTTTCTCAACCTTGGCAGCTTGAAGAAGTGTGGACTTCAACTGTCAGAATTTCCCAGCAAGCAGAGTTGAAATCTACATATCTTCAAGCTGCCAAGGTTAAGAAACACTGTATTAGACAGACACGCCCACACACACACACCTCTTCTTCATGTGCACTTTGCTTCCTTACTCCAATCTTGGTTCATTGAATTTCCACTGAAATTTAAATGCATGGTTTTTATTTGTTGTTTTATAGGTTTTGTATTTCATACAAATATTTAAATATTTTATATATTTTAATTACATGACTGTAAGCTGCTTAGAGACGCTGAGTGAGAGGTTTTAGAAAGAAAGAAAGAAATTGCAGATTCAAGACAATTGCAAATCAGTATGTCCAAGATGAATTAATGAGTTCCTGAGTTCTTCCTGAGTTGTTTCTGATTTAGTCAGAACCAAGTCATTGTTAAAAGAAGGGCTGGTATGTTCCCACTCCTTTTTCTTTGAATTACAGGGTTTAGTGCGCACAAATCCTATAGAGTCCACAAAGCTCTAATTAACGCCCACAGTGAAATATCTTTTGTTAAACTGGTCATTAAGCACACTTGCTGTAGAAAAAAACATGTTAGCTTGGTGGTCTGATGAAGGGATATACTGCCAATGCTGACAGGCCCATAATTGAACTAACTCTAAAAATAACGTGTGCCTTTACCTTTTTTTTTTTCCAGGCCTTGAAAAAAATATATTAATAATTAACTATATACTTTGCTTTAAGAGAAATTCAAGAGATTTTTACTTCCTGAATAAATGGCTTGATTCTCGGAAAGCATCGTGCCATATGCATTGGTTTCCTCTTTGCTTGTTGAACTGCCCTTTGCCTCCTGTTCACGTCCCATAGAAACTTGCCTGCCAGTTAAGATCAGCTTCGCAGGTCCTTCTCTGGGGGCATCTCTCCATTAGAATTAGGTGAGTGGTAACCAGGGGAAAAACAGTACCCCCCCCTCCCCAGGATATTTCTATTCACCATCATTATAGCTCAGATGCCAACAGTACCTTGATGTCAAGCTTGTAATGTTTATAATAAGGTGATAAAATGATTGAATGTCTTTGTTGCCCCAAGAATGGAACAGTCAAAGATCATTCCTCAGTGGCCTGACCCCCACGGTTTTGGCAGTACAGCTCTGGTTTTTGAAACGATGCCAATGCTAACGGGGTCGGGCGGGAATCATCTTATAGTCCTTAACACTGAATACAAAAATGAAAGACATTTTTCTGTAACTTAGCACCATTCGACTTCGCTGCATGAGTAATTAGAATTGGCTGCATTTTGGCCAGATCTGTTTGTATCTTTTTTCATGTTAGCCAGCATATAGGCACAGTTTTAATTGGGCATAATTCAGCTAGCCTATGTATGTTGTTTTTATTGGCTAGACCTTGCCAATTGATTGTAAAGAATCCCTGCACGTTATACATAGGCTTTTATTTGTGTGATAAACATAGTTTTATTAAGTGACCCACCAAGATTCCAAAATATTTTCAAGAAATCTGATATTTTTTTTCAAAAAGAATTACTGTTTTTACAGAAGACAGGTAAAGCTGTGAGTAGAATCTGCAGAAAAAGCCTACTTTCCTAGCAAAAAGTAGGAAGCTGCTGTCTTTATTTTCAGAAAAAACTTAATGATTGATGTATAAAATGCAAAGAGAAGGTTGAGAGAATGTCTCTTATGTCTCTATCTATCTATCTATCTATCTATCTATCTATCTATTTATTTATTTATTTATTTATTTATTTATTTATTTATTTATTTATTTATTTATTTATTTCTACCAATTGCAATCTAACTAGACTCTTGGCAATTTCCAACAAATAAAATCAAGCAAAAATAAGAAAATATAACCATAAAAGATTTAAACCAAACAATCTGGCATTGCAATTCATATGTCTTTTAGAAGAGCTTTATTTTTGGATTATTCTGGAAGCTAGAGAAGGGAACAGTTACTGTCATAAACATCCAAGACAACAATGACTGAAATACAGAATACCATAAGGTTAAAACATATGTTAAATTTAATATTAAAGTCAACAATTAAAGTATCTGTATTGATTTTCTAAAAGCAAGGAAAGAATTGTGGGAGATATAACTCCTGAAAAGACAGTGCTCTGTAGTCCGGCAAGATTTCTGAAAGATGAGAAAGATAAACCCATAAGACAGAAATACTTTTCTGAAGATTTTAGTTGTAGAACAGGTTGATAATGGTAGAAGAGGTGCCTCATTCAGATCTAATCCTTTTCTCATAATAATCTTCTCTTATCCTAATTCCTTGTTTCTTCAAATTCTGAGTCTCCTATTTGTCTTCTGTTGTGCTTTCCAAGCTCTCTTCTAAGGCCCCTCATTTCTGGGTCAAACAATATATTTTATTTAAAATTGGAATGGTGGTGGTTAAATGTAAGTCTAGGCAATCATAGAGTTTGTCTTTCTCCAGTCTTGTAATAGAATCCATACATGCAGAAGAATACAGTAGGAATCCCCAGTTAATTTTCCTCCCCTGTGTTGCCGACTTCTCCATTCTAGGCCCCTCCCTCTTCCTGGAGACCATATAACTCAATTTGTACTTCCCAGTGCACCCACACATACAGTTGTAACAGGGCGAAACCACAAACACTTGTGTAGCACAGATGCACCCATTCTTCACCACATAGAGGCAGCTGTCAAGCTGTTTACTTATGTCTCAAGCTGAAAATAACTTTTGCCAACCACAATACTTACAATATCTTATAGTACAAGATTAACAAGAAAGAGGTAGACTACAACAGTTTGAGGAACTGAATTATTTTTCCAACATGCGTGCCGACATGTCCATAGTATACAGCAGGTTGGAGTGCTTATTTTCTTTTTTTCTACCTTTTTGTGAACTAATAAACCAGAAGATTCTTCCCTGATGACATATAGGTGCTTTTTACAAAACTCTCCTGAAATTTTATCAGCCTGGGACCTGACCATCATAGTAATACTTAGGCACTTACCACACTACCTGATTAATCTCTAAGAAGAAGCTACACACCCATATAGATGTGTCCTGTGATCACACCGATTGGAAAGAAGCCTGTTCTCTCTCTCTTTTCCATTATGCTGTCTTTTTTATGCAATGGCTGTAGGTTCAAAGCTGACTGGTTTCACTCTCATGGGGCACCATTTCTATGACTTCTTGAGCATCATAGTACAATAATACACTAGTATCTGAAAGGACAACCTCTAAAACATTTTACTTAGAGTCAGCCTATTTTATCACTAACAATTCTCAGTTTGTCATCTATATCTCATTTTTAGAATCAAATCGTCTTAACCAGTGGTGGGTTCCTCTGGTTCGGCCCGGTTACCCCAAGCCAGTAGCGGTGACGATATGACGTCACCGAATCGGTTCTGCCCCCTCCCCACCCCCCCCCACGTTATTCTTACCTTTCATTTGGCCCCATCCCCAATCTATTGCTGCCTCCTGAGTCCCAGCTGATGGCTAGAGGGAAAAAAACTGTTTAAACTCTTGCCACGGGGCTTTAAAGGGCCTACAGCTGATCAGTGTTAAAAGAAAACAAATGAGTGCCTGCAAAAATACATGAGTAGACCAGTACCTGCAAAAATAAATGGGTAGATCAGTACAGCTCTGCAAGCAATTAAAAGCCTGGTAGACCAGTACCTCTGCTAAATCCTAAATAATTGTCACATGACCATCAAGCCATGCCCACAAAATAAGCCACGCCCACAGAACCGGTAGTAAAAAAAAATTAGAACCCACCCCTGCTCTTAACACATCTTCAGGTAATTTGAAAATACGTAATGAAATATGGCAATATACACAGTATGATAGAATTCTTACTACAGTTCAGGTGGAACAGCTGTGAAGTCAGTTTCATCAATTTCTCTTCCTCTCTAATTGGTAGTCATAAGGGTAGACTGAGATGTAGATTCCAGCTTAAGTTTGTTTATCCAATTTAGAGACCATCCCTCTCACTCACAACTTCCCTGATGTGAATGAAATGGTTCATGTGCGCAGAACAGAATTTTCTCTCATCAGCCTCCTGAAAATCTCTTCACAGTTAAGGGACCCTCTAAAAGTAGGCTGGGATATGGAGAGGGTCACCAAATTAAAGGAATAAAAATAAAAGAAAGATGTGAGGGGAAAAATTGAATCTTGGCCCATGACATAGAACTAAGCAGCTTTTGAGCTGCAAACTCCCTCAAATCTGAAAGTTTGAATACAAATCTACATGTTTCTGAGCAGCTATTAACAAGATTGCACTGTTAAATTTTTTTTTACTCTGAAACAGTTAATGTGGAGATAAATTTTTGGGGTTCCTTAAATAACTCAACTTCGAAACAAATTTCAGACAAGTGAGCTGAGATGGGGATAAGAGTTAAGGTTTCACGATCCTGACAGACTGTAAAAGAATAAATTTTCCAGAATATACTTTATTTTCTGCTATTGTTATTAAACACTAAGTCAATTAGGCACTTTGTTTTGGTTTTTCTTTAAAGGGTCCCAAGCCTTCCTCGGGTTTCACATTTTCACTGCATAGCTGATTATTTAGGGAACAGGCTTGTTCCAGACAGCTTTAATTAAACTGTACTGCAAAACCAGATATAGATCAATGGAAATGATCCATAACAAGGGGCTAATCATGTATTTAGCAGTGTTCAGTCCAGTTGAATCACCTTCTCCTATTTCTGTGGCTTTGCATTCATGTGGCAAAGGCTGAATGTGTGCTTGGTTGTGGGTTTTTTTTTCTTCTCCCCCTTTAATCCGTCCCATTAGAGGCCATATGCTTGGGCTTCAAGGGAGACAAGACCTGTCTGCAATCTGCCAAGGATTTAGAAACATCGATAATTTGTGAATAGTCATGTTGGTACTGGTCGAAGGGTTAAGTGCTCAGCACACCAGGGGCACCTCTTTTGGGACTGAAACTCTTAGTTGACTGTTAGGAACTTGATCCGCTGTGAAGCGTCTTTATAGCACATGCAGCAATGGAGCTTTATTAGCTCTGGGATTTAAAAACATGTGTTAAATGATATTACAGTATATTTGGTTTAAATGCAGAGGAAATATCAGAGAAAGGAACATAGTGATACCAAAAAACCCACATATTCTATCAACAATTGTGTTCTTTTGCTGAAACAAGTATCTTCTTCCTCAGCTAAGAGGATAGATAGTATTGCAACTAGTCCTCAGGTTGTTGTCGTGGAGAAAATAAGCAAGAGTATTAGATATGTCTGCTGCTTTGATCTGACCAATTATATATGTAATATATATATTTTAAAAGACGGGATAAAAATCTTGTCGTTGCTGTTAGTGTCTGTTCCATCTCCAAAATAAGAGCCGTATTTCTAAAGTATGTTTAGGCTTACATAAGAAACCAGACCATTCGAACAATCAATCAATAAGAGAACCAATCAGATGCTCAGAATTTAAATATAGCTCCAAACGAACGACCAATCACACAACCAACTGACCAAATTGGTACCCAAAACATTTATAAGCTACAAGAAAACCTTGCTGATGATATTACCTACTTTGGTAACAAAACGTTCAGAAACTAAATTGAAACAAGCTTGGAGAACAAACCGCTACCAAAATCTAAAATCCAAGTTACAAGTATTATTTCAAATGTATATAGGTTTTATATAACTTGTGCAGACTTCCGCTAAACAATCTGATGAAGTTAAATATGTTCATTGATTTTCTTTTCAAGTACGGAGCAATCAGTATAGGTATTTTTGTGATTTAACAGACAATTTCAAAGTTTAAAATGTAAATGTGACATTGGCTAGCACAAAATTTCACTTTGAATGTTTCATTCTGTTTGATAGCTGTTGTCTCAGAAAGTAAGATGCGTTATCATTTTTATGCGGTGATTTTCTTATTTGCTTCATTATATGTTTAAGAAATCTTGTTAAATAATTTGAGGAGGCAAATAGCAGTCTTTTAGAAAAATTGATGTCTATAATACACTTTAGTGAATAGCTCCCATCCAGTGACAGTTATGGCCAAGATCCAATGAAAATAGATAATGAAAGGAGAAGGGATTTCACTGAAATGAGGGCAATTTTTGCTAAAGATGGCCTTTCTACCTCATAATTATTTAACAAATATGTAAGAATTGTAAGCACAGATACATTCCCAGTTATCTCATTGTTCCAAAACTGCTTAGTTAATGAGAATATTGATAGAATACATAAAACGAGTAGCTGCTTTGAACATGGAACATGAAGTCCTTTTGACCTTTATGGTGATTATTGATCTTGGGTCTAGCTTTGTCAATATTGACCTCTGATATCAACCATTTCCATCCATTAACAGCTTTCTAGCATTGTGACATCGCATGAGAAGACATTGGACGATGATGTGACTGCTCTATTCTTTACAAAGCTAAAATCAGTGTAAAAATGCTGCACAAATAGATAATGGGAGAAAATAATCTTTTGCCTCCTGAATCCAGTGGCACTTATTTCAAAGTAGACCTGTCTTGAAAGCATTGTGAAAAAACAGGAAATTCTTTGTGTGTGTGTGTGTGTGTTACATACTATCTAAGAGAAGCTTTTGTTGCTCCTTCATACAAGTTAACATTAAGCTAATAAATAAAAACAACAAAATAATGCCTTTGTTCCCCGCCCCCAAAAAGCTAACCATGAGATCACTATTCAATATTACAACCAGTGGTGGAATTCAAATTTATTTACTACCGGTTCTGTGGGCGTGGATGGGTGGGCTTGGCAGGGGAAGGATACTGCAAAATCTCCATTCCCACCCCACTCCTGGGGGAAGGATATTGCAAAATCTCCATTCCCTCCCCACTCCTGGGGGAAGGATATTGCAAAATCTCCATTCCCACCCCACTTCTGGGGCCAGCCAGAGGTGGTATTTCCCGGTTCTCCGAACTACTCAAAATTTCCACTACCGGTTCTCCAGAACCTGTCAGAACCTGCTGGATTTCACCCCTGATTATAACCACTGCTCTATAGTGTGTGCATGATACTGTAGTGTTGTAGAAAAGAACTGGAGAGTAAGAGGTATAATAGATAGCAAAAAGAAAATAATTAGAGAGTCTCAGACTGCAGTGGTAAGGAATAGTCCAACGTGACTCAAATCCCACTGAAGAGGAATTGGCAAAGGAGCATTTGTATAAGGACAGTGTCACTTTTGGAACATTATATATACTCGGGAAATGCCCTTAACAGAAATATGCAAGAACCATTACCTAGGCAACAAGGGCTGAAACATTATTTAAGTCCTCAGAAGCAAGGTAGTATTCATAAGCAACAGAGAAAAGCAAAGACAATATTCATAAGCAACAGGGCAGAAAGCGAGGACAAATGTTTAACCCTCAGCAACTTTTAAGATGTGTGGACTTTAACTAGTTGAGAAATTCTGGAAGCTGAAGTCCACTCATTTTAAAGTTGCTGAAGCTGAGAAATACTACTCCCCAATCATTTATATTCATACGTAGCAAATAATCCCATAATTGAACAGCTCAAGACTTAGCAGTAGGTCCAATACTATGAGTCGCCCTCTTGATCATGAACTACTAAGCTTATCTTCATAAACATCTATCTCGGCACCATTTATTACTTGGGTTAACTTATCCACTTCCTGGACTTATGCCTATTTCAGATCTCACTGGATTGGATGGGTTGTATTCATATATAGAGCTGTAGTTTAATTACTTGAAATTAAGTTGTATATATAATATGATTTGTTCATGTATGAAATGTTGAAAGCTTGAATGAATAGAAACGTGTCATTGCATCTCTTGTTTATATTGCAGGACTCCAAGGACACCTTGAAGAACAAATGGGCCAAAAAGCACCAGCTTTAATTATGGTACCTGTACTGGACTTGCCTGGAAACAAAATTATTCATATAGCATGCTGGCTCAGCCAATAATTAAGGATCTCACATTTTAACATATATTCCATCATTGACATATATTCCAACAAGAAAATATCCATCATGAACAAGAAAACACCAATAGCGGAGTTATTGATGGGTTTATTATTACCTGATATTAATAAGTACATTTAAACTTAGAATATTTGTCAACAATTTTTTCTAGCTGCCTTTTGACAGAGAATTCAGAAATAATGCCTGTAATTCCAGGATCCTCTAGAATTATTGTATTTTTCATATTAAAATCAAAATTATGATTCATTGTTTTGATGTGGTTTTTACAGATATCAAATAAATTTTTTAAAATGTCTCTTTTTCTACTTATATATTGCAATAATTTAGAGCAAACATTCAATATATTTCCAATATGTACCTATAAATATTTTTAACTTCTATTGAAATGCATGCAAGTGTTTTCTTAAAATGAAGTTAACCTTCCATTTAATGAATCAAATATAAATGAGTTGTTACTGAGGCAATCATTTTCTTGTGGCACTTGTAGTGAATTATCCTGAGCAGGATTCTCTGAATTTGTTTTTTAAAAAGCCTCTCTCTCTTGTTTTAATCAACTCCTGCAAATGTTTGCCAAATTAAAGACTTACTTTGTAAATTTGGGAATTGGGAATTTATGAGTATACCTCATAAAACTTTCTGCTCTACAAGTATTCTTTTCTTATGTACAGTATACTTGGGTTACACTTCTCTTTGAAAAGAGCTTTGCACATAAATACCTGCTTTAATATGATGTGGCTTGGAGATGTATAAAGAATTTGGTCTTTCCTACACAAGATATGTATGTACCAATATAAACAATTGATAATGTTAATTGATGTTTCTAATATACAGTATATACATATATATGTATATATATATGTATATATACACACATACATATATAAACATACACATACATAAAAAACACTCGTTTTTTAATCAACTTCTGCAAATGTAGAAGTTGTATATATCCCTTTACAGAGTTGATTCAATCGTTAGAACAGGGCTCCTCAAACTACGGCCCGTGAGCTGGATACGGCTCACTGAAGCCATTAATCCAGCCTGCATGGGACCCACATTGTCCCACCTACCCGCCAGCCCGTCTTCTGGAAGCCGAGGCCAAAAATGGGATGCGCGAAGGCCTCGGGAGGCCAAAAACAGGGCCATTTTTGGGTGGCAGAGTGGTAATGGAAGCTGAGGAGGCAAAAAAACAGGAAGCACTGAAGCCTTAGGCCTGTTTTTGGATGGCAGAGTAGTTCTGGAGGCCGAGAAGGCCAAAAACGGGACACGCAGTGAAATGCAAGGCAGAGAAAATTGGTTTGCAATAATAGCATAATAAGTCTTTCAAGATTTTATAATTATAGCCAATCTTAATAAAAGTAGTTTTAGCCTTCTTTTGGTTTACCTAGAACAGGCCTGTCAAACTGGCAGCCCATGGGCCGGATGGGTCATGCACAGGCCATACCCACCCCAGCTCCACAAAGGCAAGAAAGTTGTGATATGTCATGATTGAGTTTGACACCCATGACCTAGAAGGACTGACCTTCTATTATAGTTCAGTGAACTAGGGAGGTATCTGTCTCAATTTCTTATAAACATTGTGTCAGCTGCCACCTCATGCTTGCGCTTCACCTTCGCTTGGTGCCGGTCTGCCATGAACTCGAGGGAGAGAGACTGGATGGGAAGAGGGAGGTTTCAGGGAAAACGTAAAATTCACTGTATCGCCTGATACAGCTTCAAGGTCAACCATCAGGGAACGGAACACAGGTCATATTAACCTACACTTGAAGTACCATCTTCAGTATATGGTACTTTTTATATTTTATTATTATGTAGTTTAGGACACTCACAATCCTTATTTTAATACTGATTTTTTTCTGTTTAATAACTAATTTATACTTTGGCCGAACTACTTAACTTTTCAAATGTATTTTTCAGGGTTCCAAATAACAACCCCAACGAAAGAAGACTCCAAGGCCAGAAGTTCCTCAAAGTTCAATTTTATTAGAGATGTCATACTGGCACATCTGGGAAAACCTGAATCTGAAAGATTCCAAGTTTTTCCCTACCCAGAAGAAAGTCCAGGTCCCTGCCCCAGCACCCACATGTCCATCACATGGTCCAATCAATGCACCGTCCCACCTGGAGATGCCTCCGGGTCACCCCACTCCAGGTGCAGGGCAAGATGTCCTTGATTCTCAAAGAAAAGAATGTTATTATTGCTAGATATCTTTCCAATCCCCCCTCCCACTTTCCCACAGCTCTAAATGTGGCAGCCCTGAAGATCCAAAGTAAAAGATGTCTTCCAGGACTGAGAGTATTACTCATTACTCTTTCTATCGCTTAGTATCTTTTGGTTAGTAAAATGATTCTGAGTATGATACAGTGCTGTTATTTGTTATAATCGCACATTGTTGTGACCCCGACTCCCGAGCCTGTCCTAACAGAGGAAGAGGACTCAGAAGGTGATGGGGAGGAACTAACAAGGCCTTCCTCTCCAGGACCCTCCCTTCTGGCAATGCCTCAGGTTCCATCCGAAGGCCAGGAGGAACAGCCTGGGATGTGCCAGGAGGAAGGCATATTGGAGCACCAATTGATAAGGAGTGAGAATGATGAATCCTGGATTGATCCCAGGCAGCGTCAGAGAGAGAGCGTGCGCAGCAATGGAAGAGGCATGGGAGGGCCAGAGATTGAGCTGAGTCAGGGAGCCACGCCCCACCAGGAATAAAAGTGGGTGGGATTGCTCTTCAGGCTTTGTGACGGACAAAGTTAAACCCTGAAAGTCACATCGTGATCTCTGAAATTCGGCTTGGATATATTTTGGACTGAACATTTACTAAACTCTTGTCTAGTGGATAATTTGTTGCTCCTGGAACGAACTGAAGATAAGTCCTCTTCTGCTTTTTAGGAGTGAAAACGGTCTTGGCAGGCATTTAGCAGTTTGCTGCCAAAACCTTGGTCTGCCAAGAATTCTAATCTGTTTACCTAATAAAATATTGGCAGGCGTGCTTGGTATTACGTTTGCCTGTGTGAGGAAGGGGGACAGAACACACATTTTGATCTAGTATTTGTTGCCAAAATTGTCCACAAATGAATTACCGTATAAAAATGAAATGAAGATTAGACTTTTAAGTTGATTGAATTGGCTCACACGTTATTGAGAAAATCCAAGATGCACTATACAACCACATTCATTTCTGTAATAAGAAACAGTTTAATGCAGGAGTGTCCAATATTAGCAACTTTAAGACATGTGGATTTCAACTCATGGGCTTTAGCTCCCAGAATTCCCCAGCCAGCAGGGCTACTCTTAAAGTTGCCAAAGTTGGACACCTCTGGTTTAATTAGAACTATTTGCATTGGAAACTATATCGACAGCACAAAACTGTAAGGTAGCCCTCGACTTACAACAATTCATTTAGTGACTATTTGAAGTTACAGTGGCACTGAAAAAAGGAACTTATGATTGTTTTTCACACTTACAACTGTTGCAGCATCCCCATGGTCACCTAATCAAAATTCAGATGCTTGGCAACTGGTTCATATTTATGACGTCCACAGTGTCCCTGGGTCAAGTGATCCCCTTTTGTGACCTTCTGACGTCAATGGGGAAGCCAGATTCACTTAACAACCTTGTTACTAACTTAACAATTGCAGTGATTCACTTAACATCTATGGCAAGAGAAGTTGTAAAATGGGGCAAAATTCACTTAACATATGTCTCGCTTAATAACAGAAATTTTGGGCTCAATTGTGGTCATAAATCAAGGACTGCCTGTACTGACATTGAGAGAAATATCAGAAGAACATAGCTACTTTTTATCCCAGGATTGCTTCTCTCAACCTAAGTCACTGCCCGTGTAGAAGAAATGTTCTCCTTTGCAAAAGATCAGAGATTTCTGATGTTACTCTGAGGATATGAAACGAACTCTAGTTGCAGCATTTTTAGTTGTACTATTGAACTGGGGCCACTGTAACGGAGCTTTCTGTTGTATTCTTGCAGATGAAAGAGAAAGAAATGTGCAAGTGTATTAGGCAGGCAAGTATATTTACCTATTCCAATGTATTAGGTGAATTTTCAGCTAGATAATCATGAGATTATTATTCAGGGTTTCCAGAGGCTGTTTATAGGCTGTTTGAATGCTAAATTAATTTATCCCACTGATTACTTTAGATATTGGAAAGCATAAAGAATTGGATGTAGTTCTTGTAGTCCCAGGTCATGAGATGGAACAAAAATTCACCACCAATGGTCTGAATCAGTGGTGGGTTGCCCCTGGTTCACACCAGTTCTATAGAACCAGTAGTAAAACCGGTGGGAGGCTCCGCCCACCGACCCCACTCACGTGCATGGCCCAATTACAAACCGGTAGTAAAGGTATGTAGAACCCACCCCTGGTCTGAATAGTTCCTTTCAAGGACCCTAAAGGCCTGGAAGCATTGCAACATCATGTTTCTCTCCTCAATCCAACCCAAAAAACTCAAAGTTACAGACCACCACAGTCCATTCCAAATGTAAACCGTTTAAGCCAACCAAGTCTTTTCTTCTCCTAAACCAGGGTTGTCAAACTGGCAGCCCACAGGTCGTATGCATCATGCGCAGGCCCATCCCAGTTCCACAAAGGAGGGAGGAGTCGCGATACATAATGTGATGTGGCGAGTTTGACACTCACGTCCTAAACCAATCATATGAGACCATTTAACATTAAGAAATTACCATGTTAAGATTCCAACAATAAGGAAGGGGAGGAGATGTAGAGAATGAACAGGAAGATCTTGATAGAGATAAGGTAGATCTGTTAACAAAGCACAAAAAGGAAAACATTGCTTGAGGAGAATTATGAAAATGTCTACAACACCATTATAATTCACATGAATATGAAAGTAGAACAGGAAGCACAATCAACGTTACAATGCTGGCCTGTCATTACATGTAATGGTCAGTGATGGGTTTCAAATTTTTTTACTACTGGTTCTGTGGGTGTGGCTTGGTGGGCGTGGCTTGTCTTGGTGGGGCGTGGCAGGGGAAGGATACTGTAAAATCTCCATTCCCACCCCACTCCAGGGAAAGGACACTGCAAATCTCCATTTCCTCTCCAATCCAGGGGAAGGTTACTGCAAAATCCCCATTTCCTCCCGATCAGCTAGGATTTGGAAAGCAGAGAATAGATGGGGGTGGGGCCAAACTACTCAAAATTTCCGCTACCGGTTCTCCAGAACTGGTCAGAACCTGCTGAAACCCACCTATGCATGAAATACATAGGTAAACTTTGATATGGCAAAAATGAGTTTCTTTGCAAGCCTGTATGTGTCGTCCCTTCTAAGCATCTTTATTATACATTTATATATTTTGCTGGCTCAGAAATAATAAAAAGCCAATGCAGTGCTCTAAGAAAAGAAGGGACATGTTAGACTACGAGCCTATACAGACACTTCCCTGCAAGTGAATCTAATTGATTTTAGTTCTGAATAAGTATACATTGATTTGCACAATTTCACTGCTTTTACCTACCACTCCCTTAAGTAAGTTGAAAGAGTATATCTTTTGATACATCAAAAGATAATATTCTTTTTGAAAAGCTCATGACACTGTGTTTCTCTTTAAAACTTTTCACAGATGTTCCCTGTAATATATCAGCCAGGCTTACTGAGTTTTTAAATAGAAACAAGCAATTTGTTCAATAGTGTTATGAAAGTGGGTACAGTTTCACAAAGAAATCCAAGCCTTACATAACAGAAGGAAATAATTTAACATTTTTGTTAAGGAAACATTCATTACTAAAGCCTGGTGTTTCAATCTCATTGTAATCAGCTGGGGTATAGAGATGTTTAAATAAGGTAAATGATAAAAGTGTAATGTTTAAAATGTTTTGAATATTTTTAAGACATTCCCTCCCCCCAAAAAAGATATGCAATAAAATAGAAATTTATAGAGACGTTTTGATCTGAGAAGTGCAAATATCTATGCCACAATAGGACTTGAGTTCTGACGACAGTACTTTTAAAATAGACAATGCAAAGTTTTGTTCCAGTTTCTTTGATTTTATGAACCCTCAGGAAAATTTACAGTAGTTCGTATGGGGAGCTACCCAGCATGAATGCAAGGATTTCCAGGTTGCACTGCAAGCATGAGGAAAGAGTAGTTTGTAACTTGATTTATTTTTTTCAGTCTCTGTTCTTCTCTCCTTTCATTTTGCAGTGCCTCAAGAGAGGGAAATTAAGTAAAGATCGTCTTAATGTTATGTGGGGATGAATTAATGTAATAATCAACAGGCCCAAATAAACTCCCAGTAACTTTGAAGTGTTCTCTCAAGGTATTTAAACCTACATTCTTGTGCATGCTTAGCTGGCAGTAAATCCCATGGAACTCTGTGAAAATGACTTCTAATTAGACACATACAAGTTTGCAGAATAAATCTCTTAATTGCAACAAAGGAAGTTTAAAAAAAAAAAAAAGAGGAACCTTAAAGAGGATTTAAATTTATGATTTGGCCACAGTGATCACTTCTGTGCTACCATAGTCTTAGATGGACCAAGTATTCAATCCTCATTTACAGGTTCATCCAATTGGAAGAAAAAAAAAGAAGTGATCTGAGCTACAAATCGTATAAAATCCACATGGCTTTGATGCCACGAACCTGTCACAGCCAATATTCCTATGTAGCAGTGTTTCTCAGCGTTAGTCATTTTAAGCTATGTGGACTTCAATTCTCAGAATTCCCAACCAGCAAATGCTGGGCTGGGGAATTCTAGGAGTTGAAGTCCACACATCTTAAAATTGCTAAGGTTGGGAAATATTGCTATATAGAATAAAAGATAACATCAAAGTATTTAAAACAAGGGTTTTTGATCTCCTGCCTATTTTTAGGGAAGCACATCAAAATCTGATTTGCTGCACCAGAGGCATCTTTCCAAGCTTTGGATGACTTACAAGTACTAGCAACAGACTATCTCCTAGATGGAAAAGGTGAACTGAAACAAGCTGAAGAATTTTTCCCTCAACCCAGTATTTATTTCACTGATGTGCCAGAATCTATCAAAATATATATTTCTATCTCGGATAAATGAATGCACTGATCTAATCAAGGCTTCTACTTTGCACTGTAATAGTTCCTTGGATGCTTATTGGCATTTTGAGAGGTGGAAGATGTTCTACTGACCAACAGCCTCTCAAGGTTGAGGTTACTTCCATAAACCTAGTTTAAGGGGAACGGTTCTGTGCTGTCTGATAAGAATTTGGCATTTATTTTTAGGAACCCTATTCTTACTATTGTAACTATGTCTGGCACTTGGAATTCATATTAAGAAGAGTTGACAATTTACTAATTTATGTTGTCTTTCCTTATATTTTAGTAGTTTTTGGCAGGCTAGCCAGTGTTGATGTATTGCTTAAGCATTCAAACTACAGACTGAGCTCTTGAAAGCTTGTATAGAAAACTTTCTTTTTTCATCTGAACACTGAATATTTTTGACATATTTTAAAATTTAATTTACAAAAACAAACCAAATACCTGAGAAATGAGTCCTTCTGTTAGTTGCAAATGCCCCATTTTTAATGACACACTCCTCTGAATGATGGCTCCCTCCCCTGTCAGTTGGCGTAGATGGATGTTTATTGTTTGTTTCATACAGTTCTTTCTTCTTTTTACTTAGCTTTTTGAGAGCCGTTTCTTTTAAACATAAATATATAATGGGCAATTCCACAGTATTTTTATTTCAGTAATGACTATAGTACCAAAGTACTTTCACATATACAGAGAGAGAGTGTCTCTCTATAATATGATATATCTGTACTGTATATCACCCACACCCACACAAACATATAGACTCATCTTTCATTTGACCAATGGGTTTACAATCTTGTTTTTGTCATATCTGTGCTACTTTTGCTTCTAATTTGTTTCCCTTCCTGTTCCTTATAATCCACCATTCTTAAATTCAAGATTTAATTCAAGATGCTCTCCTGCTTGAGCAGGGAGTTGGACTGAAAGACCTCTAAAGTCCCTTCCAACTCTGTTATTCTGTTAATTCACGGGTGTCAAACTCGATTGTGTCACCTGACATATCACAACATATTGCAATGTTTTTTGCCTTTGCGGAGTCAGGATGGGCGTGGCCTGCGCTTGATGCATCCAGCCCATGGGAAGCCAGTTTGACACCCCTGTGTTAATCTGTTAATTTGATTTCATACAATTAAGATATTTAAGGGAGCCAATTTGGTGCAATTGTTAAAAGTCAGGAGACTGAGTTCTAAGTCTCTCTTAGACATGAAACCTGGTTAGAGGTCTTTGGGCTAGTCACTCTCTCTCAACCCAACTCACTTGGGGGTGGGGAGAGGTTATGAATAAGTATTAGGTATGTTGGCAGTTTCTTAGAGTAGATATTGTCAGTAGTGAAACTAGGTAATTTCAGATCCTGGATTTTAATCATCCTAAGGAGCTCCCCTTGAGGTAACCTTGTACATTTCTCATTTGTGAAGAACACAACTAACATTTATTTCTCTGCCTGCCATTTCCCACAACTATCATTAAATGCTTTCCTGGAGCAGGGGGTATTTGCTGATTCTTTTAAAGAAAGAGATGTCTTGAGCAGTGACATTTTTTGTAATTTGACTTAAACTTTAACATCATGACGACTGTTGAAATAAAATGGGAATACCAGCCATATTGTAACAGGAGTTTTAAGTGGTAAAATAAAATACCAATTCAGCCAGCCAATATTTCTATAAGCTTTTATTAATTTACAGTAGTGATACCCCATTTTCCTTTAAAAATAAAAAAAAAGGCTGTAGTAGTGAATAATGTCAGCTTCAATGCCCATGCTAGGTGCTGCCTCATCACAAGTTTACTCTCCAAATATACATTTAACCTCCCATGCTGTAGAACAGGCTGCCACACTTCAGGCTGCCACACTTAACTGGAAGGGGGAATTGCATGAAGTAACAGGGATATCTAGCCATAATAACATTCTTTTCTCTGAGAGTCAAGGACATCCAGCCTGCACCTGAAATGATGTGACTGGGAGCATCTCCAGTTGGGATGGTGCATTGATTGGACCATGTGATGGATATATGGGTGCAGGGGGAAGGGACTTGGACTTTCTTTTGGGTGGGGAAAACCTGGAAGCTTTCAGATTCGGGTTTTCCCAGATGTGCCAATATGATATCTCTAATAAAATGGAACTTTGAGGAACTTCTAGCCTTAGAGTCTTCTTTCGTTGGGGGTGTTGCTTGGATCCCTGACAATGAGATGATTTCACTAGATCTTCACATATTGTTTGAATTTGATTCAGTTTTATATCTTTGCTATAAGAAAAAAGAATCATGGCCCAAGATGGCCCAAGTGTTAGATCCTCATTAAAAGGTTCCTTCATTTGGAAGAAAAAAGAAGTGAACTTTGCCAATTAAGATTTTCCCACTGTAATTTTCTGGACCTTCTGTTGATTTCCAGAATTTTAGATTTTCTGAAATAGCACGAGAAGCAGGTCTTTATTCGCAGAAGGCCTCTTCTGGACCTAACTGACAGTCTGACAGTTGTGTGTCTGGAGCCAACCCACTCTTTGTCAACTTTAGTATATCTACCTGCTCCAGAGGAATATCTTGTGCTTATTGTGAAGTTGTACATAGCCTCCTACTCAGTGGTGGGATTCAAATAATTTAACAACCGGTTCTCTGACCTAATGATTTCTTCCAACAACCAGTTCACCAAACTGCTCAGAAAGTTAACAACCGGTTCTCCAAAAGTGGTGCGAACTGGCTGAATCCCACCACTGCTCCTCCTCCTTCTCTTGCTCCTTTTCCATATATTAAGTATGGGGAACTCATGCCCGCTAGTTGAATATTTTTGAGTAGTTTCCAGGTAACATGAGTCTACTTTTGTTTAAAGCAATCTCAAAGAATTTATGGAAATGTTATGTGTAATGAGAGACACCTCAAACAAGTCACTGGAGGATTTCTTACTTTTCAAAAACTGTTTCGTTAATGTTGATTGGTTTACTAGATAAAAGGCCAGATTAAATGAGATCATTAACAGTAGCATGGCAATCTCTTTAAAAAAAAAACTATGACAGAATTCCTTTCTTTGATACAGGAATAAAGCAGAGAGCTTTTGAAACCCAGGAATGTAGTCTCAAGATGTATGCATATGTGTATGTATATGTAGACACATATTTCAATCGCAAAAGTAGCTACCCCTCTCTGGCGTTTAGTTTCAACAATGCAAGATGTGACTCTTTCACAGCACAATCCCCAGTGTAGACAAAAAGCTTTCCTGGGGTTGAGATCCTGCCATTCATATAATTATTTAGAGAGAGAGACAGCTCCATTACTTCAGTGTCTGTTCTTCAGATGAGGAACGAAAACATTAAGGGGTTTTTTTTAATGTAGTATACGCAACTATTTTTTATTATTTAAATCAGAGCTAATGTTAAATAAGTAAAACTTTGCCTGCAGGCTTCTGCAAACTAATGTTTTATTTTGACAGTGCTGCTGCGGCTTTTCCCTTCTTATTTCTGAAAGCATTGTGAGAAGTAACTTAGATTTTTTTTTTGCTCTGTGCTTCCTTTCTTTTCATCATCAGGGTTTTGGGGAATTTTTTTTTTTTTTTGCTTTGCTTTGCTTTGCTGCTTCTCCCAAGATCATGCACAGACTTTCAGCACTCTTTGTTTATCAGCTGTTGAGCAGAATTAAATAAGAGCTACATGTGCATAACTTCTTAGGGATATGAATTTCTATGCCAGTGGGAAAAGATCAGAAGCAGCAGCTACAGTTATTCTTCCTTGAAAGTAGTGGTGCAGCAAGAAAATCCTAACGTTTTTTTTTTCACTGTCCAGTCAACTCAAGATTTCCTTCCGTATTCAACTAGACTAGTTCTGCTTTAGCACCAACGAAGTTCACAAACCAAATTTCATTACCTGTAGGGATTATGTTGCATAGATTTTTCCATCAAAAAATAATGGTACTTACTTTACAAAGACAATAAGGTCATTTATTGATTTGGAACAATTATATGTGCAGCTAGTATTTGCACACACAAGTTAACATATCACATATAAAGTCTAGTATGTAATAAAAGCTATTTTTAAAAAAAGCACCTGAAATTCTAATAATCCTTCAACTTTCTTCAAAATTGACATTGGTAATATCCCCAAATTTAAGAGGAAGAAAATAGTGTTTTAGCCACTGAACAAGGTCTCTAAATCTTCGGTGTCTGGAAAACTCAAGTGAATTGGTAAAGTGGTAATGGGTTTTTGTAGAAAAAAAATATCTTATTTGCAAGACATTGAAGATAGTGGGAATTATGACTGTGTTCACAAACTACTCACTATATTTTAGTTTGGCATGTTGGACTAGCTTACCCTAGTGATTAATTCCATGTGCTGCGCAAAGTCTGAAAATTGATTTTAGTGAGCCATGGTTCAGTTACGCATGGGTATGTGTCTGTGTAAACAAAGCTATGTGCGAGTATGGAAATGGGTAGTGCTTGAAAAGCAAAAACTGAAAACATGTTCTCATGTCAAGCCCAATCCAGTCAAGTCTGGATAAAGCACTCCTTCACAAGCAATATGATGTGATTTCAGAACGATGCTCAAAACTCCCCAACACCAGTTGACTTAGACAAAGCAGGCAAGACAGTCTGTTGATTATACTGTAAATACTGTAACATTCAATCTCCCTTTGTGGCGACAAAATGTAGCTTCGAAACACCAGCACAGGAATTTAGCCTGGTTTCTTTTCTTCTTTTAGAAAAGAAATCATGATCCTTCCAATTTAGCTACCAATTCTGGTTTCAACTACAGTAATCAGCAGATGATTTCTCACTATCTTATCATATTTTAAGTTCTTACATTTTAATATTTCTTGTTAATCATCTTGAATGTTCTCACGATACAAATCAAAGTAATGCTAGCTATATTTTACAAATCCTGTGGGGGAGGGGGTTCCTTATTATTGAAGGGGGGGATTGGTGGAGAAAGGTGGAGAAAGAAAGATCTAGTAAATCATGTAGATCTTACACACATTTATTTAAATATGCTGAGAAAGCCCCTTGCCATTTTGTTATTGAATTTTTAGAACCTGATTTTTAAAAATTGGTATTGCAAAACAGCAACACATTTAGTAACATATGCATTTCACATGTGCATCAACAGCTTTTACTTGTCCTGAAAAGGCAGCAAATGCTTTGTTTAATCTGGTATTGTTTCACATTTAGACTGAAAAATGAAGAAAGATGCTCGTGTGATATAGTTCATGTTACACACCAAACAATTCACTCGCCTTGATTTGAATGAGCAAACTAGGGACCTATTGATTGCTTTGCTTCAGCAGTAGCATAGCATGCTTAGGCCAGCTCCTAATCTGTTTGTGGAGCACTACACAATTTGCCACCCATTTAAACGATTCCCAGAAATGCTTGCATCCTAGAATGCAACTGACACTCTTTCTATGACTTCCTAAAATTGCCAACCTGAAGGCATATTAAGGACGGAAGAGATCAGTCATACAAAGGGATGTTCACAATATCCCTTTTGGCCAACTCTTATATTTTCATGGGTTTCTGACTGGCTTTCATTCTCTTCTGTATCTCATCCTCTTAGCTTTATTCAGCAGCACCATTGTTGATCTTTTGCTGAAGCATTTGCTGGGCAATCCTGCCTCCCAGCGTTCAAAGGGAAGAAAGGCTATGTTTAATACCTGCTTAGAAAATGTCCACTTGGAAGGATTTTAAAATAATTGCTTCTAAGAGTCACATGCTTTGGTTTCTGGTTTCTTTTTTAGATACTTTGCTTTTGTTCTGGTCACAAAATGTATCACACATTCCCAGAAATCCAGTAGCACCTTTTCAAACTAACATTTTCTATTAAAAGTCACGCTTTTGTGGGGCACAGCTCACATCAGCAGATACATGAAATGGCAAAACTGATGTTGGATTTAAATGGGGATGTGATAAAGGAGGGAAAGGCAGAAGACAAGTTGGTTATGCAGATACAGGCTGCATGTGAGAAGATTATTTTTATGTTATCAGTTGGCAATTGCAGTGAGCTAAAAACCAACCTGGAATTAAGGAAAAACTTCCTAACAGTGAGGACAATTTACCAGTGGAACAGCTTGCCTTCAAAAGTTGTGGGTGCTTCATCATTAGAGGTTTTTAAGAAGACACTAGACACTTATCTGAAATGGTATAGGGTCTCCTGCTTGAGCAGGGGGCTGGACTAGAAGACCTCCAAGGTCCCTTCCAGCTCTATTCTGATTGATTGATTGACTGATTGAGAGCTTCTGAGATAACCTGAAACACTTTGAGGTAGGTGAGTTCAGCAATGCCTCAAACAGTTGTGCTGGTATTTAGTTTACAAAATGGCTACTTTCATTCTAATTTTGGGCTACCATAGAATAACATAGCTCTCGTCACAACACATTCCCACAATGTTCCCTTATTATGTAAAAACCGAAGCCAGAAATCACCGAAACCTACAATAGGTATAAATCTACAGAGAATCCCCAATAAACTCAACACATCTATGAAATGTAACATCTATCAATCATTTATCTACCCATCTCTGAGATTTTATTTATATTTAAAGTATTCGGAAAAGATTGAACTGCCATAGGCAGAGCTAGAAAGAACATTATATGCAACTGTTTTATTTGAATCATATAAAAGGGGCAATTTATATCACTTTCTCATATCTATTTTTTTTTTTTACTTTTCCATATTATTTAACTTTTTTTCTGGAGGCATACAGTCAGGGGTGAAATGCTCCCGGTTCGGACCGGCTCGAACGAGTAGGTAGCGATGGCGGCGGGCAGTTCGGAGAACTGGTAGCAAAAATCCCTGCTCCCGCCCTCCATGCCCAGTTGAGCCGCGCAATCATCAGAGCCTTTTTTTTCTTTTAAATGGCTCTGACCAGCCAAGCTCTGAGGATCCCAGCTGAGACTCTGATGATCCCTCCCCCTCCCCTCCTCAGCTTGCTTACCTTAGCTGCTGGTCGCAACGCCTTGCTGTAATCCCTGCAATCGATTGCATCAGCAAGCAACTGAATCTCCCTGCCTGCAATCAAGCAGGCAGGGAGTTGTGGACTTCAACTTCCAGAATTCCTCAGCCAGCAAAGCAAAGCTGGCTGAGGAATTCTGGGAGTTGAAGTCTACAAGTCTTAAAGTTGCCAAGGTTGGAGACCCCTGTTCTATTGGGTAAGTTTTTTTCCACTTTGGGAGCTTTAAAAAAATAGTTAATTGGGGTTTTTTTTAGTTGTTCTTTTTTTAGATCTAGCCATTTAAAGTTTAGGAAGTTTTAAATTTAGCTGCTTTTATATAAAAATAAAAATAAAATAAAATAAAATAATATTTGTGCAGCTTTCTGAGATTTAGTGTGTTTCTGTAGTGTTTCACTCTAACTACACAAACACACAAAATCTCACAAAGCTGTATGTGAAATTTTGTGTGTGTAAAGTGTGAAAGTTGTTTTTTGGGGCTTTTTGTGGCTGTGTGAGGTTCCTGCTTGTTGCAGGGGCCATTTTGGGTCTAGCACAGCTGCTTTTACATTGTGGGTGAGCCAGTTGTGTTGTGTTGTGTTTTGTAGGTTAAAAAAGGGCAAAGAAGTGACATTGACTTGGCCATGCCCACCTGACCAACAAGCCATGCCCTCCCAGTCACTTTACCACCAAGCCCCGCCCACTAATTAAGCCACGCCCACAGAACCGGTAGCAAAAAAAAATAGATTTCACCTCTGCATACAGTGGCTCGTTCAGTTTTTCCTACAGGAAAACAATTACATGTAATTGCATAACATACTAAATGTGTCAGTAACTTGGTGCATGGGAATATTAAATACATGGAAATATTAGGATTGAGGAGTAGAATTGCAGCAGGATTGGGAACATCAATTCAAAGCCTTGGTTCCCAATGAACCAAGTTTATCAGTTATAGGATATCCCCATTCCTCCCACTGTAATCTGAAGTCTTCCCCCACCAAGTCTTGTGGTTCATTTATTTTCCACTTAAATTTATATTAGACTTTTCCACTAAATGTGGCGTTAGGTCGATTGCTATTAATTAGAAAATGAACAGCTGATGGGCTTTCTAATGATTTGTGGATTTTGGCTCTATATGCTCTCATTTCTTTTACAAACTCAACCCTTTCTCTGTTGATAGTTATCAGAACTTAAATCAGTATTTTTAATCTCTTTTCCTGCCCTTTTGCTTCTGTCAGGTTTTGCATAGGTCAAAAATGTAGGAGAAGCTTTATAATTAAAATAAAAAGAAACCAGTGTATGTTGTATTAAATGAAAATGTGTAGCATATTTCTGGGGGCTGGGTGAAGAAGGACTTGGCCACGAAATGAATTGGTTTGGCAGCAGTTTTTCTGTTTCTATGCACAGCTGATATTTTATGCAAAAAGCCTGCAAAAGAGTTATATGAGGTAATAAAGGTGGGATGGAAATCCATCCTTAGGAGCAAATCTGTATTGTGAGCAGTTCTAATAATTAAAGGTATATAAGGCAATTACCAGGAAAAGATTTGAAATTACTTGAATAACTTATCCAAATAAGCATACATCTCCTAAAGAGGAGAAATAGATTACTTAAGAGAATTGTTTTAAACATACAATCCATCTTTGAAAGCCATTAGTGGAATGTAGAAGAAAATTTTATTTATTTATATTTATTTATATTTCTTATTTCTAAAGTACGTATCTCCCTCAAATTGTAGAATAGTGCATCTAAATCCCTTATGGCTTTGAATTTGCAACATTATATTCTTGAAAAATGAAGTATGTTTTCATGTAGCTTTTAGAACGATGCAGCGCAAAGCAGAGATACTTTGTGTAATGTAGTGAGTTGTTGACAAACATTATCACTACTTCACAGAACGCCATCAAGTAGAAGTGTGTTTCATGGCACTCACAGGGGATTCTTAAAAATTGACTAGCTCTAAATTAGATTAATTTTCTAAAAGGTTCAGATTTTCAGAAATAGCCAGAAATTGGGACTTGTCAAGAAAACAGAATGGCAAACAAAACAAACATCTTTGCAACAGACAGAAAGAAGAGGAATGGAACATCAACGGAAAAAATAGTTTTATACTTTCAGCTTGGAAGCCGAGGGAGAACACGGTTTGTGAGCCAGGTTAGTGAACAGTAGTATGTAAACAAGAGCAGCCCTAAAGGCCAGCCAAGGCTGTGGTAAGACAAGACAGAGAATCTACCAGTTTTCTAAAACAAGTGGAGACAGTTAAACAGCCCTAAAGGCCCAGTGCTGAGATAAAATGCATGCCCTCAGAATAATTTAGTGAGCTAAGGAATTGACAATTCCTGTTAAGGAGCCTTTGTTGTTTTTGCTAGGCTGAAACCAAACAAAACTGGGGTGGGGGGGGGAGGGAACCATTTGAAGCTTCTTCTAAATCACACAAAAATTTAATCAGATGGCTTTCCAGAAACTGCTCTGAACCAAAGTGGGCTGCTAAAAAATAAAAGTCATTCTCATATAACAAGTTCTCTGTTCACGTTTACTGGGTTTTGTGCTTTTTTTTTTTTTTTTTTTTTTGAAATTTCAGTAGTCATTCTGTTTTTCCAGAAGGCAACAGGCATTCCATGCTCAAAGCAAGTAGCGTATTGTAACCATGTTCCCTAAAGTCTTAGATTGCTACAAGCTGGCAGGGGTGCCAATTTTAGCATGTGAAAGCTGGTTTTTTTTTTTTTTTAATGCAAACCTCCAGCGCTACCTGAATTGGATACAAACTTTGCTGCATAAATTCTATGGAGGATGAGCAAGACCTTGCTTTCCTTTTTTATGTGCATGTGTGTGCTTGAGGACGCATGATTAATAGGTTATGAAGCTGTGCCCCTTTCTCTTCAGCCATTTTCATTCCCTGCTGGATTCCCATCGCTTTTGGAGTGCAGTTAATCGCTTGCACAGGAAAAGGGGCTTCATAAATCACTAAGGCAAACAGTCAAGGATTTTTCATGCATTCCTTTCCTATGTAAATGATCTGTAACTTTTCATGTGTGTGTATCAGACCCATCAATTTTCTCACTTTGCCCTCACCCTCTCCTTCCCTGACTCCCTTCCCGCCCCTGGATTCTTGGAATGGCAATTTAAATGACCCTGAAAGATTTGAAGACAATTCAAGTTTAGCTTTGCGTATCAGTGACCTACCAGCAATTCCCACTAAAGCTGCGATGTATATACCGCATTTGATCTGTAGCTACATGATTCAGAAAGAAGTGATTCCAGAAGTGCTTTCTTCCGCCATAGAGTGCTGGAAAAATACCCTCCAGAGACACAACATAATAGCAGCTATTTCCGATGAGCATCCTAGAAAGCCTCTGACGCTCCAGCAAGCTACCAGCTAGTGACTTTTGGCTTCCTTCCTGCTTCACGCAATGCATAAATCATCAGAACTGATTTCTTTTTTCTTGTTAGCAAGATGGAAGAAGCTGAATAAAACATATTTGGCAGGTTACAATATCACTTCTCTTATAGCAAGCCACATTAAAAAAAAGAAGAAGAAGGGTAACCTCTAGTTCTCCTGCAAGACAGCAGAGATTTATAACAAGATCTCTTTAGCATTGTTTTCTTAGTTTTTGTTAGGCTTTATCAAATCCAAAATATACGTGGCTCTTAAAAAAAAATCATATTTTGTCTCAGGAAGTTTATCCTAAGTGAGAGCCACAAAGTTCATGAAGTTCAATTTATGTTGAGGCACAGTAAATTCTATTGTAAAAATAGTTATGATTGAAATAATCCACATATGTTGAATCATACATATGAAATATGATTCCTCTAAAATAAATATGTATTTATATACTGCTTCTCATAAAATATTTCAAAGCAATCTACAATCAAATTGAAGATGGTAATAAAGCAGCAAAGCTAAAATGATGGAAGAGGGAAAAATTAATAAATAATCTTCCTCAATACAGTGAGGTAAAGGTAAAGGTTCCCCTCGCACATATGTGCTAGTCGTTCCCGACCCTAGGGAGCGGTGCTC
This sequence comes from Pituophis catenifer annectens, assembly GCF_029215685.1. Classification (NCBI taxonomy): domain Eukaryota; kingdom Metazoa; phylum Chordata; class Lepidosauria; order Squamata; family Colubridae; genus Pituophis; species Pituophis catenifer. The sequence goes on from NW_027256881.1 coordinate 289,059,868, forward strand.
ATCTCCGTTTCAAAGAGGAAGAGCCAGCGCTGTCCGAAGATGTCTCCATGATCCTGTGGCCGGCATGACTAAATGCCAAAGGTGCACAGAACGCTGTTACCTTCTGACCAAAGGTGGTCCCTATTTTTCTACTTGCATTTTTTTACCTGCTTTCAAACTGCTAGGTTGGCAGAAGCTGGGACACATAATGGGACACAACCCCGTTACGCAGCACTAGGGATGCCGACCTTTCGATCGACAAACTCAGTGTCTTAGCCGCTGAGTCACCGCATCCCTCAATACAGCGAAGGCCTCAGTTAAAATCTTCAATCAGCTTCTGAGCAAGATTTTATTCATTTGTCAAATTTATATAGCCATCTATCTCACAAACAAGCGTCTCTGGATGGTGTACAACGTTATAAACAAAGTAATAAATAGTAACACAGTTATTATTATTAAAAACATTTTAAAAAACAATAAAAAAATAATACAAGAGAAAGCTAAGAAAGAAGAAATACTAAGCAAAGAGATGTTAATAATAGTGGAGGCATGTCAGTAATTCATCAGTCCACTGGGTCTTCAAGCCTGATGGCACATCCAGGTTTTATAGGACCTTCAGAAGGTCAATAGTGATGAAACCAGCTTCACTTTGGGGGTGAGAATTTTCCATGAAACAGGTGCCACTGCAGCAAAGGCCTACCAGCTAGGACCCACAAAATGTAACTCCTTAACTGACGGGAACCATCCCGTCTGGTAGATCTGGTGGGATGGACAGATGTCATCAGGGAGAGATGGACATTCAGAAACCTGTTCCCATGCCACGTAGAGCTTTAAAAATCAAAACCATTATCTTAAACTGGACCCAGAAACAAACTGGTTACCAGTGCAACTTGAGGAGTGGAGGGGTAACATATGTTCTGCTACAAACACAGATAACAACCCATATCTTTGCATTTTGCATCAGTTGAAGCTTCTGAATACTCTTCAAGGGCAACCCATGTATTACAATAGTTCAGGAAGTAATCAGCCCATTAGTGACCATGAATAGAGGCCTCTCAATCTAAGAATGGTTACAACTGGCTCACAATACAAAGCACCATCTTACTGTGGTCTCCACCTCTTCAGTGAGAGTATACCACAGTTAAATCAAACTATATCAGTTGATAGTCTGATTGTAAGAGTAGGCATCCATCACACAGATTGTCTAGGGTATATTTTTTATTATCCTAGGTGAAAGCAAAGTTAAATGTTTGACTTGACCTATAAATTGAAAATGGTTGTTTGGAACACCATGAAATCCCAAGTCAGACCTACCCATGGAATTGGTACAGCTAGAGATGCTTTTCAGCAACAGCGTGATAGCATATGAACAACAATCCTCTATATGATTGTAATTCAGAGAGGTTTTCTAATGAGCAAGTGACATAATGTCATCCCAGGTCCCCTGTTTGAATTAGTGTTGCACTGGAAAACGGGAGGGCCAAAGCTAAATCAAATCTACTTTTCCTTGTTCACCAACTATTCCCAAAAATGTTAAGACATCTCATCTAAAGCTGATTGATAGAAAGTTATGATTTCATTGTGAAGTGATCTGGGAATTCAGCAGCAAAATTGCTAGGTCTCCTTGGTATCATCTAGGTCAAGCTCGATTTCATTGAGGGCTGCATCAGTGTTGTGTTTGACCACGGGGGGCCGGGGTGGACGTGACTGGGGTGCACATGGCCAGCTCGACATCATTCATGTTGGGGGGTGCTTGTGGTGACCCGAGTGCTCTGCCAGAGAAAACGGGCTACCGAGCTCCATTTTCGGCTGCGATGGCCTCCTGCAATCCTCTGCCTGTGAAAACAGAGCTCAGAAGGGCTCTGTTTTCCCTAGCAGAGGCACCACTGGCCAGTTTTTTGCTGGGTCAAGGGCAGTCCTGCAGCAGATCTAAGCACCCTGTAGGCCGGATCCGCCCCCCGGACCTTGAGTTTGACACCCCTGATCTAGGACATTTGAAGTTTGGGGTGCAGGGGGTGGAGAGAGATCAGGAAATTTGATGGCCTAAACCAGTGTTTCCCAAACTTGGGAACTTCAAGATGTATGGACTTCAACTCCCAAAATCCCACAGCCAGCCATGCTGGATGGGGAATTCTGGGAGTTGAAGTCCACACTTCTTAAAGTTCCCAAGTTTGGGAAACACTGGCCTAAACTACCTAGATCCTCTGGTATCTTCTCTCAACTGCATGACATCCTTTAATTGTAATGTCATTTATGTAGCCACTCATCTTTCCAATCCAGATGCAATCCATATTCTCTTCCCATTCATATTCATTTTTTTAAATTCCATAGTTTGTGAATTCCATAGTTTGTGAACAACAATATACTCAAGAAAAATCAACCTCTTAATATCTTAGTGGAGAAGAGTTAATATTCTGAATGTGAGTCTTGAATCAAAACAAATAAAAAGACCGTAATATCTATGTTTATTCCCTTAAAATATTTCAGCAGACTGTTAAGTTACTATTAGGCTTATATGTTAACCTTAATAATAAATGCAGGTTGGAAACGAAACAATAATTATTATTTTGCTACCTACTATTATGGGCTTAGTTTGAAAATTATTAATTAGCCCCCAGACAGTGTTAATAAGTTCTTGGTTCTAATCGCAGTAGGAATTTAGTTAGTTTTCCAGCTACTGGTCAGGAAAAAAAAAAAAAAAAAAAATTGGATTTTTCCTTTCAGGACAAATGAGCAGTTTATAACACTTTTTATTTAGAAATGGCAGGTAATACATTTGGAGGTTACATGGGCTCATAATAAGATCGTTACTCTTAACTAATTATTAATTAATGATACTTTTAAAAATTTTGAATTTTACCAAAAGAATAATGTACAATTTACCCCAGATCACAAATTATTATTAGTCAAGATATTATCACCATGGAAAACCAGGTTCTTAGAAGGCAGTTACAAATTAAAGATGTTAATGTTGATCTCAACTATGTTCTAAGAATGTGAATTATTAACAGTCTGTAAATAATTTTGGAAAAATTAAGCTTTGACTGATTAAAAAAAAGTGATTGTGTACTCATGGAAAAATATTTGTGCCCCAGACTCTAAAAGGTGTCTAAACAAAATATGTTAACTCTCAGCCTTTTAATTTGTATTAATTTTACAAAGGAAAGATAGATAATATGATGCTATAAGGTCTATGTTTAATATATAGTTTAAAAATCAAATCTTAATAGTAAAATTGAACAAAGTTAACAATTTTAAGAGAGATGATGATAATGATGAATGAATTATTTAAATGCAATGATTAATGTATATAAAGATATAATTTTGGTGAGGAATTTTTTTGAGTTTTTAGTTTTGCCCTAGATATTTGTTTTCTTTATGGGACTGATGTTCTTCTTTGGTTTTGCTTACTTACCCCAGATACAAGAATTTAACAGAGTGATGTTATTTCCTTTCCTTTCCTTTCCTTTCCTTTCCTTTCCTTTCCTTTCCTTTCCTTTCCTTTCCTTTCCTTTCCTTTCCTTTCCTTTCCTTTCCTTTCCTTTCCTTTCCTTTCCTTTCCTATCCTATCCTATCCTATCCTATCCTATCCTTCCCTTCCCTTCCCTTCCCTTCCATCTCTCTTAATATTGAGCGCTTTTTGTTAGATTTTTAAAAGTAATTTTTTGAACAATATTAATACAGTCCTATGGTCCAATTGTTCTTAAGTTTATATACAATTAAAATAACTAATGTTTTTAAAGAAATGTTAATTTATTTAATACTACTCATTAGTTTCAATTAAAAGAATTCCTAAATAATATAGCATTGAGGATAAATTGATGAACGACATACCACATAACTCAGCTAGATCTCAAAGAAATTGGTAGAACTTCTTGGCCTTAATTTTTATAGCAGAATTGGGCAACATATGGCTCTCCTGATATTGAATTACTGTTGTCGACATAACCTCATCATTGGTCAGGCTGGTGAGGCTGTTGGGAATTATGGTTCAGTAGTATCTGGAGAATCCTAGGCTGCCAAGTCCTTTTACAAAATTCAAGGGTAGACAACAATGCATTTTCCCTCTCCTCTGTCAGAGGTGATTGTGACATACTTTCTACTTGTCCCTTGGAATGTTATTGCTTCGGACATTTTCCAACAGTGCTGGTTGCTGAAGCATTCATGTCATTTGTGATTAACCATCCTTTTTGCATTTTTGGTGCTAGTAGGTGTAAACAAACCTATGTCTGTCAAGATAGTGCTGTGTAAGATAGATGTAGAGCTACCGCAGCCTGACAAATAGAATTGTCCTTAAGTCATCTTCCTCTCCTGAAGACCGAACTCCTCTTGTTTCCTAAGGAGACAGGAATACTTTTAGGAGCGTTGGCGAGATCAGAATGACAAAACCTGGCATGAGGAAGTGACTTTCTTCTTTTGCTCCTTGATATATGCTTTAGTGATTCTATAACCGTAAGCTTAGCTTTCCTTGTTTCATGTGCAGAACAGATCCCAGTAATGCAGAGAAATAATTAGCATTCACTGAGGGGAGTAGGGGAGGAAGGGGAGGTACGAATGAAAAGGAGCTTGCATTGTGATAATATGACTCAAAAGGTGTCATTCTGGCATCATGATGTTAAGAATTGACAATTCTAACAGAACAGAACAACAGAGTTGGAAAGGACCTTGGAGGTTTTCTAGCCCAACCCCTGCTCAGGCAGGAAACCCTATACCTTTTCAGACAAAAGGTTGTCCAATCTCATCTTAAAAACTTCTAGTGTTGCAGCATTCACAACTTCTGGAGGCAAGTTGTTCCACTGATTAATTCTTCTAACTGCCAGGAAATTTCTTCTTAGTTCTAAATTGCTTCTCTCCTTGATTAGTTTCCATCCATTGCTTGTTGTCCTGCCTTCCGGTGCTTTAGAGAATAGCTTGACTTCCTCTTCTTTGGACAAACCCTGAGATATTGCAACACTGCTAGGTATCATGTCACCTTTAATCCTTCTTTTCATTAAACTAGACGTACCCAATTCCAGCAACCATGCTTCACATTTTAGTCCCTCAATTATCTTTGTTGCTCTCCTCTGCACTCTTTCTAGAGTCTCAACATCTTTTTTACATCTCGGTGACCAAAACGGAATGCAGTATTCCAAGTGTGGCCTTACCAAGGCATTATAAAGTAGTATTAACACTTCATGTGATCTTGATTCTAGCCCTCTTTTAATGCAGCCTAGAACTGTGTTGGCTTTTTTTGGCAGCTGCAACACAGTGCTGGCTCATATTTAAGTGATTGTCCACTAACAGAAATTATTTTGCTTTGTCTATTTGAGGCCAGAATGTTTATTCACCTGCAACTCACAAGGACCATGTAATAAAGCTTCAATCCTCCCTCAGTTATGAGGAATAACAGAATAACAGACTTGGAATGCCCTTGGAGGTCTTCTAGTCCAATTCTCTGCTCAAGCAGGAAACCCTATACTGTTTCAGACAAATGGTTGTCCAACCTCTTCTTAAAAACCTCCAGTGTTGGCACAGCTTCCACAGCCTCTGGAGGCAATAAGGTGAAGAAGAAATTCAAGAATTTGTCTTTCCAGAAGCCAATTTATTTTGAAATACCATGATTTGAAGTAGAACCCAACTGGGCATAAATGGAAGTCTATGGCTGCAATGTGATCTCTTTTCATTCCTCTCCCCCATGTGAAGCCTTGAAATCTCCTCTAGGAAATTATTTATAGTGGGATTTGGCATTAAATTGCCAAGAGGTGCAGGAATTGCCTTACTATAGAAGCAGCTCCCTAAATATATCATCAGATTTTGCCCCAGGCAAAAATTAATTAAGTGTATAATTGGTACCTAATGAAACTTCACTGGTAGATACATGCTGGAAAACAATGATAAAACACATGGGAGTAACAGCAAGTATTATTCTTTCAAAGTGCTCTAATTATAGTGGTATGATTATTTGACTGCTAAAACTAAAGATATAGCTTGATGCCTCTTCCTGAGCTAAGAACTAATCAATGTCAAGGACAGAACCTGTGAGAACAAACTTATGAGGAACACCTTCTGTTTCATTCTCCATGCAGAAGAAGAAAGGAAGCTTCAAATGAATTCTGGATTAATCAAACCTTACTTTCAGTCTATTCACCATAATGCTAAAGAAAGATCCTGTTAATCTTTTTAACTGATGCTTCATATTATTCTCTTCCCCTTCATCAAACAACCTTATATGTTTCTGTGAAAAACATACTTTATAGAATTATGTAAGCTACACAGACAATTCCTCTTTCATGAAATGTTATAAACAAGGAATATGGAAAATAACAGAGGAGGGGATGGTAGGAAGAAAATATTGCAGGCATGTGCCCCCCTTCTTTAATAAGCCATGATGCTAACCCATTAGATCAGATATCATTTGTTAATGTTGCTATCATAGAATGTACCATTGCATGGCAGAAGGAAACAGAGGTGTTGTGACCTAGGCTTCCTGAGTTATTAAAACACACAAATAGTCCCAAAAACCTTTTTTATTGCAATAGCTGTGAATTATGTTCATTCACAGCTGAGTCCCAATTAGTTGCAAAAAGTCCTTCAGGAGAAGTCCTTCGGGATAATCACCAACCTTTATCTCCCTTGACACTCTGCCATAGACCTACTTGGCAAAGCCACACGGATTCCAGAATCAAACAGAGATGCCGACTGGGAACAGAATTAATGACGTTGCTTTCCTGCAAAGTGCACACGTGCCTTTGCTCCTCTTTTAAGCCTTATGGGAGGGGCCAATCATCTCCAGGCCTTACTCCCGAGTCATCCCTTTTGTTTTAACTGTTTGTGCCTTCTGGCAGCTCTGCGCATGCACGCACTAGGAACAGGCTCCTTCTGTTCCTCTGCCTCTCTGCTGTCTGACTCTGGAGTCCGCACATCACTTCCAGATGGCCCTGGCCCCATCTCTGCCTCCAACACAGAGCCTTCGTCCGGGCCTTCCCCAGACTCCAGGACTGGCCCATGTTCCTCCCCAGCCTCCTCACTATCCGACTCCGCTGCTGGCGGACCACAACAAGAGGCAGGAAGCACATGATTTAAAGGAGTACAGGTCATACGCCAAGTCAGGGTTGCTTCTCCATATGAAGTCACTGGCGTTGCTGTGAGAAGTAACCATAGAATCTAGACCAGGGGTGTCAAACTCATATCGTTATCAAGTGGCTTACCGGGATTTTTTTCCTCTTCGCTAAACTGGGCGTGGGCATGGCCAGCACATGATGCATCTGGCCCGCGGGCCGTGAGTTTGACAGCCCTGATCTAGACCATCTATAGATTCTCCTGGCTCTTTTCTAGAGCTGCTAGTGGTGTTTGGAATGCAGTCTTATGGAAGATACTTTTCAAGGAGAAGGCTGCTTTCTGATATGAATGAAAACCAAGTTGGTTGTGAGAAGCTGTAAAACAGAGGTAATTTCAACATAACAACCCCCAAGTTGCATGGCCAGTTTGGAATTATGTCATCTAAAAACATCTCTTTGTCTCTAATAGCTCTGTATTTTGCTCCTCCAGGTCAGCTCTTATAACTGTTTAATGTTTTTAAAAAGGCACTTAAAATAGTGATATGGGCTGAGACTAACTCTGGATGTGGAAGACTACTGAATGAAATTTCTTCAGCATGTACCATTTATCAAAAATGTCTATTTGGGGGGAGCTACCTATTAAAAGTGTTTTACTAAAACTTCCTTTTTGCCTGTAGTCTCTCTGTGCTAGTTAATATCATCAAGGGAGCCATTGCCTGGCAGAATGCAATTTAAGCTCTATTAAAATGATTACTTGGCCTTGAAAATGATAGATACTGACCAGAATTATAATATCACATTACAAAAGACAGGGTCCTTGCATAGACTTTTCTCATGGGCATAAAATAAACCCTGGGAAAATTCCCAATGGAATTGGGTCACTTATGGATTACATTTATAAATAAAAGGATTGCATCTCATATTTTAAAACTGTTAATACATTGAGTAGGGCAATCTAGTAAGTATGTAGACAGGTCATGACTGGAAATTGATTGACATATTTGCAATGTTTCTCTTGCCACTGGCATAAAGAGCATTTAATTTTAGAATGAAGTTTCTTTCGTTTTCTAGCTCATACACAAACACACACACCTGAAAGTGATTATACCTCTAGCGATCATTTGTTGATTCCCACACATGCTGATCATTGCTTTTCCATTTCTTTTTCTCACAGAAAAATAGTTATCATAATTATGAAAGCTGGTGACTAACTTTGAGCTAGCCCAACCTACCTCACAGGGATGTTGTTGTGGGAAAAACTGGAGAATGAAGGGGTTACTAGGTATGTCTACTGCAGGGTTCTACTTACCTTTACTACCGGTTCGCATCGTGCCCGCGGACATCCGGGTCAGGTTTTACTACTGGTTCTTGCAAACTGGTCCAAACCGGGACAACCCACCACTGGTCTGCTGCCTTGAGGTATTTATAAAAATGACATAGGCAACATTAAAAAAATATTTAAAAATCTAAATTATAAGACATGTGTTTATTCTGTGAAATTGTTATATTTTTATTTTATTTTATTTTATTTTAATTTGATTTATATGCCGCCCTTCTCCGAAGACTCAGGGCGGCTTACAATGTGCTCAGCAATATGGAATCTTGATGTTTTTTTTCTCTTAAACTATTTTTAATAATTAATTATTTTAACTATTTCTTTTTAATATAGGGACAGAGCAATTTATGGGTTTGGTATTTTGTTGTTTTTTTTAAATTAATGGTCACCAAATTAATTTGTAGAGATATTACAGTAAAAAACGTGGAAACCCTTAAATGATTGCTCTTAAAAGCTAAAAAAGAATGATCTGTGGCTACGATATGGAAGGGGAAACTACCTGAGAATTCCAGGGCTACTGACTAGTCTGGGAGGTAAACATCAACCCCCCAAAAATGGTTCTATAAAGTTGCCAAGTAAATGGGCAGTCTTGACTGGCATTTGCAACAGTTGTCTAGTGGGAAGGGAAAGGAAGGGAAGGGAAGGGAAGGGAAGGGAAGGGAAGGGAAGGGAAGGGAAGGGAAGGGAAGGGAAGGGAAGGGAAGGGAAGAAAAACTATTTCCAGGGCAGGCAAGTGGAGGTGGAATTGAACTAAGGCTGCTGTACTTAACTCTGCCATATTGTTCACTAATCTTCCTTAAAACCAAAGCTTCTCCTTAAAGATCTGCACTGCTTATCCAAATGGACAAACCACATAATCTAAACTACAACAGCATGAAGAATACATTTATAACATAATTAGGGCTTTCATTATAATATCATATACACTTAGCTTTGTAGCATTTTCTACAAAAGCTAATTCAGTTGGTCTGCAGGAAGTAAGATAAAAAAAAAAAGCCAGTAGTGGTTGAGACTTTACTGTCACACACTTGTCCTAGAGACTCCTACCAGATGATCTGTCATTTTTTTAAAAAAAATCAAAATTGTTTATTTCTTTTAGCATACCCCAAATAATAGATACCCACAATGATATACTGTAAATTAACTTTCCTCAGCTGGCTGCTCTTCGTATGTATTGGACTAGAGAAATCTGCCATGAATGCATCACTTAAAAAAAAGTTTTTTGTTATGTAATACATATTTGAGTTTAAGTAAAATAAACCCATAAGTAAAATAAAGTTTATAATTAAATATTGAATTTAGGCACATCTGCTAAATGCAAGAAAGTCCTGACAAATTAGTTGTAAGGCAGAAAACCTCATGAAACCTGGGAGTTGAGTGGCATATACATTTAATAAATTATTATGAAATTAATCTGATGAATTCTTCAAAACTAGTAAGTACTGCAAAACAATCTTCTGTTCCAAATCATTAGCTATTCTGATCAGGCAAGTGCTTTTGTGCAAATTGCACCAGTAGCTTTTAGCTTTAGTAACTAAAGCAAGGTAGAAGAACCTGCAGCTCTCCAAAGTTTTCTAATCAAGAATTCTGAGCATCCTTCATCATTGGCCATGCTCATTCAGAGAATTAAGTAGCTTGTCATGAAACTAATGGGTTGTGAACCATAAGAGCACTCACCTGTTAGACACAACATACCCAAAGATCTTTTGAACAGACCAGACAGATGGAGAGGTTTTTTAGGCTTGTGGCTGATTAAGAAACCAAAATACAGCAGGTAGTGATCATTTTCCATTGAAATATTGATTTCATGGCTAGACAGAGCATTTTTACATGGTCCATCCTCCATGTCCGCTTCAAAGGACAGACAACTCAGATTCTCTGCAACAGTTGCCAGCACTGTCCAGGAGAGAGTGGGGCGGGGAGGGGGATCCTCTTCTCTTGTACATTTCTCAAAGTTTTGGTTAGACTCAGTGGCCTGGTATATACAGTAAAAATATATACAATATTACCGCAAGCCATAGTTTATTCAACCATGGCTTACTGAAATATCACTAGTGGCCTGATTTACATATTATGCTAAGCTATGAAGTGTGGCTTGCAAACCACAATAGTTTAATTTACAAATCACAGTGTCACATTGTGACTTAATGGAATATGTGAAGCCAACAAGAAAAGCACCAGATCAGAAGTGAAAGAGAGAACGCTGTTATCCAAGCAAACAGAGTGCAATGGTCCATTTCATTGATTTAGCTGCATATATAGCATTTGAAGAATATATTCTTAAAAATGAAAAATTTAAATTTAAAAATCCTATTATTTGCAAAAGTTCTAGTAATAGTGCTGAAAGGTGCCATTAAAATGTAATTCTCTTGTAGGTTATGTCAGGAACATGGAAATGAGGAAAATGCTGAAGCAAATCAAACTGTAGCATTATGTCATCAAATGCTTCATATTAATTAAATTTATTAATTAATAAAGAAATGGATGTTTACAGAGAAGTTCATATAAATTTCGGTTTAGCAGATGATGATCTATACCCGTGATGGCGAACCTATGGCACGGGTGCCACAGGTGGCACGCAGAGCCATATCTGGGGGCACACGAGTGTTGCCCTAGCTCAGCTCCAGCATGCGTGCGTGTGCCAGCCAGCTGATTTTCGGGCCTTCTGGGCTGACCGAACTCAGGAAACAGGCTGTTTCCAGCCTCCGGAGGGGTGGGGGAAAGCCTCTGGAGCCTGGGGATGATGAAAAACGGGCCTACTGGGCTCACCAGTAACCTTTTTGCTGTCGTGTGCCAAACGTGGGGGGAGCATGGGGGGGGGGTCACACGCGCATGTGCAGGAGGGTTGAGGCATGGGGAGGAATTGAATTATGGGTGTGGGCACACGCGTGCGTGACCCCCCCCCCCCATTCCCCCTGCTTTTGGCACACGACAAGAAAAAGGTTAGCCATCACTGATCTATACCGTCACTCAATGGCTTTTATATTATGGCTAAAACGGCTAATTGTTTCTTTTACTATGGCAGCTACCTTAAGAGAGATTTGGCTTTCCTAAGATTATTTCAAACTAAAAAATATAAGCTGGTTCTTGGATGTAAGTCATAAAAATGCCTGCATATTTTTCATTGACAAATTCAACTTATTAGGATGTAAGAATGGAAATGATTGCATGACAAACAAATTTCCCCAGTCTGAGTTTGGGCAGAAATTCCTAGAATTCTCAATTACCATGGGTAACTTTCTTTTTTAAAATGGAAAGAAAATGTTTATTAGAATAATTTAACTTTTATGATAGTTTACATGTATTCCATTGATTAGTCTGATACTTCAGACTTTTAATATTCTTTCTGCAATTGACTTATACTGGTTTGGTCAAGAGACATGAGTAATATTAGATATTTTATATGTATTTTTCAAGATACCTTTGACTCCTGGTGACCACATAGAAAAGTCTCTGCAGGGTGTTTTTCCCCCCCAATTTTTCCTGAAAAAGTTTGCTATTGTCTTCTTCCTAGGGCTGAGAGAGAACGACTGGGCCAAGGTCACTCAGCTGGCATTGTGTCTAAATAGCACAATAACTCAGTCTCCTATGTTTCTAGCCAAGCGCCTTAACTATTATGCCAAACTGTCACTTATATTAGATATTACTATTTCTTAATTCAAAGAAAGCAATTCTTCATTGGAAATGCATAACCTAATTCACTTTGCTCTTGCAATTCCCATCATAAATTTTCAGGCAGAAAAGAGTCTTTTAGCAAGGCGAGCCTTCAAGCAGACTAGCCGTTTTTTTGATATGCACAGCTTTTGTCCTACTTACTGCCTAGGTGAATATTTATTATTTAGTCCCTATTAGATCAGACACTTTTGCTGAAATTGTGCGTAGGTGCTGAATGACATAACACCTACGCTTTGCCAGACAAAATACAAGAACAGAATTCTTCAACAAGCAAAAGTCATTCAGGCATGCTTGCATTCTAGGACAGTTTCTCTAAGAGAAAAAGATTATCAATGGATCCTTTCCAACTAAATTTTGAAATCGCCATAATATCCTTATTTGTTTTAAAGAGAAAACAATGACTCTAAGAGGAAAGTGAGACTTTGTTCATTTACTGATAGTGGGAGATTAATTAATATACTCATTACATTTAAAAGCCTGGATGTACCTGTCTTCCCACAGAGATACCCACAGCGCAATCAGTGGTAATTTAAAAATCAATTTCCCTTCCATAGTAATTAAATGTGTCCATTTAAGCAGATATAATTGATAGTGCTTGCAACTAATTTCAAAGCAGGGAATCTTCGGGGATTCTATGAAAGATTAGTAGATATGAGCTCAGCTTTTGCTTTCAAGAAACAAAAAGGAATGAATGGCAACTAAATTGTTGGTTCTGTGCTATTGTTTGAACTGTCTGTGATAGATGTCACACATCCAAGAGCATCAGATACAATGAAGGTTGAAGCATTCTGATGGTGTGTGACAGCATTCCTGAGAATGGGACTCTAACTCAATTCAAGCAAGGATAAGGAAAACTGCTTCACTAATCTTTGTATGTACTTAATTATGTTTATAGCTGTATAAAAGACAACCTGGATCATTTTGCATCATAGGGTTCAGGGGTGGGTTCTACTTACCTCCGCTACCGGTTTATTTATTTATTTTATTTATTTGTTTCCATTTCTATACCGCCCTTCTCCAATAGGACTCAGGGCGGTGAACAGCCAGAGTAAAAAACAGAACATACAAAATTTAAAAACAGTTTAAAATGATTAAATATTTTTGGCCGTAATTTAAAAACAACCCAATTTAAAATCAGTTTAAAATTTAACTCAAGCCAGCCCAGCTAGTTGAAATAAATAAGTTTTCCGGGCCCGACGAAAAGTCCGGAGGTTTGCAACGGGAGCGCATGCGCAAATCGTCCGTGATGACATCCAGCCAGGTGGCAGAGCCTCCCGCTGCCATTACTACCGGTTCGCAGGAGCAACCCATCACTGCTAGGGTTACAGCTCTATGAATACCCAGAGACTCATTTCAACTTAAATAACTTTTGCAGGAACCAATGATAGATTTAACCTATTTACAATAGCCATGATTGCCTCATAGCAGATCCCTGATGCAAGGGATGTTTCTCTAGCACTAGGCTGAGTTGAACAGTCCCAAATCCAAAATTCAATGCCACCAAAAGCTATCTTTCGGTTCCTTTTGGCCCCCTCTAATTACTATTGCTATAATTGCTATATTGCTATTGCTGAAAATCATGAATCATAACCACAAATTTGCCAACTACTTTTTAGCCCAGCATATTATACAAACATAGCCTTCATGGGTTTTTGATTCAGTTTATCATGCAAGCTCAAAATGTGTATCACTTTCATAAATCATGATTCAGTTAGCCAAAGGTAAACAAGCCATGCAAACACAAGCATATGTCCACACAGTACACATTTCCCCTCCTCACCTGCTGTTACTGAAATAAATTCTCATCTGATTGACTCCTCATGCCCAATTCTTAAAAGGGATGGTTTGAATTAGATTGATCCATATTGTTACAAGTACTGACTAAACTATTTAAAATCCCAGGATGTGTCATATAGTTATCTCATCAACTGTTACCAAAGGTTTACGTAGGTGACCTGAATGACTTTTTCCAGTCAGAAGTTGCAAAGGAATCTATTCTTTCATTGTTTTGACAGGTCTTTGAATTCTCCTATTTTTGTTTGTTCTTTTAATCCCAATGCCCTTCGCCCACTAAAATAAGTAAAGAAATGCTCTGTGTATTCAAAGTGCCCATAAATATTTTTAGCTATTTTACCCTTGCTAATTTAAATTCTTCTACAAATAAATTTGGGATGGCAGTGTACCCTGTGATATATGTTCAGCTACCTTGAACAAACCATTATTCAGAATCTCTGAAAACAAGGGGTTTTGACTTGATTTCCAGCATTGTCAAGCTAAAGAATAGTGAATTTGCACAGGCAGTAAATTTTATGCCTTGCAAATACATGCTGAGGACAGTCCTCGAGAGATGGGATTTCTGAATTTTTTCAATATGATTATCACAGGTTTAGGCTTGTAAATTACACCTACAGATTTTTCTGCTATCTTTGTTATTATGAATTTCCAACATCCAAGCTGAATGCCAATAGCATGTTTGTGACTTCCCAAGAATAAGGGAAGGCATATCAGGGGTTGCTTTTTATATATTTTATATTTATGTAGTCTATCTGCCTACTTATCTATTTATTTTTGTTACAAGAGCTTTTGCAGTCTATGAATGCAGTTGAGTTCTTATTAATCTAGTTAGCATAGATTAATAGAAGTCTTCCCCTGCATTGCTTTTCATTCTTTAATCATCTGCTTCCAAATAAAGTACTAGTTCTCTAATACTTCTCATTTCAGATGGCCAGTGGTATAAAAACAATGCTATTTCACTTCTTCTACTGAGAGATAAGTTAGATTCACATAGCATAAAACACCACAATGTGGCTCATTTTGTCTTGACTTAACATGTGAAGTGAATCCAAACACTTTGATTAACAGAACATAATTTGGTTTAATTTATTATGTGGCCCCAGCCAATTATACTATAGTCAACAAACTACAGTTAGGCAAACCGCAGCTTAAAATCATACATTCTGCTTCTGTGTCCTTCTGTAAGGAAATTTGAACTGACAGTGAGGTTTCTGAAAGTAATGTCAACTTAGGTTTCCAATAAATTTAATAATTTAGGTAAAAAAAAATCTATCGGATTAAAACAAAAAAGCAAACATAAGCATTTTAGGAAAAAATGTGAAATGCGTTTTAGAGTACTGCCTGTTAGGCCAACTCAAATTCAGTTACTAAAGGAGGAGACTTTGTCAAGTCTGATCTTTGGATAATCTTAAATGGAATGTAGGAGTTGACTGCAGACAGACATTCAAATTATGCTCTATCAGTTGCTGAAATGGTTTCTGATTGCTTCTAAGAGAGTAGAGAGGAATAAACAATTATTTATCTGACATTCATGAAAATATAAAATCTGTCTGCTCTTCAGAACCATCTCCATCCTTACATGAAATACATCAATTCCTCAAGAAGTAAGAAACAAAGTTTTCATATAAAACTTAAGATAATATGAGATGAAGTACACCTTTAAAAAAACCCAACAAATGCCACTTTGAGTGAATTTTTCTTGCAGTTTGAAAAGTTGAAATCTCAGGGTACAAAATCCAAGCTTCAGTTGACAAGTCTTGTATCACTATAAGATGCCATCGATAAATGTCTAATTTTAGTATCCAGAAAGTCCCAGAAATCAAAAGCAAATTGACTAGATAGAACATCAACTATTCCATGCTCTACAGAGCTTTCAAGAAAGCAGCAAGAGCTCACAATTGTTATCTTTTTTAAAAAATGAAATGTTTTAATGAAAAAAGAGTAGCCCTAAAATAGAAATTTCCAGGCTCTTAGAATTGCCTTTTTATCTTATCTCTTAGCCTCTAAAATTCTCACAATAGAGGTTGTAGAAAGTTAGCACCCACCCCTCTCCTAGAAGAATGAAATATTTTAGGAAATATTAAAAAGGCAGAATATATATTCTTGCACAGGAACAGGAAGTTCAAGTGCAAAGCCCAAGAGAAGATATAAAAACCCTCCACTCTCAACTCCATTTTGGTCAGCTGCTCAGAACACATGTGGTTCTGCTTTATCATTAAACCTCTTTCCAATCAGCCTCCAGCCTCCATTTTGTCTCCAGTGCCTTTCTCCCAGCTTGGAACTGAACCAGATGGATATTTCTTCCGACAAGGTGAACCTGTACTTACATCAGGTATGATCCCAGAACATTAATGATTGTACCAAAACATTGGCTGCCTTTTAATGTAATAAACAATCCAAATCTACCACGAAAGCATTAGAACCAGGTAAAAGGTTATTTCCACCGACTAATATGGCTTGTGAAGAATTAATTCTAATATAAAAATAATTATTGGATACCTAAATGTCTCCTTTATAAAAGTATATAATCATAATTTTAAGTATAATTCAAGAAATGCTTATTAATGGTTTATAAAGGGAGATATATAAATACTGAATTAGCTTCTTATTACTGTTTGAAGTATAATGGGATGCTAGTGAGACATATTTGAGAATGAGGCTTCCTGAGCATGGTGGGTGAATATGTACATTGTGCTAAACTATGTTTATTTTATCATGATTTATTATATACCAGTCATTCTCAGATTATACAAACGATTACTTGCATTATCTCAACTTTAAACAAAATTAGTTATTTTGGTGAAGAGGAAATAGCTGAGCATGGCAGAAATGTATTTTAACTAAATTAAAAGGTGCCTTCCACTTATTATCAGCATATCTCTATAACAAAGCCAGCACCTAGATAAATCTGGAGGAAGTTTGTGTATGTATGTGGTTTGAGAAAATGTGAACAAAATGGCATGTCTTTATTACACTACACAATCATTGACTACTACTCAATATTGCATTTAAAATACTGTAATGTGGATGACTGAAAAACATTGAATGCAAAACATTCGGAAGAAATTTTTAACTAATTCAATACCTGCTTTTACATCTTATGTCCAGCAGAGGGGAGCAGCTATCATCTCAGTTTATCATTTCACAATAAACTCATCTCAGTTTATCATTTCACAATAAACCTTTGAAGGTGATCAGAGGTAGCTAAAGAGTAACTACAGCAAACCCAGCATTTTCAGTATATATCAATCATTTTCTACAAAATAATCGTAACAGTATAACACAGTATGTTTATTCAGATGTTTATTGCCTTGCATTCTATTGAATTTATTGACCTTCTCTAATGCTAACAATTCTAGTTCTAATTACAATAGATCTACTGTAGAAAATAATACAGCAACATCTCTTTATATGAGCTGGACTGGCTCAGCTATGTAGTTATCTTGGCAGCAAGAGAGAAGTGGCAAGCTACTTTCAGATTTTCTCTGACTTCTCACTTTAACTTACAGCCATAGAATTTCCTAATACTACAGTGAATTCCAAGTACTAATCAGCTGTGATCTTTAGTTTTTTTTACAGCAGCCAAAAATTAACCTCAATTTTCAAACCTTGCTTTTAAAGCATGGGAATATCAGCCCCTTGAGTGGTATACAAACAAATGCAAGATTATTAACACTTGGTATATGAACATATCTGTCTTGAAGCATTATGACAGCAGTTTGCCATTGTCTTCTTCATTTTTCCCCCCCAAATTCCAATTTGTAACCCTGAGATTTTCTGATGATTTCCCACCCACCCCATACATTTTGCTTTGTGAGATCAGCCAGGATATATTAGGTCAGTGTATCTCGATCTCAGTTACTTTTAAGATGTGTGGACTTCATCTCCCAGAATTCCCCCGACAGCATGCTGGAATAACAGAATAAGAAGAGTTGGAAAGGACCTCCTTCTGGTCCCTTGCACAAGCAGGAGACCCCATATTATTCCAGACTAAATGTCCAATCTCTTCTTTAAAACCTCCAGTGTCGGAGTACCCACAAATTCCACTACTTAATTGTTCTCACTGTCAGGCAATTTTTCTTTAGTTTCAGGGCGATTGTCTCCTTGATAAATTTCCATCGGTAATTTCTTGTCCTGCCGTCATGTGCTTTGGAGAATAGGATGACCCCTTTTTCTTTGTGGCAGCCCCTCAGATATTTGATCACTGCTATCATGTCACCCCCCTAGCCCTTCTCTTTGCTAGACTAGACATACCTAGTTCCTGCAAATGTTTTTTTCATGTTTTAGCATCCATGCTCCCAATCATCTTTATTGCTCTTCTGTGCATTCTTTCTAGAGTCTCAACATCTTTTTTTGTATGTGTGTTGTGCTGACCAAAACTTGAATTCAGCATTCCAAGTCTGGTCTTACCAAAGCAGTGTAAAGTGACGCTAACACTTCACGTGCTCTGTTCCTCTATTGATGCATCCTAAATTCGTATTGGCTTTTTGGCAGCTGCTGCAGCACACTGGTGGCTTGGTTGGGAAATTCTTGAGAGTTGGAGGTCCACGCATTTTATAGTAGCTGAGGTTGAGAAACGCTGACCTAAGAGATGCTATCTAACTGGAATGCAGTAAAGGGAAAACCTTACAGCCTCTCCTACCCCTCCCCTATTTTTACTTAAAGGAGTCGCGTTATCGTAGCAAAAAATCCAGGGAGCGAAAGAAAAACGATAGAAAATACCATCCGCTCTTTCCCTCCTCCCTCCTATTTCCTATTGGTGGAGCGCGTGTTACGTAAAACGCTCCGCGAGCAAGTGGGAGTCGAAGAGCGGAAGTAATTCTGATACTCGGGGAATTGACGGGCAATTCCATTTGATGACGGGAGAGGGGGGGCGGGCCTAAGGGAAAAAAAAAACAATTTCCCTGTCGTGAACCCGGAAGAGGTTGACCCATACGAGTGGGGATTTTCGTGAGGGGGCATCATGGCTGCGCCGGTAGGATCTGCTCTGCAGCAACCGGAGTCTCTCCCTCCGCCCAAGAAGATCGTAGCCCCCACCGTGTCTCAGATTAACGCGGAGTTCGTGACGCAGGTAAAGGCCGCGGCCGGAGGAGGAGTTCTGCCCTGGAGCCCCGGACTGGGCTGGGGTTGGAAGGAGGGGGGTAGTTTTGCTTTGGTCGGAGCTTCTGCGAAACCTCTTCCTCCTGGCTTCCCTCATATCTGGAAGAAACGAGAAATTTCCTGACAGTTAGAACAATTAATCGGTGGAACAACTTGCCTCCAGAACTTGAAGTTTCTAAGAAGAGATTGGGCAACCATTTGTCTGAAATGGTATAGGATAGGATAGGGATGGTATTGGGATGGGATGGGATGGGATGGGATAGGGATAGGGATAGGGATAGGGATAGGAATTGGGATGGAATAGGAATAGGAATAGGATTGGGATGGGATAGGGATAGGGATAGGGATAGGGATAGGGATAGGAATAGGATTGGGATGGGATAGAGATAGGGATAGGATTGGGATGGGATAGGGATAGGATTGGGATAGCAATAGGATTGGGATGGGATAGGGATAGGGATAGGATTGGGATGAAATAGGGATAGGATTGGGATGGGATAGGGATAGGATTGGGATGGGATAGGGATAGGATTGGGATGGGATAGAGATAGGATTGGGCTGGGATTGGGATGAAATAGGAATAGGATTGGAATGGGATAGGGATGTGGATAGGATTGGGATGGGATAGGGATGTGGATAGGATTGGGATGGGATAGGGATGTGGATAGGATTGGGATGGGATGGGATAGGGATAGGAATAGAATTCTTTATTGGCTAAGTCTGATTAGATACACAAGGAATTTGCCTCCAATGCATAAGCTCTCAGTGTACATGCAACAATAGTGAAAGATCATTATTTAGTCATTATAAAAATGCATTCATCATAAAACATTAGTGATAGTCATGGATACTAAATAAGCAATCAACATAAATCATACTAGGATACTAAGTAGACAATATAAATCGTAAGAGCTTCCAGCCTGAGCGGGGTGGGAGTGGGGGTGGTTGGATTAGAAGACCTCCAAGATCCCTTCCACCTCTATTATTCTGTTATGTTATAAGCATAATAATTTCTCATATACCTTAATCCTGGGATCTTTTGTTCAGAGATTTTAATGCAGTTGTGTGTTGCAACACAGAACTGTGTTTGGGGATTTAGGATCAAATCAAAGGCTGACACATATTCTGTTATTCCATTTCTGGGTAAGCAACTTTGTGCAAAGCACAGAGAAGAAGTATAATACATTGTTAGTGGTTACAATTTTAGATATATGATTAGATTTGACCTCCTTGAATAAGAAAGGAACAAAAACATGCTCTTACACACAGCTTAGTTTTGCTTCTATTGATAAACATTCATTCATAGATTATATACCCAGTTCCCTGACCATTGCTAAAATCCCTTGCTATTGCATTCTTGACATCCGGCTTTTTAAAAACATCTTGGGGAAAAGAGAGTCCACCACTTCTTGAGGCAAGCTGTTTCATTTTTTTTTTAAAGATTTAGTTGTTAGAAAATTATTTCTGGTTCTAATTTAAACCCGTTGTTTCCTACATCCTTTGGAACAAATCTGAACAAGCCGACCTTATAGCTGACAATCCTTTGGATACCTGGGAAGAACTTTCATAACTCCTAGGAATCTTCTCTCCAGTTGTCATGCCAGATTACTTATCAAATGAAAATTACAGTTAGTCCTCGAGTTACGACCACAATTGAGGCCAAAATTTATGTTGCTGTGTGAAATATTTGTTAAGGGTGTTTGCCCATTTTTTGCCACCATTAAGTGAATCATTACATTTGTTAAGTTAGTAACGTGGTTGTTAAGTGAATTTGGTTTCCCCATTGACTATGTTTGTCAGAAGGTTACAAAAGCTGATCAGATTACTCTGGGACACTGCAGCTGTCATAAATATGAACCAGTTGCCAAGCAACTGAATTTCAATCATGTGACCATGGGGATTTTTGCAACGGTCGTAAGTGAAGTGAAAAACAGTCATAAGTCACTTTTTTAAAAAACTTGTATGGTCACTAAATGAACTATTGTAAATTGAGGACGACCTGTATATGCCCCAAAATGTGAAATGCAAACTAGCCCAAGAGTGAGTTACTAGATTAAACTATCTAATATGTCTTCATTTTTCTAATACACTTTTAATCTCACATAACAGTATACATTTAACATTGTAAATGCAGCACCTATAGTGTATATGAATAGTATAACTGAATGATGTAACCTTTTATTTTGCAGCTGGCAAATAAATATTGGGCACCGCATGTCAAGAAAAAGCTGCCATTTGAGTCAAGGGTAACTGTTTAAATATAATACTTCGTAATTTGTTCTTAACTTGACAATAGATACCAAAAATAAAAAATGTTGTTTAATTTGATAAAGAGCAATAATATCAATCTATTTTTTGTAGTTTATATCTTTACTGTAAAACAATATTGATGTTACTCTTAAAATTACCTAGCAAAAATTTTCATTTTGAAAGTTTTTTAATTACCATACTTTTTTATATTCTAGATGCATTTTATTTTTAGCAAGACATTTGCAAAATTTCTGTAGTAATAGAAAACTTAATTGTAATAACAGTGCTGGATGATTTATTGCTTATTTAGTTCCTTGCAAATACAGATTACTGGAAAAAGGGAAATACATAAGACAATCATTTTACTATACATTTTAATTTTTTTTCTTATTTTTTAGGTTATTGAAGATGTGTATGGAAAAGAAATTGTTAAGTCAAAGTATGTACTATATACTTATGAATAACTGCCAAACTGCTTATTTTATAGATATATTTTATGGATTTTAAGTAATGACGGCATAGTAAAAAAATGACTTGATGTGAGCTTTTTTCTTCTATAAATTGTACCGCTTGGGTAGTTTTAGTCACTGGAATAAATAAAGTAGTAATCCAAATCAGGCCTTTATGAAGCATATTTGTATAAAAAATCTATTATTATACATCCTTAGATGCCCTTGTAATTGGTCAAGATAGCATAACAAACTATATTGCAAGGGGTTTCTCCAGGTTTAGGATAAAGGTACCAGTCTTTTGAGCAGGAATTGTGTACATTGCCTAGTTATTTACATTCAAAAATAAATAAATTTCCCTCCCACCAAATGTTGCTCATATCACAGCTCTAGGCAGCAGAACTCATAATGAGTGATATAAAAGTTGCAATTTAGAAATATTTGGAGACCCTTAGGTTTATACATGCCTGGTTTAGGCTGAGATATTCCTCTTTACTGATTTTGAAGTGACAATTTTTTTTTATTGATTTCAGATTTGCTATTAGAAAAATAATGCTTCTAGAATTTAGGTAAGTTTTTTGTACAGAAAATAAATTTAAAGTATGAACTGATTATAGAATGAGTTGATACTAGCTCCAAATCTGATGATAGTTGGTCTTTTATAGCATAGTAGTTTGTTATGAATTCCTGAATGAAATTTTCTTAAACTATTTACTCTTTCGCACAGGAGGTGTGCACGAAGGGAATAGGAGGGTTGTGTGAATTTATGGGTTTGATTCCAAAATTATGCTTCAGAATGTACAGCAGAGAAAACTTAACACCTCCTTTTAAAGTTTGCTTGTTAAACAATTGCAAAAGATGATTACATGATCCCAGGAAACTGCAACCATTATAAATGTGAGTCAGTTGTCAAGCATCTGAATGTAAATCACGTGACTATGAGTATGCTGCAATGGTCATAAGTGAAAAGTGGTCATAAGTCACTTTTTCAATGCCATTGTAACGTTGAGCGATCATTAAGCAAACTGTTGTAGGTTTGTAGGTTGAGGACTACACACACACACACACACACTTATGTTCTGGTATCAACATTGTTTAAAAATACTGGTGTACCATATGTATTACTTTGCATTTACCCATAATATAAAGTCCTGACGGATGTGCATCAGTATCTGAATACATTTATGAAACCACTTAATTTGAAGTGTTTGTAACTTCTGAATATGGTCCCTTTTTGGATCTGTATTTTGGAGTCCAGGGAGCGTTGTTTATATATGTGCTTTTTTGTTTGTTTTTGTTTAATATGTTTAATATTTGCATAATATGACTTTCATAAAACTGTATGTCTGTTACTGAGGCAGCAAATGTTTGTTTCACTGTAATAAATTGGTGGTGTACTTGTTTTTTTATTGCTATGTAGTCAATTTGAAGTAATGTTCAAATGCATATAATGCCTGTACCAATACAGTAGAACCTCTGGTCACGAACGCTTCTGACCATGACCAAATCGGGTTCCGACCAAAACATTCACAATATTTTTTTTTTCGCAGCCAATTTCCCCTTTCTCGCCATTTTTTTGTAAGCGCCAAATTTCCAAAATTTAGGTTCGGGTCACGACCAAATCGAGTTGCGACCAAAGTTATGGAACGAATTATCGTCGTGACCAGAGGTTCTACTGTATATGTAGAATGTCTCTATACATTTAATGAATGGAAATTTCAAGAAGACTAGTGTTTTTGCCTTGTATTGTTCCAATTGTCACAAATAAGTTTGCTGCAATAAGTTGTGTTGGAAGATAACACTGAAAGCTAGTTACAAGACTTATAGAAAAGTTTTCATAAACAATTGCACTGCTGATCTCCTGATTAGTGACATACAAGACAGATGGTCATTATTTTCTCCCCCTTCATTTCAGTCAGTACCTGGAAAATTACTTATGGGTGAATTATGCTCCTGAATTGTCTAGCAAAGCTTATTTGATGTCCATCTGTTGTATGGTGAATGAAAAGTTCAGAGAAAATGTTCCAGCTTGGGAGGTAATAAACTTCTGTCAAAGCAAGCAGAAACTTTGATTCTTAATTTTCATGTTTCTTGTTAAGAGTTATCAAATGTTAGAGTATACAATACATTGATCATTCCTTATCTGAAGTCACCTGCCTATATTTTACTATATTTTACATTGCATAATACCTATTGATAGTTTAAAAGTTTTGCAGGGGAAGCAGAGTCAATGTGAAAAGTATTGTTTTGGCAGCTGAATGCATTTTTTATGCATTACTACTTTTTTAAAAAGCTAGAATTTAATGGAAAATTTATCCTGTAAAATAAAGTAATATGTTTGTATATAGCATATCTATATGTGTGTTATGTATGTGTACACTTTTGAAAGCAGCAGCAAAATTTCATTTTTAATGTGTGCCAGAGTGCCCACAGGGGAAAAAATGACAAATCTTATTATTATAAGGTTACAGCGTGGGAAATGAAAAGCAGCTTCACCCTTCTTCAACTTTATGTAATTGAACTGATACGTGCTTCCATGTTCGCTCAAAGGGAATTTCTTCTAAGCATGTGCAGAGGATCTGGGAAAGTCCTCAGATTGGCTTAACTTTTGGCGGGCCCAGCCAGCTTGAGCTTTGAGGAGTGGTACTTCATGTGGCTTTGCCATAAATGAAGCCCTCGTTTGAATGATTTGCATAGGTTACAGACAGAAAGTAGATAAGTACTAAAATAAAACAGTTTAGGAGCCATTCTTGATTCCTCTGCAAGTTGCTTCCCAGCTTTCTTTCTCTTGTAGTCTGATGGAATAGATGTTGAAAGATGGCAGTGGAGGGAAAGGGAAACCATGGGGGGGGGAGGGGTTGACCTTTCAATGGAATCCCGCTACACTTACTTTTCCTTTTTACTTGTTGCAGGCTGAGAGGATGCTTGTGGGCAACTATTAGTTGACCAGCCTCACCTATTAGGGTGAGGTTGGTAATAACCTAATCTATTAGGGACCAACCTCAATAAAGTTGAATGTCTTAGTGAATTAACTGTGTCCTTTATCTCTTAATCTTCCGATTCAGTGTTAAATACAGAGGTTAAGGAATTGGTCCACATTATTGGCCCAATTCCTTGAACATCGTCCTCAGATTTCCACATAGGCAGGACAATTAAGATTATCCATTTATGTGCATTTGAAGCTCTCCTTATAACAAGTTCCCAACTGTCTATGCCAGGGGTGTCAAAGTCACATTGTCATGGCAGCATCCCGTGACGTATTGGGACTTTCCCCCCCTTCACTAAATCTGGGTGTGGGCGTGGCCAGCGCGTGACACATCCGGCCCCCAGGCTGCGAGTTTGACAGTCCTGGTCTATGCAAACCTTATATTTCAGCATATGAGAAGCATGCTCTAATCTTTCAGTAAAATTATAGCATTTAGGAATGAGAGTCTTTGTATTTATATAGTACCTGAATATGAAAGTGGGGACAGAACTTGTATTTGTCTCAAGGTCTTTATTTTCCCAAATATTGTTTCATCTGAACTTACTGACAATCTGCTTCTACTTCTGTTTTTTGGTTAGACATTCAAGAAAAAGCCACAGCAGTTTCCATTCTTTTTCAAACGTGTGCTGGTGGCTTCCTTGGCAGAGAAAGATAGTGAAATCACTCTGCAAGAGCAGACCATACTCTTGCTGTTCCTTGATCATTGTTTCAACAGTTTGGTAAGTTTATTTTTCAGATATTGTTACAATTAATAATACTTTTAGCATACAGTGAAAAAGTGCCTACTGCAATACCAATTCACTATAACATCTTTCTTTGTTAGCATTGCTAGCCTGCTTTGTTGCCTTCTTAAAATAAAAACAATACAAACAAATCTACTCCCCCTCCAAAATTTTGCACTACAAGAAAGTTTAAAGAAATACTTTGAGGCATTAAAGTAAAGATGCTACTCGAGTGGTCAAAGAGAGGTTATGGAGATAACATAAAACCTAGAGCTTGGAAGCAAATCAAGAATAGTAGAAAGTAGCTGTTTAAGTACCTGCTCAGAATATTAACTTTGAATCATAATACATTTTTGGGGGATTTCAGTTCATGAAATTGTGCTTTCTTACTCTTCAATTAAAAGCTATTCTCATGAATCAGAAAGGAAATAAGTGCAACAAGGCAGAATGAATAACCATACTTTAGAAATACAGCCTGTTTTATAGTATCCTATATGATGCATCTAAATCTGTATAAACTCCCAAATTCCTTTCTAATTTTTTTTTGACAGGAAGTGGACTTGATCAGAGAGCAAATCCAGCAACTCATCTCCCTCCCAATGTGGATGGGACTGCAGCCTGTAAGTTGTCTAAGATAAATGATTCAAAGATCTCAGAACCTTGTGGTATAGATATAGATGTTTATATTTATGATTATAGTGAATATAGAGACAGATAAAAATTCTGTTTTTAGGAGTTTTTTCTTTCATTCAGTTGTCTCCAATTCTTGGACATTACCTGGACAAATTTCTGCTGTTTTCTTGACAAGGTTTTTCAGAAGTTGTTTACCATTGCCTGCTTCCTAGGGCATAGAGAAATGAGTAGCTCAAGGTCACCCAGCTGACTTTGTGCCAAGGCAGGACTAGAACTCAGACTCCCAGTTTCAAGGCTTATGCCTTAACCACCATAGTTATTTATTTGTATTATCAATTAAGCTTTTATATACAATGAACAGTAATGTTTATTGCATGCTAAATGATTTTCAGTGCCCTTTTGCAGCTTATCCCACCTTCCCACTCATGTCTGCCAAGAAACGCAAGCAAAGTTAAATTTCATTGGCTGTATTAACATACTGTATGTAATCATGATTTAGGTTTGTTCACACTTTGTGTGAAACTGTAAGCCATAAGGTTGGTTTAGCTTGTATTTTGGTGGGCAAACAAGTCCCTTTGCCATATTTATTTTTAAATGAAAATAGGAGCATAATAAGTAAATGTAAATGCTGCGGTACTGATATTCTGAAGAATTAAATAAATCCCTCAATTTTAGGCACGTCTACAACTTGAATTGAAAAAGACACCAAAACTTAAAAAATTTTGGAATTTGATTGTGAAGAATGATGACAAAATGGATGAAAAGACCCGATTACAGTAAGTTTAATAATAACCCTACCACTGTTGTTTAATAGTAGTTCTTGAGCTTAGCTGGAAACTCATTTTTAAGCCATGTTATAAGAAGTTGGGAATTGGGCAGGCTATAATACCATATCTAGCTAGTATTAGAAGGCAAAAGCATACAATATGTTCCATGGCCTAGCTTCTTGTAGCAAAGCCAATTTGCAATTTATCTGTCTGCCCCCTCGCTCCCTCCCTCCCTCCTACCCCTCTCTCTCCCCCCACCCATCTTATACCAAACTCCCAATAACCTGTGGTGTATCCATTTAGCAAAATACTTTTTCCTAAGTAGTTATTCAGTAGAAGAACATAGAAATATGTAATGATTTGGAACTTCTTTTGAAAAAGTGAGAAGAATAGACACTGAAATTTTTCTCTCTTGCCATTCCCTTCAAAATGAAAAATGAAATTTGAGAAAACATTTTCCTTGAGATGAGCCTGAAATTTTATAGCTTTTTTTATGTTGAAACATGATGCAGCTGTCCATATGTATGTCTTGAATAACTCAGTGGTGTTAGTGTAATGTTGAACATATTACATTAGTTTATAATGTACTGGAGTTTACTAATGAAAAAAATTCCTTGCTGAATTTAGTCTGTTTAGTTTAGAAAAAATACAAATATTTTAGAATGTTTAAAAAGGTAAACATTCAAGTTGAATGCTTGATGATGAGATAGGGGGCATGCCAATTTCAAATGGCTGCTTATGCAGAGTTCCACTGGTTTTTCTTTTGTGTGTATATTGCAGGACATATCAGGAAAGGAGATTCCTTTCACAGCTTATCCAAAAATTTATCTCTGTATTAAAGTCAATATCCATTTCAGGTAAGTAGTTGATATGCGCAAGTACTCCCTTCCCTTTAATGTGTGGCTTAATGGGCTAAGGCATAAGATTTAAAGAAACATTCTTCTAAGATCAGTTCTTGCCCATGTAGTCTTCCGTAATGGAGAAAGAATCCCAAATAGAAGAAAATTCCAAGCTTTAATATTTATTTGTTTGTCTTGAGCTCCTCTTTCCCTAATTCTTGTAGCTGCTCTCTCGAATGGAGGGAGCGGAGCAAGATTATTGAGAGGTCTTTATTCAGTGCACTCTTACCTTCAACTTTTCTACTTGGGATTGCTACAATGTCAAGAGTTCTCTGGATGAAATTTTGGCTCTACTCCCAAGCTAGTGCTCTCCACGTCTTTTGGGACAATGACTTTCCTAATTTTCAGCCAATTTGACTGAAAGCCTCTGGATTTTTACATGTAAGGTTGCTATCTTTATAGAGTAAGGAGATAGCAAAAGCATTTAGACTTATATACTGCCCCATAGTGCTTTACAGCGTACTCTGGGCATTTTACAATGTCAGCATTTTGCCCCCAACAATCTGGATCCTCATTTTACTGACCTCAGAAGGATGGAAGGCTGAGTCAATCTTGAGCCCTGTTAGGATTGAACTGTGGGCAGAATTTGCCTGCAATGCTGCATTCTAATCACAATCCCACCAAGTTCCTTGAGATAATGTATAATTGTCTGTGTTTTCTTATAGATGCCCTCTGTATGGATAAAGTGCGCTATTGTGAAAGGTTTATTGAATTCATGATTGATTTAGAGGTAAAACAATTATAAGACAAATGCTAGTTCTTTTACAGAATCATCTAGGCTATAGTAAGAGCTTATTCAATGGCAGTAGCTTTTTGAATAGACTTTCAAGCTGTTTGTGTGCATTGTTCATTCTAGTATTGTGAGAAGGGGAAAAAAAATCCTCTCAACCTATTGTGGAATATATGCAATTTCACATTTTTTATAAATTACAGTAAGTATGCTTTAGCATTTTGTCCTTTTTGAAATTTGGTAATCAAACCATGCTGCTTTTAAAGATAGGTTAAGGATTAGAGGGATAATATAACAAACACACCCAAATCCATCGTCACCTCCCAATATATGGCACATAATTTTATTACGTGTATTTCATGAAAAAGACTTTTTAATATTGGTCTTAAATTATGATTGCTAATGTTAATATTTGCTACATTTTCTTGGTTTTCTTTACTGTTGCTTTAAATGCTGAAAATTAAAATAACAGTAACAGAAATTCAGTGCCAGGAATTATTCAAATTTTTAATATTTTAAAAAATCTGAATGCTTTTAGCATGTGAATAATAATAAAAATTATAGCAACACCCATTATACAAACAGTTAGAAACTAGCCCTATGTGGTTATCAATACTGTTATATTTTAACCACCTGATCTCTGGATTTATTCTCTTTTTGATATTTTTTTGGACACTGGAGAATTTATACTTCACTCAAAGGCCTAGTGTGATTTTGAGCCAAGAGTTTATCTCTTTAAGAAGTATCAATTTCAGCTACAATCTTTATCAGAAAATATTAATTCAATTTCTGTTACACTTTGAAAAAGTTCGAATATTTAGTTTCTTACATTTTATCAACATAAATTAGCCCACTATAAATGATTGAACAGGACTTGGTTTTTTTACATCATCAGAGTAGAGACCTGTAAAAACTAGTCACACTTTTTAATGAGCTCTCAATCCTAACTAGTGTTTGAATAATAAATGTGATCAAACAATGACTTGCATAACATTGTAGGGTGTGATATTTTCTTTTTTAGGCTCTGCTTCCAACACGGCGATGGTTTAATACTATACTAGACGATTCCCACCTAGTTGTACATTGTTATTTATCCAGCCTAGCAAAAAGGGACAAAGAGGGACATCTGTTTTGCCAGGTGAGACTTACTTCTATTTACTGAATTTCTTGGAATTTCATGAAGGATTGCAGTATTACAACTGAAAAGTGAGAGTGGGCAAGTGAGCATTTGGGTAGGTAGGAATTTGGGAGTGTAAACGTTACTGCCAATCTTTCCTGCCTCTGATTGTTCTTGTGATGTTTATATAGAAGCAAATAAGGTTTCCTTGCATTGTTACTATTAGTTTAAGTCTAATTGTGTTTGGATTTTTCTGATGATCAATTTTCAAGTTATACATGCATTTTAAAATTACTTCCAAGCCTTAAAAATTAAAATCTAATATAAAAAGTTTTCTAAATATTTTTCATTGTCACATTATTCATAAATCATTGCTTAAACATTACCAAGCATACCCTGAATTAGTGAATATCTGGACAGTTTATAAACTGCATGGATACTAGAATAAAACTTTCATGATATTACTATGTTTTATTTGGCTTCACATATTTTTCTTCCAGCTTTTAGACATGCTCAAATTCTACACTGGATTTGAAATTAATGATCAGACTGGAAATGCTTTGACTGCAAATGAAATGACTACAATTCACTATGATAGAATTACTTCCCTCCAGGTAATTAGACCTTCAGACTTCTCTAAGATTTCTTTCAAGTTTTTTGTTTTTTTTTAAATAAAGCTTTTTATCAAAGTTTTGGAAAGGACTCATTTTATATATCATTGATTCTTATGTATTTTTGCTGAGATAAAAGGATATGATAAAAGAGCCATGGTGGCACAGAATGCAGTATTGCAGCCTAACTCTGCCCACTGCCATGAGTTTGATCTTGACCAGTTCAAAGTTCACTCAGCCTTCCATCCTTCCGAGATCAGTAAAATGAGGACCCAGATTGTTGGGGTCAGTATGCTGACTCTGTAAACCACTTAGAGAGTGGTATAGATTGTGGGAGCGACGTGGCACTCCCATGTAACACCTCTCCTGCGCGAGCTACACTGGCTCCCAGTGGTCTTCCGGATGCACTTCAAGGTATTGGTTACCATCTTTAGAGCATTCCATGGCTTAGGACCTGAGTATTTACGAGACCGCCTTCTGCCACCGGTAGCCTCCCACTGGCCAGTATGCTCCCACAGAGAGGGGCTCCTCAGGATACCATCAAACAATGTCGACTGGCGGCCCCCAGAGGAGAGCCTTCTCTGTGGGGGCATCTGCCCTTTGGAACGAACTGCCCCCGACGATACGAAGGATCCCGGATCTACTGTGTCCTCAAAACTTTTCTATTCCAACAAGCCTGGCTGGCGTAGCTCTTTTAATTGTTTTTAATTCGTTTTTTTAAAAAGGTTTTTAATTAAAAATGGGCCAAATTTGTTTAATATATTTTTAAATTGTTTTAAATTTTATATTTTTATGTTTTTATTTTTGGCTGTACACTGCCCTGAGTCCTTTGGGAGAAGGGCGGTATATAAATTTAAATAATAAATAAATAAATAATGAATGAATGAATGGGTTGTAACTACGGAGCTATGCATACCGGTAAATCTTAGTGCTATTGCTATGAAATTGAAAATATGGGAATATGTTTGGAAATACAATTTGTGTAGCATTACACATCATAAGAGATGTATTCAGTTGCTTCTATATAATCTGAATCATATCTAGATACAGGCATACTGATACAGGTAGTCCTTGACTTATGACCATACATTCAGTGACTATTCAACATTACGATGGTTTTGAACAAAAGGACTTACAATCTATGCACAAACTTAAGAGCCATTGCAGCTCCTCAGTTCGGGTGCTTGACAGTGCACTTGCATATATCACCGCGGGGGTGTTTCAATTATCCCCACCCTACTGTATCTCAGCCATCCATTTGGCCAACTAGTGTGCAGAACTGCTATGGTCCAGGGAGGCTTCAGAATGCTCCCTACCCTTCCAGGCTTGGGAGGCCTTGGTCTGCTCGCTGCCCCACCAGAATGTGCAGAATGCCCCACTTATCTTCATTGTTCTTCACCAATTACTGACAGGCACACTCAGCCTATGCAAGGCATGGGCTTTTTATCAAGGCCAGCTTGCACCATTCTCCTTGTGGGCTCAATTCTCTCACTGTTTTGAAAGCCTCTTAGTTCTTATCATGCAATTTAGAGAAGGAGACTTCTGAAGCACCGCTGGAATGAAAGCTGTTCTTTAGAAGTTTCCTTCTCCAAATCTCCCCATAATGGGTCAGGACCCTCAATATAGGTGTAAGCGTTGAGAAAGCATTGAAAACACAGGATATCACATTCTGCACTGATTGTAGTATCCAGACAGCCGCAGGTAAAGCACATTGCAAATACTTATGCAATTGTAATGAGACTGTGATTTACTATCATTTAAGTCTTCCTCCACCAGGTAAGGACACTATTTGTGTACTAGCCAAAGCTGACCAAAAATCACTCTACACACAGACTTCATATGCTGTTCAAGTAGTAACCACAAGCCCAAAAGCACTCCCGAATTAGAAATGTGCTGCTGCAGATATCGTTCCTGTTAGGGATAACATTGGCACCAAAGGAGAACCTTGATGTATGAATAGCAACTTTGGGTTTAATTTGAGCCTGTTCTCTCCCATCCAGAGCCCAACATCCTCCAGGAGTAGAATATCAAAAGCATCTGCCCCACAGTCTGGAATAGCAATATATAGTTGGGTATCATTAGCATACTGTAAACCCAAATTGTTGGAGGGCTTCCCCCAGTGGTTTCATACAGATGTTTTAAAAGCTAGGGGTGGAGAGAGATGACCTCTGTGGTGTCCGTGAGGAACCACTGAGCCAACTTCTCCCAGACAGGAAAAAAAAAAAAGATTGCCAAAACTGAAAATTTCAGTAGTTGAAAAAATAATATATAGTATCAAAATGTACATGCTGTTTCACAGATTAGAAGAGGATGCTAATCTGTATTATATTTTGATATAATATTTTATTATTAATGTTATTAATTTGGTGCTATATATTATTCAGAGCTATAGTCAGTTCGGATGATGAGTAAATGAGTAAATAAATATATAGCGTAAATGGAGATGAAAGTGGCTAAGATTAGCAATAAACAAGTTTATAATAAGCATTGTGTTATTTGCTGTTGATATTTAGCTAATTCTCAGAGGTTTGCAGTTTGTCTTGTGAATTGCAAATTATGTAGATGATATGAATTTTTGATTCTAATCCTGATTCTTGGTTTGTTTTCAGAGAGCTGCCTTTGCACACTTTCCAGAACTCTACAATTTTGCCCTCTCAAATGTATCTGCTGTAGATACACGTGATTCTCTGCTAAAGTTTTTTGGGCCTCTAAGGTACATTATTATCATACTTTGCTTAAGGGTTTTTTTGGGTAGATATTTAATGGCAAATTTTTGATTTTTGTGTTGATCAGGATATTTTAAGCAATGACTGGCCGCTCTTTAAGCCAAAAATCTGACTATTTTATTATATATTTTCAGCTGAAATGGTTGGTTAAATGAAAATACTTTGTGATTCATGCCCTGTTATGTATAACTAAACTGGTTTTTTTTAAATTTAGGGCAGTAATTCTGTTAGTGTTTAAAAAGAAAG
This sequence comes from Pituophis catenifer annectens, assembly GCF_029215685.1. Classification (NCBI taxonomy): domain Eukaryota; kingdom Metazoa; phylum Chordata; class Lepidosauria; order Squamata; family Colubridae; genus Pituophis; species Pituophis catenifer. The sequence goes on from NW_027256881.1 coordinate 289,092,925, forward strand.
AGTGGAAGGTATATCTAGTTTCCAAAAAGCATATCCTGTATAAATATTTCTGCTAATTGCAATTCACAACTCTAGTGCTTAGCAATTTATGTGCCCAAAAAGCAGTGTAATTTATCTGCTGGTTTTAAAAAGAATCTGCACAATAATGATTTGGTATGCATTTAATAACCACAATGTAGCATTTCACATAAGGTGCGTAGGCCAGAATATGCTCAAGTAGGCCTTCCTATGTCTTCATTTGGCTTCATTTGACATTTAGTTTCACATTATATAAGATCTGGCTTGTCTTTACCATTAAACTAAAGAACCTAGCTGTGTACACTGGATTCATTATTTCTATTTTGATTAACCAGCAATTTGCTTAAGCACACCACTTTCTGTTTGAGCATAATGATAAATCAATTTTGCAAGTCTTAATTTAGGAGTGCTTCCCTGGGTACATACATGAGTTTGCTCATATACGTAACACTAAATCTTGATGAAATACTGTATGCATAGTAAGTTCCTTTACCAAAGTAACTGAATATGGGCAGTTTCACTATAGTATAACTTTACTACTTGGAACTGTTGGACCAAGCAGATCATTCCTGGTCTCTTTTTTATGATAGAAGTAAATGAAAATATTAAAATAAATAGCCCTTTTTTTTTCATAAAAGACGAATGATTCTTAACACATTTCTTTGTTATTTAGTCCAGATACGCTCCACCAGGTGGCCTCATATCTCTGCTTACTGCCAGCCCTACGTGAAGGAGAAAATACAAATTATGAAAAATACTTTCTGCTTGAGCTATTGGTAAGTTTAAGTTACTCTTGCTGAAATGAATTCTTTAAGGTTTGTTTGTCTTGGTTTTGAAGAGCATGTCACTTCATGACAGGCTGGCAAGTGATAGTATATGTCTTCGTCTACCTATAGCTCTTTGGGTTACTTCAGATGGTCATTCAGAATCTGAATTGGAGCAGACAGTGTAAATACGTTGTGGTACAAAGGAAAAGTCCAAAAAGTTGTGGCATCTATATTTATTTATTTATTTATTTATTTATTTATTTATCTATCTATCTATCTATCTATCTATCTATCTATCTATCTATCTATCTATCTATCTATCTAATTTTTATACCGCCCTTCTCCTGAAGAACTCAGGGCGATGCACAGCCAAGATAAAACAAACACATATATAAAATTTAAAAGCCATTTAAAAACATATTAAATAATTTGGCCCCGACAACATTAAAAAACAAAAAACAACCCATTAAAATTAATGTTTAGGCCAGCCCAGCTTGTTGGAACAATAACGTCTTGAGGGCACGGCGAAAGGTGCGTAGGTCAGGGATCATCCATATCTCCGGGGGCAATTCATTCCAGAGGGCGGGTGCCTCCACAGAGAAAACTCTCCCCCTGGGGGTCACCAGTCGACATTGTTTGATGGACAGTACCCTGAGGAGTCCCTCTCTGTGGGAGTGTACTGGCCGGTGGGAGGCTATCGGTAGCAGAAGGCGATTTCGTAAGTACCCAGGTCCTAAGCCATGGAGCGCTCTAAAGATGGTAACCAACACCTTGAATTGCACCTGGAAGACTACTGGGAGCCAGTGCAGCTTGTGCAGGAGAGGTGTTACATTGGAGCGCCGTGTCGTTCCCGTAATTACCTGCGCGGCTGCATTCTGGACCAGTTGGAGCCTCCGGGTGCTCTTCAAGGGGAGCCCCATGTAGAGAGCATTACAGTAATCCAGACAGAAAGTGACGAGGGCATGAGTGACCATGCGTAAGAAGTCCCGATCCAGAAAGGGATGCAACTGGTGAATCAGGCAAACCTGATAAAAAGCCCCCCTGGCCACAGCCGTCACATGATCTTCTAGAGACAGCTGCGCATCCAGGAGGACACCCAAGTTGCGAGCCCTCTCTGAGGGGGCCAAGATCTCATCCCCAATAGTCAGCGATGGAGCCAGCTGGCTATAATTGGACGCCAGAAACCACAGCCACTTGGTCTTGGAGGGGTTGAGCCTGAGCCTGTTTCTCCCCATCCAGATCCGCACGGCCTCCAGGCACCGGGACATCACGTCAAGGGCATCACTATAAAAATGCCATGTTTATTATTTTCAGTATTATTTCAATTTGCATCTCATCTTTCAACTATGTTTAATAAACACACTTATAGAACAAAATAAAAAAAATTAATTTAAAATCTCACTATCACAAAGAATTGTCAAGATTATTTGAAAAATGAAAAAGCAATAGAATTCTATTTCATCAGTGTATGTTTCAAGCAAAAAAAATAATACAGTGAAATTCAAATATGAAAATCACGTTGACAGGATATAGCTATCAATTTGGGCAGTTTTTAATTACTGGTTATGTGCATTTTCAAAGGCAATATGTCCTGTGAGAAAACTACTGGTTAATATTTTGGAAACAATGTTTGCATGGATAGTAGTTTGATAACGCTCTTCTTACATTTTTCAAGGTACATAAACTGGTATGTAGACAAGTTGCCAGCATGCTATAGTTATGTTCACATTTTGTATTGCATGGAAGCCATGCTAAATATTGTGTGACATTGTCACTCCAAACAATTTCTTGTATTTGGTGTCAGCCAAATCTCTTTACAATGTTGCTAATGTGTCAGTGGACATTTGCCATGTATTCTGTAACCAGCCTGGGCCTCCTATTCAGTGCTATTATTATTTAGCTTCTTTGAATGAACTGTTGAGAAATACATTTTTAAAAGAACCTAATTCTTTACCTTTTCCTTATAATAAATTCAGTCAAAACAATTAGTAGTAATTTTGGAGACAGTTATCACCAGTGAAGTATATTGTAAACCTCATGTCTATATTTGATGTAGTTATAAAAATGCATTGTGCATCCGGTTATTGATACAATTTTTTAAAAACTGTCTACTCAAACAAATATTCAAGACAGTTTATAAAGGAGAAGCACACACACATCATATCTACAAAAATGTGTAAATTAACTAAAATCCTGACAAAACAAATGGATTGTTATAGATTTTTTTTCTTTTAAAGAATGGTAAATAATTATTCCCTTGCGTGGGAGTAATATAGCCAACATGTCAGAATCTTCTGACAGTAGGAACGTCTTCAGAAAGACTTTTTCTTCAGAACTTAACATTTGGATAAGTTTTTGATAGGCTAGAAAGAGACCAAATTGTTTGATGCTTTCAAGGTAATTCCAGCACCTGAACATTTTATTTGCAAGCAATTGGCAAGTACTCATAAAGATGTTTTTTTTCCCCTAGGTCTCTCGACATGAACGTAGAATTTCACAAATTCAGCAGCTTAATCAGATGCCTCTGTATCCCACTGAGAAGATTATTTGGGATGAAAATATTGTTCCAACTGAATACTATTCCGGAGAAGGTAAAACTTGCTGAAATAGATTTAGATTTCTGAATACAAGAAGGTATTTTATGAAAATGAGTTTTAAAATTAAGTGAATCTTTTTGTGGAAAGCGTTCATTCTATTTCCTTTGGATAGCTGTCTTCCCTGATTTGTTGAGATAGAAAGATGTGGCTTCCTTTTTTCCTATTGGGTCTATATTCTAGAAAAAAATACATAAGAAAGACAATTAACAAAGAAAGAAGTTGGATGAAAAGGTAGAGTAAGCTAGTGAAGAATATTTATTTTCCTGTATTTTTCTGTAACCCAAAGATTATTGAAGAGTTCACTAAATTTTATTAGCCTATGAAGACCTAGGATTTGTGCTAAAGGCCTCTTGGGAAGGAAAGCATGGCTCTCTAAAAATATGAAGGAATAGTTTATTGCTGCAGTCACAAGCTTCCTTTATAATGTTACAGTAAAAACAGGAATTTCCAAGGGCAATGCATTTACTAAAGATTGCAACTAGAAGAGACTTTTTACATAATCATTGAAAACCTATATCCCTAAAGGCACATAGTGCGTGCAAATCTTATGTCACTCAGAATTGTCAGTCTGAATGGTCCAGGGCTGAAAGGGCTTTACCTCAGACCGTGTCCTTTTAAGTGTTCTAGAACTAGTTCTACCTCAGATAAGCCTATTCCAGGTTGGAACATTACAGAATGGAATCCTCCCATTTCAATAATTGAAATACTGGAAATGGAATATATTGTACAGTTCTAAGAGATAATAATTAGAGAAGGAAGGAATCTAAGAGTTTGACTATGTCATCCAGGCCTTTATCCATGTGCTGGTGGACAATTATACGATGCTCTTCTTCAATATATGCTCTGTGAAGTAGATTTAGGTACCCTAAAACATGAATGAGAGTACATTTCCCTTTGTATATTTCTTGTCCAATAAATGGGCACTGGGTCTTTGGGGTACAAACCTAATCCATACATCTTTAACCTTTTAATTTAAAACTGACATTGAGGGTATGTGTAATATTAAAATATGTCTACAAATCCATATTTGAATATGGGCTTAGAGTAGACTGACTACAACTCAGCTGGGTCCATTCAGGAGTACAAATATATATATTTTGTAGGGTGATATCTTTAGTCTCTTGACTCAAACACAGATTGCATTGAAAGAGGAAACCAGTGCGTGTAATCTGCTCCACTTTTTATGAACAATATATATGCTTGTATATGTGACAAAATAAGTTTAGATCTCTGCCTTGGATTTGTAATTCTCTGTATTTCTACTCTAAAGAAATTGTTCCTTTGAATTCAGTGAGACTTGCTTGCTGGTAAATAGCATAGAGTTGCAGCTGCAGTATTTAATACAAAAAATTAATTCCCAGAAGAAACTAGAGATAAATTCTTCTCCCATCCATTTTTTCTTCCAGGCTGTCTTGCCCTCCCAAAATTGAATTTACAGTTTCTAACTCTTCATGATTACCTCCTGAGAAATTTCAACCTCTTTCGTCTGGAGTCTACTTATGAAATCAGACAAGACATTGAAGATAGTGTCAGTAGGATGAAACCATGGTAACATACACAGTGGTTAACATTAAAGATATGGTATGTACAGGTAGTCCTCGACTTACAACAATTCGTTTAGTGACTGTCTGAAGTTACAGCGGCATTTAAAAAAGAGACTTATGACTGTTTTTCACACTTACGATCGTTGCAGCATCCCCGTAGTCGTGTGATCGCAATTTGGGCACTTGGCAACTGGTTCATGTTTATGATCCTAGTGTCCCAGGATCATGTGATCAACTTTTGCAACCTTTTGATAAGCAAAGTCAATAGAGAAGCCAGATTCATTTAACAACTGTGTTGTTAACTTAACAACTGCAGTAATTCACTTAACAGCTGTGACAAGAAACGTCATCAAATGGGGCAAGATCACTTAACTAATGTCTCACTTAGCAACAGAAATTTTTTTGGTCATAAGTCAAGGACTACCTGTACTAAAAAGATTTTTTTATGCCTATGATGCTTTTTGTTTTGTCATTCTTTTTTTTTCCCCTTAGCTATGGGAAATTAACTAAATTAAAAGAATGTTGAATGGATTTCATTCTGTTTTATTCTCATGCTCACCTAGAAATTTTACAGGATCAGATTATTGGAAAGGGTATAATTAGTCAACTGGCTAGATTAATTATGGTGCTTTTTAGATGGAAACATGCTTTGAAGGAAATGGGTTATTTCTTATGCTTTGTTTCTAGAGATCTTTTTAAGGAATTTCAATCCTTGGAAAAAAGTTTGTAATGAGGGTTTTTTTGTGTCTAAAGGTTTACAGCTCCTTATTTCTGATCTTGGTTATTAGGCAATCAGAATATGGTGGTATTGTCTTTGGTGGATGGGCTCGAATGGCACAGCCCATTGTCTCTTTCACCATCATAGAGGTGGCAAAGCCTAACATAGGAGAAAATTGGCCAATGAGAGTCCGTGCAGATGTTACAATTAACTTGAACATTAGAGACAACATCAAAGATGAATGGGAAGGTATGTTTGAGTGTGTTGGTATAGCAAATCCTTAAGAGGTCATTAATTCATTTCAAATTAATGTTAAACCTGTAAAAATCCATTATAGTGTATTCAGAAAATGTAAATGGTACAAATTGTCAAATGTTATGTCTGCTCTGTATATTGTTCTTCAGTTTGAATAGAGAACTGTAATCTTCAAAGTCACAAATAGATAATTATTTTTAACTCTTTCTGTTAGCATGATGGCAAACCATATAAACATTACAAAATAATTAAAAATTTTGTAAAGCATACCTAATTTCTAGATTTAGAATTTTTTATCAAGGATCAATATCCACCTTCACAAGGCTAGCATTTGAATTATTGATAGGGTAGTGCTATATAGATATTATTTCTCTAAATCACAGAAGGCTTATGTGTGTCTTCACTTACTACATTTGTTCCTACTATACCGTATTGAATGGGAAGATCAGCTTAATATGTTTTCTCACAATCCAGAATCGTGTTTTTACAGGATAGCAAGGGAAGCCCTCAGGGTCTAAAGAAGGCAGAACTAGAACATTCAAGAATGACAGGGACAGGACTGATAATCTGCATATAATTTGGGATTTTCATCTCATCTGTCATGGTTGAATATACAGTATTATGTGTCATGATCCATTTACCGAAAGGCAAATTAATTAAATAGAAAAATAATGTGAACATATCTTTTAAAATCATTTGCTAGATGGCCACAGGGCGATCCAAAATCAACTGGGCATTTTATGGGCATTAATAAAAGTTCTAATCTTGCTGAACTAACTAAGGAATGTGGAAATGACATAATTTATATAAAGGAAAGGAAAGGAACATTGAGAAAACTCTGCTTCTCTATATTAGAACTTGCAAGATGTGCTTCCTTGATTGATATATATGTGTGTGTTTTTGTGTATGTGTGTATCACACATGTTACCAAGCCCCATATTAAATGTACGTACATATATTTTCGAGGGGGATCCCTGTTAAAATCCAATGTATTTTCTTAATTAATTTTAATCCATCTTTTTGTGAATCTATATAGAACTCTTGCTACTGCAGAACAAATTTAGTGTAATTGTAATATAATATTGTTCATGCTGATAGCAGGTATATATTTAATTACTTTTCTCTGGTTTTTCCTTAAGAATTCAAAAGAGCAACAAAAATGAAAACAGCACTACAGTGTTGGGGATGATAAATTACAAAGTTAAAATCAGCATATATTGCTATTTAAATATTTACACTGGTATTAACACATAACAGCCTGCCCTGGAATCCTTGAGTAAAAAATATTTTTGAGTGCTGTGAGGCAGATCATTACATACTTTGATGAGGAAATTTAATATTAAGATATGAACATCTGTAGCAGAAGATTAATGGAAAGGGGAGGAGAAAGAGAACTCTCCCAATTGATTGTCTGAGAACAGTAAATATAGCTCATGGATTCCTTTGTAAAGCTGTACATTTCTGACTGAGACCTTCTGGTCTATAGATCAGTATAAATAAAAGCACACTGCTGAAAGCCCAATGACAAAAATAATGTTTTATTGAATAAGTACATCAGTTTTATTTCCAAATTATTTGACTTTGTTTCCATGGAGTTAAATTGTATTCTCTTAAACCACATTTATTTATATTTAAATTTATATTTAAAAGTATAAAAAATGAATTTGTTTTGTTTTCCTCTCTCATTACATTTAGGTTTGCGCAAACATGATGTCTGCTTTCTAATTACCGTCCGACCCACTCAACCTTATGGTACCAAGTTTGATAGAAGGCAGCCATTTGTAGAACAAACTGGTCTTGTTTATGTCAGGGGGTGTGAAATCCAGGGTATGCTGGATGATAAGGGACGTGTCATTGAAGAAGGTATGATATTAAAATTGTCGTTGAAATTGTTATTGTTGTAAAATTTCATCCCTAACCATGTGAGAGGGTATAAACTGGAATCAGAATGATGCCTTTTAATATGTGTCACTTTTTCAATAGCAGCAGTCACAACCCTTAATGAGAACTTCCAAAAATGTTAAAGAAGTACTCATTCTGAAGGGACAGAGCTGAGATGATAGATTTTGTCAGCCAAGGCTTTCTTTACTTTGTTTTGTGTTGCTGTTGTCATTGATTAAGTTTTGAATTGGTTGTTTTTATACTTGGAAAAAGAAAAATGCTCTCGAAATACATTTTATTAGTGTAAGGGAGTGTAGGGAGGAGCAAATAAGGCTGTGAACAGTATCAGCTTATTTATTTATTTTTTAATTTGATTTATATGCCGCCCTTCTCCGGAGACTCAGAGCAGCTTACATTGAGTTAAGCATTGAGGATATTTGTCCATTATATTCTCAACATTGGTGATGTTGAGACTCTGAAACTAACATTTCAGATTCATTATCTAAACCCAACCAAACAATGATAATGTGGTATATATCTAATGTAAAGATGTGGGATGTGCAATAATGTTTAAACTAAACTGGGAGCAGTTTAGATTTAGAACCCTTCTGGAGTGATTGGAACAACATCATAACATTTCTGAGGTCAGAACAATGCATTTTAACTTGATACATTTCAGCAAATACACTTTGGCCAAAGGTTATGCCAATAAGGCAGTGATCCAACATTGAAATGGAGTGCACTCTTTGGATACCATTGTGGTTTCAAAATAGTATGTAAAAGAGGTATTCCTTTCAGAATGTTGTTCATTGGTTGTGATAAAGAAAAACAAACAATTTTATGCAATATTGGAGCGAGCAGGCTATGTGGGAAAGAAACAGTAAAAAGTGGAATAAATTGGAAAGGACTGGTTACAATCTCTAAAAGACTTTTTTTATTATTTTTCTTTTTTAATTTGTATATGATCAATTTTGTATTTCATTGTAAGCAGGGCCGGAACCCAAACCAAGACTTAAAGGTGACTCAAGAACATATAGAATTTTCTTGGATCCTAATCAATATCAACAAGATATGGCCAGTACCATCCAAAGTGGAACAGAAGATGTATATGAAACATTTAATATAATAATGAGAAGAAAACCCAAAGAAAACAATTTTAAAGTAAGTTGTAATATGTTTTCTTTTCCCAAGTAGTTTGTGTTTTACCCTTCAGAACATTTGTTTAAGCACAAATTTTAAAAAGGAGTTTTAGTTTCTTTCCTTGCACTTCAGTTGTCTCTATCCAATCTCTGCTACCAGCCATGGTAAAAACATAAAATAGACTTAAATGTTTGCTTCCAGTTAAATCTCATTACTAATGCAATGGAAGAATAATGAATGCTAAGTAAGCATTGTTTAGTGATGGTGAAATTCCAAGACAAATAATCAAACATATCCCACAGAACCATCTGTTTCTATTGCTTGTATTGCAATAAATATGTTAAAATGGCATTTGTTTTTTCTAAGTGAAATGGCTTTAAAGTGCCTCAAAGGCAAAAAACGATTATTCAGACTTTTATTGTAGATTGTTTTCCTTTGAAGTTCTGAAAGACTATTTGCAATTTAGTTATAGTCAGACATCAAGATAATGCCAAAAGGGCTTGACAGTGTCTTTAATTTCACTTTTTCAGGTTTAAAATTAAACCAATTGATTAGGTTCAGCCTCCTTATAGGATAGCTGCATCCTAGAGGATTATCATCTTTTAGTTGCTGTACGAGTCCTAACTCACATGAGAGAAAATAAGATAAATTGCTCTCACTAATGACAAATGTTGAATAATTTATCAAATGGATAGCAGAAGCGTGATTCCTTTGCTGAGTTTGCAAGGGAAAATTGGTAAAAGTCTTATGTTGACTGCTAGCATAAAGAAATATGACATCTGTGAAAGCATCATCTTCATCCTGCCAGGATTCAATATTGATTCATTGTATGGCCCTCATCCAGTCCTTTACTGAATCCAGGCACTAGATTACAGTATGTCCTAATGGTCCTTCAAATGATGAACTTAAAATTATTCATTTTATTTCATTCCTTCTGCTTTCTCAACCTTTTTCTATATAGTTCTTGGAGCAGAAATGTCTGTAAAATTAAAAGTATTAACAGCAGAAGAATAAGTTATGTGCAGTTAAATATGAGTGATGAATGGTGAATGATGTTGTTATCATGCATTTTATAAATTATTACAGGCTGTTCTGGAGACTATAAGAAATCTGATGAACACAGAGTGTGTCGTTCCTAATTGGCTGCATGACATTATCCTTGGTTATGGTGATCCTGGCAGTGCTCACTATTCAAAAATGCCAAATCAGATTGCCTGCTTGGATTTTAATGATACCTTCCTTTCCATTGATCACTTAAAAGCTAGCTTTCCTGGATATAACATTAAAGTAACAGTGGAAGACCAAGCATTGCAAATTCCTCCATTCAGGTGAGATGTTCTTCTTTGTACAAATGTGAAAGTCTTTTTTAATAAGCATGTCTTTCATTAAAATAATGGCACTGTTAATTTTACTCACTGATGAAATATGCATGCATTATATTCTTGGGAAATGTATTTCTGTAATCACTAAACAAGTTCATTAGAACCAGTGCCCTATTGGATCAGTCCCCTGGCTCATGTCATCCAGAAGTCTGTTCTCATAATGGCCATCCAACTGCATGAGGAAATTTTTGCCTCTGGGCATTCCAAACAGTATATTTTGTGCCATTGTAATTCAATAGCTCAATAATGCAGGCTTTCTTCTATGATTATAAAGCAAATTTTAAATTTCTCTTAATTTCTACTTTATTAGTATGAAATCTCAGCTTTTAATTGTTTTCCCTGTTTTTGTCTCCTCTAAAAAATTGTTTATTTTGTGTTGTCACTGACTGACATCAATTCTCGTCTTGTATATAGAACTGTTTCTTGATTCAGGTTTGTTTTCTTAGAACCATTTATTTTAAAAATTGTACTCTTGATCTCCAGTCATTCCAAAACTCAGTTTTTCTGCATCATATTGTCTTTTGAATTTTTCCTACAAATTTCTGATGGTTTCCTACATGATTCTGATGGTTCTGATCATTCAAGAGGGCTATTCCGTGTCTAAAATGGTCTTTTAACAATCAAGTAGCATTTAAATCTGAAGGATTGTGATTTTTTTCAATAGGATAACATTTCCAGTCAGAAGTGAGGCAGGAAAGAAACGGAAAGAGTGTGACGAAGAAAATACTGAAAGTTCTAAAACACTAGTTGTTGAGCCACATGTCATCCCTAACAGAGGTCCTTACCCATACAATCAACCTAAGCGGTAATATTGTGGTAGCTTTTTGTGGAAGTACATATGTGATATTGTTAACTCAAACAAATCCAGATATTAAGGGCATGTTTGTTAGAGTAATTCTGTCTTTAAACTATTTAAAAACTCACGTTTAGATGATCTGGAGTTACCTGCATAATATGATTTGAGAATGATGTCATTATTTAATTGCAGTAAATTTGCCGATGCATAGTCACTTTGTTTTGCTGGCAAGCAAAGTGTTTTCTATGCATACATGAGCAGTTGGAATCAGCTTTCAAAGCAGCCGTATGAGCCTTGCAAAGGATGGAGCTGCTTTAATGAATTTTGGGGGGGTGGGGGGGGAGTTTTGTTTTTGGTAATACATTGTGAGCATGTCTTTAATGCTTTGTACAACTTTAATATTTGTGATCGTATTATATTGTTTAGTGATGTAGATACTTTAGTGAATAGTTTTATTGGTAGTTTTATTTAGCACTGAATCACCTGTTTAATATTTGTACTAAAATATTTCTAGATTAAATTATTGCTTTAAGTCAGTGGGCTTGTAGCACTCTAATTACATATGGGGACCTGTAGGTTCATTTTGGAAAGTAGTATAATGACTTGAAGTAATATTATATAGATTTTTAAAATAGAAATTCTTTTCTGTTGCTATATGTAGATTCTTCTAAAATACAAATACAAATAAATTAAATTGGAAGTAGTATGCCATGCCCTGGATTAACTGATTTGATTTTTATTCAATTTGCAGCAATACCATACAATTTACTCATACCCAGATTGAAGCGATCAGGGCAGGAATGCAACCTGGTTTGACAATGGTAATAACAAATAATATACTTTATTAATCACTAGTGAAGAAAAATTTTGCATTTTTCTACCAAACTTGTAAAACTAAATGGTTCCCAATATTCAGTATGGTCATTAGCAAATGATTTCATATTTTTCGATGGAAATTTAAAAAGGAAAAGAATTGAATTTTAGATGTTTTCTAACAATAGTTATTACTGTGCAAGCTTACTAAAATTGACTTCCTTTAATTGGAGTTTCAGTTGATTTTCCTGCTGAAAATCATAAAAGAACCAATAAACTCTGGTTCAGAACCATGTTAAAGATCTAGACTCTAGACCTTCCTGGTATTTTGTTCCTCGTGCTTTCACTTCCCAATCAAAATGTACATTTTATTCCCTCCTAAATAATGTTCTTTCTTGTGATAGCTTCATTGTTAAAAAGACTTATTTTTCTGATAGTTCTGACTTTTTTACTTTTTAACAGCTCTTCCTCGAGTGAGTAAAATGCCAAATACATTATGTATTTTTCCCCCGCAGGTAGTAGGGCCACCTGGTACAGGTAAAACTGATGTGGCAGTGCAGATAATATCTAACCTCTATCACAACTTTCCTGAGCAGAGGACTCTGATTGTTACACATTCCAATCAGGTAAACACACCATATGTTTATTGCTTTTGAGTTGCCTTTGTTTTAATTTCACAAAGAAATGCATCATTTGCAAATTACCTTACAAGTGGCCCAGTTAGAAAGGAAATAATCTTTTTCACTGCTATATTAATTCGATCTGGGAAACTATCGGTTTGGATGTGTTTGAGCAGGTATTGAACCACTGTTGAAATTCACCACAAGGTCAGAAGACATATTTATAGTGGTGACATTTCTGGGGATCAGTGATATAGTGATGTATAGTGATATACAACATAAATAGAAAAAATAAATCCATTCAGACTACAGGAATTAATCTTTAGAACTGAAAATGGTTTGAGATCAAGTTTCTAAAGGAACATTTCCATATAATCTTACTTATGACAGACCTTACTGTCATTTATGTCAATCCTTCACTGAATAAAGTGGTAGCTATTCAAGTCTTGCTGTGTAAAACTAAAATGTATTTAAGGACTTCTGAGAAAACTTTTTCAGTGGTGTTGTCCATTAATTATGAATTGTTTGCAGAGAGGCTCTTGGTATCTGAGTTTATCTCTAGTTTCAGCTGCCCCCAGTCTTATGGGCAGCAGGGACTGGTTCTGTGGAGAAAGGTTTTTCTGTGGACTGGAGGGTGTGCGGTTTTGTGTGCTGCCTACATCCGCAGATGAGGCTTTGCTTGTTTGTGCAGCCCGGTTGCTGTCATGCCGCAACCTGGTGCTGGTCCACAGACTGGGGGTTGGGAACCTCTGATCTAGTTGGATTAGGATTTGTATACAAAGCAATAGAACTCTTCTGGCAAACCAGATGAAGAGTGTTTTTATGTTCTTCATTCAAGTATAATTAACTTAAATTAGTTGCTGATTTAATTAGATCTAATCTGATTAAGATTTAATGTGGGAATTAGACAAATTCATGGAAGATTGTTCTATTGAAACTAATAGAGAAGGACAGAGAGAGAGCAATTATCCATACCCAACATACCTATTAGGACAACATGATATGATTACTAAGCTATTACTAACATAATGCAATGATACGATTACTAAGATAAGATATATGCTAAGATTATTAGTCCACCCTTAAGCATGAAAGCTGGCTGCATGACTTTGGGCCAATCATTCTTTTAGTTTTGGCGAAAATAGCAAGAGTATTAGGGATATTCATTGCCTTGAGTTATTTATACAAATAATAAAAGCAAAATAAAAATGCATATGTATATATATATATACATGCATAAAAGAACCAAATTAAAGAAATGTCTCTAAAGCATGGGTGTCAAACGTTCGGTGTCATGTGACATTGTGACATTTTTCCCTTTCACAGAGCTGAGTGGGTGTGAGCTGTGTGTGACGCATCTGGCCCATGGGCCGCCAGTTTGACATCCCTTCTCTAAAGTGTGGGTTTGTTTCAAAGCACAAATCAGACCTTGCATATAGTGATTTGGTACCTAATGTAAATATTCTCTTCATCTTTGTTTTCAGTTTAATTCTCCTCAAAACAGAAACAATTATTCCAGAATATCAAACTTCCCTTCATTAGCATCTAATTTTCTACTCTTTTGATTCCTCTTGTTAACCTCTAGGCTTTGAACCAACTGTTTGAGAAAATCATGGCTTTAGATGTCGATGAGCGTCACCTCTTGCGTCTTGGTCATGGAGAAGAAGAATTGGAAACTGAGAAAGATTTTAGCAGGTGAGTCAATAGCAAAAAAAAAGTGAAACTGCACAATCTCTCTCCCCCCCCCCCACAAAAAAAGTTTTATGTTTTCTTTTTTATTCATTGCCCTAGGCCTAAAGCAATGAATAAGGATTGATCAGGAAGATTTGTTTATATTTATGGTGTGGTTTTCTCTCCTAGGCAAATTTTATTTCTGGACATGTAAAGAACATTTTACACTATTTCTGGATATTTCAACCTACACGCTATAAATGTTTATCATATAATAATGAGGCATATATGTATATATTTGTGTGTGTGTATACATGTGTGTGTGTGTATACAGTATATGCCTCATTATATGATAATGTATATATATATGGTATATATACATTACCACAATAATGAGGGGAATATATTAAAGGCTGACTTGAAATTAAATAAAACGTGGAAGGAGTTTTCAATTCAGTCATATATCTTATTCTTCCTTATGTTAATCTGATCTGCAGGTATGGAAGAGTAAACTATGTTCTGTCTCGGAGATTGGAACTTCTGCGAGAGGTTGGGCGATTACAAGAGAGTTTGGGTGTCCCAGGAGATGTGTCCTATACTTGTGAAACAGCTGGCCATTTCTTTTTATATCAAGTAAGAACCCAATAGACCAGATTTACAGTCTGAAGTGATAGAGATTGACAGTAGATAGTATCCAGACTCTGAAGGCTGTTCAACCATGTCCTATAGCCCATTCATTGCCTTAAGTGAAACAATATGTGAGCCTTGGCAATAGCATGGTTTTGAATAGTCTGAGGCACATTTGAATATAAGATGCTCGTGTTTTAAATGTCCTTAAATGACGATATTACAAATACAAGCATAGTTAGAAATTGGCTAAAACCTTTTAGAATTTTGACTGAAACTTTGGTTGTGTTTTGTTTTAAAACATAAGTTGCAATTAATGCTGTAATTATACTTTTATTTGTTTTGTTGCTGTCAACTTATATCTATTAGGAAGCATAATTAGAAAGACCAGTGGTTTTCTCATAGTATATATTTGAATGCATTAATCCATTTCAATCATTATGATATACATTCTGAAAGGAAATAAAGTATTGTCCTTTTAGTTTTTGCCCAAATTCCAATTAAAAGCTAAATAGATTTTTTTTAAAAAAAACCACATACAAAAGGGTAATGTTTCCACATATTTTTTTTAAAATTTGATTTATATGCCGCCCTTCTCCTGAGACTCAGGGCAGCTTACAATGCGTTAAGCAATAGCCTTCATACTTTTCGTATATTTATACAAAGTCAGCTTATTGCCCCCACAAACTGGGTCCTCAATTTACCTACCTTAGAAAGGATGGAAGGCTGAGTCAACCTTGAGCCTGGTGAGATTCTAACTTACAGTAATTGCAGACAGCTGGTGTTAATCACAATGCTATCAGTCTGCTGAGCCACCAGGAGTTTTCAAACTCCTTTTTCAATAGTGTTCCTTCATGGAGAGGGGTCTTTTTTTAGTCCCTTCAAATCAGTTTTTTTTATTCCTGGCAACTTCCTGGTCAGCCACTTTCTTTCAGAAAGGTTTTTCAGAAGTGGTTTACCTTTTTCTGCTTCCTAGGAATGAGAGAGAGTGATTGGCTCAAGGTTAACCAGCTGGCTTTGTGCCGAAAGTGGGACTAGAACTCACATGTTCTTGGTTTTAGCCTTAGATATAGAATCAGATATAGAATAACAGAGTTGGAAGGGACCTTAGAGGTCTTCTAGTCCAACCCCCTGCTTAGGCAGAAAACTACACCACTTCAGACAAATGGTTATCTAATCTCTTCTTTAAAACTTCCAGTGTTGGAGCATTCACAACTTCTGGAGGCAAGTTGTTTCACTGATTAATTGTTCTAACTGTCAGGAAATTTCTCCTTAGTTCTAAGTTGCTTCTTTCCTTGATTAGTTTCCACCCATTTCTTCTTGTTCTACCCTCAGGTGCTTTGGAGAATAGTTTGACTCCCTCTTCTTTGTGGCAACCACTGAGATATCGGAACACTGCTATCATATCACCCCTAATCTTCCTTTTCATAAGACTAGACATATCCAGTTCCAGCAACCGTTGTTTATATGCTTTATCCTCGAGTCCCCTAATATCTTTATTGCTCTTCACTCTGCACTCTTTCTAGAGTCTTGACATCTTTTTTGCATTGTGGCGGCCAAAATTGGATGCAGTGTTCCAAGTGGGGCCTTACCAAGGCCTTAAACACTACACTGTACTGGCTCTTTTCTTCATGTATATTGAGTCACAATAGTCAAGAAGATTTGGTGGGGAAGGATGCTTTTGTAATGGGAGCAAGGTGCAAAAGTCATAGTGCATTTCCATAATTATGTACACGCCTCTTTTGACTATGGCTGTATTAATGTTTTTTATTTTTTAAATTAGGTAATGTCTCGCTGGGAAGAGTATATGAGCAAAGTGAAAGTTAAAAGCAGCAAGCCGTCTGAAGTTGCTGATATCTGCAACTTTTTTCCTTTTCGTCAATATTTTGCAAATGCCCCTCAGCCAATTTTTAAAGGCAAATCTTACACTGAAGATATGGAAATTGCTGAAGGATGTTTTAGACATATTAAGAAAATATTTACTCAACTTGAGGTAAGATTAACAAAATAGGGTAATACTCTGACACTCATTCTTAGTTAGAAAAAAGTAACTATCCCTCAGTGTTATAATGGATGTATATAAGGTCCTTCAAATTAGATGTTATTGAGCAGTGAATACTCCCCCCCCACCTTTGATAAAGGTAATGAACATAGTAAACTAAAAACACTAAATTTTCAACCCATGTAAAAGACAAAAACCTACCTACAACATCCCCACTATCTCCCAAATTTAAAGTACTTTGAGTGGGGTAAAGATTCTTTTTTTAATGGATATGCATGCTTGCTTAATACTAATTTTTAGGCAGTGTACTGTTTCTTTACCCTTGCCTGAAAGTTGAGTCATGGCAACTAGACTTCTTTTCTTGGTTTGAAACATTTTGCTCCTTATCCATGGGTTAAAGCCACCCTTAATAACCTACCTAGGTAAAGGATTTAGGAGTTGGAACATTTACATCTCAGCAACTCTGCCTGCTCATCTAACAAGCCTCTCCAGATTAGGTGAGGAATGAAACTTCTCTGGAAGACTGAAGAAGCTACTTCGATAAGCAGCAAAATGTTTCGAACCAACAAGGAAAGAAGTCAACTTCCAGACCACTCTACTTGGATGACTGAAAATCTTCATTTAGACTTATGTAAGAATTTTTTTTTTCAATGAAGGTGAACACATGTAACTGTTGCTGTGCAAAAAGATTCTAGATACCCTGTTTCTCCCAAAATAAGACATCCCCTGATAATAAGCCCAATCGGGCTTTTGAGTGCATGGCAATAAGACCAAGTGCTTATTTCAGGGTTGAAAAAAATATAAGACAGGGTCTTATTTTCAGGGAAACATGGTATGATTCACCTTCCCAAATCTTTATATAAGGTAGAAAAGGAGAAGAGTAACTAGGTTCCAAGTGAATGTGCAGAGGCAGTTTGTTATGATTGTGTCCTGGGGATCCCAGGAAGAAACGGGGGAGGCACTTCTCACTTTTCACGAAGTGCTGGGTGCGCGTGTATGCCGCTTGTGCAAATGAACCTGCGTGCACATGCACATTTGCTGGCTGCTCACACGGAACCATCCCCTCTCCCCCTCCCACCCGTCTGGAAAGCCAGAAAGCTTGGGGAACTCTGGTCTATAGGAATCCTGTGTAATGGTGTTACATGGGTATACTGTGATGCATTTGTAACTTCCTGTGCCATTGCATTCTGCCTCCATTGTAGCTTCTGTATGGCCTCCAAAGACAGCTCTATGTAGAGCGTGGATGTGCAGATAGAGCCCTAGCACTCTGGATTATATTTGTTCTGTTTGATGACAATTTAACAGTTTATCGAAGACATTACTATTCTGATCTTTTTCATAGAATTTTAGTTATATATATATTTTCTTTTTGTAGGAATTTAGAGCATTTGAACTGCTCCGTAGTGGGCTGGACAGATCAAAATATTTACTTGTGAAGGAAGCGAAGATTATTGCAATGACTTGTACTCATGCTGCATTGAAACGCCATGACTTAGTTGAGCTGGGATTTAAGGTAATACCATAGCACATAAAAACTTCCTTAAATATGTTATCTTGAGTTTTTTTTTAATCAGAAGTCAGTTATACTAAAGATTATCCCTATTTTTGTTTGCTCTTCCAAACAATGATTGTACCTGTGTAATTTTGTAGAGATTTTGTAAAGATTATGGCTATACAATATTTTATCTGCCTTTTGGTAAGCAAGTAACCATCATCTTAATTCAATTGCCTTTGCAGTATTTCTATTTCTGACTGGCTAATATATTTCATTTATCATTTCTCAGTATGATAATATCTTAATGGAAGAGGCTGCTCAGATATTGGAAATTGAAACTTTTATACCACTCCTTTTGCAGGTAAGCACTCAAGCATTACATCAATGTAATATTTAAATGACTTCTTTCTATTCAAACATCAAACTACTGAAATAATAGTTTATTAATTTGTAAAGGTAATACTAGACCAGGGATCACAAACTTGAGTCACTATGTAATTGGTGTGTAGACGTCAAAGCTAAGATACTAAATCAGTTCAATCATTTATAGTACAATTATAGTTTTTGATTAATCATCTATAATAATGCTAATGCTAGAATCTTATTTATATTTAACAGAACCCACAGGATGGGTTCAGCCGATTAAAGCGGTGGATAATGATTGGGGATCATCATCAGTTGCCACCAGTCATTAAAAACATGGCTTTTCAAAAATACTCAAACATGGAACAGTCTCTTTTTACACGGTTTGTTCGGGTCGGAGTGCCAACTATTGACTTGGATGCTCAAGGGAGAGCAAGAGCAAGGTAAGGCATGGGGAAAATTATAATGAAAAGGTTGTGTAATGAAAAAAAGGTTAAGGTTAAGGTTACATTGCAGTTGGTTTGTAATTTTACTGAAATTAGTCCTTCCATTCTGAAATTCCATGTAGCTACTCCCTTTTTACACTGGTACATTGTTAAGCACTTCATGGATCTTCAAGGATGCATGTGGGGATGAAAGACGATTAAACTAACTCCATTAGTTAGTTGGGATCCCCAATCCCTGGGGTGCAGCCTGGTGCTGGGCTGTGGCCTGTTGGGGACCTGGCCACACAAGCGGCACGCAGATGCAGAAGTACATGAAGCTGAATTTGTGCAGGCAGCATGTGTGCTTGAAACCATCCTCTGAGCCCCGTGGCAGGCGGCAGTCCACAGAGCTAGAAAGGTTGGGGACTGCTGCATTAGAGAATGTTGTGATTATTATGATTTTGGTTTTTTGTTGCTTCATGTAAGATACTCAGAACCATTTGGAACTCAAACACATTTTTCTATATTTTATATATTAAGGAATTTATTGAGTTTATTGAACTAATTTAAGAAGGCCAACAAGTCTTTTATGTTCAGATTCCATTCCATCAATTTAATGCTGTGCTAAATGGCTGATGCAGGTGATGCTTCATGCAACTTGAATATAACATTAAAGGACTAGTTCTAATCTTTGAGGGTCTTTTCAAACGATGAAAATGATTTTTCTTAATAGATAAAATATGTAAATACATCTACTTAGAATGTAGAGTTTACCTTCTTGAGATCCTGAAACATGCTTTGTCAGCTTGATGCTGTCCAAAAAGATAGCTATCATTTTAATATTATACCTCTCTCAGATAATTACAGACGCTGAGAATAGTAAAATATTTTTATAAGAATTGAATTAATTACTACTTTCATTATGTTTTTCATAAAGCTTATGTAATCTCTATAATTGGCGATATAAGATACTGGGCAACTTGCCGCATGTACAGCTCTTACCTGAATTCAGAACAGCAAATGCTGGGTTTTTGTATGACTTCCAGCTTATAAATGTAGAGGATTTCCATGGCATAGGAGAATCTGAACCGAATCCTTATTTCTATCAGGTAAGAAATGCAGATCATCAGCTTGTATATTAACAACATTTTTCAGACAGATTAATTATGAAAACTGAAAGGCATAGAATGTATCTATGTACTTTATTATGGTGGGATTAAATATGTTTAACAAATTATATGGTATTAAGTTGCAAAAATAGCAATGCAATATTTATTTATTTATTTATTTGTTTATTTGTTTGTTCGATTGATATGCCGCCCTTCTCTGGAGACTCAGGGCGGCTTACAATGCATTAAGCAATAGCCTTCATACTTTGTATATACCTGCTTAGTAGGGCTTTTTTTTTTTTTTGGCCCCTCCTGAGCGGTGTTCTATTTTATACAAAGTCATCTTATTGCCCCCACAAACCGGGTCCTCATTTTACCTACCTCAAAAGGATGGAAGGCTAAGTCAACCTTGAGCCTGGTGAGAATTGAACTTGCAGTAATTGCAGGCAGCTGGCAACTAAGTGATACTTTAACAGCAGTTTAGTCCGCTGCGCCACCACTGCTCCTCTTCACGCATACATAATAGAATATTAGTGTTCGGAAAATGTTATTTGAGATGATAAGATATGTGGTCAGTGTTACTTGGCTGGAATAAAGGTGGGATATAAGTTCAATAAATAACGAAGTGAATTTTTGCTAGAAGCTTCTGTATTTCTTTTCAATATCTCAGGGTTTAAAATACCCTATAGTTTTCTCTCCTTTTGAAGATGGCACTAAGTCTTGCAAGTTGATGTCTGCATTATAATAATTACTGCCACTTGATATTTGTAAAGAGATCCAAATGATTGTTTGTTTATTTTATTTATGTATCAAATTTAGAAATTTCCCATCTCCCTTGCAGAATGCTTAGGATAGGATAGGATAGGATAGGATGGGATGGGATGGGATGGGATGGGATGGGATGGGATGGGATGGGATGGGATGGGATGGGATGGGATGGGATGGGATGGGATGGGATGGGATGGGATGGGATGGGATGGGATGGGATGGGATGGGATGGGATGGGATGGGATGGGATGGGATGGGATGGGATGGGATGGGATAGGATAGGATAGGATAGGATAATTTTAAACTAGTCTTTTTGGAGAATGTCAGTCTATTGCTGAAATGTGTACAGGTAGTCCTCGAAATACAACCACAATTGAGCACAAAATTTATGTTGCTAAATGAGACAGTTGTTAAGTGAGTTTTGCCCCATTTTACTCCCTTTCTTGCCACAGTTGTTAAGCGAATCACGTCAGTTGTTAAGTTACTTTCATGGTTGTTTAAGTGAATCTGACTTTCCCATTGACTTTCCTTGTCAGAAGTTTGCCAAAGGTGATCGCATGACCCTGGGACTCTACAACTGTCATAAATATGAGTCAGTTGCCAAGTGTCTGAACTTTGATCACGTGAACATGGGAATGCTGCAGTGGTCATAAGTCATCTTTGGTTTTAAATCAAGGACTACCTATATATCATTTGTGTAAAATAAAGAGATTACCAATCAGAATTTACAAGCAAGATACAGGAATTTAAACTTAACTTTTTTCCTGAAAGGAGAGTAAACAATTGCCGTATTTTTCGGAGTATAAAATGCACCGGAGTATAAGACGCACCATAGTTTTTGGGGAGGAAAATAGGGGGGGAAAATTCTGTCTACCAGGTATTCATTTGGTTAGCATCCTTAGTCTGGTCAGCTTCAACACATTAGTTCACTGGTTTTGAGTGTGCGAGCACTTCTAAAACAGTTTCTAAAGCACAGCCCTGAAGATCAATCACTTCACTTCTTATTGCCTCATGAGGGCTGAAAAAAAGCTTTGAAAAAACTACATTCAGAGTATAAGATGCACCCAAATTTTCAGCCTCTTTTGGGGGGGTGGGAGTGTGTCTTATATTCCAAAAAATACGGTATATTTACAATTAGGAGAACAAAACAGACTGGAATCTTAAGCTGTGTTTATTAAAGTAATTCCATGAGTAACTCTTTGCTTTTAATGGAGCGGAGTGGTTTCTTCTAGATTTATAGTCTTCTATGCATGCATAGAAATACCCTGTTTTTCCAATTGATAGATCAAGTCAGTGTGGCTCTACTTTAACAGAAAATAGACTTCTTTGCCTTTCCATGGCTGATCAGGGAGGATTAACATAGGCCTGGTGCATGTTGCTTCTTTTCAGTGAGCATTGGAGTGATGTTCCCTGACCATAATTACATGAATATTCTGTGATCTGATA
The DNA here is from genome assembly GCF_029215685.1 of Pituophis catenifer annectens. Taxonomy (NCBI): domain Eukaryota; kingdom Metazoa; phylum Chordata; class Lepidosauria; order Squamata; family Colubridae; genus Pituophis; species Pituophis catenifer. The sequence goes on from NW_027256881.1 coordinate 289,115,362, forward strand.
CATGAAACAGATTTGTACTTGGTTTTTTTTTTTAATTCCAGAATCTTGGTGAGGCAGAATATGTTGTTGCATTGTTCATGTACATGTGCCTGCTAGGATACCCTGCAGAAAAGATAAGCATCTTGACAACTTACAATGGACAGAAACATTTGATTCGGGATATTATCAATCAGCGCTGTGGGAATAATCCATTGATTGGAAGACCAAATAAGGTAACATTCCAAATAACAATCAAATAATATACATCTCAACAAAAGTGCAGAGCAAGTAACCATTGTTAGAATGCATTCATCATATTGAATATTGCTTCTGAACTGCATCCTTTGTAAAATAGAAGTCATTCATTTGTTTCCCTATTTCCTGTCTTTCCTATTGAACTACTTTTAATTTAGCCTTCTATTTGGCCAACTGCATGAAGCAATAAATATTTATTATGGCATATTAGTTGTGTATACAAAAATTTTGTTCAGTTTTGTGTTACCAAAAGCATAGACTTCCATTTTAAAAGTAAATATTTTTACCAATTTGTTGAAAAACAGTAATTAAATCCTTAATAAGAATGTGAGAATTAGTTCTCAGTTAGTGAAAACCATGAAGGCAATTATGGTCACTGCAAAATAAAGAACAGATGGAAACTGACTCCCGACTCTCCTGGGAAAAGATTATTTTATTTGTATGCCAAATGACTGTGATGAATGGCTCACATGAAAAATCATTTTTTTAAAAAAAATATGAAGCAAAATAAATAAAGAATATGAGACAGCAAATTTGACAGAAACTGTAATGGAATGGAACAAAGAAAGTGGCCCATACGATCCAAGGGGGTTACACTCACCCTAAGTGTGGGATCATATGATACATTACAGAGTGAGGGAGTGCTTAGATTAAAAAGTGTATAGTTGTAATAAAAATGATATGTTTACAGCTGTTAGCTAGTCTTAATAAAGTAATTGTTGTCAGGCATAAAAAAAGTCAGGTCCATGTGTGAAGGTCCAATTAATCATGCCTATGCACAGGAATTTTCTCAACTAAAAGTTAGCACTTGCTTAGGGTTAGATAAGGGTTAACAGAAATCAAGGAAGATTGGACTACGTTCGCTTGTGGCTGCGTAGGGATTCTAAATTAATCTTTCTTTTAACTCCATCCTGAGGTTCTGCCATTCTTCCTACAGTAGTTTTCTTTTGATACCATTAACTCCATAGACTGGTTTATTTAATTGTGTGTGGGGAGCAATTAATTACCTTACTCTATTTTTATTTTTATTTTATTTTTTGGCTAGGTGACAACTGTGGACAGGTTTCAAGGTCAGCAAAATGATTACATCATCCTTTCACTTGTGCGAACAAAAGCAGTTGGACACTTGAGGTAAGCCATAATATATCTCTGTACAGAGAACAACAGTGCAATCCTACCATAAGTGGAGTGTGTACTAGTAGAGGTTTGGAGTATTTATGAGTAAAATGGACTGTTTATGAGTAAAAACTCAATTGAATCCCATTTTATCTATCAATGAGCCACTGAAATAGGACATCTTACCTGTTTTCTGTCTTGTCCATACTTATATTTAACATATTCCATAAGTGCAACATTAACTCCAATTTTAAAGACTAATTATGAAATTAATGTTTTTAAACATATTTATTGCTGATTAAAGTTTCTAACACAGATGTATGTACCAGAACTGTTATCTTCAGTTTTAAAGGAAAAATGGGCATTAATTTAATTTGTATTAATTTTCACATTCAAAGGAAATAAGTTTCCTGCTTTAATTTTCAGGAGGGTTGTTTGTATGATCGTATTAGTGTTCAAGTGAAAAATTAAATATCATTGTTCGGTTTAAATAGTAGAGCTGTTTAATTTTTCCTTCCTGAAGGGATGTGCGGCGTTTGGTGGTTGCTATGTCAAGAGCCAGGCTTGGTCTGTATATATTTGCAAGAGTGTCACTATTCCAGAACTGCTTTGAGCTGACTCCAGCCTTCAGCCAGCTTACTGCTCGTCCTCTTCAACTGTATATAGTCCCTGAAGAGTATTTTCCAACTGCTCGTCAGGTACAACAAGCTACCTTGAATTCTGTTTAATGTTTAAATGGTTAAAAATATATCTATCATTTATATTGTATTCGTACTTTTATCTTATTTAAGAAGTGGTTGTTTGTTGTTTTAGTTCCAAACTTTACTATCATTTTCTTTCCTTCCTCAGAATGGAAAACATCCATCTCATCAAGTTCATATTATAAAGAATATGCCTCAGATGGCTAATTTTGTCTACAACATGTATATGCATATGATCCAAAGCACACACCACCACCGACAGGTAAAGAAATAAAAGTTGAGAAAAACATGTTTAATTTAAAAGCTCTGAGTGAAAAAGTTGTTAATACTTTCTGATAACAAATGAACATAGTTAAAAATTAGTTGACTTGGTTGATTTTATTTTTAATAAGTCTTTTATGCTCTAGGTAACTTTGTAAACAGTATGAACTACCCTGTTTCCCCCAAAATAAGACATCCCCTGATAATAAGCCCAATTGGGCTTTTGAGCGCATAGCAATAAGGCCAAGCGCTTATTTCAGAGTTCAAAAAAATATAAGACAGGGTCTTATTTTGGGGGAAACACGGTAATTCTATCAATTTGGAGGATAGGGGACAGAGAAAATGATATATACAGTACTCTTGTGAGTCAGACAAAACTTGTAGCTGATTTTTGCTAGGGATTATAAAATTATATTTAACATACAGAAAGTTGACAAAGAGAAATTTTTTTAATCTTCTGTAACAACAGTGATATTGGCAGACACCAAAATCAGTACAGAAGAAGGAATATCAACTCAAAATAAGATTAATCAATTCAATGGATTTAAACATGGCAGTCCAGTTAATTAAAAGTATCCTAAATTCACCTCGTACCTGTAGTACAACTTGAGAGAAGAAGCCAGGTCTATAAATTAAGTTCATTTACATGTTGATAAACCATAGTTCAATTAACTTCTGAAAACAGCTTTTGCATGGGAAGTATAAAATTTATAGATTAGCTGTTCATTTAAGGTACGTGTAAATAAAAATTGACAATGTATACTACATCCATTTGTTCTGAAACAAGCAATTAAAAACAAGCAAATAACAGACAGAATTTTGATATGGGGGGGGGGAAATAACTGTGATGTCTTTTTATGAAGTAATTATTATTTGTAGAAAATTGTTTGGCACCCACTAGAGTAGATTTATTAATATGACTGGGAACTCCTGTGACCAATTAATGTGAAGGGAAGCTCATGAAATCTTGCTCTTTATACTACTTGCAACTAGCTAAACATGTGTGTACATAGCTCATTCACACAGACTTGGAAGTATTGGAAGTGCATTTTCAACTGCACTATTAAAATGTTATTTTTAACTTCATGTTAGCTTTCTTAGAAAAAGATCTGAATGACGCTAATCGTATATGGATAGAAGTACCAGCTGCATCACAGAAGGAATCTTAGTTTGTATCCGGCAGATAAAAATATATATTTAGCCAAATACAAAGGAATCCCTAATTTGAGGCTTAGATTTTCTGAATGTCTGTAATTAGTCTACCAAAAATATCATTTTTTATCACATAGCATGGAACCCAGATATAGTCATTTAATAATTTCTGAGTGCTATTCTTCCAGCATATAGCATCAAAATTATATATGGCTATTAGAAGCATCAGTTAAATATATAGCAAATTGTCTTAATCCCATTTTTAAATTCGAATGTAAACAAAAACTCCACTTGGAACTATGACGAAGAATATTTTTGGAGATGGGCATATCCTCTATTCCCATGGCTTTATATCAGAAAGATAAGACTGGAGAAATGTTCATAGTATTATTTAATGAGATTAGCCTGTTTTCATCTTGAGTCAACACATATATTAAAGTTTTAATGGAATTTTTACTCCTTTCTATTAGGATCTAGTTAAATATTAGGTTTTTTTCCCACAAATAGCAATTCTCTTCTTCAGAATGCAGCAATAGCAAAAACTGGTTTAATTAAGTAGCATATAATAATTCACAAAATTTCACCATATTCAAATGCTTGCTTGCTTTAATCTTAGAGCATTCAAAAATTCTGTGGAATCAACTTAAACCTATAGAAAGCTATGTAATGTCTCTCACATATAAAACTGCAAATAAAAGAATTATCTGTTATGGATATTACATAAATTAAAAATTATTTATTTCATTTTAGTTTGTTATAGATGCCCACTCCAATAGATTCAATAAATTTAGACAAGTCATATGGAGTTATTTGTCAGAATCCTCATGTGACTTTGCAACCAATGTAGTTTATATTGATAGTTTTTTCTTACTGGTATAGATCTGTATTATGTTGAAATTGTTCTTAAACAAAACACATCTTCTTTTTTTTGTAGGATTTATTACCTCCTCCAGAACTTGTTGAAGAAAGTGAAATATCTAAACCTCAAGAAAATGAAGTTATCCAGAGTAAGAAATCTGAAATGGAAACAGGAACTGAAATCAAAGCTATGTCGGGGGATACTATAAAAGAGAACATTTTGAATGAGAAACCAAAGACAAGAGAAGAAGAAGAGGAGCATCGGAAAATGCCTGAACATCCTGGAAGAGATAGTGACAGTGAAGACAGTGAAACAGAACTTGATGCAGATAAATGAACATTGCCTTTTCAGGTCTGAAAAAAAGAATTAGCAAAAAATGACCATAGATACTATATGTATCCATTCCTTTAGTCGATCAGCTGCTGTAAATATTAATGATACTTCAGATTTCATTTTTTTGTACTATAAATATGAAACGAATCATTTATGTGGTCATAAACAAGGAACAGACACAATGGCATCACATTTTTATGTGTCTCCAATGTATTTAGTAAAACATTTTTAAATTATTGCTCTGAGTCTTTTTTTGGTATTGAAAAACTTCTGGGAGATTTTAATTTATTTTTTAAAATATCACATAGTTAGTTGATATCAGAAGTAATACTAAAAAACACCAGAGGTTCATGTTTTCACACATAGGCTCAAAGAGATCAAGCGTCTCTAAAGTGGTATTGGTTAAATGTGTTGGGATTTCCTCTCTCAGACTCATACTGGCTGGGAAATTCAGCTGATGCAATACTGGAAAAAAATACGTGGTTGGGAAAGAAGACAGGAATAGATCATGAGATACTTATTTTTATTTTGATGGTACCCCAGCATATTTCCTCAGCAAGTCTTTTTGTAAGGGAGATGGGCAGTTTCTAAATATAATAAATAAATAAAACAAATAAACAAACGTCATTCCAAAATAAAAGTAGGTATAAAATTAGTTAATAAAATAAAATAAAAACATTAATGTGAAATTTCAAAATTAAAAGTATAAAACATCTATAAAATTATTATCAATAATCTAAATGCTATAAATAATTAAGCTAGATAGGAGATAAATACATAATAAATACTGAACTATAAAACATTACAGCATTTTAAAAGTATCAATTGTAGCTTTACTAGGATTATTTCAACTATACTGGAGTGATAATGTGTTTTTTTAAAGAAAGGGAAGGATTATGAGATACTGAGTTATGCTGATCTAAACAAGGCTCAGGATTACCTTATTTGGATAAGGTTATTATTATTAGATTATTACTATTACTATTATTATTACTATTACTATTACTATTATTAGATTTTGCCACTATAAAAATAAAAAGTTTGTTTGCTAATTATAGAAGTTAAACTGCATGTTAAACTGGCTTTTTCATCACTTTTCCTTGCTTATGTCATAAATAGATGGGTGGTATATTACCAGAGTAAGTGTTTTGGCACATAATTCTATGACTACAGTGCTCTAGGATAAATATGTTCCAAAGTTATAGATTTATATTTGGTGATAAAGTTGTCAACAGGACTATATCGCTAAACTGCATAGATCAAAATAATAATTTCTAAAGTTATATTACATATTTCAAGTTTGTTAGCTTTATTAACAAGTATTGTGTATGAAATTTGTGCCTAAATAGAGATGTGACAGAAGATTTTGCTGCATTAATAGGGGATAAAGATCTCGTCTATTAATGAGAATCAGTTGTCTGACTAACTTACACAATAACATTATTTAGCAGTCTAAATCATAGAATTGTGTTAGCAAAGTAAAATAATTTTCTTAAGTGTTATAGTAAATAAAATAAGTCAGGGGTTTTAATTTGTCTCTGAGAAAGGCTTTATTATACAGAGCCATGAGACATGGTGATACAATAACATAAACTAACATTCATAATATGATGAATGGCAGAAAAACCTTCTGGCAACATGTGGCCAGCTCAGCTAGAGAACATCGGCTTTCTAACCTATTTTCTAAAAATATTCCAGTGTCTTAACTAATTTGTGCCTTTTAATAAAATAAACCCAAATACTGGCGGAAACAGCTGCTAGTTGTTATATATATTAATCACAAATTTGAGGATATTTTAGCTAATTGGTTTTAATAAGATTGTCAGTAAGTACAATAAACAAGGGTGAAAGCTTACAGATTTTTTTTTTATAAAATTTCTAATTCTATTGGCTCTGTCACTTACACATATTTAACAACTGGATATACCGAGGAACTTATCTAAGCTGATTTTGAAGTTAATGCTGAGGACACCAGCATTTATATTAGAATTTGACAAACTAATAGATTGGCATGAGCTATTAGGAATATAAAGCATACTAGGAAATGTTTTATATGCTAGGAAATGAGAAATTCATTCACTTAATTTAGGAATGGGTGATGCCTGACTTCTCGCTACTGTTTTGGTATGTCTCACATTTGTGTTTTCTCTCAGTTGATGTAAAGAATGTCCATGGTTGGACCAAATTGAAGCAATTAGATTTCTGTCTACATGATATTCACACTGAGCAGTCTCCAGGTGAAAAGCTCTCTAATAATAAATGATTTCCCACTGCCCTCTTCACCAAAGATAAGGCCAAAAGGCCTACCCATATCAGCTCTAAATTCCTAGGCTACAAAATAACAGTAGTCCTGTTATGCATCGTGAGGCGCTTCAGCATTCTGCTGCTTAAATCTGACATCTCTCTATTGTCAAAAGATCTATTTTTAGATTGATAGTCTGTGAACATGGAATGTTTAATTACAGTAAAGGGAAAAGCATGGATGATGGAGCAGGGTGCTACTTTCAAGTACTGTTCCAACAGCAAAAAAAGTCCCTTGATTCATAGGGTAATTCTTAAAAAGTTAATAGCAATAAACATTCTTGAATTTTAATTCCATATTGGCACATGATGCTAAGTCTATAAACAATTTTTAAATACCACATAACTCAGTGCCACCATTGTTAAAAGTTCCTAAGTGTCTATTGCACTATTATAAACAAGAAATTAAACTTAAAAATTAAGAGCACCTTTGGTTACTTGCACAATGTGCTAATCCATGATGACTAAATCCACCAATTTTCTGAGTTTGTACAACACAGTCCTGAACAAATAAATTAGATTAAGATTGCATAACTTGTTACAACAAAATGTGATTAGTTAGATGATCGTTCAATGCTTTGTGCAAATAAAGACAGTGGATAGGAAGCAAAACTAAGCTTAACTCAGTGGTGGCCTTAAAACACTTTTATCATCTTGTGTAAGTGAATGGTTCCCATTTCATCCTCAGGAAAATGTGGCATTTAAATTTAGATATTTATTTATTTATTAGATTTGTGTGCTTCCCATTTTGTTTAGAGATGACTATGGGTGGCTTACAAGCATTAAAAACCAGATCCTGACTTTATTATAGAAATGCACTGGATCCAACTGGCTTTCAAACAAGCCTAATGATGAGCTTTTTGCTAGTTCACAATAATGCTGACGTGTAACCAGGCTTCTGATTACTTTATATCAGACAGGACAAAGTAAATATAAACATATAAATACTTTTCAGGATTTAAAGTCGCACCCCTTATATGATGTTTATATCCAGAAAACATTTTTTTATTATGTACATGACATAGTTGTCCTTTCTTACTGACTACATAGATATTCTTCAGGATACCTTGTCCTTCAGGTCTTCCAATGTTGCACCTATTGCCATGTAACAAATTCTACCTGCCTAATGGCCAGTCATCCTAGTTTCTTTCCTTATACTTTTCCCATAGAGCTAGGCCTTTGTATAATATGTCCCACACATGATAACCTGAGTCCAATCATTTCTGCCTTGAATGAGAACTTTAGGTTGATTTTTTTAATTTGTTTGTATTCTTAGCTATTGATGGTATTCTCATTCAAAAGGATCAATACTCTACTGTGCTTTCACTTCCATATAGTATCACAGGGAAAACTATTGCTTGCATGATTCTGATTTTTGTAGGTATAGACAGATCCCAGTAACAGAATACTTTTTTTGAAGACCTTCATGGCTGCTCTACCAAGTCTGAAGTGTATTTTCTTGACTGTATTTCTTGACAGCTAGTTCTTTAATATTGATAGTTGTTCTTAAAAGAAAGAACCTACCCATCATTTTAGTATCTTCACTGTCCGCTCTAAGGCTAACCTGCTTGTCATTAGTTTGTCTTATTTGTAATTAATCTTAATCCCATTTCATTGTGCTTCTAGAAATTCAGATCATCTGCTTTTTTAGTTCTGTCTCTGAACTTGCGGATCTGGCTGTATGGCTGAGCTGTGTGATAATTACCATATGTTGATCTGTTGTTGTCTTTTTCTTGGCGACTGATGTTCAGTGTTGTTTTTATTATTATATGTTGCATGGTCTTTTTGATCAGCCATTCAGAGTAATGAATTTGGGGTGGGCAGCCATACAAATTGAATAAATAAATAAAATAGTCAATTTGATTTCTGTGTGCTCCATTTGGTGATATCCATGCATATAGACATTATTTTGGTTGTTGGAAGTCTGTATTGCCTATTATTAATTAATATTTATGTCATGTACACTATTTCATTTGATCTAGTAGTCCTTTCAGTTATGAAGAGACTAGCAAGCATAAATGGCTACATCTATAAGAAAAGCAGCTCAACTACTGTATGGTTATACCATTAGGGAGAATGTGTCCTGTAAGGATTAAACAGAAAGTCCTGAAGTTCCTCTTGGGTTATTATTCTCCATTCTAGACAAATAATGACTGCAATTCTGCTTTTATTTCAAAGTTTTTATTTGCTTACTTCAAATTAGCAGTCATGCTACATGCTGCTCATTCTGATACTGCACTCAAGATTGACTCTTGGACACACAAAAAGGCCACAGGGGAGTGAAAGTTAGAATCTCTACTTTAGCAATGACATATACTCACTGTTCTTTTTACATGGTTTGATGTTCTTTTCTGTTTTAGTCCTGTAAACAGAAAATCAATGGAGTATGCATCAGTGTACTATGTACAATTTGCATATGTATCATTCATAAAGGCTATTCTTGGAATGTCCTTCATGGTTTAATATCACAGGCTTTTTATTAATGTGTAAATTTGAGCACACACATACACACGAAGATGGCATCTAATTTAACTAAAGTTAACTTCTGGAGACACATTACATAGAAGATAAATGTGCATCTCGTTAACTTTGAATTTTGTTTATACTGTTCTGTGAAAAGGTTGCAATCAGAGTTTCTGATTTCTTGCATAACTTTGCCATTGAATATTATCAGAACTTTGATGTGGGTTTTACTGGTATATAAAGAGAGTTTAAATAGATAACTCTAAGATTTTGGTGCTGCTTTCATTTATTTCATGAACAGTTATCCTAATCTGAAAGGAAAAAAAATATAGAACTGTACCTCCAGTGTATACTATGCCTTCATCAATTTTCACAACTGCAAGGTCAAAGTAGATTTCATTAGTAATTTTTGTGTCCTAAATGATTCCCTGCTCTTACAGCATTCACCCACTGGCATCCTGTATGCTTAAATTATGCAAGAAAAGAAGGCAATGACAGCTGATGACAGCTGCTCTTTGAACCAGCTCCTCGACTAGTCTTATTATAGCAGCTTATAATTTTTAGATAAGTACATTACAGAATTATTAACAAGAAGACCCAAAGTATGCAAAGCTATTCTAGTGAGTTCATTTTTTAAACTCTCCATTTCTATGGATTTTTTTTTTAAAAAAAACTGATCGTTTCACTGGCATTGAAATTGAGATCAACCACGGTGCGGTGATTAAAATGTTAAGCTTAAGAAACTGCCAGACAGCTGCAAGAAGATGTTTTCATTGGTTTAGAAAGAAAGAAGAAATGCCAGTCCGAATTGCCTTCCCCTATTTGCTTATTTAATGTTTGAAACTACATGTCAACATAAAAGTATGCTGAATTCTTTTGGGAAATAACAAAGATGCATTGTTCTATTCTATTATTGCCTACAGTTATTACTCAGGGTAAATAATGAGCTATTATTTTATTCAGCTCCACATTTAGCCATTTTGTGGTGATATTTTTCAACATCTTGTGGGTTTGTAGGGCAAGCTTTTGAGGTGAGAACCAACCAGGTGGACTATTATTTCACTTGGGCTGGGGCTACATGCATCTTCTAGACTGGATTTCATGATTCGATTTTAGTTGTTTCTCTGAATTTGGAGCAAGTGTGTGTGTGTGTGTGTGTGAGAGAGAGAGAGAGAGAGAGAGAGAGTTTATTGTATTGCATAGTAAAAACTTTTTTCCCCTCTTCCCCCCCTTTCTATTGATCAATGATAATTTGGTCAATAATTAGCAACATTTAATAGAACAAAACAAACAAAAAGAGAGTGAAGCAAACAAATACAATAATATATTAACAGCTAGCAAAATAAATCCCTGTTCTATAAATTCAACCACCCTAAATCCTGGATCTGATTATTCAGATGTAGGCCTCATGTATTTCAGTGGGGGGCTTTGTGTACAGCTCCCTCATCAGAGCCTTGCATTGGACTCCAGGGATTACAAATCTCTCTCTCTCAAACACACCCACACACCTCTTAAATCTGGATACGATTAAAAACAAAAATATAAACAATTTACAAAAGTGAATGAAGCAGAATATAGAAATGTGATACAATCAAGACTTGGCCAGAAATAGAAAAATTAAAAAAAAAATAAACCCTAAAATCTGTGTTTACACCCTATTTCTACTTTCATCTGAAGGAAGGAAGGAAGGAAGGAAGGAAGGAAGGAAGGCGGGTTGTCTGAGGTAATAAGATTAGTAAGATTTGTGAAGAGGCAGGCCCTCAAAACTAGTGATGAAAGGAGGCCCAACCAATCTGGCAAGGTCCAATATTTTCTGGAATTACTGCTGCCTTGTGCAAACTGTGAATTCCTCATCATTTGCTCATCATATTAAGCTCCCTAAAATTCCTTAGTCCTAGTTATTTGTAACCAGGGGTGGGCTGCTGAGGGTTCGCAGGGGTTCGGGAGAACCTCTGGCTAAGATTCAGTGCAGTTTGGAGAACCCCCAAATCCCACTCCTGGCTGGCCCTGCCCACCCTGCCCCTCCCAGGAGTCCCTACGTGGCCTGTTTTGGATGCAGGTAAGTGCAGGGCACGCACAGAGGCTCGAGGAGGGCGAAAAACGGGCGTACTGGAAATTCGGGAAGGCCGGAAATGGGCCTGTTTTGGGCCTCCAGAGGGCCTCCGGAGCCCAGGGAGGGAACACCCCCCCCCAATATGGTGCAGGAGGCTGACTAGGCCACGCCCACCATGGCCACGCCCACCCAGCAACCAGGCAGAGACCCCCTTGCTAAAATGTTTGAAGCCCACTCCTGTTTGTAACCCCTCCTGTTATTAATAGCTTCCTTTCCTAATGCTTTTAAAGGCATTATGGAGATAGGCCCCGCAACTTTGGCGCTTTTTTTGGTTTATGTGCAGTCGCATACTTTTAAAAGATTAATCCAGAAGAGACAAACAGGCAAATCATTATTCCAGTTTGGCTTTGGAGGTGGGCAAGAATAAAAATAGCTAAATAAAGCAAGTCACTTCCTCCTGGGTGCATGTGAAATTACATCTATTCTTTGCTGAACACAGATCCCAAAGATTTCCACTTTACTATAGTACACCTGCAAAAATGGTTATGTGCTTAAATTAGGATTAGAGAAAGAACGACAAGATTACAGGAGGCCGATCTAAGGAAATAGGATTTAGGAAAATGAAACAACCCAGATAGGAATCCAGAAGGAGGGCCCTTTGCAAAATGCTGTATATTTCTGTAGGTAAAATACGGAATACTGTAATCCCTGCAGGGAGGTGTAAAAACTGTTCTTCCAGCAGCACTTTTATTATTTGGAGAACGGAAGTACCATTGTGATATATATCTTGAAATCATTTGATAAACTAGAGGGAATTTCCTAAGGTTGTGCTTGATAGGGGCTGCCCAAGAGGAGGAAAATTGTAGCCCCCTGTAATTGTTCTTCTATAACATTTCATGTGCATAAAGGAGGTTGTTTCTGTTTAAAAAGTTCTGATGAGTGTTCTCATGTCTTCTATTTTCATTTCTATCCTACTAAAATGCTTGAACCAGGGGTGGGTTCTACTTACCTTTACTACCTGTTCGCAACAGGGCCACGTGCACACTCTTCTGCGCATGCGCAGAAGCTTCTGCGCATGTACAGAAGCATTTTGGTGACCTCGGGGTCGGTGGGCAGAGTCTCCCGCCGGTTTTACTACCGGTTCTATAGAACCCGTGTGAACCAGGGGCAACCCACCACTGGCTTGAATTCTACTAGTAAGAATGAGTATTGTCTACAATTGGGTACAACCAACATTTATGTCTGGTTTGAGTCTTACTATGCATTGGAGTTCCCATTTGGAACTGGAACTTGGGTTATCCTTTATTAGGCTAATATACTGGCTGCCTTTCCTTATTTTATCCTTCTGTTATTGGCCTGCTCAAGGTAAGTTGTGTTAAGAAAGAGTGACTGTGCCTTGGTGGCTAAAGGTGGATTGGAACTTGGATTCCTCTGCTTCTGGTCTGATACCTTCCTTGCTATACCATGCTGACTTTTCTAGACAAGAATTATTACAGAAAATGCTTTGAAAATAGAGGATTTCCCATGCCCATTTATTTTTCCACTGGGTTGGAAGAAAGTAAAAGGTGACTCCTAGTAAAAACTTTTCTTAGTCCTCAACTTACTACCATAATTGAGCCAAAAATTTCTGTGATTCAGTGAGACATTTTGTTAAATGAATTTTGCCCAGATTTACGACCTTCGTTGCCTCAGTTGTTAAGTGAATCACTGCAGTTGATAAGTTATCCGGTTGTTAAGTGAACCTGGGTTCCCCGCTGACTTTTCTTGTCAGAAGGTCACAAAAGGGGATCAGCAACAGTCATAAGTATGAAGCAGTTGTCAAGCCTCTGAATTTTGATCACATGATCAGGGGATGCTGGTAGGTCATAACTGCGAAAAACGGTCATAAGTCACTTTTTTCAGTGCCATTGTAACTTTGGTCACTGAACAAACTGTTGTGAGGATTACCTGTATATGGGAGAAATAACTGATGGGACGTGTGTGTGTGTGTGTGTGTGTGTGTCTGTACACACACGTGTACACACACATGTGCACATACACACACACACACACACACCATCAATTACTTCTCCCAACCCAGAGGAAAAATAAATGGACATGGGAAATCCTCTATTTTCCTAGCATTCACTGTAATAATTCTTGTCTAGAAAAGTCAGCAAAGTCACTTCTGTTTTTTAAAAATTTTGTTTTCAAGGGCCAATATGGGGGCGGGGAGTCATCTTTTATTTAAGTACCACCACCATCACCCTCATTTTGGCCCTTATCTACAGAATATGCTTCTTTGAAAACAAAATTTAAAAAACAGAAGCGACTTTGTTCTTTCTGTTGCTTCAACACAGGATCTCATTCAACATGTGGTTTCTCTTATACATTTTCATTATCAGCTGACTTGCATGAGGAAAACAAAGTCATGATTGTAAGATACTTGTGGTGATATTTAGCTTGTGGGTGTGACATTAATTTATGCCTTATACTGTAGTGAATGCTTGGAAGAAATAAGATCTTCAGAAGGCTTATTCACCACAAGGTAAGCACTGCTGCTCTGTTCCATTGGAATAATCAATGATAGAAGATATTTTCTTTCATTATTAGGGCCTATTAAATTAATTCTACCATATAGTTTTGAGACCAATTTGTGGGATATAGTGCCTCAGATCCCATTACTCATCAGAAGCTGTAATGTCTGGAAATATCCATTTTATTCTAAAAACAATGAAAAATTGAAAACGAAAAACAAATGCATGTATTTTTCCAAAAGAGTCTTGTTCCACAGTTCTTTTTCTAGCAAATGATGAATTATGTAAGTGACAAAATATATGGAAATACAATGTTGTAATAACATGTTATTCTCAAAGCATGCATTTGAGTAATCCTAATGAGCTGTCATGCTAACTTGTTTGAGACAGTAAAATATAATTCTATACTTATTGCAATTATGTAGAAAATTTTTAGAGGAAAGAGGTTAGTTGGTACGGGGTTCATTTTATAGCAGAAATGAACCCCATACCAACAGAAACAGAAAATGTAAATTATAAAAAAGTTTCTTACACCAAATTTCAATGTCCTCTAAAGTTCATACTTCCTTAGATTAAATGTATTAGTCTTTTAGAAATGTTTGTAAAACTGTTTATTTCTTCTGGTTTTCACAGCCTGGTTAATATTGAAGAAATCATTAATTTTTTAAAGTGCTCCTATCTGTCAGATGTGATAACTTTTATAAATGGCAGCGAGACTAAATGTCTGGTCTTATTTGTTTATATATTTTTTTTTTAAAGACCATAACGGGTTTTGTTTAAATGTGACCCAGTTGCCAAGCACCTAAATGTGACCCAGGAGAGGGGGTTAGAGCCATCAGAAATCTGGAACCAGGTCATAAGTCCTGGGGAGATGGGGCCCATCATAATTCTGAATGGTAACTAAGCAACTGTCGTTAAGCAAGGACTACTTGTAATGCAAGTAATAAAATGTCCATAGTACTGTACACACAAAACAAACATTAAAAAAATACAGCAATTACAACTGCATGAGAATTATGAGTGATAGACAGTCGGGTCAGAAGATATTCCAGAACAATAAAATTTATACAGGTAGTCCTCAACTTACGATCACAATTGAGCCCAAAATTTATGTTGCTAAGTGAGAAATTTGTTAAATGAGTTTTGCCCCATTTTACGACTTTTCTTGTCACATTTGTTTAGTGAATCACTGCAGTTGTTAAATTAGCAAGTGAATCTGGTTTCCCCATTGACTTTGCTTGTCAGAAGGTTGCAAAAGGTGATCACATGATCCCACGACACTGCAACCGTCATAAATGTGAGTCAGTTGTCAAGCATTTGAATATAAATCACGAGACCATGGGGGTGCTCCACTGATCATACATATGAAAAATGGTCATAAGTCACTTTTTTCAATGCCATTGTCACTTCGAACGGTCAATAAATGAACTGTTGTAATTGGAGGACTACCTGTATCAGCTTCAGGAAGGGCAGAAACTAGGGATGCAATTTAATATTTACAGGGAGGCTATTTCTGAGAATCAGCACTGTGATGATAAATCAGTGCTTTCTGGCCTCAATTCCCCCATCTTGTGGACCTAAGAGTATAACCCAGGGGCGGGTTCTACTTACTTTTACTACTGGTTCGCAACAAGGCTGTGCGCGTGCTTGCTTCGCTTGCGGCCACGCGTGCTCTTCTGCGCAAGCGCAGAAGCTTGTGCGCATGCGCAGAAGCCTTTTGATGATGTCAGGGTCAGTGGGCGGAGCCTCCCACTGGTTTTACTACCGGTTCTATAGAACCAGTGCGAACCGGGGGCAACCCACTACTGGTATAACCAGAGGTTTAAGATAGGAGAACATCCTCAGATTGGAAAAGGAGATCCTGTAGATAGTTTGGTGTCAAGCCATATATGACTTTTTAAAAATCAATACTAGCATTTTGAATGGTACAAAAAAATTAATAATGGCTAATGAAGAGCCAACAAAACAGGGCTAATATGATCACAATAAAGAGTGCTAGTCAAATGCAGCTGCTGCATTTTAAACCAACAGCAGCTTCTAGATGGCCTTCGAAAGTAGCCACAAATTGAGTGACTTGTGGAAGTCTGCATGTAACTGGTCCTCTTACTCCAGGAAGGGGCACAACTGGCACATCAGCTCAAATTTAGCAAATGCCCTTCTAGCCATGGCACCCATCTGTCCATATAGCAATAGCCATATAGCAATAGCCAGCACTCCAGATGAGACTCCAAGACCAATAGACTTGCTCTTTCAGTGCCATCTTGTCAAGAAACAATACCAGAACCTATAAACAACTCTGATGTGCAAGTTTCCTTCTTACTTAGTTTCAAGCTCATGTATTGTCCCATTCAAATTCCTCCAGCAATATCTCTTCTTAGCCTTAGAATGCTAATATGAAACATAACATATTGATGGCATTGCACTCTGTACCCTGGGTTAATGCATTGGAGGGCTTAATGCAGATGAATGTCACACAAGAGTGGCTGCTAGGCTAATCTCTTCTGCCCTATCACTGACTGGAACTGCTCTTTAAAGTAGGAGCAGAATCACTACTAAACAATACTTCCAACCCCACCCCGACTCCCAACATGCAGTTCAGAAGGAAAGCATGATTGATTAATTGATCAGATGCTGCTAAGAGATTTTATAAGACTAAGAGGGGTACATTATCCCTATCAAAGTCTGGACAGAGGTCATCTATGAGACTGAGCAATGCTGTCTCTATCACGTGCCTGGCCCCGAACATCACTAAAAAGAATCCAGATACATTGCTTTCTCTACAGTACTGGTTAATTAAATCCCTTATCACATGCTCAATAATTTTCCCCAAAAAGAGAAAACTCAAGACAAAATAGGTTTCAGATATTGCTGGATATGGTGGGAATCTCTTGAAACGGAAAAGCATTGTCGCCTCCTTTAAAACTATTGATATCTGCTTCCATTAAAAGAGGCATTAATTACCTAATTGTAAACTGCCAAATTGTTAAGAAACTTCTCAAGCACTTTGAGAAACTCTTTAAATCAATCAATAGTAGAAATGGACTTTTCTAATGGGTCCCATAGACCTTTGGAAGTCTCAGGCAGCAGTTAATCTCAGCTGCACCTGGAAATTAACTAACCATGGGAATGGGCTAGCTGTAATTCTGTCCATATTCAGATCATAGCATAATTGCTTTGAGGTAAAGCCAGGTCAAAGGACTAAATGCTGTTATGTAGCACTTAGCTGCCATCTGCCTGCAATTAGTGCGAGTTCAAATCTCACCAGTCTCAAGGTTGACTCTGCCTTCCATCCTTCTGAGGTAGGTAAATCGAGGACCCGGATTGTGGGGGCAATAAGCTGACTTTGTAGAAACACCGCTTATGGGGGGCCAAAAGCCCTAATAAGCAGGTATATACAAAAGAATGAAGGCTATTGCTATAAATGCATTGTAAGCCGTCCTGAGTCTTCAGAGGAGGGCGGCATATAAATTGAACTAATAAATAAATAAATAAATAAATAAATAAATAAATAAATAAATAAATAAATAAAGGAACGACTATCTGCAGGTAGGTCAAATATCACTGAGGGCAAACCCCTAGTTGCTATTGAAGCCATGAACTTCCTGGATCTGACCTCTAGGAAATGGAGATTACTCATCTACAATCAAATCATGGATGAGTGTGGTCTTATTAGAGTCAGAATTCCAGCAGGAGGCTAAGCCAAGGTCCCTAATGATCAAACCAGCAGGATTGGGACCACCAGACCAATTTGATTGCACCAAATTGCTGGTTTTCCTTCCCTTGGAATGGCCGAGTCAGGTAGGTTCCACAAGTTCATTTAAATGCTCAGCTCCAACTGATCTCACCTGGCAGTCTTTTCAAGTTCAATGTTCCTTTGTCCCTCAGCATATTGTGGCTGTTTTCCCGCTGCTATCACAGATGAACTTCAGTCTGATACACTCTCCACTCTTCTTTCATAGACCCCGGATTGCAGCAATAAATTCTCCACAAACCAGATCTTCTGACTGAATCCACAACCACTGTGGGTTCAACAACACAGACGCACAAGGATCAACTTCTCTGCTATTGTACTATCTCTATCTCTACCAAATTTAAAACTACATCCAAGCTCAAGGTAGGTCAACTTCAGTTTTGGCTTTCCTTTCCAACTGCTACAATTTCACTCTTCTACTTTTATCGTCCATCATTTTCTCAGCACATTTTGCTTTTCTCACTTTATCATTGTCTCTATTCTATCAAACTTTTCTGTTCTCTTTGCTCTCAGTTCTTTTCACTATAGCAATACCTTAATTTGGTCATCCCAAACAACATATCTATAATTTACACAAAAATTTATTTGTTGCACAGATAGAATAAAGAAAAACCTTTCAATCCCAATTATACTCTTCCTTTCATTAATGCATCTAGAACCATCTTCAGTCTTATATAACTTACAGATTAGTAACTCTGCCCATAACATTTATTTAACATGCAACATATTAAAACGTGTGCCATTTTTCTGGCCTCTCTTTCCAAAGGTGACGAGAGAATTCATTCTTCAAAAAGTTCTAATTTTTACCTATTGTCTATGAAATTACAGGGATGTTCTCAGCCAGATAAACATCAACTCCATTTCATGTTATATCTAGAATTGGTAGAATTTATTTATCCATGTATTTCTTCATTTTATATCCCTGCCTTCTGAAACCTACAGTATATGAATCAGCCCTGATTTGAGTCAGCTTGGAGTTTTGAAGAGAACTGTTTTAGCAAACACATTAGCATCAGAAGTGAAACAAACACACAGAGCTAGGCAAACCAAAAGAAAGTGGTACCCTGCCCCAGACTCTGAAGCAGTAAAATATTAGACCAAAACCAGCATTACTTTGGCATTAATTCACTCATTGACAAGTGATTTAACCTTGCCCCAACCATGCAGAATTTAAAAGTCATCTCTCAGACTACTGGAATCAGAATTCAATTCTATTGGTAAATAAAGCCTATGGGAATATTGTCCTCCTACCTCAAGAGAACTTGGTTAGATAGACAATTGAATGAGGCATTAAAACAATTAGCTCTGTACTTATATCAGTGTTACAAAATCCATCACACCATTAAACATATCCCAAGCCTCTTCATACTTGGAAGTGAAATTGCAAGAATGTATATTGTCATTTGCTAACTACTACTAGCAAAACAGTTTAAGAGTAGAAACAATTAAAAAACAAGAAAAAGTGTCATAACCATTTGCACAGGAACAGACTGGGTGAAACTTGGCTCAATACCAGTAACTATGAGAGGGATCTTGGAGTCTTAGTGGACAATCACTTAAATATGAGCCAATAATGTGCTGCAGTGCAGCAGTCAAAAAAGCCAATGCAACCCTAGGCTGCATTAATAGAGGGACAGAATCAAGATAACGTAAGTATTAGTACCGCTTTACAAAGTACAGTATTCCAAGACCACACTTGGAATACTGCATCCAATTTTGGTCACCACAATATAAAAAAGATGTTGAGATACTCAAAAGAGTGCAGAGAAGAGGAGCAAACATGATTAGGGAGCTGGAGGCTAAAACTTATGAAGAACAATTGGAGGAAGTGGGTATGTCTAGTCTAGTGAAAAGAAGGACTAGGGGAGACATGATAGCAGTGTTCCAATATTTGAGTGGTTACCACAAATATTAGGGGTCAACTTATTTTCCAAAACACCAGAAGGCAGGACAAGAAACAATGGATGGAAACTAATCAAGGAGAGAAACAACCTAGAATTTAGGAGAAATTTCCTAGTGGTGAGAACAATTAACTAGTGGAATGCCTTGCCCTCAGAAGTTATAGGTGCCCCATCGCTGGAGGCTTTTAAGAAGAGACTGGACAGTCACTTGTCTGAAATAGTATAAGATCTTCTGCTTGAGCAGGAGGATGGACTAGAAGACCTCCAAAGTCATTCCAACTCTGTTATTCTATGTTCTAAGCCAGGGGTGTCAAACTCGATTTCATTAAGGGCTGCATCAGGGTTGTGTTTGACCTTGGGGAGCCAAGTGGGTGTGGCTGGGGTGGGTGTGGCCAGGATGCTGAGGACCGTGCATGGCCCTCCCGGGCTCCGTTTTTGGCTGCAATGGCCTCCTGCAGTACTTTGCCAGTGAAAACGGAGCTCGGGAGGGCTGTGCAGCTCTGCCGAGCTTCATTTTTGCTAATAGAGGCACTGTGGTCCTTCGGATGCAGCCCATGGGCCTTGAGTTTGACATCCCTGTTTTACGTCATGCAGACTCTTCTACCTCCTAGCAGATCAGCAAGCAATTGGAAATGCCAATTTGTAAATACTTTAATGTTAATAGATATCATGAATAAAGCCAAATCTTTATCAGAGCTTATCAATTAATTTATCTAATTCTTTTGCTAGGTTCAAGATGAATGCGTCCTGTGTCATCTGGGGAATCTTTTGGCTGATTATACTCCTTTTTATTGGATGGCCAATTAGCCTGTTTTTGGGAGGACTGTATGGATTCTTCGCTCCTTTGATCACTCTGATAGGTCTAGATGACTTTAGTGAACTTTTATTGAAGGGGGTAAATATGGGAAGACAATGTGCTATGAATGTGCGAACAGGAAAGCCCCTCTTTTAATAATAAACCCTATTACAAATCAGAAATAAAGATTCATTCTGTGATCTTTAATGGACGTTGAAAGTATTTGTGTACATTCCTGTTTATAGTAAAATGATATTTAGGCTTTAAATAATACATTATTGATATTTTACAGTATTGTAAAGAAATATAGTGTCATTTCATTTGTAAGCTGTATGAAAGCTGAGGAGTTCTGAATAAGAACTTCAAATATTTGTGAAATCTGGGTTTGAAGAGAACACCATGTTTGCAGCTCTGAAAACTTATGTATTAATACCTCTCCTTAGATACAGTGATGAAACTTGCATTCCTCTTAGGGGGGAAGTTGGCTTTTAGCTTCTTATTCTGCCTTATAAATTATCAAAAGTTCAAAGTCTAATTGTTTATTAGTTTCATTTCCAAACACAGTCAATGTATTAATCTGTATTATTATCACTAATGTTCATTATATATAAATTTTATATAAATATATATATGGAAGTTCTTTTTAATGATTTATAGATATGTTATCGCTTATGATAAATAAAACATAACTTGACTGGAAGTTTCCACCTGGGTTTTTTTTTTTTACATTTTTGTTAT
The DNA here is from genome assembly GCF_029215685.1 of Pituophis catenifer annectens. NCBI lineage: Eukaryota > Metazoa > Chordata > Lepidosauria > Squamata > Colubridae > Pituophis > Pituophis catenifer. Next base: position 289,136,537 of record NW_027256881.1, read on the forward strand.
GTATTTTCTCCTAATATAAGAATTCCTGAATTTTGCTGTTACTTTTCTGAACCACAATTATAAATATTATGATGATCTTAAAACTAGAACCTAACTTTAGATAATAGTAAAGTATTTTTACTGTCACTTATCTGATATTTTAATAGAGATATAAGTTCTCTGTCCCCTAATATGTATGTAAGTACTGTAATCCTTGCTACAATTTCAAACAATGGGAAAGTGTCATTGCCAGTGTCTAGGCTGAGAATAGAAGTAATCTCAGTTTCCTCATTAGAGTGTATATTCCAGAAACCGAACAGAATAATGCCTCCATATTGATTCTTTTGTGTTTATGTATAATATCAGTACCATATTGTATCATTATCTGTGGCCTCCTCCTGAAACATTTAGCTATAAACTATTATTATACAGATCTGAGTGGCTGAGTGTTTCGAAGTATTAGTGGTGGGGGAGTATTGCTTGATTTTTAATAAGAATCATATTATTTGGCTGTTAAGATAATATACCGCAGGATGTTTTTATGATAGCTACCCTTCACATGATCATTCCCCATGATGCTAGACAAAAAAGGAGGAGGAGGAGGAGGAGGAGGAGGAGGAGGAGGAGGAGGAGGAGGAGGAGGAGGAGGAGGAGGAGGAGGAGAAGGAGGAGGAGGAGGAGGAGAAGAAGAAGAAGAAGAAGAAGAAGAAGAAGAAGAAGAAGAAGAAGAAGAAGAAGAAGAAGAAGAAGAAGAAGAAGAAGAAGAAGAAGAAGAAGAAGAAGAAGAAGAAGAAGAAGAAGAAGAAGAAGAAGAAGAAGAAAACTCCCATTCTGGGCGGCACCAACTATAAGAGAGATGTTCTCTCTATTTCAGAAGCATATTGTTTACTAGGGAATTTGGTGTTGTGGTTAAGGCACCAGGTTAGAGACAACAAGACTTTGAGTTCTAGTTGATTGAGCTTAAGTCACTTTCTTTCAGCCCAACTCACCTCACAGGGTTGTTATTGTGGGGAAAATAGGAGGAAGGATTATTTAAGTATGTTTACCACCTTGAATTATTTATAAAAAAAATAAACATGGGAAATGAATGAATGAATGAATGAATGAATGGATGGATAAATATTGTTTCTGCCTTGGTTGATATACATTTAGCTGTATTACAACTCACTTTTTCTTTTGTTCTTTTACAAGTGTTCCAGTTTTAGATGCTCTTTCAAACTTAAAAATAGAGCTAGTATTGGCTAGGTATCTGGCATTGATTCTTAATGCACATTTCAGGATCAATGTAGTTGTTTTTAAACATTGTCATTATTTCTAACAGGATGGCAATGGTTTTACTAGAATCAGCATGAATGGCCAGTAGGGGAAAGAGCTGGAGGTAAAAAATTATCTCCTTTCTATTCCTATCACTTTTCACAAATGAGATAGAGATCATAATTTCTCTTTTAAGCACTATTTGACTATTTGTACGCAGAATATTCACTTCTTTTGTTAACTGATTTGCAATGTAGGTCCAATAAGTCACTGAAATTTATTTTCATTCATTTTCTCTCAGTAGTTTGGTAAGTTTGTAAACTATTTTAAGTTATGGTACAGCTGCAAAAAAATACATATATATCTCTTTAGTAATTAACAATTATGAAGCAAAATTTTTAAGGAAATTTAAAATGAAACGAATGTAAATTCTTGTGAAATTGGTTATATGTTGCCAGATAATTTTTATTATGGATTGACATTTTATTTATTTATTTAATGTGAATTTTCATTATAAAATGATTCAAGTGCTAATAAAAAAGACCACTTAAAAATTGAAAGTGATCATAGAGTAAGAATCAATGCAGCCACACTTTTTCAAATATCTCTAGTGCTGATAAGTATAAATAAAAAAAGGGGATACAAGCAAATTAACAGAGGTTATAAAAATGTGTTGGCAATAAACAAAGCATAAGTCTCAAGCCATAATTCCTCGGAGATGATGTTAAACGATGGAAAGCATAAACATATAACTGAACAATTTTATGACATAAGCACAAAAATAGGTAAAAATGTTGCTTCAACGTCACTGATTAAAATTAACTTTTTTAAAAGATTATATAAACCATATCTGGTTCTGTTTATAATAAATGGCATCCAATGTTTCTGCTCTTTGTGTTCTGAAGAAAAAGGAATGAACTGCATCTAAAGGTACCAACATATAGTCTTGTCAAAGGCACCAGAATTGGAATCTCCAATAATGTCCTTACAAATGTTAAAATGAAACCAAGAAATCTGAAATTAAATTTGATCCCTCAAAAAAAATTGTACTTACAATGTATTGGACTCTCCAAAGAATCCATTAGAAAAAATGGACATCAGATTTTCTAAAGTTGGAGATATAAAAGAAATGAGGGTTCTTTGACCCAAATGATAAGGTCTTTGATAATTTGATATATTTGTATACTAAAATTGTATGCTGCTTGACTCCTAACAACTCTGGGAAGCTCACAACAACAATAAGTAGATTTATGGGCAAATTTTTAAATATTAAAAATAATAAAAACATAGTTCAAGATATTGAACTATATACCAAAGCTTTGGAATCTGACAGTCTATTAGAAATTATGGTTGTATTGATTGGAAATGTGATAGTATTCCGAATGTTAAAGAATTATTGCCAGAAATGTAAAATGTAGCGATTTTGCAAAAGGCAATAAATTCTATCACTACTTATGACAGTAATATTTTGCAATAGTATTTTACACTAATTATATTATAGTATTACTGTTTTTAGTAAACCAGTAGCTGTTGATCTTTATAACATATAAGATCCTTTTTCTTTTTCTTATTTTATTACTTAGTTTGTTAGAATTGTTTCTTCGTTTTTTTCTTTCTTAGTTCTATTCTTTTCTTCAAGTGAAGAAAATAATTTACAAGGGAGTTCTTGAATCATAAAATAGGGCTGTGTTAGTGTTTTTAGTTACTATATTCACTCCATGCACAAAGCCCATATACCAGTGATGGTTAACCTTTTTGGTGCCAAGTGCGCAAAGTGCGCGTGTGCACATATGAATGCACCTGACTGTGCCCAAGCCCCCAAAATGCAATGTGAGTGCCCCTCCGCATGGACCCCATGCATGTGCCCCCTGCACATGTACATGTGTTCCCTGTGCATGTGCCCCCCCCGTGCCCCATTTTGGCTTCCAGGTTGGTGCAAGAGGCTTTCCAGGCACAAAATGGGGTGGAGTGGGGCTGTGCAAGGCCCCCCCACCCCATTTTGGACCTGGAAAGCCTCCTGCACCAACCTGGAAGCCAAAAGGGGATGCAGGGGTGCAGTGTGAGGGACCCCCCACACTCTATTTTGGGCCTGGAAAGCCTCCTGCACCAACCTGCACCCCCCACACATGCATCCCATCCCCCATGCATGCACATGCACATTCCCTGCATACACCCCCCCTGCGCATGCGCGGCAGAGACCCAAAGACCAGCTGGCCAGCGGGAACCATGGGAACATGGGCGGTAGAGCTGAGCTGGGGCGACAGCTGGCATGCCTGCAGAGAGGGCTATGCGTGCCATAGGTTTGCCATCATCGCCATATACCATTTGAAAGTTACATGAATTTTATTTATTTATTTATTTATTAGTTCAATTTATATGCCGCCTTTCTCCGAAGACTCAGGGTGGCTTATAAGCTTTCTCTTCTTCAAGAGAACTGTTTTTGTGGTTATCTAATTATAATCTAATTATAATTGTTATCAGAGCAGCGTGGTGGCCCATTGGTTAAGACACTTGCCTCCCACTTGGAAGGTTGGGAGTTCACGCCTAGGTAACAACAGATGTTTCTCTATCAGGATGTAAAGAAAAAAGATCTGCTATGAACTCCACATGGTGTCAGGAAAAGCATCTGGCCAGCTCCAGCAAGTCATCCTGATTCTACCCGAATTAAGGGATTACAGGGTCATAAAAAGAGAGGGTCTTTTAATAATTATCATATAATAAATCAATAATTTATATTTTTAACAAGATAAATAATAAGAGATACTTAAATAACTGTAAAATATAGTTACCCATTCTTGAGAGCTGCCCTAATAAGCCTGAACGAAGATGTAGAGTGGCATTCTATATAGTCTTTCAGATTTCCCCATGTATGACATCATACTGGTTACTTAGAAACAACAAAGTCTCAATAGTCTTTAAACATCAAGCCATTTTTATCAGGAGATGCATGGATTTTTTTTTAAACTCTTCTCTGCTGATGTCTTCAGATCACAGTGAACACCTGAAAATTATATTAGCTATTTTAACAGATAATTATAGGATTATAAATCTACAAGGTAAGTCATTTCCTTGTGGAGATGGAAAGTACACTGGAGAATATTGTAAGTGAATAAGTAGAGCAGAGTTCTTTGCATATCAATTGTACTTTTATATGAAACAAAGGTCGCAACCACAGTCCATTTAATCCCATGAGGGTACATATCCTTATTTAGTTCTGCTTTTGGACTGCTCTAAACTCTTTGAAATTATAGCCTGAAATTTACTGTAATGCACATCTCAGAGAAGTCTGTACACATCAACGTAAAATATATCTCTGAGGCACTGAAGGAACATCATCCAATTTTTTTCACTTGCACATTTAATGTCTTTTAGCATGACTTGACAGCTTGATAAATAAGAGATCATTTATCTCATTGTAAGCTGCCCAGAGGTAGATACCAATGAGATGGGAGTCATACATTTAAACAATTAATTAATTGTTTAATTAATTAATTAATTAATTAATTAATTGTTAAATATGTGTAACTTGTGAATGCATAGCAATTTTGTTAATGGTACCCTTATGTTAAAATGTATATTAATATTCCAGTGATCCACCTATTTTGGTGTATTTTGAAAATTCGGATTCTAATCTATTTCATTGGGAATTTGGCAGGCAATGATGAAGGGCCAAAATTTTTGAAGTATAGACATTGTCATCATATTTTTTTTTTAATAGCAGCAGCCCAAGGAGGTCCTACAGTGAAGGTATTATTGAAGAAATTTTGCAATTTTGCTTTTGTTTTCCTGTTAAGTGTCTTATTTTCCCAAGATATTAACAAGCTCTTTATACTACTCCATTTTTGTCTCCACTTGCTTTCCCTTGTAATCTCAGAATACGTAGAAAATATCAGGCTGGCGGAAGTTAAAGCAGACAAAATATTAGTAATTTGATGTCTTTAAAAGCCAAAACATATTGCTTACATACTTTTCAAACCTGTTTAATACTAATGTGGTTTGTATTCTGCGATCACTAATAGTGCATTTAAGAGGAGTCTGTTTGGAAAACCATGTCTGAAGCTGATGAAGAAGAAGGAGGAGAAGGAGGGGAAGAATATGAAGATGTAGGAGAAAAACCTCCAAAACCATCAGTTACTGAGGCACTTCTGCCTCCGCCTGAAAAAAAGGCAAGGTATAGGTTCTTCTTTTCTGTAAAAAAAATAATCTTTGTTTTGCTCATTATAGTTCCTAAAAGGAAAGAAGTGTGGCTGTTCATTTAGCACAAACATGGAGAAAAACTACTCTGTAGCTCTAAATTCCCATAAACTCTGCAGAGTCCTTCTGGAGGCTCTGCCTTTCTCCCAAAACTGGCACCATCCTAGAGGGATGAAATCATAATTTATTTTATTTTATTTATTTATTTTATTTGTAAAACATGTATAACAGATATAAGTATAAACATAATTATGATTACAGGGTATGGATATGAATAAATGGGGACAGTAGGACAGAGACGGTAGACACTGGTGCACTTATGCACGCCCCTTATAGACCTCTTAGGAATGGGGTGAGGTCAATAGTAGACAGTCTAAGGTTAAAGTTATGGGGATTAGGGTATGAAACCACAGTTAGGTAGTGCATTCCAGGTGTTGACAACTCTGTTACTGAAGTTGTATTTTTGGCAATTGAATTTGGAGCGGTTTACCTTAAGTTTATATCTATTGTCTGCTCGTGTATTATTGCGGTTGAAGCTGAAGTAGTCATTGACAGGTAGGATGTTGCAGTGGATAATTTTGTGTACTATGCTTAGGTCAGACCAAAGGCAGCATAGTTCTAAATTGTCTAAGGCCAAAATTTCAAGCCTGGTAGCATAAGGTATTCTGTTGTGAGCAGAGGAAGGGAGTACTCTTCTCATGAAATATCTCTTGACTCGCTCAATTGTATTAATGTCCAATATACAGTGTGGGTTCCAGACAGATGAGCTGCTTTTGAGAATTGGTCTAGCAAAGGTTTTGTATGCCCTAGTTTGCAGTACAATATTACCAGAGAAGAAGCTTCTCAAGATTAGGTTAACAATCCTTAATGCCTTTTTGGCAATGCTGTTACAGGAAGCTCTGGCACTTAGATCATTTGAGATGAGTACTCCAAGTTCCTTGACAGAATGAGGGTCATCTACGAGGTCATATCCACCCAGCTTGTATTTGATGTTCTGATTTTTTTTTGCCAATGTGTAAGACAGAGCATTTGTTGGTTGATATTTGAAGTTGCCAATTTTTTGACCCTTCTGACACATAGTCAAGGTCTCTTTGTAGGGCAGCAGCATTGTCAGTGGTGTTGAATAGTTTTACATCATCAGCAAAGAGAACATAGTTGCTTATAATATGATTGCAAAGGTCATTTATGTAAAGTATAAAGAGTGTGGGTCCTAAAATGCTGCCTTGGGGGACACTGCTGTTAACAGGTGCAGGGTTTGATAGGGTGCTCCCTATTTTGACTACTTGTTGCCTGTTTGACAGGAATGCAGCTATCCACTTTTTCAGGGATCTGGAAATGCCATAAGATTTTAGTTTTAAAAGTAGTTTGTCATGTACCACTGAATCAAAGGCTTTACAGAAGTCTATGTAAATTGCGTCTATTGCTCTACCCTGGTCGAGTTGTGTAGTTCATATGTTTTTGCAGTGTAGGAGTTGCAGATTACAGGACAATTTTTTCCTGAAACCAAACTGCTTGTTAGAGAGTAGGTTGTTTGTCTCTAAGTGGAGGGTAATGGATTGATTTATGATTGATTCCATGACTTTGCAGGTGATGCAACACAATGAGATTGGTCTGTAATTTTCAACTAGGCTGGGGTCACCCTTTTTGAAGATAGAGATGACCGTGGCAAGATAGAGATGACCGTGGTTGGGCAAGGAGCTGGTTCTGAAAGATATTTCATAGATTATGCTTAGAGGTTCTGCTATGGCAGTGGAAAGCTTTTTTAAGAAGTAGGCACATAATCCATCAATTTCCTAAGAGAATACAAATAAATATTTTTCTCTTTGTCTTCCTCCTCCTCCTCCATCTCTTGAAACTGTTGGAGAAATGTGCTTGAAAATGCTTCTGATCAAAATGTTTTTGTTCCTTTATAGTGTCACCACCGGAACCCTGAGCTGCTGCTGCTTGCTGTGGAGTTTGGTCTGGTTAATGATATTAGTGGCTTTTGCTTGGCCCTTGAGTGTGGCTATGGCAGCCCTTTATGGATTTGTGTCACCTATGATTTCGCTGATAGGACTGGATGATATCAGTGAATCTATGCTGCAAGCAGTACACGTGGGAAGAGAGTGTGCTAAAAACGTCAGAACTGGCAGGGCCATGGTCTGAAGAAGAAATCTCAGAGTCGCTCCCATCCCATCCATTTACAAGTGTCCTTGCTTTTCATGTTTTCATCACTATCATTGATTTCTACATCTTCACTGCAACATTTATATTAAAAAAGGACTTTATTTCAGTCTAAAAGAGTTTTCATGCTATTTTACCTGACTTAACCAGTTTGGTTTCCAGTGTACACATAAATTAAGAGTCAAGCAGGGGGGCTCATCTTGTTTCATGGCATCTCCCTTCTGAGATTTCCTCCAGCAGTTCTTCCGATGTTTAGTGAACTCCTGGAATTTCTGAAACAGCTTTGTCTAGATGTGCATTGTAGGTACAGTGATTTTGCAAATGTGAGATTGAGGCTGCAAGGCAATGTCAAGCATGTCATTGAGCAAATTCAAGCAATCTTGTAGAGGCCTGATAATATTGTATACCAATATTTGATTGTATGTGAAATAAATTATTTTTCACTTGTATTTATTTTTGTTATTTTTGAAAAGTTTTTCTTTTTACTGTGTAAAATGTTAAATAATATAGAGCCGTGACTGTATCTTCTTCCTGTCTTTTGTCCTTGCGAGCAGTATTTGTTTGTGTGTATTCCGCCTTCATTATTTTTACAAATAACTCAGCACATCTTCCTCTTATTTTCCCCACAATAATTCTGTGAGGTGAGCTGGGCTGAGGCAGACTGGCCCAAGGTTACCCTGCTGACTTTCATGGTTAATGTGGGACTAGAACTCATAGTCTCCCATTTGGTTTCTATTAGTCTCGTTGTTGGTATTACTGGAAAGATCAGTGATAGGAAAGATTTGGGGTAGGATCAGGAATGAATACTACCGCTTTTTAAACACAGTTTTTAAATTGGTCAAAATGAACAAAGAGGCACATTCACATCCTGGAGACTAGAATGGAACTAGTCTGGAGATGGACAGTTCATTGTCAAAACCTCTGACTTTCTCCAGAATTTCTTTGGCCAATGTACAGAAAATGACCAGAGAGACTGGTGAAGAAAGAGGTGGAGGGGTTATTCAAATTGTGCTCCTGGAAGATTAGTGGAGGTTTTTGAAAATGCTGTGGAAGGGATCCAAGCACCTGACTCAAAAGAAAAAAAATTGAGCATTGCTCATGCAGGCTCAGAGTAAAGTTTGCAAGAGATTCGAAGATCTCTTCATATGGGATTTTGCAGCCATAAATAACCAGCTACTATTCTTTAGAGATTTGGAATGTGTAAGCTTCTGTAGGGATATGTAGAAGCTGTCTTGGGGAGGTTCAGGGTGAGATTGCATAGTTTTAGTATAGATATGTTGGACAGTTTGCTTTGCAACAAGATAGAGAAAGGCATACTTGCTGCCAGTAGCAATATTTTCTTATTTAAAAAATAGAGGGAAACAAATACATTCACACTAGATTTATTAAAAAAAGTTCTATTAGTAGTACAGGTAGTGCTCAATTTATGACCACAATTGAGCTTAAAATTATGTTGCTAAGTAAACAATTTGTTAAGTGAGATTTGCCCCATTATATGATTTTTCTTGCCACATTTTGTTAAGTGAATCACTGCAGTTGTTAAATTAGTAACACCATTGTTAAGTGAACCTGGCTTTCCCATTGATTTTGTTTGGCAGAAGGTCACAAAAAGTGATCAAATTACCTCAGGACACTGCAACCATCATAAATACGATCCAGTTGTCAAGCATCCGAATGTAAATTGCATGACCATGGGATGCTACAAAGGTGAAAAATGGTCATAAGGTCACTTTTTTCAGTGCCGTGGTAACTTTGAATGGTCACTAAACAAACTGTTGTAAGTTGAGGACTACCTGTACTTGGTTTTGCCAAGTAATGTTTCAGAACTGAGTTTGGCATGATCTATATCCCAGACTGAAAGATGTGTTGAATTTTTAATATATTGTTTGGAACAATATATCTTGAATTAGACCATACTGATAAAAAAATATATGAGATGATTCTATGTGGTCTCTTAAGCTTTGTGTATTTCTTCTGCATGACTTGGAATCAATTATTTGGCAGTTGCTAAGAAACTGGCAAAATGTCAATTTTATTTGTGCATATCTTTATTTACTAAAAAACAACAATAACCTTATCCATTTTAATAATGCCTTTTATGTAGAATTCAGTGTATATCTCTTGTGTTTTCATATTGTTGATTAGGTGACAGTCAGGTTCTCTACAGTCAAACAGTGCCACTGAAAGATTTCCCAGAGCTAATAAGAGGGACCTTGGGAATTTTGTGTAGAGTGGAGGAAAAGAATAATCTCTCTTACACATGCATTAGTAAACTATGGAAATTGGAAGTAAGAAACTTCTTATCTTTGCTGTTAATGTATATGAGGTTTATAATATTTTTTATTATCTTCTTTGCTTTATTTATTTATTTATTTATTTATTTATTTATTTATTTATTTATTTATTTATTTATTATATTTCTATACCGCCTTTCTCCCGTAGGACTCAAGGCGGTGTACAGTCAAGAAAAATATAGACACACAAACATCATAAAATTGCTAATTAAAATTGTTACTTAGTTTGGTCAATTAAATAAAACCCAGAATTAGATAACATTTAAAAAATCATTTGCATGTTTGTATGTTTAGCCCTGCCTGTTGGAACATCAGGGTCTTGAGGGCACGGCGGAAAGCACGGAGATCAGGGATATTCCGTATCTCCGGGGGCAGTTCATTCCAAAGGGTTGGAGCCCCCACAGAGAAGGCCCTCCCCCCGGGAGTCGCCAGTCGACATAATTTGACTGACGGTACCCTGAGTAGTCCCTCCCTGTGAGAACGAACTGGTCGGTGGGAGGCTATTGGTGGCAAAAGACGGTCTCGTAGGTACCCAGGTCCTAAGCCATGGAGCGCTTTAAAGGTGATGACTAACACCTTGAATCGCACCTGGAAGACCACCGGGAGCCAGGGCAGCTCGCGTAGGAGAGGTGTTACATGGGCGTAATGAGCTGCGCCCATAATCACCCGCGCGGCTACGTTCTGGACCAGTTGGAGCCTCCGGGTGCTTTTCAAGGGGAGCCCCATGTAGAGAGCATTACAGTAGTCCATACGGGAGGTAACTAGGGCATGAGTGACCGTGCGCAAGGCGTCCTGATCCAGAAAGGGACGCAACTGGCGGATCAGGCGAACCTGATAAAAGGCACCCCTGGCCACAGCCGTCAAATGATCTTCTAAAGATAACCGTGAATCCAGGAGGACACCCAAGTTGCGGGCCCTCTCTGTGGGGAGCAAGATCTCATCCCCTATTGTCAGTGATGGTACCAGCTGACTATACCGGGACGCCGGAAGCCACAGCCACTTGGTCTTGGAGGGGTTGAGTCTGAGCTTGTTTCTCCCCATCCAGATCCGCACGGCCTCCAGGCAACGGGACATCACAGCAAGGGCATCATTGGGGTGGTCTGGGGTGGAGATGTATAGCTGTGTGTCATCAGCATACTGATGAACACTCACCCCAAAACCACGGATGATCTCACCTAGCGGTTTTACATAAATGTTGAACAGAAGGGGTGAGAGGACTGACCCTTGCAGCACCCCACAAATAAGGTGCCTCGAGGTCGACCTCTGCCCCCCTGCCAACATAAACTGCGAACGGTCAGAGAGGAAGGAGGAGAACCACCGAAGAACAGTGCCCCCTATTCCTAACCCCTCCAGCCGGTGCAGTAAGATACCATGGTCGATGGTATCAAAAGCCGCTGAGAGATCTAATAGGACCAGGATAGAGGAGCAACCTCTGTCCCGAGCCCTCCAGAGATCATCCACCAATGCGACCAATGCCGTTTCTGTGCTGTATCGTGACCTGAAGCCCGACTGGAACGGATCCAGATAGACAACTTCATCCAGGTATCAGGGTAGTTGTCGCGCCACCACACTCTCAACAACCTTCGCAACAAAGCGAAGATTGGAGACTGGACGATAATTTGATAATATAGCCGGGTCCAGGGAAGGCTTCTTGAGGAGGGGCTTCACAACCGCCTCTTTCAAGGCGGCGGGAAAGACACCCTCACTCAGGGAAGCATTTATAATCCCCTGGAGCCAGCCTCGTGTAACCTCCCGGGAGGCCAGTACCAACCAGGAGGGACACGGGTCCAATAAACATGTGGCAGCGTTAAGGTTGCCCAGAATCCTGTCCACGTCCTCAGGAGCCACAGAGTCAAACTCTTCCCAGATAACGCTCTCAAGACCTGCCCCCGTCTCCTCCCCTGGATCTACCCAATCGGAGTCCAGGCCTTCCCGAATCTGAGCGACTTTATCATGCAGGAATTGTACAAAATCCTCAGCTCGACCCTTTAAGGGATCTTCCCGTACCCCCACCTGAAGTAGGGAGCGGGTCACCCTAAACAGCGCAGCTGGGCGGTTCTCTGCAGATGCAATAAGAGCGGAGAAGTAGCTAGACTTCGCCGCTCTTATCGCCACTAGGTAGATCTTAATATAAGATCTCACCTGTGTTCGGTCAGATTCAGATCGGCTTGTCCTCCAATCACTCTCCAGGCGTCTTTTCCGACGCTTCATCTCTCTCAGCTCCTCGGAAAACCAAGGAGCTAGACGAGATCGGCATCGGGTCAGAGGCCGCAAAGGCACGACGCGGTCCAAGGCCCCAGTAGCCGCCCTGTCCCAGGCGACCACCAGGTCCTCAGTCGAGTTGTGAGCCAGAGTCTCAGGAAATGGCCCAAGCTCCATCAGGAACCTTTCGGGGTCCATCAGGCACCTGGGACGGAACCATTTGGTTGGTTCCGTCTCCCTGCGGTGGGTGGAAGTGACTTGAAAGTCCATGTGAAGGAGAGAATGATCAGACCATGACAAGGGCTTGATGTCTATATCCCCTATTCTTAGATCATTCAGCCACTGATCAGAGATAAAAATCAAGTCCAGAGTGTGATTCCCCAAGTGGGTGGGGCCTTGAACTACCTGGGTCAGGCCCATGGCCGTCATGGAAGCCATGAACTCCCGAGCCGTCTCCGACATCTCACCAGCAGATGGCAGGTTAAAATCCCCCATAACAATAAGTCTGGGGGTTTCCACCGCCACCCCGGCTATAATGTCGAGCAGCTCAGGCAGGACCGCTGTTATGTGGCAGGGAGCCAGGTACGCAATCAGTAGGCCCATCTGAATCCCCTGACCCCACTTCACAAGGAGGGACTCACATCCGGCTATCTGAGGAACAGTGGCCTCCCTCGGGCAAAGACTTTCTCTAAAGATTGCTGCCACTCCCCCACCCCTTCCCTGAGCCCTTGGCTGATGGAATGCACGGAAACCTGGCGGGCACATTTCCACAAGGGGAACTCCTCCCTCCTGGCCTAACCAGGTCTCCGTAATCCCTGCCAGGTCATCCCTTTGGCTACTGATACTCCATTTAGCACCATATCTGGTTTAATCCATGTGTTTGTATACATATTTTTCTGCAAAAATAAACATACAGTAGAACCTCAATGACCACTTTCATGTATTTGAAGGTGGAACTCTTTAACCAGGGGTCTCCAGTCTTGGCAACTTGAAGGCTTGTGGACTTCAACTCCCAGAATTCCTCAGCCAGCTGGCTGAGGAATTCTGGGAGTTGAAGTCCACAAGCCTTCAAGTTGCCAAGGTTGGAGACCTCTGTCTTTAACAGTGGATCCCCCCACCCCCCTTGTTCAGTCATGTCTGATTTTCAGAGACTGCCTGGACAGGCACCCTGATGTTTTCTTGGCAAGGTTTTTCAGGAGTGATATGCCATTGCCTTTTTCCTAGGTGAGAAAAAGTGGCTGGCTCAAGGTCACCCAGCTGGCTTTGTGCCTAAGACACTACTAGGACTCACAGTTTCTAGCTTGATGTCTTCACTACTATATCATTCTGGCAAAATGGTGGCTAGTACATTACTTTTGTACTTTCATGTTCACGTAGGACCACAAAAGCCCACCAGCACTCCTTAAAAACAGCATCTTGTATCCTACTCTAGAATACAAATATGACATATCAATTGGCTAGAATATGCATGTTAACAGCCTTCCTGTGTGTGCCCATGGAACAGAAGATCTGCTTTTAGTAACTCCTGAGGCTCTTTGGCTTCACTAATAAAATAGCTGTCTTTATGGATATCTGTCACTTTAGAACTCAGAAGAACTGTATATAATAGCCATGGAATTTAGCCTCAAATGTTTATCAATTTTCCAATCCCAAAACTTCTGATTCTTAATCATTCATCTGCTTATTAACAAGACATTCCCTAGTAGACTGAACTGTCAAGCTTAGTCACCATTGATCAGGACATTTTGCAAGTAAATCAATCAAAATTTATTAATGGTCCAAGACTTGCAAGTAAAAAGCTTCAGTGTCACTAACTCCGGAATGTTGCCTTAACCACAACGTATTACTTAACTTTCAACTAAAGATTTTGTATGGAGCCAAGGACAGTTTTCAATATATACATATTAATAAAACCACCAGTATATATAAATCTTTATATTTATGTCAATAACTTCCAAGGGTTTGAATTTAGCTGCCTTTTAAACAGCATATTACTTGATCCATCTCGGTTAAGTGAAGCCACACAATTTTCCTTCCTTTCTCTTTTCACAAATTCATACCCAATATACCATTTATTTCCATTCAAATGAATGTGGTGCCAGGAATACTAAAAAGTTTAATTGTTAGTATTATATCTTAGGTATAATACATTACTTTGTCTACGTAGGTTGCTAGTTAATGCTGGTCTGCTAAACATTCAGCAACAGTAGCTCCTGATTAGGGTGGAGAAGCTTGTCCTCAAAAGACCTAAATGTGCAAAAAATAGTTATAGAAGAAGCAGAACTTCCCTCTCCATCTCACAATTGGGGGGGTGGGGGGTGGAATAGAGATTGGTTAAGAATTTCTGAAACTGGATTAATTAAAAATGTTCCCACAGCTAGTTCCTCTTTTCTTTTTAAAATAGAAGTTGATTTATTAATACAATGCTCTGCTTATGTCATTGTGAGTCTGACATGCACACTTAACATTGGGAAGGCCACAAGGGCAACAAATAAGATTTGTGGATGGGGCTTGGATTTCTACCTATTTTTTTTCCCCTAAGGTGACTGTTTTTAAAAATGAAAACTATATTATATATCTTACAACTTACCCATGCATCATGTTTTCATGCCTCAAAATAACAGAAAATCATACGGATCTTCAGGTATTATAGTCATTGTGGCCCAAAGCAGTTCAAAAAGGTTTGCATGGTGTTCTGGGGTTAGAAACTATCCCTGGCAATTATTATACTTCAGCACATCCAGTATTCAATCAAAATAAAGTTGTCCCCTTTATTATTCCTTATTCATTAAATTTAGATGGCTGTATCAATGCCTGGGTGTTATCTAAGTACAGCCAGTTCCAACAATAATTTGCCACAAATATGTGAGAAATCAGTTTGGCTCTGATGTTTCTCTGCTGATCACTTCTTGTACCACACCCTGTCCCTGCCCACTTCTACTCCTGACTCCCATCATAGTTGGGATTGGTTATTTGAAGCTGTAGCATTCTTTCAGATCTCTTACTGCAGAAACATGGAGCAAGTTAGGAATGCCAGTGCAGCTGGGGTGTGCTCTTCCCACTGGAACTATCACATGGCTGTCTTACTCCTACCAGACAGCTTGGGATGCCATGATGGACAGTCTGCCTCTATTGTATAGGACAAAATCATTAAATAGACTCAGTAAGCCATGTGTAATATCCTCTCGTTTCAAGAAAAGCAGATTACACGGTAACTCCTGGGAATCATCACCTGTCTGGAAAAGTAGAGCAATGTTTTTTTTTTAACCACAGTAAAGCAGGAGATAAGAACAACATTGCTAGAGTCCAAAGGTGAAATACTCTGAAATCCATAACATAGTGCTGATGGTTAAAAAAGCAGAGGAGTCACAATTTTGACAGACTTTATAAAGGGTTTGAAATAGAGCTTTTGTTCTGTATGATTTTTTTTTTCTAATTGTAATACTGTTCCTATTATTCTTGCAATTATTTTCTGACAGTCTGTAACAATTTCGGCATGTACACATCAGTATGGAAGCTATGATCAATATACAATTCTTTCACTGAATCTGACAGAAATTTGAATGTAGAAATATAGGAAAATGCAGTGGTTTGTTTGTGTTAAATGTCCAGTATTTTGATGTTATCAAGTTTGGAAAGTAGTTCTTTATATAGATTGGGAACTACTATTGTGTATCTTGCACATGAGTTTCACTCCTGGTGCATGTTATCCTAATACAGAAAGATAGAAATCTTTCTGAGAAGTGCACATTTAGCAGACTGCATATTTTACCCAGATATTAAAATAAGCTTTCAAACATTAAGGATTCCAATTAAAACTCTCAAGCTTTAGTTGAAAATATATGCATATAGAAAGGATGCACTAATAATGTATCACCCCGAGGCTGGACCATTCTAGCTGATAGAGATAGTTCAACAGAAAATGAAAACAATGAATTATGGTTTATCAGATAAGAAGGATGATAGAGAAATTATGGTATTTCCCTTTCAGATCTGAAATGCTAGTAAAGCAGAAAAAAACCACAAAGGTGTTGTGTTATAAACTTTTTAATTAGATAATTAGTTAACAAAGCTTTCTCTTTTCCAATATAACATTTGCAATCTAAATATTATGCATACACAAGTCCATGCCTGATTATTTACAAAGCTGTGTTTCTAAAGGACAACAATGGGATTCCTTCAAGATATTCATTGACAATCTGAGGTTTTGCATAGCTTTAAACCAACTCAGTGTCTGCCTCTTTTGTCTTGTCTATTTTTAACTGAAAAGTAACAGATTCCTAAACTGCTCTGACAAATGTTGGAGATTCCATCATTGTTTTCCTATACAAAATGCTGCCTTTCCCCCTCTTTATTAGAATAATTATTATAATTATTTTCATTTTCGTTTGTTAAGATTAGTTTATACTGCTAATTGAATGAGTACTAAAATATAAAAACAAGAAGTTTTTTTTTTAAAAAAAGTTAATCTAATGCAGTGTAGTTTTTTCCCCCACTCCAGGCAGTCTTTTGAAACATATGCTGCTTTCCCTGGCATCAGTAATCAGTGTATTTATCTACTATTATAGGGTTGAATAGGGAAAAGATATTAGGAATTTATGATCGCAAATCTATGTATTTACATTAATCATAGAAATGTTTTTCCTCTATTTAAATTTGTTTCATGTTGGTGAATCTAATGCAAATGATTTGCAAACACTGAATCTAGGAATACAATATTTTATTCATCTGTTGGATACACTGGATTTCAACTTCAGCTTTAATAATTAGTTTCTATCCAGCATGATCTGTATCCCATGACCTAAGAGCTAAACTTATTACAGTTTACCAATTGTTTATCTTTTATCCAAAAATATCTCCCAATCTATAATAATGCCAGCAAGGCAATTAAAAAGAGCTGTGGTGGCACAGTGGTTAGAATGCAGTATTGCAGGCTACGTCTGCTGCCTGCCAACTGCCTGCAGTTTGGCAGTTTGAATCTCACCAAGCTCAAAGCTGACTCAGCCTTCCATCCTTCCGAGGTCGGTAAAATGAGGATCCAGATTGTTGGGGACAAGATGCTGACTCTGTAAACTTCTTAGAAAGGGCTGGAAAGCCTTGTGAAGCAGTATATAAGTCTACATGCTATTGCTATTGCTAAAACATGGGCAATTCCAGTCATTAGATATAGCTAGAATAATGTGCTGGACTCAAGCTGAACTAGAAACCCTGGATATGAAAAACAGAAAAAATAATTGCAATGAATTATGCCCTTTATCCATACAGTGACTTTGACAGATTCTACTTACCAAGGAGTATAGATGGCTAGGTGTAAAATGTTGCAAGTACTACATTTAGAAAGTATGAAGGATAGTGAAGAAGATGCCCTGAAGTCAATACGCCATGAAGACTTACTGACTACCAAAGAGATCAATCTGGCTTACAGGAAAAGCAAGAAACAAAATAGACATGGCAAGCAAAGTATTACATGGCCAATAACCCCCCCCCACACACACACACAACTCAGCAGGCAAATGACATAAGAATAAGACCTAGCAATAGCTAAGAGCAGGAAAATCCTTAAAATCAAATGCACATAAAGCAAGAATTGAGAAACAGCAACAGAGTGAAAATGCCACCCCTGCAAAGAAGCTGAAGAAATGGTGCAGCACCTAGTTAGTCCTTCCCAAAAGATTGCATGGACTGGCTACAAGTAATAAAGTAGCAACAATGGTGATTTGGGATGTCTGCAAAAAATACCATTTGCCTGCAAGGAAGAACAGGTGGGACCACAAAACAGACAAAGTACTAAAAAAGTGAAGCTAAAGTGCTCTCGGACTTAAAAATTCAGACTGACAGGCACCAGCCACATAACACTCCATATTTAACAATTGTCAATAAGATAGACAACAAAAAGTCTGGACAGTGGATGTTACAGAACTTGGAAATGGCAAAATAGAAGAGAAGGCCATACCCACCCCAATTCTGTGAAGGGGAAAAACATCATGAAATGTGATGGCAACATGATGCTGCGAATTTGACACCCGTGTTCTAGAACATTTCTTACATACAATTCTACTCAGAATATAATTTCCAGTGAATTTAGCAAAGTGTGGAGTCCTTGGTGCTTTCTATAACCAAGCTTAGTTGTGACACAAGCTCACAAGGGCTCCACAGTTCAATCCTGAGTTACAAATATTTTCTTCTATAGGAACCTAATGAAGTCTTGTAACCTAATGAAGATACTGGTAGTAAAATAAGTTGGACACAACTTCTGGACAATATTTCTAATCAGGGGTGGGCTTCAAAAATTTTAGCAAGAGATTCTCTACCTGGTTGCTGGGTGGGCGTGGCCATGATGGATGTGGCCTAGTCGGCCTCCTGCACCATGTCGGGTGTGTGTGTGTGTTTTTGCCCTCTCTGGATTCTGGAGACTTTCTTTGAGCCTGGGGAGGGTGAAAACGGCCTCCCCAGGCTCCGGAGGCCCTCTGGAGGCCAGAAACAGGCCCATTTTCCCCCCTCCCCAAGCCTTCGTGGGCACTCTTCATCCAAAACGGGCCGTGGGGGGACTCCTGGGAGTGGAGGGATGGGCGGGGTGGGGCCAGCCAGGAATGGGATTTGGGGGTTCTCTGAACTGCACAGAATCTTGGCTAGAAGTTCTCCCAAACCCCTGCGAACCCTCAGCAGCCCGCCCCTGCTTCTAATCTGGAAATATTCTGAAGATGTACTCATTACCCAACAAGCCCTGCAAGAAAGCCAAAGAATGGCCCTGATGGATGAAAGGTGTAGTTCAATACATCTGGAGGATTGGGGAAGCTGCCAAACCATAATTCTATACTAGTTCTTAAATATGTATCTAGGTTTGGCTAAAACAGGCAGTGCATGATGTCAGAAAAATCTTTTCACTGGGTGGGTCATTGTCACAATGTCAGGAATGTCTATCATTCATGAAATGAAAAGTAACACCCATTTAATAGCACCACTATTTAATAGAAACAGGACAGATGGGGATTGAAACAGCTCACCTATGCCTTCCAAATTCTTGAAAGTCACTTACCATAAATCTAAACACACCCATTGTGATCACAGCAGTAAATTATTAGAATAGAATTTCTGCTGATTAAAGAGGCACACTGTATGCTATTACAAGTAAACCTTTGCATAGATCTAGTGGAAGGTTGGTCATAAGAACTCTGCACTATCCCTTCTTTTTCTTGCCTCTTAGGCCCTGATTGTAGACTGTATTTTCAGTCACCCAAGAAACAATTTCATAATCAGCTAATAGTACATAGTGAATTTTAAATTTTCTGCCTCTCACAGATCATGCGGATGAATTAAAAATGAGGAAAGGAGAGAGAAATGACTTGGTTTTTTTGCAACACATCTTACGGTGCTGCGAGTTTCTGAGAAATCCATTGGGGGAAAACAGCACATCATCTCATCGTCTTGTGCACACAGGCAAATAAATTGAGTACACAGAAATGCCATTTGCCTCCCATTTTTTCCTTCCACAGATCTTGGTAAGGAACCACAGCTGGAGAGCCACTCTTCACCACCATGAAAGGAGATTCACATGTGCAACAGTATAACGAATCCTTAGATATTCCCTGATTACTTAGACTGGGGGGAAAATAAATACTTAATGGGTTAATTGCACAAGATGTAATGTTAAGAATGTTGCTTATCAGCAGAAGCAGCATCCCAGCCACCTTGCACATAAACAAGCCTGTTTAATTTTAATAAAGCCCCTTCCTGAGGAACAGTTAAGAATGGGGAATCAACCAACCGCTGAGGAACTGAAGGACAGTGAAAGTAACAGGATTTTAAAAGAGACACCACCAAGCATCTGTAATATGTTTAACAGGTCCATCCCTTTGCTTTGAAATGTTCGATTTGGATGGTCCAGTCGCTTCTTGGCCACTCTAGGGTGACACATGCCAGACGTCGTGGCAGCCAGAGCTTTAATGCATTGCTCTTGCTACAGCTTTGAGATTCTTTAAACTACCATGAGGGGGAAAGTCAATTCCAGACTTCCCTTCATTTACTCACACACTGTTTTTAACTTGTCTCCAGAAGTGGGATGACAAGATTCGGCTCTCCCTCCCCCCCCCTCAACTTTTCCACATCCCAACCCCCGTCTTAACAGGGTGCCCTATTTGGCCATCCCCTTTGCCGGCTGAATGCAACCCCCTTCGCTTTCCTTACAAGGGCTGTGGTGCCCCGAGTGTTTCGGACGGCTGTGACTTTTTACCTTCCTTACTCCATTAATGGCCTCACGGCTACTGGATGGCGTGAAGCCGACCAAATAAGGACAAGGTGCCTGGCTGGTCCCTCCGGAGCCCGAGAGCGACACCGCCACTCCGCCGGGTATAAATGGGTGGCGCTTCCCTCGAGCAAGACCCAGCTGGCGCGCCACAAACCCCCCGCGCAGAGAGTGTTGAGCCGGTGAGTAACAACAGCGGAGTTGACCGTCCCCGGCTTTCTGCCCATCGCCGCGGGCGCCTGTGAGGAATGTCCGGGATGGGAGGTGGGGGGTGGGGTGGGGAAGCGTTACAAATCGGGCCCGCCATGGGAGCGCTTCCCTACCACCAGAAGCCTTCAGAGTAGCCAAAGCTAAGTCGTCCGGTGGCGCTAAAGGAACGGAAACCTCAGCTCTCCACCATCCTTTCGCGCATCTCGGTTGGCTCGGCGTTTTCACCCAGAAGATCCCGATACCCGAAGTTTTGTAAGGCGAGGAAGGACCGTCCGTCCCACCCGCGCTTTCCTTCTATTTCTTCGTGTTCTAATGGGGGGCGGCGAGGGGGGGGGGAAAGAGAGAACTGCCTACACCTTCTTCCTCCTGGTTCTGCCCCGAACGGCGCTAAATTTGCCAAGTTTTCCTATTTACTTTGCCCTTTTGCTTTGGGAAACAAAAGTCCGAAGAAACCTTGCAGCCACCCGCCACCCCTGGAGTGGAGTGGAGTGGAGTGGAGTGGAGTGGAGTGGAGTAGAGTAGAGTAGAGTAGAGTAGAGTAGAGTAGAGTAGAGTAGAGTAGAGTAGAGTAGAGTAGAGTAGAGTAGAGTAGAGTAGAGTAGAGTAGAGTAGAGTAGAGTAGAGTAGAGTAGAGTAGAGTAGAGTAGTAACCTTATTGTCACTTTGAATGTACGCTAATCGGCAGACATTAAAATTAAAGATATTTCTTACATTCTGACTCTACCAAAGTATGAAGGCACAAGCCAGATTCCATTGTGCCCTCAAAGTACGAAGGGAAGGACTTGGGCTGCGGGCGGATCAATGGGGAAACTTCTTTCACAGCCCGGGGGTTCCCCTGCCCTCCAAGGAGCTGGTGGCGACTTCGAGTAGGTTAGGCAACCCAGCAAAGGCTGTTGCTGACGGGACGGCTCGAACGCGCCGCCAAACGCTTCTTGGACCTGTGGCAGCCGGAGCGAAAAATCGTCCGGTGGCGCGCCTGTGGAGTCCGCACAGTAACTAGATCCACGTGCGGCCGCTCGAACAGGGGAATGGAAGGTGCGCAGCCAAACGGGGACCTCCCGGTCGCCAAGGAGGATCCACCCTTGTAAAGTGCGCGATCTGGCAGGAGAAACAGACTCTAAGAATCGATCCCGCGTTGCCTGAACGTCTTTTTGCCGAAACAACTTGTACGTTTCTTGCTGATCCGAGCTTAGGGGAAAGGGTTTCCAGAGATTGAGAGATAGATAGAGATAGATAGAAGAGAGAGAGAGAGAGAGAGAGAGAGAGAGAGAGAGAGAAGGAGGGAGGGACGGAGAGCGAGAGAAGGAGGGAGGGAGGGAGAGAGAGGGAGAGAAAAGGAGGGAGAGAGGGAGAGAGAGAGAGAAGGAGGGAGGGAGAGAGAGAGGGAGAGAGAAGGAGGGAGGGAGGGAGAGAGAGAGAGAAGGAGGGAGGAGAGAGAGAGAAGGAGAGAGGGAGGGAGAGAGAGAAGGAGGGAGGGAGAGAGGGGGGAGGGAGGGAGGGAGAGAGGAGGGAGGGAGAGGGACAGAGAAGGAGGGTGGGAGAGGGAGAGAGAGAGAAGGAGAGAGAAAGAGAGAGAGGGGGGGAGGGAGAGAGAAGCTTACCCAACTTCGGCGACTCTAACCGGTAGGCGGAGTTCCTTTCCACCTGGCCGCCAGAGATGATGAATCTTCGCTGATATTGTATTTTGCAGCTCCCGCTTTCCTTTCCAAGATGTGTGACGACGAAGAGACCACCGCCCTGGTGTGCGACAATGGCTCAGGTTTGGTGAAAGCGGGCTTCGCGGGTGACGATGCCCCTCGAGCCGTCTTCCCTTCCATTGTAGGGCGCCCTCGGCACCAGGTAACGCTTTCTGGGCGCTTCCGGGAACAGCAAAAGGGGAATAGGTCGCCCAGGTGTTTTATAATCACTGTGATTCAAATGT
Organism: Pituophis catenifer annectens; assembly: GCF_029215685.1. Taxonomy (NCBI): domain Eukaryota; kingdom Metazoa; phylum Chordata; class Lepidosauria; order Squamata; family Colubridae; genus Pituophis; species Pituophis catenifer. Next base: position 289,158,996 of record NW_027256881.1, read on the forward strand.
ATGATCCAAGCACAGCATTTCTTGTCTTCCTCCTTCCTCCTTTGCTTCTTGAAATCCTACTGGGCTCCAGGAAATATTTTAATTTCTCAGCCCAACTCAGATTCCATTGTCCCCTCAATTTCTTTCTTTCAATCAGCCTGGCTCTATCTATCTATCTATCTATCTATCTATCTATCTATCTATCTATCTATCTATCTATCTATCTATCCATCCATCCATCCATCCATCCATCCATCCATCTATCATTAATTTTTATTATTTTATTTTATTAAAGTATTAAGAATGTTGATTATAATAGTAAAATCCAATACAAACCAGACTTAAAGCAATAAGGAAAAGGAGTGAAATTGCAAAGAAAAAAAATGAAAGAAAACTAAGAACATAATATAGAGAAAAATATTAAACAAGTTACTTCTAACCTTCAACAAATATAAACAAATTTAGTAACTCTTCATATATATACCCCTTATCTAAAATCTTTAGACTTTAATCTCCTCCAGTATCTGCTTTTTAAAATCATTTATCTATGTTATGTCTTGTAAAAATCAAGCTGGATCTATTTCCTATAAAAAGCTGATTGTACTTTATCATTAATTCCAAAATCTTATGGTAAAAGTTTCAAAATGCTAATTTTATCTGGACCTTTAGTCCATTTTTAACTTTCTAAGATCAAATTCATATTCAGTTTTTTGCTGTTTATTTCAGATTCTTTAATTTCTTAAACATGGTTAAGATTCTTTCATTCAGAATTGATGGAAGATCTGTACAGGTTTTCAAACTTGTCATTCTGAAAGTCTCTAGTAACTTAGAACTAGTTAATGGGCAATTTCCAAAAGTGATCAGAAAATGAGGTTTGTGAATTTAGTGTCCTTTGAAAGTTTCTGATTACAAAAAAGATGACTAATCCCATCATTTCCCAGTGCTCAAATCCACAGGAGACCGCTGTCCTTTATTCTCCTTGTGGGGAGTAGCCATCTAGAGCACACATGGGCAATCTCCCATCCTCTCCTTTCTCTTTTTGAATCTGCTATATCTTTCCTCTATGCTCCCCCACCCCCCCTGTTTCATAGTACTTTTGCTGTGTTTCTTTTTTACTTCCCACCTTTTCTCAAAATCATAAACACGTGAACTTTACTAGCTGGCAGCAAATCCTAATCCTCCGTAAAATATATATATAAATATATTCCTTAAACTCTTTTTATTTTCTTATTAATACAGTAACATATTTGGTGGGTTTATTTGGAGAAAAGTGGCTGCTTTAGGTTATTTGGTCACATAAATAGGGCTTAGGATCTATTGCAATGCTACACCTTTTGCAGCAGAAATTGCAATGTTGTGGTAATTTAATCCCAGTACATTTTTTTCCTGTTGAAAATGTAATTTAAGAACACAAACACACACACACACACACACACACACACACACACACACACACACACACACACACACCTAACTGCACTATTTCACATAAAGAGAAAATCCAAATGTTATATTGGAGCGATATCTTTATAAGGGCTAATCAAAAAAAATCTCACAGGCTTCGAAGTTAGTGAATAACGAATTCAGGATTTAGAAGTGAGTCTGCACTGCTGAGTCCGTAAAACCCACTTGCCAAAATCAATGGATTAAGGGGGTGGTTTGAGAATATTTCTGAAGTTGAAGGTTGCAGACTGAATAAATTACTAGTAAGTGCTGCAGGTATCAGTTTTTGAGTGAAAGAAGGAATGCTGACCATCACTGGTTTGGAATTGCAGAGGTCTGCTTTTTGTGTTTGAAGAAGTAAGAAGAAATCTACCATATTATACCATGTAGTATTACTTTACCCTTACGTTACATATGTTTAATGGCCAACCAAAAGAATAAAACCTTTATGTACATTAAACTGATTGTTAAATTCAAGGATCTGCATACAGAAGTCAGTGATTTCATGCTGTGTATTTACAATTTCCCAACTTCACACCCACAGACGTATTAGAATTCAACAGTTACACTGGTGAGAAGTTATTATTAAAGTGCAAACACACACAGAGGGTGTTTGGTGGAGAAAGATGGCGGCATCAGGTTTCTGAATCCATGGTATTGTTTTTCATGTCCCTTCTGCCTTTAGGGTGTTATGGTTGGTATGGGCCAGAAAGACTCTTATGTGGGTGATGAAGCACAGAGCAAGAGAGGTATTCTGACTTTGAAATATCCCATTGAACATGGAATAATTACTAATTGGGATGACATGGAAAAAATCTGGCACCATACTTTCTATAATGAACTGCGTGTTGCCCCTGAAGAACATCCCACCCTGCTCACAGAAGCTCCTCTGAATCCCAAAGCCAATCGTGAGAAGATGACCCAAATTATGTTTGAGACCTTCAACGTGCCTGCCATGTATGTGGCAATCCAAGCTGTTCTTTCCCTCTATGCTTCTGGACGTACTACAGGTAAAAGAATAAGTTTATTTATTTATTTATTGGTTCGATTTATATGCCGCCCTTCTCCAGAGACTCAGGGCGGCTTACAATGCATTAAGCAATAGCCTTCATACTTTTGTATATACCTGCTTAGTAGGGCTTTCACCCACCCTCCAATGGTGTTCTTTTTTATACAAAGTCAGATTATTGCCCCCACAGTCCGGGTCCTCATTTTACCTACCTCGAAAGGATGGAAGGCTGAGTCAACCTTGAGCCTGGTGAGATTTGAACTTGCAGTAATTGCGGGCAGCTGGTGCTACTTAACAGCACTTTAGTCTGCTGCGCCACCAAGGCTCTTTACCTCAGCAGATTGTTTACCTCAGCAGATTCTTTCCTGAACACTGACCTAGTAAATGCTTATATTAGGGATAGACAACATGCTGGTCTCCCTTCTCTTTCTTTTTTTCAGACTACAACTACAAATCCTTTCGTGTTGGCCATGTTGGGTGGAGCTGATAAGGGTTGAATTCAAAAGTCACTGAAAGGCATCAGGTTGCCTAATATACAGTAGTTCTTGACTTAGAACATTTTGTTTAGTGACTGTTCGAAGTTACAATGGCACTGAAAAAAGTGACTTATGACCGTTTTTCATACTTTAACTGTTGCAGCATCCCCATAGTTGTGTGATCAAAATTCAGATGCTTGGCAACTGATTCATGTTTATGACAGTTGTAGTGTCCCAGGGTCATGGGGGCATCTTTTGTGACCTTTTGTGACCTTCTGACAGGCAAAGTGAATGGGAAATACAGCTTCACTTAACAATCATGTTACTAACTTAAAAACTGCAGTGGTTCACTTAACAGCCATGGCAAGTAAGGTTGTAAAATGGGGCAAAAACTCATTTAAATGTCTCACTTAGCAACATAAATTTGGGGCTCAATTGTGTTCGTAAGTTGAGGACTACCTGTTTATATGCTGTATAGCCCTTAAGTAGCACTGTCTCTGAGATGCAAAACCAGTTCATTTCATTATTTGAAGGAGCTTTTCCTAGTGGACAGAATTGCAATCCATTCCATGAAGGGAACCATATTTCTTCATTTAATGGATGGATTAGAAAAATGCCTGTGGGAGTCAACTTTCCAGATGGCACCTGCATAATGCAGAATTAAATTCAAAACAAAAATGTAAAATCTCAGATTTTAACATTTTCACAGGCGATTGTGAATGGTGCTACTATTTAATTTTTTAAAAATGATACACCTCTTGGAAGTTTAATTGCCTCAAATAATTAGCATTTCTTCATTTCCTGCAAATTCCCTTGGATATTATAATGATAACAGTGACTTAATACCATATTGGTTTAGAGAGAATGCCCCCATCCTTCACTTTTGAGAAACTGATGCCTTAGACAGTCTGAATACTGGAACAGATATTCACCATGGTGGCAGCTCAAATATATTCATATTTAAAAGTTATCTTAAGAGGAAAGGCATAATCTTTTAATGAACACTGCTTGCTTACCACTGAGAACAGCATTAAGTAGAAATTGAAATTGTAATTTATACATGAAAGGAATGGCAGACTTTACTGAATCAGAAGTGTAATTGTGATATGTATAACATGGGCAATTATTGCACATAGAAGATATTTTCATATAAAGCTATAATAGATACAAGCCCACTTCTCTGCTACTTTTCTACAGTTTGGAAAAATAGTATTTCCTATTTCTGTGCTCAGAATCTAAAATAAAGAATATTACACCTCTATACATGCTTCCTCCTGCTCTTGGAAAAGATGAAAAAAACATTGTCCCAAAGGTGCTTTTTCAGGAGGCAACTGGACTTTCTTGTTTTTTCTTTGAAGATGTTTTGTTTCTCATCCAAGAAGCTTCTTCAGCTTCTTGAATGAGAAGTGAAACATATTGAAAGAAAAAATAAGAAAGTCCAGTTGCCTCCTGAAAAATAATATTTGGGACATCCGTGACCTGGATGCCAGAGAATCTCTACAGACTTTTAGCTATACAATTTGGGATGAACACCCTTTGAATGGTATGGGAGTAGGAATGGATTTCCAGAGGAAAATATTGCAGACTACAGGAACCAGGAGCACTACTCAGGTAACCCTGGGCACTCCAAGTGCTTCAATGACCCTCTAAAAGGATGTAAATGACCAGTTGTCTGCAAGGAATATAAATCCTTCCATTCCCCACTATCCTGTCAGAGCTGAAGAATGGATGAAAGGTAAAATGTCTTCAAAGAAAAAACAAGACAATCCAGTTGCATGACTGAGAATCTCTACAGAAAAAAACCACCGATTTACCATATTTGAAACACCCATATAAATTATTGTCCTTCATATATTAAGATAGTAGCATCTGAAATAGTTATTGATCCTTTATGATCTCATGCTGTTTGGATCTCATAGCAGCTCTTCCTGCCTAGGTCCCTTGTAGATGTGTGAATTTTCAAATCAGAATTCTCACCAAAAAGCCATGGTGGCTGGAGAAGTTTGGGAATTTAAATGCTTTTAACTTTAACTCATGTTAAGGAAGTCTGCCTTATAATATATTGGAGACTGCCAATATGTTGGGTTAATTAGTGCCAGGAATGTCTTTGAAGCCTTTATAGTCAAACCATTGTTGAGCTCAATCAAAAGACAAAGTTTCCCTCAGACTGAGTTTAGCTTTTGATGGATATGGACAATTAGTGTTCTTGGTAACAGTAGCATGGACATTATTTGCTATTGCTTTATTTCAGATTGATGATGATGATGATGATGATGATGATGATGATGATGATGATGATGATTTTACTTCTCAGCGTATAGTGTTAGAACTTTATGGTGGTCTCCCAGCTATGCACTAACCAGACTGATCCTGCTTAGCTTTGAGGGATCAACCAAGTTCAACAGATGCTGCCAATAAATGTACTCAAATGCCTTTGATGATCTCCTGTGACTGCAATCATCCCATTTTCTTACCATATAGGTCTATAGTCTAATAGATCCGGCTGAGATCAAAGCAGATGCCCTGGTAGGAGGGATTCAGGCAGTTGGTTGTACTTTTATGATACTAGACATTAAGATATAGCAGAATGATGTGTTGAGACCATAAAAACAAGCACCTCTGCTGAATATATCTCAAGGACACAGGGTGCAAAAAACATGGGAACTAAGAATTGTCATCTATAATAGACAAATTTAAGAGGGTATCCCCATATTAGAAACAACTAATTTAGATTCAGCTGAATGACCCAAACTCGCTTTACAGCTAAGTTCTTTGTTTATTAAAATGTGGCATAATCAAACTGCTACTACAGGATGACATAAATATGAAAGGAAGGCTATAATCTAGTGTAGCCATTTCGATCCAAAATTGGTTCAAGGAAGCATTAAGGTCTACAGTTGGCTGAAGTTAAGAAAGCATTCCCTTTGGCATTTCAACTTGTAAGATACTGAGAATTACTAACTGAGGAAGCTTATGTTTCATGCTCATTTGTCACATCAGACTTTAATTGCACATTCTCTTTGTGTGTTGATGTTTTTTCTGTTCTGTTCTTCTAACCTGCATCTGGAGAGGTTGCACAACATGTGCAAGAACATTTTTTTTTTAAAAAAATGCTGGCATTATAACAACTTGGGCACTTCTATTTTACAGGTATTGTCCTTGATTCAGGGGATGGAGTCACACACAATGTCCCTATCTATGAAGGTTATGCTCTTCCCCATGCTATTATGCGTCTGGATCTGGCTGGCAGGGATCTGACTGACTACCTCATGAAGATTCTGACAGAACGTGGCTATTCCTTTGTAACAACAGGTAATTACAGTTGAAATGTACTTTGATCACTGTTTATTCCTCTCAAAAGTGAATTCAAAAAGTTACTGTTGATATATATACAGTGTAGCATTCTGTAAAAATTATTTGAGGATATATAGAAATAATAATGACCAAACTGAACTATAGGGAGACCATTTTTAACTTCAATTTTGCTTGCATTCTTCTTAGCCTACCTTTTCCTTCTTTCTATACATTTTTGATTTTGTCTTTACAGCTGAACGTGAGATTGTCCGTGACATTAAGGAGAAATTATGCTATGTTGCTCTGGACTTTGAGAATGAAATGGCTACAGCAGCCTCCTCCTCTTCTCTAGAGAAAAGTTATGAGTTGCCTGATGGACAGGTCATCACAATTGGGAATGAGCGTTTCCGCTGTCCAGAAACCCTTTTCCAACCATCTTTTATTGGTAAGGAATTCTTTTACATGGACATTTTAGCTTGAAGTTACTTTGGTCTTGGCTAGCTGACTGGCTGCTAGCTGAATTGCTTCTCTGGGCAGTAAACTCTAAAGGAAATATAAAATTAAAAGGATGCACAATGCAAAAATAATAATAGAAGTAGCAATATCTGTCAAAAATGCATATTGTCTTCTGGGCTGATGACTATGCTATTAGTGGGGGGCATACTGCAACAAATGAAAAGACAGGGAAGAAATTAAATTAAATTAAATTGAAACAAATATAGCCGAAAGAAATACATGCATATAAACCACTTGCTCCTCCAGCAACATTAAGAAATATTTTGAAATAACTGTTGGAGGGACTATCTATGGGTGTTGGACTGAAGATATTGGGAAGGACTTAAGACATTGGCTGGAAGTGGCAATGCAGCCTCAGGTTATGCATTTGTATTCAAAAGGATGAGAAAGCGGAAGATAATCTTTCTAAGAAGAGAAGTCCATGAGTTAGTTAGACTCCAGATGACTAGGAGTCTTGTCTTGGAGTATCAATCTACCTACATTATACACACTGTTGAAGGGACATTTGAGTACTATTATTGACTACAATTAATTCAGGGCTTTTCCCTCATTCCAGGAACCACTGCATCTCTTACCTGCAATAGAGACATTTGTTCTGGACACAGGGGGCATCATTTTATGGCCTGATAGTAATATTTGAAACTATCTTGCAAATGTGATAAACGGGATTGACATTTCTAATTTTTTTAACAACAAAGGAACATAAATCAATATAACAGTGAAACTGGTTACCAGCAGCTGTTGCTGGAGGGTTCCCATTCCATCTAGCCAAACAATTTTAAAAAATCCTGCGTTCAGTTACTATTTTTGGAATGCATTTGCCTCCTGTGTGGAATTACTGCAGCAATGCCAATAAATAAAGTTGTCAGAAGCATGACAAGTCTTATTTTGATCTTAATTAATTACTTACATTGAAATTACTCATTCAACGATATGAGAATTCTCTTCACCAGCAAAATAAAAAAAGAATTTAAAATGTTTAATTCTTGGGCACATCTTTATCTCTGGCCATCTCTCTACTTTAACATACAATGTGACTATTACCATAAATTAATATATAGGATAGGAATGTCTGCCAAAGGCACAAATTCCTTTCCTTTTGTGGTACAAATGACTTCATGCACGATCACTCTGCCTTAGGTATAAAGGTATATATATTCAGAAAAGAAATATATACCTTTATACATACATACATACATACATACATACATACATACATACATACATACATACATTTAACTTTGAAGTACACTTTGGTTTGACAGTTTAACCTTGACTATATTCAAGAGAAGAATTCCAGCCTTGCATAAATGTGCCTAAAGGGCTATTTTTTTTTTTTATCCCTCCACAATGTTGAATCTAGAATGGCATTCTTGACTGTGTCAGATCCATTATGTGGCTAATCTCAAAGTGAAGCTGAATATCTTTTTTTAAAAAGATGAGCGTTTATTAGCATGGAATTTGTGGCTTGGCTATGTGTATCCCCCCCCATTTTTGGTTTATTTTGATTTCAGCATGGTCATATTCTTTAATTACAGTATATTTTAGATGGCTAATTTATATAAATTTATATAAAATCAGATAAAATGCCTAGGAGCTGCACCCTGTGATCATTTAACAGCCCAGAGTTCAAGGGGGGGGGGGAAGCAAGGGTAGATTCATATTCTTCAAGACCAATTTTAGTCATGATAGAAAAAGTAATTTCCCTTTGCAATGGATGATGCATCAAATCTTTATAATACAAGCCTTGTGGATTTAGAAGCAGTTGTTCATCAGCTGTTGCCTTGTTATGGATCTAATTTCAGTTCACTTTAAGATGCCACCTGTCAACTAATACATTGGAATGTAACCCTTGAATTTGTATTTCTGGTGTAAGTTTTTCTAATGTTCACTGGTAAACTTCTGTTCATACCGTCATCATTTTTTTTTTTTGCTTTCCTTAATGCAATCTTGACTTTTTTTCCCCTTATTCAAGCACATGTGCTAATATCCATTGTATCTCAGAGTTCTCACATGCAAGATGTTAGTTTGTCATGTATTACATTGCACCAAAACTGTTATCTGTAATGACACTTGTTCCAATGTCATTTTCATTCATTTTATTTGAATTTATATAAGCTACACCCCCAAATCCAACTCAAATGTATTTTCACATGGGATGTCCTGGTCAATTCAATATGCCTCCATAAAACCAGTTGTCTATGAGAATGTGCTGCCATAAGACCAGTTGTTCTTATGCCTTTTTGTCCATGCAGCAGAGATAGAGCCACATCAAATGATGCAATACATAAAATAGAAAAATAGATAGCAAAAATTCTCTTGTATAAATTGCTACAGGAGGAGAGAAAACAATAACTGGCTCTATGTAAAATTCTCTGATCTACATTTTTGTCACAAAGCAAAACAAAATCCTTCCTTCCAAATTTACTTGTACTTAGATCAGGTGTGGTTTTAAAAAAGAGTTAATCCCCAACCTTTTTGGATTCAATGGTTGCATCTAACATTTTGTGGAAAAGTGAAGGCTGCAAAGCAGATGATGCTATGTCACATAGGCAGACCAGGCTGGGTTTTTAAGGAGATTTTGGGAAAGATATTTGCCTGTTAATAGTGGCATGCCTTCTTAGGACTTACATAACACATGGATCCTGCTTTCAAGTGGTAAAAATATGTAGTCACTTTTCTGCAATTACAAAAAAATGGAGTATCTATAACCTACAGGAATTGAGTCCAGGAATTCCATATGGCTGTATGTGTGAGGTCTGCCCATGCCTAATGTATTAATTCCATCTTATATTTTTTATAGAAAATTCTTATTTGATAAATGCTTTTTTATTTTTACTTCTTTTTCCTTATAGCTTTCTGCTATTAATAATGCTCAAATGTTGTGCTTCCTCTATACTTCATTGGTCAATAGCCTATCAATATTCATTTCTTCCAAGGTATGGAATCTGCTGGCATTCATGAAACTACCTATAACAGCATAATGAAGTGTGATATTGACATCCGTAAAGATCTGTATGCCAACAATGTACTCTCAGGTGGTACTACCATGTACCCTGGCATTGCTGATCGTATGCAGAAAGAAATCACTGCTTTGGCTCCCAGCACAATGAAAATTAAGGTGTGAAACTTGTTTCGTATATCAAACTTCCAAGTCTCTGTGAAGTGTGCTCTTGAAAAGATTAAAGTAACTTTGTAAGACTCCTAACTAAAGGTTCAATAAATCTTATAGCCAATGCTTCTCTAGGGTTGTCCCAAAGGTGCTTTTTTCTCACCCAAGAAGCTTCTTCAGTTCTGACTGGATGGTGGGGAATGGAAGGATTTATACTTCCTTCCATATACTTCCCATTCCCCACCATCCAGTCAGAGCTGAAGAAGCTTCTTGGATGAAAAGCAAAACCTCGTCAAAGAAAAACCCAGAAAGTCCAGTTTGCCTCTTGAAAAAAGCACCTTTGGGACAACCATGACCTGGATGACTGAGAATCTCCATAGACATTTCTCTAAGGTTAAAACTGTTTTATTGAGCAATGCTTATCTACATGGCCTTAGAATGGAGAAAGTTTCAATTTTAAAGAATATATTTGTTGGAAGGGAAGATTTTCTCTTTCTACTTCCTAAAAATGATGTAGACTTTTAGTACAATTTATGCCCTTACGTCTCACTGTTAAGAAGTCATTGTTATTAGAAACAATTTAAATGAAGTTGTGTTGCCCAGAAACCTAGGTTGATACAGCTCCTTCTGAAATAAACCTCTTGTTTATTTTCTCCATTTAGATCATTGCCCCCCCTGAGCGAAAGTACTCAGTCTGGATTGGAGGCTCCATCTTGGCATCTCTTTCAACCTTCCAGCAGATGTGGATCAGCAAACAGGAGTACGATGAGGCTGGTCCATCTATTGTCCACCGCAAGTGTTTCTAAGCATCTTCCCATACCCTTTGCCACAAATTACCCACTCAGGATGATGTGCTTCTTGAAGTATTTTTTTTTTCCGGTAATCCTTCCTGAACTAGGTTCGGTTATAATGTACAGTTTGTTTACACATGCCCGTGCAATTTATTATGCTTCTTTGAATATTTATTGCTTTATAAATAAACAAGATCTGGGATTTGCAATGTAAATATGTTATGTAGTCTGATTTTTTTAAAATAAAAAATATACCTGATGATATATTTTAAAAAAAACACAGTAGTATTAATGTAAATAAAATATATAGACAGGAATGACAATTACTTTTTTGTTAAACCACTAGAGCTTAAAAAGACCACAAATTCATAAAATCAGTTAAATTAGTAAAAAAATTGAGAATGTTCCATGAAACACAATCCTTAAAAATCACAAATCCCTATTCTAGTCACTAGTTTAGTGACTAGTGAGAAAACATTTAATACGTTATCTCCACTCATGAGTTGTGTTTATTTGTCAAATTTTTAAGCCACTCAATTTCAGCTAACCTCTGTTTCTGTCCAGGGGTAGACTGGAGATTTGCATCTTAATTCTATTGTTGACATTGAAAAGCATCCTTTTGTATTTGAATGTATAACTTTACAGAAAGAGTTTTTGAAAGCAGTCTCATCAAATACAAGATTTATAGGAAAACAGTCTGTTCTATGAGTTTTTGCAAGCTTATATTTGGAGATTTTCAAGAAAAAAAATAATCCTATCCTTTTCTCAACCTGCCTTGAAGAAGTATTTCGCAAAGTAAACTGGGCAAAAGATGGAATAAAAATCAATGGTGCCTATTTAAAACACATAAGATTTGCAGATGACGTTATTCTCTTCTCACGAGACCCAAAAGACCCAAAGACCCATACGAGAGCTGCACAAAGCAGGAGAACCATTTGGCTTAAAATTAAACCTGAAAAAGAACCAGGTTATGTTTAATAAATTCAGCAAAGAAAGTTAGGTTTTTTTTTAATATCTGGAGAAGAACTAGATGTAGTAGACTACTACATATATCTTGGCCAATGGATCTCAATGGAAGATGATACAAAAAAGGAAATTGAATGCCATGTTAAATGTGGCTGGCAGGCATTTGGCAAATTAAGCGTAATTTTCAAGAACAACCTCCCCCTATGCCTGAAAAAACTGAAAAGTTTTTTGATCAGTGTGTGCTACCTGCTCTAACATATGCCAGCGAAACATGGACACTAACCTGACAACCGATACAAAAGCTATGAGTGATGCAAAGAGTCATGGAAAGATGCTCGGCAACACAAGACAAGATAGAAAGACCTGTCTTTCTATTAAAATATGTGATGCCATCAAGAGAATAAAAGAATGGAAATGGAAATGGGCTGGTCACATAGCAAGAACAACTGATGGCAGTGGGACTAAGGCATCATAGAATGGATTCCACTTGATAAAAAGCATCCACAAAAGAGTCCTAAAACAAGATGAAGCAACAACAGCAGCATGTATTGTGGGTCCAACTGGCAAAGAAAAATTCAAGACAGTATTGGTTGGAAACACTGGTGAAATCTAAAATTGGTTACTACCGGTTCTGTGGGCGTGGCTTGGTGGGGAGGGTAATGTGACTGGGTGGGCGTGGCCAATTTTTTCCTTAACTTTTAAAACTGTTTTTTCTACAACCTCTTTGGCGAAAAATGCTTTCAAAAGGCTCTGATGATCCCAGCTGAGTTGTCTGATTGGCAGAGGCTTTTTTTCTTTTATATGGCTCTGACGATCAGGCAACTCAGCTGGGATTGTCAGAGGCATTTAAAAGAAAAAAAGGGCTTTTTTGTTTTAAATGCCTCTGATGATCCAAGCTGAGTTGCCTGATCAGCAGAGGCTTTTTTTCTTTTAAAAGCCTTTGACGATCCCAGCTGAGCTGCGCGATCATCAGAAGCTTTTTTAAAAACTTTTAAAAGCATTTTTTTGGATGAAGAGGTTGTAGAAAAAATGTTTTTAAAAGTAAAAAAAAGAGCCTCTGATGATTGTGCGGCTCAGCTGGGCATGGGGGGGGCCAGGGATTTTTTGCTACTGGTTCTCCGAACCACCCGCCTCCATCGCTACCGGATTGGGTGATCCGGTCCGAACCGGGAGCATTTCACCCCTGGTTGGAAACATGCAGAAGAGGCTGTTACGCTGCAGTGGCTACACAATGGCTAAAATGATGATGATGATGATGATGATGATATTTGGAGCATCAGTGATACCATCTAGCCCCCTTTTGTTCTATGACCTGTTTTTGTGTATCTTCCCAAGTTACATGGAGCCAATTGATATTTTTTAAAATCATCATCATATCATCATCATCATCTTCATCATCATTTTAGCCATTGTCTATCCACTGTACGATGAAAGCTTCTTCCACATGTTTCCAACCTATATGGTTCTGAGCTTTCTTTTGCCAATTGTACTCACAATACTTGCTGATGTCGTCAATCCATTGTCAATCCTTCCACATGCCAATTTTTTTTTTAACTATTTGATAATAAATAGTAAAAAGATGAAGCTTCAAATTAATCTGTCTGGATTAAACAGTGAGAAATTATTTTTGCTCAGTGTAACCTCATACCATTACATAGTTAAATCCAGGAGTTTTTAGTTCACACAATAAACAAAACTAGGCATGTTGAACTAAAGGAAATCAGTATTTTTTTTAAGAAAACACCTTTTTTTTATGTTGGTTCAAGTTTAGACATCAGTGTGTAAGCTTGAATGTTCAAGCACTTTTCATTAGAATGAAGATGGTAACAGAATAGAATAGAATAGAATAGAATAGAATAGAATAGAATAGAATAGAATAGAATAGAATAGAATAGAATAGAATAGAATAGAATAGAAGAATAGGAATAGGAATAGGAATAGGAATAGGAATAGGAATAGGAATAGGAATGGAATGGAATGGAATGGAACGGAACGGAACGGAACGGAACGGAACGGAACGGAGTGGACTGGAGTGGAATGGAATGGAATAGAATAGAATAGAATAGAATAGAATAGAATAGAATAGAATAGAATAGAATAGAATAGAATAGAATAGAATAGAATAGAATAGAATTCTTTTTTGGCCAAGTGTGATTGGACACACAAGGAATTTATCTTGGTGCATATGCTCTCAGTGTACATAAAAGAAAAGATACATTCATCAAGAATCATAAAGTACAACACTTAATGATAGTCATAGGGAACAAATAAGCAATCAAATCATATTAGGAAACAGTCAATATAAATTGTAAGGATATCAGCAACAAGGTTACAGTCATACAGTCATAAGTGGGAGGAGATGGGTGATAGGAACGATGAGCAGATTAATAGTAATGCAGGCTTAATAACTAGTATGACAGTGTTGAGGGAATTATTTGTTTAGCAGAGTGATGGCATTCGGGGAAAACCTTGCGTCTAGTAAAATATTGTATCCCAGTTATCTGTCCATACCCATGTTGCATTTGCATGACAAATTTACTCATGATCCCTTAACCATGGTTGTTTACTCAACTACATTGGATTGTGAATAAATTACAAGACCGGGCTTACACAGCACCTAAGTTCATTAAGCTCACTTAACCACTGTTTTTTTAGACCCAAGTGTGAGCCCGGGAACCAGCTATCTAGTTACTTACCTATTAAGACTATCACTGTCACCTGTGTGATAGTATACCAATGATACTATCACCCCCTCTCCAACCACCATCCCCGCCACTTCATAGTGGCAAACTACTCAAGTTCTAATTTAATTGATTCTGGAATAGCCACAGAGAATTGTCCTGTGCTGCTGATTATTACAAGTAGAAAATACTGAACACCTCAAGTTTCCAGCTTGATCTCAGTTTGAAGCTAAGCAGAAGTTGCCCAAATATTTCCCTGTGCAACATACGCAGCAGATAATGTTCCTATCAGGAGCTGAAGCCAATGAGAAGATGTTTTAACCTTTCTGCTACATCTATTCACATGGAAGTGAGACTCTGCTCAATGAAACTTCCTACCATTTCAGTAAGCGTGGCCTCTGGATAGTCTGTGTAGTCCTTGCATTCTGGTGATGCTATTCAGCTTGCTGTGAGGCACAGGCAAACAAGAGAACGTGATAAAGATAAAAATAGCCAATCTAATTTTAACTCAAGCAGAAAGGTGCTTTCTTTACAGGGGATAAATAACATAATTCAGCCCTTGCTATTTGGCAAATCTGGTCTTTTGTGCAACCAATGAACTTGAGGAAAGACCAGGAGCTGGAGATTTATTCCTTAAAAAAATATGATAGGGAGTAAATGGGAGATAACTTGAAAGGTTCCCTACATTGTCCAAATCCATATAGCCCACAGAGTTTATTTGAAAAGTAATGCAAAATGGTGTACACAAACACTTTGCTTGGTGTTCCAATAGTAGACTATGTATGTTGGGTTTTGGTGTTGTTGAGCTTGTTTATTTTCAGTAGATGTTTCATTACCAGGCTAGGAAACATCATGAACTTCCACTTACATTGATGTTGTTACTTAGGCTGCTAATGAATGTCTGCTGAAAAACAATCGAGCTCAGACAGCATCAAAACCCAACTTTGCTTAGAAACTCAATAAGTGACTTCTTCCATCCATAAAAGAAGCTGCTTAACCCCATTCTGATGTCAGAGAAGATGAACTCTGAAGTGACAGAGTTTTTCTACTGCTGCCCATTTATGTGCATTCATTTTGAGAATCTGATATGCCAGCCTTCTCTCACTCCAGGTGTGTCAAAATTATAATCCCTATAATTCCAAAGTAGCATTCCAATGGTCACATTGCATTGTTTGTTATTTTGAGAAATTAAAAAATGTCCAATGCATCATGCAAATGATATACAGGTAGTCCTTGCTTAACAATGGCAATTACCATATTTTTTGGACTATAAGATGCTCCGGACTATAAGGCTCATCTGGATTTTGGGGAGGAAAATAAGAAAAAAAAAATCTTCCCCTGCCTCTGCCTCCCAGCAATTTGCCTCCTTGCAGCAACAGCAAATAGCCTGGTCAGCTTCAGCACAGCCTGATTTAGCACGAGCAGCTGATTGGCGGTTTGATCTGCCTCCCAGAATACTGTCTATCAGCTGTTCCAGGCTGTGGGAATCACCATTGACCATTGCTGCCATCACTGTCCATCACTGCTGCTGGTCACCTCCACATGCCCCATTTTTGGCCTCCGTGCCTCCCATTTTAGGCCTCCGCATGCCCCATTTTTGGCTTGTTCCAGGTGATGGGGATTGCTGCTGCCGCTGCCTATCCCCACTGCCTGGAATGGGCTGAAAATGGGGTGTGTGGAGGCTGAAAATGGGGTGTGTGGAGGCGACAATAGGTGGCAGTGGCGATGGGTGGAGGAAATCCCTGCAGCCTGGAACAGCTGATAGGCGGTATTCTGGGAGGCAGATCCAACCACCAATCAGCTGCTCATGCTAAATCAGACTGTGCTGAAGCTGACCAGGCTGTTTGCTGTTTGCTGCAAGGAGGCAAATTGCTGGGAGGCAGAAGCCGAAGGGTGGAGCCTGGGGGGTGGGTGGGGCTTTGGCAACATTCACTCTATAAGATGCACAGACATTTCCACCCACTTTTGGGGAGGAAAAAAGTACATCTTATACACTGAAAAATATGGTATATTGTTAAATGATGCAGTTGTAATCATAACTTCACAAGATCATGCTAACTTACATCAGCAGTTGTTGCAGTTCTGGTTGTCATAGTTAAGAGAATCCCATATGGCAGGAATGTCAAACTTGTATCGTCATGGCAGCGTCACGTGATGTATCGTGACTTTTCCCCTCTTTGCTAAACCGGGCATCGGCATGGCCAGTGCATGACGCTGGCATGACGTGAGTTTGACAGTCCTGCCATATGGTCATTAAGTATGATGTCATGTGTTCAGCATTTTCAATCTCCTGCCAGCTTCCCCACTGACATTATTTGTCAGAAGTCACAGTGAAGGTCACAAATGGTGAGCTCATGTCCATGGGATACTGCAACAATCACAATTATGAGGACTGCTCATATGTCTCCTCATGTAGTACCACTGTAGCCTTGAAGGGTCGTTGAACAAGTGGTTGTTAAATGAGGACTATCTTTAGTTATGCAGTAACAGATGATATCATGTTCCATGGGTTATCATTTGTTCTCCTGTTCCTCTCTCCACCCCTACCCCAAAATCCACGTGACCACAAATATGAAGAGTTTTGCAAATTCCAATAAAGCAATGTGTAAGATATTAAATTAAAGAAATCTTAATCCAGACATTTTGCTTCCCTCTGACAAGTCACAAAAACATAGATACTCATGAAAAATCCCAACAACAATGGGGCAGTCATTCATGCCTCCTATATATATGTTAGTCTACCCTGGTTACAATCTATTGGAAACATTGAGATGTCTTTTTCTTATCTCAACTATAGAAAAACCTGAGGTTATAATATTTTCATTCTTGCAAAGTTCAGCTGTTTTCCTCATAGGTAAATAGCTTTACCTATGAAAGGTGTGGAAGGGCTGAAAGCCATCTAAAAAGACATTTCTGTACTGAAACGATGGAATTTGACAGTCAGCTAAAAAAATTAGGACACATTTGCATTGGAAATATGTAAATAAATTCAGCCTCTAAGCAATCTATAGAAGAGATATATGGATTGTTTTGCAATAAATCAGTGCAACGTTCAGCATTGTGACAAATTGCCCTTCTTAACTTTTTCTTGCCTTAAAGGAAAAGGCTTCAATGTTACTAAAAGCATGTGGTAAACAAAGTAGCTTTATTTCTTAAAATCAGTGACTTGTCAACTGCTTTCATAGACATGATCTGAAAATAGTTTTCTCTTTTAACTTGATCACTGATTCTCATAAGTCTCACCCTAAAAAATGCATGAGCATTTTTTGGGGAAAAAAAGGCAACTATTGAAGTGATTTATAACACTATTCAAAAAAGCAAAGAACATGAATGGTTGAACCTGGGGAAAAGATTTGTCCTGATTCAAATGTGGGTTCCAAGTTCCAAATCCAAGTTCCAATGTTAAGGACTTGCAATGCAACTATGAAGCCCATCCCAGATACTCTTTACTTTTGGCCAAAGTATATTCTCCTGGACTTACAAAGGTAAAGGTTCCCCTTGTACATATGTGCTAGTCGTTCCCAACTCTAGGGGGCAGTGCTCAGCTCCGTTTTAAAGCCGAAGATCCAGCGCTGTCCAAAGATGTCTCTGTGGTCATGTGGCCGGCATGACTAAATGTCAGAGGTGCATGGAACGCTGTTACCTTCCCACCAAAGGTGGTCCCTATTTTCCTATTTGCATTTTTTATGTGCTTTTGAACTGCTAGGTTGGCAGAAGCTGGGACAAGTAACAAGCTCACCCCATTATGCAGCACTAGGGATTCAAACCGCTGAACTGCCAACCTTTCAATCGACAAGCTCAGTGTCTTAGCCACTGAGCCACCATTAAATGGTCTATCACAAAAACAAAGGTGCTTTATTTGCCCCCCATCTTTAAACATTTCTGTCCAGTAAGTGACTCAATTTTGAATCAGATAATTGGTGACAGAAGACCTTTTTATTATTATTATGAATTTTATTTGCCACCCATCTTGCATCAAAAACATAATTTATTTGGAAGAAGAAAGCAGCTAATTACTCTTGGCCTTTCTCACTTTCTTCACAACGGTTGACATTCTCATCTCATTTTGGTTCATATTTGCCCACTGGCCTCTGTTGCCCCGAGAATGATTCCAAGACACACACATATTTTTGTACGCTTGTATTCATGCAACCTGGAAGATAATGATGTAGAAATATATAAAGGACTTAAAGTCTGGTGCAGAGTGGCAAGAACTTGCCAGGAGGATAAAGAAGCTTATTTGGATCAGGTTTCACAGGTTTGCAATTGGTAGAAGTCAGAAACAGAAGAAATACAATCCTGGCAATGTTAACTGAAAGAGAGATTAGAGGAGGCACTAAGAAGCTGCTGGGAGACAGATTGGAGTCAGTTCAAAAATTATGGTTGGAACCTCTAGAAATGAAGAGGTATGTCCCAACGGGTAGGAAGGCAAGAAATGACACTCAGAAGAACTAATGAGCTACTGAGCTGGGAGAGCAAACCCAGATGCATCCAAATACAAGCACAGGGGAGAAGAACAGAAATTGTTGAATTTGGAAACTTGGCTATGAGAAGAGGGAGAGTTTTATTTTTTAAAAAAGCACAGCCTGAGGAGATAAATGGGAATATGAGACATAGCTCTAAGCGTAGTACACAAAATTATCTGCTACATCGTCCTACTTGTCAATGACTACTTCAGCTTCAACTGCAATAATACACGAGCATACAATAAATACAAACTTAAGGTAAACCGCTCCAAACTCGATTGCAGAAAATACGACTTCAGCAACAGAGTGGTCAATGCCTGGAATGCACTACCTGACTCTGTGGTTACTTCCCCAAACCCCCACAACTTTAACCTTAGACTGTCTACTGTTGACCTCACCCCATTCCTAAGAGGTCTGTAAGGGGCGTGAATAAGTGCACCAACGTGCCTTCCATCCCTGTCCTGATATTTCTTTTTACTCTTACTCTTTTCATGTATTCAAATTATGTTTATACTTATATCTATAATCTTATATGCATTTTATAACTAACTAACTAACTAACTAACTAACTAACTAACTAACTAACTAACGTATTGTCAGCCTCGGCAACTTTAGGATGCATGAACCAATTCCCATAATTTAAGATTTTGCTGGTAGGGTGGCCAACACAGAATAGATAGAGATGGGCAGTTGTATCAGGGAGTAGATTTCCTTGGGGATCAGGTGGGGAAGGATTGTTGAAACGTGAAAGAACAAATGGGAAGTGAAGTGGATTCCAACTGGTTAGCTGGAAAAAAAATCCAGAATGCAACAGGTCATGAAATAAAAAATGAAGAGAACTGCTACAAGGGGGCTTCTGTAGAAGCAGTTATTGCTATGAGCAATTTTGTAATGAAGGGGGAAAATCTGTAGTGCCTTAAAATTGTATACCCCTTAAGGAGACTGCTCAGTTTATTGAGTTTGCTCTGAAGAAGCCTCTCCATGTGATACCAGAAGATTCACCCTATGAGTTCAACATCCTCTTGCTGTCTATTGTTTTTCTTTTATCTATATGATACTATCTGCATATCTGTATGCTGACTGATTTCCTAATACATGTATTTATTTAAAGAATTTTACAGTTTCAAGAAACCTTTTTATGAAAGAAGGACGTTCGTCAATATAATGGATTGGTTGATTTAAAAAACCCAAATTCCCACATGAACATTTCTTGTAATGTTCTACTGTTACTACAAATAGCAAAGTTACTGTAAATACTCATTCGGAAATTTTAGTAAAGTGATGATGTTCAGCATACTGAAATATAATTGCTTCATTTGAATGGGTGTTCATATTAATCCATAGCAGCCCTCATCATACAGAAACTTTCCCTGAAGATCCAATTTTTACCATTGTTAAAGAAAACTGCCAAGTTGGAATTATTTCATGGATACTTTTAATGTTTGTCACACCTTGGTTAGATGTTGTTACTGCCTATTGTATTGTAAACTACCGTGAACCAGTGATACATACAGTAAGGAAAGTAAATAAATATATACATTTTTTTAATTAAAAAAAAGAATCAGGATTTGCACAAATTGAGACTGCATCTTGCTAATTCCAGCAAATGCTATTAGATAGACTGGAATCATGGAAGATGTGAAATACTGGTATGTTCTAATTCTTGATTCAAATATAACACAATTCCCTATTGGTCTTTTAGAAAAACATTCTATTCTGATGCTTGCGTTGTGTGTGGGTTAATATTATATTTCTTCTGCTCCTTTATAATTGAATGGCAGAATTCCATTCCCAGGAGCCACAGACAACAGATTTAGAAATAAAAATATAAACATCTCAAGTTTTTAGTTTTTTCCACCTGCTTCTTTTCCCCAATGATTCACTTCAAATCAACCACAGTACATCTCTGGTCATTTCAGTGGGCTGCTTCACAAGTTATGATTTATTATAATGTGAAAACTGTTTGGAAGGTAGTGAAAACAGAGAGGAGAGGTGATCAGGAATACCCAAGACATATGTAACCAAATATATAAACAACCCTCAATTGAAGCCAACATTGCTTGCAGTGTGAACAAGTTTCATTATTTGAATAAAGACAAAAGTGAGGAGCATTGTATTTGATTCAAAAGCAATTTTTATTTATTTTATTTATTAAATTTATATGCCACCTCTCTCACCAAAAAGGCAATCCTAGGCAGCTTTTTTATATTTAAATATCCCCAAATTTCTTCTCACCAGCCATTATACTTTCTCAATTAAACACAGATGGAAAGTATTTCCATCTAACAATGCTGGGACCGCTGTCTTAAATAGTTGTTTTGGAGACAGGGGAAAAGAAGCAAATAGTTATTTCGGAATTTGGAACCATTATGACAGTACACCTTCCTAAGTGCAAACAGCATCTGAATCTTGAAGACTTAATCACAAAAGCTACCTTCTTTGTTATCCTGTGAGAATAAAAATTCCTTGATTTCTAGCATTTCAAGGATTAGTTATCTCCAAGATGATCATTTGATGAGAAGTCATTTGCATAGTCTAAATAAATCCAGAAGCATGTAATTCAGATTGATAATTTAAAGTGATTCAGTGATTCAATTTGGGCAAATGATTTATTTAGAGATAGGATCAAACAGTCCTCAAATAATCACTGAATTAAATATACAGATACTCCTATTTTAATTCATTTCCATACTTTTACAGAAAAAAAAATGTTGATTTTCAAAAAATATATGAGCAGTTTTACCTCTTTTAGGCCTTTGAGCATCTGTGCTTTTAACCTGAGCTCTTCCTGTTTGTATATTCATTCCATTTTAGCTCCTTGTTTGCCCTTCAAATATAATCTTTGAGAAAGCACTACTATACCCACAGGGTTACAAGAATGATGTATCAAATTGGGCTGCAGATTCTCCAGTGCCAATTTGGTATTAATTTACTTCAGACTGAATAATCTTATTTTCATCTTGATGCTTTATTTTCTTTTAAAGTGGTGAGATTGGACAATGAACAGTTTCTGCTCCAACAGGAAACTTTTGGCAAGCATCAAAGATATAATTAGTGGTTCTGATAAAGATTCATGGCCAACTAAATGTCTCCAAAGGAGCAGAGAGGGCATTGTGATGAGATCAGCAGCAGGAAGGTGATATATGGCTGGCGAAGACTCTCCAATAAAGGAGAGATCGTGAGATCACCCACTTGCACTCCAGACAGCTGCTCCTTATGAGTAAACGGCAGGAACTGAGACTTCTGCAGTCAGCTCATGAGGTTTTGAAGAGCTGGGAATTGAGGGGTTCTACCAAGCTCACAGCCATAATATACCCTTACAAAGTTCTACCCACCCTTATTTCTCAATCACTTCTGTAAATTGCCTTTTAACTGCTTTTCAATTCTTAAGAATCTTTTGATCAATAAATTTTATAAAACTCACCAGGTGAGTTATGTTTAATCCTTAGGCAAACAAAATTTAAACATACATTTAAGGACATTAAAATACCTTTTAAACAGCAAAAAGGTGATTAGAATGTTGATTTTGGAAAGTTACAAATGGACTAAATTTCTGGATGGATATTAAATAAGATTTTGGAATTAATCTTCAGAATTCTTCCCATGGGAAAATGCAGTTGTTTTGAATTTTTAAAAGAAAATATGATAGGATGGAATTTTGAATATTGGATACTAAAGGGAACCAAGAGGAATTAAAGGAGCCTAGATAGCTCTGCAGACTAAAGCACTGTAATTTAACACCAGCTGTCTGCAATTAAAGTAAGTTCGAATCTTGCCAGGCTCAAGGTTGACTCAGCCTTCCATCCTTTCTAAGGTAGGTAAATTGAGGACCCAGTTTGTGGGGGCAATAAGCTGACTTCGTATAAAATATACAAAAGTATGAAGGCTATTGCTTAACACACTGTAAGCCGCCCTGAGTCTCCGGAGAAGGGCGGCATATAAATCAAATTAAAAAAAAAAGATTACTATTAAAGGAGAAGAACACTTAATATTGACTTTCTAACCCAGAATGGATCAAAATACTTTAACATCAGACATAATGGAATATATTTGTGAGCAATGAATCCAGAAATTAATCTTAAAAGTGTCTGCCATTATAGATATACTGTATTTAAAAAGATGTTTTGGAAGAGGAACATAGTTTACCAGACAAGACTGAGCCTGAGCTGAAAGTCAATTGAAAAGTGACAAGAACAGAGAAAAAGATGCTACACTGGATATCCAAATGAAACTGTTTGATATCTTAATATTTAAAAGACGTACAAATGGTAAAGCAAAAAAGTGACTTGGATAACTTTTATACTGGATTTATAAAAGAGACCTGTTAATTTTGAAAGATTTTGTGAAAAGAGACAAAGAAAGAAATGAAATGAAAGCAAGTTGTGGGACAGTATTTAAAGGGATTAACAATTAAATTTATTAAAAGGAAGGAATATAAAGTGGGTGCAATTTGATCAAGTTTAAAAATAGATATATTGTTATTTCTGGTAACTCTTATTGGACTTTTACAGACCAAGTCTGAATGACAAGGTTTTAAGGATCTGTTTATAGATAAGAAATGAGATATGGGTTGAAGAGATCATTTGTTGTATTTTAAGAGACGGTATAAATTGTCAAAAATGTTTATATTTCTTTTGAAGAAGGAAGAAGTTACCATTTTATATGTTTTCCTCTTTTTTATGCTATATCTTTATTTTTTGTTTTCTATTTTTTAATATTATTCCCTCTTTATACAATTTCTCTCCCCCACCACACACACTTTTTTTATTTTTTATTTTTGGTAGTTTTTATTAGATTTTATCTGTTTATGTAATGTTTTAAAAAAATATTATATAGTAAAAGGAAGATATATTTAGTGGAACCTCATC
This sequence comes from Pituophis catenifer annectens, assembly GCF_029215685.1. Classification (NCBI taxonomy): domain Eukaryota; kingdom Metazoa; phylum Chordata; class Lepidosauria; order Squamata; family Colubridae; genus Pituophis; species Pituophis catenifer. Next base: position 289,182,597 of record NW_027256881.1, read on the forward strand.
CCACTGTATTCTTTCACCACTCCATTTTTTCTTACTACGTTTGATCTTAACCAAAAGGCTGAGAAGTGGGTGTTTTTACCTCCTTATTGTTAAATAGCATTTTAGCAAAGCATATAAATAGCTATCTGATCAATTAAGATAATTCCTCCATTGTGCCATATGTTTAAGAAAGCCAATAAGAATAGCATCTGTATTCAAAGTTCATCTTGGGTGCCTGCCATTGCCAAACTATTTTCTAATTTCTGTCATCTTTCCCCTTGCACTTCCTAGGCACCTTAGTAGCCTATGTTAATTCAAAAATGCTAAAGCAGAAGAATATGATTTATTTCGATATTCAAATTTTATCTTCAAGATTATCTTGGGTGGTTTTATATCCAAACTATTTAACACCTCTGATGCTGCAAAGATTAAAACAGTTGACAGTTCTATTCTGAATGACCAACTGAGGTTCAGCAATGAAAATAAATTACAAAAAGGGCAAATTTTGCACACCTCCTGCAGGAAGTTATAACAGAAAGGCATAAAAAAGGTGTCCTTGTATGATTTTATGAATAAAATATCTCATCTGATAAAATCATCAATGCTCACACAGGCATAAACTGAAAAACACAGCAGAGCAGATGGCTGTGAGAACTTGATGGGTGTTTTCATTTCAGCAGCTAATTTTTAGCTGCTGTGGGTTAAACCAAACACTAAGATAGCCTTAGTCTTAGAAATTGCACTTGTTCATCAAAATACTTCACGTCTCGCACTTAGAAGTGCTATTTACAAGCATAAAGACGAGCAACACTGGCAAAATGCAATTATTCACCTTAAAAGAACGACACATATATTTGAACATTTTCTTCCTTTCACATGTCAGTGTCAGGAGTTAAAATTAAATTGAAACACAGAATCACTGGAAGCTGGTGACAAAAGAAAATAAATCCTTTGACCTCATAAAAATATGTATGTCCTAATCAGCAACCTCAGCTTCCTCCAAATTCTGGAGGTTCCTGATTTATTTCTCTGACTGCTGGATCTGCAGTGTCCTTTTCCTTTTGATATGGGCAAGATGAAAATATCTGATAAATATAGAATTAGCCATAGATTCTTTCTCATTACACATAATAATCTTGTCTCGCCTGGACTTTATCTTATACACACGTATTTTGAGGTTCTTAAGTAATGAGTTTGACACTTATGGCCTGGCAGAGGTGATTGAAATACAATTCCTTCACTATTTGGCACACTTCCTGGGAATTGTACTTCAGCAACATCTGTCATGCCATACGGTGCCTACCACTGTGACAATCTTTCTTGTCATTTCAAAAAGTAAGCATACAAACATAATAATTGGGAGGAAATCCAGAATCATTTCTCAGAAAATCAAAAGCATTAATTTTGGGGGGAAAGAATATATGTCAGTGGCTTTGGAAAACCATGAATTGTATTGTAAATCTTTAGCTGAGGCATCATGAGGCATCTTCAGCTGAAGTTCAGCTGGAAGAGAATCACAAATGAGTTGCATCTCTTGGGGCTTTTTTCCACTGCTGAGTTGGTGTTATTCACTTATCTTTGAGTTGGCAAAAACTATACTGGCATCAAATTGGCTGACCCCCACTGTTAATCCTGTCCCTGTTTTTATTGCCTTGGTTTCAAGTCACCACAGTCACCTGACTTCCATTTAAGCTAATAGGTAACAAGCCAAATGGGGTTTATACCAGGGGTGCTATTCAGCAGGTTCTGACAGGTTCTGGAGAATAGGTAGCGGAAATTTTGAGTCGTTCAGAAAACCAGCAAAATACCACCTCTGGCTGACCTCAGAGTGGGGTGGGAATGGAGATTTTGCAATATCCTTCCCCCAGGAGTGGAGAGGGAATGGGGATTTTGCAGTATCCTTACCCTGCCATGCCCACCAAGCCACACCACACCCACCAAGCCATGCCCACAGAACCGGTAGTAAAAAAAATTGAATTTCACCACTGGTTTATACATTTTGAGGCTATCTTTGGACAGTGTCAAAATAAGGAAGACAATTCTACATTAATGTCCATATAGCTAAGGATGATTTAAGACTGAGAGAACACAATATTTTGTGTCATGGTTAGATGTACATGGAGAAGGGCCTCTAGTCAAGTTGACCTATCATTCCTGACAAGCAATCTGAATTGTCCTTGTTTTATAATGAAATAAATGCCACTCTCTATATTAAAACCAGAACACAGGACATACCTTGCAAGTTACCTGTGGTAAGGATACTGCGTAAGCAGATTTGATATGCACAGAGATGTATTTCTTTTATGCAGGGCAGTTTTTAATAGCATGGTAAATACAAATAAAAACATTTATTTATCAATTAAACAAATGCTCATAACTGTCCATCTACCCAAAGAAACATTTTAAAAAGATCTAGCTTATATTCCATGTGTCACAAATGCTTTAATGTCACTTCAATCAAGTGAACCTAAGCAACTTACAAAAGTTTTATAATATATATATGTGTATGTGTGTACATACACAAACACACACATACACATTGTGTATCACAACGAAATCAATGGCACAATAGCAATAAAACAGGAAGAAGTAGTACCCCCGGCCCACACATGCATATTTCACCAGACCATTCAATCCCCAAATGCCCACTTAAACACCCATATGTGAATAAGCTTTCTGTATGTTAAAAAGGTTGTGGGTGATGATTTCACAGGAAGGAACTCTGGCAACGAATGTTTCCTCCACAATTGTTCATGGAAAGCAGGACTCTTATTATGCACTGTCTACCAGCATTGCTTGGTGGACACATTTTGTTTGGAGCAAATAGTCTCACAAATTCCTTAGTGGCAGGCTTGTAGAGCATTATAAGGTTACTAGACAACCCATGATCTGTTAGGTCATCATTTCAGAGATATGAATTACCAGATTCCTCGATGCCTTCAACAATGGCAGAACTAAGGTAGTGCTTTCAGGGGAAACTTTTCAAAAAAAATCAGGGAGCTATTCAGAGATGTATCTGCCTTGAAAATGGCCCATGTTGAATTTTACAGCATAGTAAAACATCAGCAATTGAGCACAGGAAATGTTTTGTGACATTTTGTATTATGTTATAAAATGTTTTATAAAATATGCCCAATTCCAATTCCACCGGAGTCACGGGGTTCCAAATTTGGAACGCATTCTATAAGTTAACTCATTTGAGGTACGTTGGTTTCAAAATCATTACCCTAAAATGCACTATTCTGCACAGCTAAAGATTAGGTGAGTTTTAGTGGTTTATAACTTATTAGCACCTTGAACTTCACCCATAAACAACCATAAAATAATGCAGACTGTTACATGACAATATCAGGGCATGCTCATTACTCCACAGGAAGTTGCATTTTCTACCAGCTGTACATGGGACATGCCCAGACAAGGGCATGTCCCACGTACACTTATAATAGTCCAATCAAGATAAGAAAAGGAGAATGTACTAGGAATAGCTGTAATGACACAGAAGTCAAAAGTAATCAAAGGTGTCCTTGATGCAGTTTCCATGTATTGTTTCAGCAAAAGCTATTGGTCTAAGAGAACCCAAGATTATAGATCAGTTTATTCTGTGGGCACAAAACCCTATCTAGAGTTAATGTCAGTCAGATAAATAGGTGTCACTTTAGTGGGCATTTAACAGGGACATGAAAGGAATCCCCAACTGGGCATCCCCTGGGCAATGGTGCTTAAGAAATAATAACAATTTCTTATTTTTTTAAAATTTAAATCTCATTGTTGCTATTGATCCAGATTTTTACAGCCCTGTGTCACTGGGTCTAGACTTCTACCATTATTCATGCCTATTTGGGATACAGAGATACAACTGGGTTCCTTCTACTCATTGATATTTCATACCTCAGCCACTGAATAGTATCACTTAATGGCTTTGTGTAGATATTAAATAACATTTTATGTTTTTTTAATGAATTAGTTTTGCCTTTTTTTAAATGCCAAAACTATTGCACCTTTATTAAGTACTAATTCCTTGTAAACTATAGAAAATAACACCACCATTAATTTTGTAGTGTGGTAAATAAGAAATAGGGCAACTGTAGTAACAAAAATGTCCCATTCAACGAAGGACAGAGTCTGAACAGCAGACTAAAAAACAGTCTGAAAAACTATACATTCATCAATTCTCCAGAAGACCTTCGAGATGCTTTCTTTTGCTCCATGTCTCATATTTATTTCCAGGCTGTTATTTTAAATCCAACAATTTGCAGTTTAGCTCTATTTTTTTGTGTATTGTATTCCTAAGGAAATGAAAACAATTTGTTCATAATTCAGAGATTAAAAGGTAACAGTGGAAGAGGGATTAGCATAGCAATGCCTATTCTAAACCAGAGTTGGTGTGAATCCTCATTATGTGTGATCTATAGATGATCTGCAGTTGGTACTATAGGTATATAGTGCTTGGGAATCCATCTTTTAGGGATAGTCCTTGACTTACAATCTTTTGTTTAATGACTGTTCAAAGTTCGAATGGCACTGAAAAAAGTGACACACTTATGACCATTGCAGCATTCTCATGCTCACATGATCAAAATTTGGACACTTGGCAACTGACATGTATTTATGATGGTTGCAGTGTCCCAGGTCATGTGATCAACTTCTGACAAGCAAAATTAATAGGGAAACCAGATTCATTTAGTAACCATGTTCCTAATTTAACAACTGCAGTGATTCCCTTAACAACTGTGGCAAGAAAGGTCATAAAATGGGGCAAAACCAGTGGTGAAATCCAAATTTTTTACTACCGGTTCTGTGGGCATGGCTTGGTGGGCATGGTAGGGGACGGATACTGCAAAATCTCCATTCCCACCCTACTCCAAGGGAAGGATATTGCAAAATCTCCATTCCCACCTCACTCTTGGGCCAGCCAGAGGTGGTATTTGCTGGTTCTCTGAACTACTCAACATTTCCGCTATCAGTTCTCCAGAACCTGTCAGAACCTGCTGAATAGCATCCCTGGGCAAAACTCACTTAACAATTGTCTTGCAGAGCAATTGAAATTTTGTGCTCAATTGTGGTCATACCTGCATTTTGAAAAGTGGTTTGTATAAAGCAAATACTTATTATTGTTCACTGACCTGCACCACAACAGTGTCCAGTGGCAGCAGATAATATGTGACCTCTTTTTCCCCCAGCATACTTTTCTATTTGAAAATTATCAGTCTGAAATATTGTGCAACATACTTCAACAAGCTGAATATTACTTCCAGGCAGCCATTAAATATATTGTTTTAGTACTGAAAGATATGTTTTTATATTCTTTAATTATTACAAGATACAAAGTCTTCATTGTCTGCAACAATGGGTATGCAGCTACAAATGACAGTTCCTAGGGAGCTGAAACAATTTTGTTTCATTTTTCTCCCTAATTAAAAAGGAATTCAGAAAATTATTACAGTATAACATCTTCAGTGAAGAAAGGAGTTGAGTACAGTTGCCGTAAAACAGGCCTGCTTCTGATTTACTTCCTCACCTCTGCAGTTTATCTTTCAGGATTGTCATCAGAAGACATTCAGCCACATTCACTGAAACGCAAGGGCAGCCAACTAGAAAACTGCTAAGCAACTTTCTGCGTGCTTCCTTCTTCAAAGCTTCAGGGTCATTCTTCTCTGGGATATTTATACCATCTAGCTTGGTGCCCATGGCATTTTGATGGTTATCCATGTTGCTGTATAATTAGTGTACATTAAAACCCAGAGCTGTGAAATTACAATGCCAGGTCATGTTTAATATCCAAAGTCAAGAATTAGACTGAAATGCCACATATCATGCAGCCAAGACAGATTTGCCTGATTCCTTTGTGCTTACTGCAGCTGCATCCATGGCTTCATTTTTGTGCTGTCAGAACGACGTGTACATTCAGTAGGGAAGACAGAGCAAAGTGCCAGCTTGAACTGTGAAACAGAACATTGAGCAATGACTCATTGGTTGACTTCATACATTTCTCAGCATCACACTCGGGTTTGCCGCTGAGTGTTGACACAGTAGACGTTACAGCTTGCCACGACTCTCTTACTGGTAACTGATACACACATCTGCAAAAACTGTTTTGAAATCCATGTGTTACAATTTTATCAAAATTTTTTTAAAAATGTACATCGAGAGGAGATGTGCTGCCCTAGAAATACAGCTCCACCAATTTTGTAATATATTAGAAATCTTGATTTTAGAAGATGACATTACAAGCCACTTCATGGTGCTTCTGGGCTGATTCCCAATTTTGGAGAGTTGCTTGGCCACATGCTGTTGGTGAAGCCATACATGTTTTCTCCCTTGGCTGGGTATATAGAATGCATATGAAAAAGAGACAAGGCTCCAAAAGTGTGGAGATGCAGCTGCCATTCTGACATCATTTGGACCCCTTCTGTGGATGCTTGTGAACCCGGTGGCATCTCAGGAGTTTCCTCCAGGAGCTTGATGGCAAATCCGTGGCAACGTCCCAAACCCAGCAGGATGACCATCACATTTCGAAGAACGTGATATAACGTGTGGCACGTGAAACAAGCCCCTTCGATAAGAACATCATTTGATTAGATGGGTGTCTTAAGAACAGCCCCTCCCCATCTCTCTCTGTCACACACACACACACCACAGAAAGGAATTGATAATCCTTTCTGCCCAACCCTCCCCTTCCCAGTGGTGCAGAAGGGTCAGCAGTTGCCAAGAGTGCTAAAATATGCAACTCAGTCCAATTGCTTATACCGGCCCTTTCCTCCCTCTACTAATCTTATGCTAAGGTCTCCTCGTCTTACCTTGAAGCTCTGAGTGGAGGTGAAGAGAAATAAAGCACCGGGAAAGGGTGCCTTCTTAGGGAAGGATTCACCTACCACAAAGGCATTTCTCAAACAAGGGCAATTTCTCTTCAAAGCAGGAGCTGCTTTGGCGACCTGCTCTGTTCATCTTCACCGAACCTTTCTGCACGAGGATCGGATCAAACAGACGTTGCTTTGTAGGTTCGGAGGAAGTCATCTCGATTCTCCCCACTGTTGGTCTCCAGCACGCCCGACACTCTCGTGCCTTCTTTCACACCCAGACCCGGCTAGCCCGGGGCAAGGAAAGGCCTTTCTCTTCACAAGAGCCCGCCGAAGGCCCAGCCACAAGGACTCGAGGCAAATGGATCCAGCCGCGAGGATGCTAACGGGCTGGGGGCGGGGGGGTACCTCCGATCTCGCCCTTACCTGCCTGGATGCCGGTGGCCCCTCCGCAAAGTGGCACCTGGACGGAGTGGGGGACCAGAATTGCCCCTTCGCGCCGGAACCTTTGGCAACCTGGCGGCGGGGGAGGCGGCGATCCCTTGCAGCTTGTGGCGCCGCCGCTTAGTTGCTCCCCTCCAACCTGGCCGTGACGCAAGCAGAGCCTACTTAAAGGCGGCGGGCAGGCAGGCAGAGAGACACGGAAGGCGATCGCCGTCTAAGCTGGCTCCCCGGAGCCGCCGCCCTGCCTTGCAAGCAGCCCGCCCCCCGGGGGTCGGGGCTTCGACTCGCAGGACAAGGAGGCCCGGCTCAGGCTGGTGCTTCTCGGCCGCTCTGGTGAGGTCGCTGGTGCCGCCGCCGCCGAGCTTTCCCCTCCAGATGAACCGCGATGGGGGAATGGACCATCCTAGAGAGACTCCTCGAAGCCGCTGTCCAGCAGCACTCTACTATGATAGGGAGGTAAGCCCGATCCACAGCCTCCCAGCCGGCCAGTTTGGGATCTTCTCCCCCCCCCTCTTCCTTTCCCTTCCCTTTTCCGGAGTTCCCTTTGCCCGCTTGACCAGCTGATTTTCAGCAAAGCTGCGGCGGAGGCTGTAAACTCATTTCGGAAGTGTCTGCTTGGCTGTCATTTCTCCAATTCCGAAGGCAGGAATTTGGAAGAAAAGTCTCTTAAGGGATTGTGGTGGTTGTTTTTTTCCTCCCCTCGAGGAAGGGAGCTGCAAGGCTGCAGCCTGAACGGGACACCTTGTCTGACCCTTCTTCCCTCCTTCCTTGTCCTCAAATATTTGTTCAATAAAACTTGCTTGCCTGCTGCACAGGACTGGCATTTCCCACTTCTCACATGCCTTCATTTCTGTATTTTATTGCAGAGTTCACGGGAGACTTTTTAAGTTCTGTACAATCTACTTCTCAGTTTTCGCTCCCATTCGTGTGCTCATAAACAAAGGTTCTTGAATTAATATTTAATGAAAAAAAAATATGGATGGGATATATTTTTGGGTAGATTTATTTATTTTTAAGTCCCAAGAGTAATCTCTAATCTAGCTGGTGATTGCAGTGTGCAAATAATAGTAATAATAGCAACAAGGGTAAAGTAAGGGCAAGCAGCCTCCTTGCCTCTGATTTGCCTCTCTTCTCAGTTACGATTTGTAATGGTTGATCAATATATTGCAAACCATAGGAAAATGGGAGATGCACTGCTGGTTTTCATTTCACTTTCTTTTTTAATTGATCAACTTCTGTTGTACCGCAGCAGAGGCTCAGGAAGGGGAAGGGGAGGGAGAAAGTGCTTCTCAAGTGACCGCTGTTATAGACTTTGTCCTTTGTTAATAGAATTAAGCTTTGTGTACTCTCAGAGACCGAGGAAGTAGGTTTTTCCTACTTGCTGTAAATGTCCCTAGAGAGAAGTGCATTGTTTCATAAAATCAAACCATTCAACAAAAGCTATGAAGTTCTTTGTGGGTGAGTGCCATACAAATTCAGCACTGGACAGTTCTGCTTAACTGCAATGAAAACAGCCAGGAAATCATTTCATTCATTCAACTCAAAAACGTAGGAATTGCATGGATGAATGATGTTTTAATAAATGTGTATGTCATATTAACAATATTAAAAAGTGGCCAGAGAAACAGTTAAAAAAAGCAAAACCAAACAATAGAAACAACTATAATAAATGCACCAATGTTCATAGCATTAAGGTTAGGTCCTCAAATATTATTTATGTGTTTATTAGATGTATACTCAACCTTTCCTCCAGAAACTGAAAGCAGTGCACATACCATCTTCTTCTCCATTTTTTACTCTTGAAAGAGTGAAATAGGCTGGGAGGAACAAACTAGCCCAGGGCCATTCACTGAGCTTTTATGACTGAGGGCTGAAGGCCTCCTTGGTCCTTAGTCACAATATGACAATGTAGACAGTGCCCAATGAATTCTGTGTTGTTGTTGTTTTAAATTCCACTCCAACCCTATACATGTGCATTCACCCAACCTTTGTTTTATAGGATTCTGCTGACCGTGGTGGTGATCTTCAGGATTCTTATTGTGGCGATTGTAGGTGAAACTGTGTATGACGATGAGCAGACTATGTTTGTGTGCAACACCTTGCAGCCAGGCTGCAACCAGGCATGTTATGACCAAGCATTTCCTATTTCTCACATTAGATATTGGGTATTTCAAATCATCATGGTGTGCACTCCTAGTCTCTGTTTTATAACGTACTCAGTTCATCAGTCTGCCAAGCAGAGGGAAATGAGGTATTCTACTGTTTTCCTTGCCTTGGATCGAGATCAGGACTCCATGAAGCGGGATGACAGTAAGAAAATCAAGAACACCATTGTCAATGGGGTGCTGCAAAACACTGAAAACTCCACCAAGGAAGCAGAGCCTGATTGCTTGGAAGTGAAGGAAATTCCCAATCCAGCCATAAGAACCTCAAAGTCAAAGATGAGGCGCCAAGAAGGCATCTCTAGATTTTATATCATTCAGGTGGTCTTCAGAAATGCCCTGGAGATTGGGTTCCTGGTTGGACAATATTTTCTGTATGGATTCAATGTCCCTTCCATGTATGAATGCGACAGATACCCCTGCATTAAGGAAGTCGAGTGCTATGTCTCCAGGCCCACTGAAAAGACAGTTTTCTTGGTCTTCATGTTTGCCGTGAGTGGCATTTGTGTGGTGCTCAACTTAGCTGAACTGAACCACTTAGGTTGGAGAAAGATCAAAATGGCTGTGAGAGGAGCACAAGCTAAACGGAAATCAATATACGAAATCAGGAACAAGGACCTGCCACGCATGAGTGTGCCTAACTTTGGCAGGACTCAGTCTAGTGACTCTGCTTATGTGTGAGACTGGCAGAACCAGAATGCTTTGCTGTGTATCTTGGCCAGCTGCCATTAGGGAAGGAACATTGCTTAAACAACTGTTTTCTTACAACCACCAAGAAAGCCGTTAAAGTATTCTCTGTGCACTTTCTAGACCAGATTCAAACCCGAGTGCTGATAACAACAACAACAATTGTAAAAGATGGATAAAAACACAGTGGTTCAACACCTGCAATCTGGCCTTACAGCTCCATTACTTCTGCCCTGCCCTGCCCTCCCTTCCCTTCCCTTCCTATCCCCTCCCCCCAGGATCCAATGCTATTTGTTGAAGAGCACAATCTTTTGGCCATGATTAGTATCACTCCATTTGTATGACTGAAGGAAAACATGCCCAGGATGTTATTGTCAAAAGAGAAGGATGATGGGAAGCATTTCTACAAAAGTTGGGGTGAGGGGGGGGGGAAAGGGAAGGGAGAGATTCCTACTCTCTAAGCACATGATTGCAAAACTGCCAGTACTGATCACCTCAAACCTCATCTTGTGGGTACCTAACATCACACTCTCTTTTGGCATTAAGCAGTTAAATACTGTGTATGCTTAGCGTTTATTTTTTCTAACATCGTTTTTGGTACAATAATAATAATAATAATGAACATACTCAATATAATTTTAATTGTCATACAGCTAATTGTGGCCCATCAAATTTATGAAATAGATTTGTAAAAAAAAAAAAAAATCACAGTTCCACACTATGCGGGTGAGGAAGATGTAGTGATTTAAAATTCAGCTAGTTGAAGTAATTACCTGGATTTTAAAATTACGTATATCAAAGGAACAGAATGGATCACTAACTGTGAAAAAACAAGACCTATTTGCCCTTACTACAACAAGTGCCATACTTGAAGTTCAAACATCGAATTCTATATTTAGTCAAAGGCTTGGCTAAAGATCCCCACTTGAAATACTGGATTTTATATTTTCCTTCCATTTTTATCTAGTTATAGATACATTTTTTTTCTTGCTTTTCTTCATTATGGCAAAGGTGCAAATGCCCTTGGTAAATTGTTAAAAAAAAATAATAATTTTTATAAAATAGAAAGTTAACTTTCTTTTATATATGCATCTATGTTAGTAACATTGCACTGATGTATGATGATGAAACTGGTGTATCTATCTAGAATATAAGAATCATTACATTATTGCCTCTTTTTATATTCATGGCCTGGATTATATCTAAAACATTTGTAGGGTTTGTTTTTCCTTACAGTGTCATGGTGCTAAAATAGGGAAATATACATGGATAAGTAGCAATATAGCATGATCCAGAAAATGCAGTTTACCTATGTGCAGTATATGCATGTGTGTCTGTGTGTCTGTGTAAGCACACAAAACATCTTTATCATTTTTCATTATATGAACATTTCAGGGATATAGTATTAATTGTTTTAGATGGGTGTTAGTAAATGATCTAAACATCATTTAGATAATGATGTTTGTCTATTTTAGGCCCTATGCTACAATTTCTATGTATTTCTCACCTTACAATATGCCACCAATTTTCAGTAATTATATTTAGAAGGGACTCCAAATATTGGGTTGGAGGCTGTCTGTTGTCTACTCATGCAGGCTCTTAAAAGCTCCCCCAAATTTGGAAGGTCCACTAATAAATGTGGATGTTTCTAAATAAAGGAAGGAAAAATGTGAAATTGCTTAGAATCCCCTTACATGTTAAACTGCAAAAGCTGGAAATTAAGAAAGCTGAACTATCATAAGGTGGACTTATGATCCACCTTATAGGGCCCATATTTGCATCCTGTGGTCACTATTAGAAATGGGAGAATTTTATCTTATTCTGTTTTTTTCCCTTTAATTCATTTCCTCCCCTTCATTCATTAAATTGAACTCTCCCATGCTAGTACATTTTTAGGGTTTTTTTTTTTTTAAGTTTATGTTACAAGGTAAAGTACTTATGTGCTTTTTCCAAGCATTATATACCATTTTTGCAAACAATTTTCTCTAATCAAATGCAATCTGCAGATTATTTTCTTGAATATATTTATATATATAATGCTGCAAAGACGTTTCTGGTCTATACAGCACGTACAGACATGTATAGACAATACATGTAAGGTTTTATTTTCACTAATAGGTTTGTTTTGAATGGCAAATGTCATTGCAAATATAGGAGAAAAATACTTTACATTTCCGTAAATTAAAATTAGTACAGAAATCAAAGGATTTCTCTCTCCTTCTTGGATGCTGCAAATATGTCCAGAACAACTATAAATAATTCTATTATAATTACATAAAATTATATAAAAATAATCAAAATTATTTGAGATCCAATTCTCTACTATTTACAAATAGAAAATGAATTATTTCCTTTTCCTTTTTTTCCTTCCTTTTGCTTCTATAGTGTATGTTGTACCATAATTATATTTCCTTAGTCTTCAGATTAACTATAACCATATCTAAATCCATGTTTAAATTTCAAGAGCCTTTATATTGATCCATATTCTTAAATTCACTTGTGCTCAGAGTCATATATCTTTCTTTTGGTAGAAAATCAGATATGCATATGGACTGGCCAACAATGCATAAATCATCACAGCATTGTTTTCAATAGAACGGAGTTTGCAGTCCTAACCTTGCCGAACTGTACAGAGGTTTTATTGATATATTTGAGACAGCTGAATGCTATATTTTCTAAATGCTTTGAGGCAATCTGAATCGACTATTGAGCCTAAATGACAGTGATGGGAAATGGATCAGACAAATCAAAAAAAAAAATCATCAATATATAGGCTTTGAATAAAGGGAATGGGAAAAGTTGGCACTAAATGCATTTTATCTTTGTTGATGGGAACATGCCTTAGGACAGATTTTGTTAATAATTTCACATGGACCTATTTGCTTATTTAACAGAAAAATGTCTGCTGTTTATACCTGTAAAGATGGTTCATCAAGCAATGCATTCTTTTTTTCTTTTTTTTTTACATTTGTGCAGTTTGATCATAGTTCTCTGTAGATATGATACTTTTAATTGTGGAAATGTTTGAGAAATTCGGGGTGTGCTATTTATGCCATTGTCATTGGCTGCAAACAGTTACCTGTGTTTCCCTTTATCCCCAAATTGTTGAATGAACTGCTTTTGTGTAATTGTATGAAATGATGCCTGTAAAATCACCCCCTTTCATTTCAGCAAGTCTTACAAGCAAGCAGCACTTGGTGAATGGAACTCTTAACTCTCTAACACAAATGCGTATTATATTTCATATGAAGCCCATTGAAACATATATATATATCCATGAATGTCCTTGATTTCTCTACACATAATCACTGTGTAGGGCAACCTTTTGGTGTATAAACTGATTTCACTGAAAAGCACAATATGATATGAAATTGTAGTTATCTGTCAAATGAGCTGCTCACAATAATCTCAGGCAGTAAATTATGAACATGCATTTGTTGAATTACATATCTTATTTTTAAGAAAATGTTTTTAGGATTGGGGTCGTTTTATCTTGTTAATTTTATGTAATGGGGAAAAAATGAAGTTGCTTTAACATGTTGGATATTAAAAAGAATTTGAGGTGCTTTAAAACAGGGTTTTGCCGCTCACATGAATGCTGAATAAATCAGAAAGAGATGCTTATTTTCAGATTTGAATTGGGAAATGTTTTGAGTTGTACAGCTCATAATTTCAGGATTTTTTAAAAATCAGTTACTGTTCCTTTATATTGTGTAGAAAACTGATTACTATATTGATGCTCTGTGGGAAAAGGGTGGCATAGATACTGAAATAAAAGAAGCAATCAAATAAATAAGAGCAGCTATTGGAGGAGAAAATGGGAATTTTGTACAAGTTGACACACTGGAGAGACAAATTAGAATGTGTGACTCAGGGCTGTGGTTAAAAAAAAAAAGATATGGCTTTGATGGAGTGCCCAAACCTCCATCCATTTTTATGTCACTTGTACCACTGTCTTAACTTTTTGACCACACTCTGTTGGACACTCCTAGTAGGGCTGATATTGGAGAGACCTCTGTTTAGGTCTTTGAACCATCATGGATTTTCTTAGTGATTGTAGGCTGGTCATGTTCTCTCAATCCAGTCTAGCCTACTGTGCAGTTGTTGGGAGGGTATATTAAAAAGTTACCCAAGAATGTGGTCAGCAGCTATTTAGAGAAAAATCCAATCTATGTAAGGTAAAGGTTTCCCCTGTCCAATTGTGCTTGACTCTAGGGGGCGCTCCAATCTTGAACGTGGGCTGTCAGATTTCTAGCTGACAATGGCTCTTTAACCACTAAGCCATCATGCCCTTTTTGGAACCCATGTAATTATGTAACTAAGAATGAATGAATGGATGGATGTAATCTCTCTCTGAAATCAACGTATTTTTTGGAAGTGACTGATATCAGATCAATTACTAACCCTTCCCGCAATTAAAAAAGTGTCACTTTTTGGCTGTACCTCTATTGCCCCTAAGGAAGAACAATATTACATGAATATTATTTTAGAGGGCAACATGGAAGGTAAAGATTACCAACTATAGTTTCATATTAACCTATATTTGCCTATGGGTTTTTAAAAAGTCAGACAGAATATTCTTGATAAATTTGGTAATCATTTTGTACCCAATTTTTAGCATCTCATTGAAATATAAATTGTATTATTGGTATTATTAGTAATAGTAGTAATAGTATCAGGAACAGCACCTAGTTACAGTAACAGTTATAGGAATAATTGGAATAATGCTTAATAAATAATACTGTAATGGATAATAATAGGCCATTTAGCGCAAACTTTATATTCAATAAGGAACAGCTAACTGTTTAGAGATTTTACTAGTTCTGGATCATGCTCAGCTTAGATAAGATAAATGGGTTCCTACTATTGGTACTCTAGCATGGATTCAAAATCCCATTTGTATATTGAAGGCATGTCTTGAAAATTACCAAAATGATACATTTCAATGCTTTTAGTGAAAAGCACAATTAATAACTTCCCCAAAAGCAACGCCAGTAACTTTCCTCACTACTTTAGCTTGTAAAGAGAAAATGCAGAACTTGCTTACTGAATTGGAAACACGCACATGGATGGAATAAAATGGAATAAACTTAACATTTTTTAACTGTACAAAGTGTTCACATACATGGAATCAGCAACATTGTTATAAATAGAAACTCATAAACTCATGTGTGTTTCTACCCTATCCCACATAAAATGCATGTGGATATATCACAGGGAAAAAGCAGGTTTGGAATCCTAATTTGGGCTAAAGATTAACACTTTCCATATACAATAAGGTTTCTTTTGGGTGGTGGGAGGGTGTAGGTGCCTTTGAGTAAGTGTTAACTTCTGGCGACTGCTTGGAGTTTTCTTGGCAATGTTTTCTGATGTAGTTTGTCATTGCCTCTTCCCTAGGATGGACAGTGAATGACTGACCCAAAGTCACCCAGTTGACTTTGTGCCTAAGGTAGGACTAGAACTCACGATACCCCGGTTTATAGCCTGGTGCCTTAAACACTACACCAAACTGAAGTTAGATCTGAAAGTATAAAATGATGGGAAAGATCCATATCATTTGCTTGCTAGTAGGGGGATCAAGATCTCCATCCCTGATTTCATAGGTTTGTTATTAATATGTTGTTTTCCTTCATTAGAGACATTAGATTTTTACCTTCCCTGATTAAAACTGGATATAACAGAAGATAAAACAATTGTAAAATATATGATACAATCATTCCCTGTGTCCCTTTGCCTTGAATAATTAGTCTTGGAAGACTAATATTGCTATTGCGTATAGATCTAGAATTAACTTCACATCCTAGGTAGTTGTTTGCTGTTTAATAAATGACTGTGTTTATTATAAAGCTAAGTGGGAATTCCTAGTGAATATTACATTTTGCCTTTTACAGGGCAATTGTAAAAGAAGCATCACAGTTTCTGAATGTATCATTTCAGTTTAGGTGGCCTGAATATAGGACAAGACTGGAGAAAGAAATGAATTACAATGAATGCTTATGACGAAAAACAAATATTGGAAAGTTACCAAAGAACAAGAATGAAGTGGCCGTGAGAAGGGAAGGATTCACTATCATTAAGTAGAAAAAGAAACAGGGAAAGAAAAGCAGAAGAGACATGGATTTGGGTTTCTGATGTTTTGGCTCTTACAGACTTCATTAAATTATCTGTATTAGAAATTGAATCATATTCTGAAATATATCCATGCAAACTGTTACAATGACTTTTGTATTATTTCATACATAAACAATTTTTATCTCATTTGGCTGAAGTGATTCATCTCTCTCTCTCTCAGTCACTGTATATTATATTATTTGCCAAATATTTTTCTAAAGTCACCAATAATATTAATGCCTGTAAGTGATTGAAATCAAATCTAATTTAGAGAACCCACAAACTGACTTCATTTAACCGAATTACTGGGTTATTTAATTTTACTGTATGTATCTCACCTGCATGTGTCACCTAATTATAGCATTAAATTTTGCAGGTTCAGAGAGTGGAGAGATAAAGAATATGGGAAGACAGTAAATCTTTACATCCTCTCACACTTCTTACAGAATTCTATCAGTAATGGAAAACAGATTTTTCCCCACAACAGCAAAACACAATGCCAATTCCTCTACTGAAATTGATACCAGTCAGTAAAAGGAGGATTTGTGTTTCGGTAGACTCAGTGGCAAAGCAATTTAGAGTTTATGCTTAGAAAAGCACTATCAGTTTGTTGGTAGTTGTTACATGTATGATCTGAATAGGACAAGGTTATTTCTAGCATTTTTAAAATTAAATTCTACATTGTAATCTGTGATTTAGTGGCTTGTGATTTGGTGGTCAGAAAAAATTTGCATTCTGAGTTCAGATAATATCTATAGTTCCTGCCCAACTATGGTTGGGTCATTAAAAGTTACTTTTTATGGTCACTTATAACCTGAACCAAGTATTTGTGGGATATTTGCATGGTGCATGATTCATTTAACCATTTTACAATTAAGTACCATGTCTGTACAAGTTCATGGTTTATTGAGAAATGAACAAAAAGCCTAATATATTTGTCCTGAAGTTTAAAAGATCAAGGGCAACTGTACAGGTAGTCCTTGATTTACGATCAAAATTGAGACATACATTTCTGTTGCTAAGTGTTAAGTGAACTTTGACTCATTTTATGACCTTTCTTGCCATCACAGTAGTTGTTAAGTTAATAGCACAGTTGTTAGGTGAATCTAGCTTCCCCATTGACTTTGCTTGTCAGAAAGTCGCAAAAGGTGACTCTGCAACTCTCATAAATATGAATCTGTATTTCTGAAGCATCTGAATTTTGATGACATGACCATGAGGATACTGCAACGGTCATAATGGTTGTAAATCAGTTATCAGTGACTTGTTTCACTGCCATTGCAACTTCAAATATACGCTAAATGAAGCATTGTAAGTTGGGGATCACCTGTACAAGTTTTTGGACTGCAACTATCACTAGCCTTAGACTCCATGGACAGTTGTAAGTGACAAGAGGGACCATAGACCAATTATTTGGAAGGCTACTGGTTTTCGGGTATATCACCAAGCTGCCATAGCTCAATGAAATAGAGTTCAGGGCAGGGGTGAAATGCTATCGGTTTGGACCGGTTCACCTGAACTGGTAGTAATAAAAGCTACCAGTGAACCGGTGAACCGGTAGTAAAAAAATGCTACCGGTTCAGATGAACCGGTATTTCCACAATAAGCTGTGCCGCATGATTTATATTCTCTAGAAAGCAGGAAATCCTGCTTACTAGAGAATCTAAGTCGTGTGGCACAGCTGTCCCCCCCTTGCTGTTCTACTTACCTTGGAAAAGGCTTCTTAAGCTCCTTTTTCAGCACTGTGAGGTAGCACCTTCAGTGTACTTGCGCGCGAAGCACGTGTTTGGCACGCACTGCACATGCGTGCATAGTGAACTGGTAGCAGACTTTGGAGCATTTCACCACTGATTCAGGGTTTCCAGAAATAAGATTTGATGCCTTTTCTCTTATCAATCATTCCAGAAAGAGGAAAAGAGGAGAAGCACCAGGAGTTTGGTTATATTTTGAGATATCGTCTTATAATCGCATAGCATGAAATATTTTACTTTGCTGTTAAGAAACATTTTTGTTTTTTCTATTTCTTGTTATTGGGGCTGGGCATACTTCTGAAGGAATTTAGAATTCATACCTCATTCAATTGTGGCAAGTTCTTAAAGAGATGGGAGATAAGATGGGAAACCATCTTATTTGTCTCTTGCGAAACCTATATGCAGGTCAAGAACTGGACATGGAACCACTGATTGGTTCAAAATTGGGAAAAGAGTCTGGCAAGGCTGCCCTGCCTATTTAACTTATATGCAGAGCACATCATGAGAAAGGTGGGGCTAGATGAATCAAAAGTTGGAATTAAGATTGCCGGGAGAAATATCAACAACCTCAGATATGCAGATGATACCACTCTAATGGCAGAAAGCGAAGCGGAACTAAAGAGCCTCTTGATGTGGGTGAAGAAGGAGAGTGCAAAAGTTGGCTTGAAACTCAACATTAAGAAAACTAAGATCATGGCATCCAGCCCTCTCAATTCCTGGCAAATAGATGAGGAAGAAATGGAGGTAGTGGCAGATTTTATTTTCCTGGGCTCCAAGATCACCGCAGATGGGGACTGCAGCCAAGAAATTAAAAGACGCTTGCTCCTGGGGAGGAAAGCTATGGCAAATCGTGATAGCTTACTAAAAAGCAGAGACATCACCCTGCCAACAAAAGAGTATAGTCAGGGCTATGGTTTTCCCAGTTGCAATGTATGGCTGTGAAAGTTAAACCATAAGAAAGGCTGAGTGCCAGAGAATTGAGGCCTTTGAACTATGGTGCTGGAGAAGACTCCTGTGAGTCCCTTGGACTGCAAGGCGAACAAACTGATCAGTCCTAGAGGAGATCGACCCTGACTGCTCTTTAGAAGGCCAGATCCTGAAGATGAAACTAAAATACTTTGGCCAGCTAATGAGAAGGAAGGACTGACTGGAGAAGAACCTAATGCTGGGAAAGATTGAGGGCAAAAGAAGAAGGGGTCGATAGAGAACGAGGTGGCTGGATGGAGTCACTGAAGCAGTTGGCGTGAGCTTAAATGGACTCCAGAGGATGATAGAGGACAGGACAGGGAGTCCTGGAGGAACGTTGTCCATGGGGTCGCAATGGGTCAGACATGACTTCACAACTAACAACAACCTCATTCAAGCACAACATCTCTCTGCTACTTGTTAAGGCAGCTCCTCCTCTTCTTTTTTTAGTTTTCTCGGTAAGCTTGAAAAAAAGGTGTTGGATCTCTAAGAAGGGAAATTATAATGTGACTCATAATGCAGCTAATTTTTAGCTCTTGAAAAAAATAAGGCCTTCTTTAATGAATAGGTATCATTTTGCCACAATATAAGGACGACATCATTTGATAGTTGCTATAAAGTTGTGATGCAAGTACAAACCAGGCAGCGTTTGTGTAGTGTTGCTACATTGCATATTCTACTATCCCTCTCTCATAGAAGCTATTTAGCATTAATATGCTGCACATTTATCTGTGTGCAGATAAATGTACAACATATGAGCAAAAGGTATATTATATGTATAAAAATTCATCTGAATAGTTTTTTCTATGTTAGGCTTTTAAGAGGAACATAAACATATATATAGTTAATATATATGTTAAACACACATATATATACAGACTATATATTAAAGATATATAGTCTGTATGGCAAAAATGAATAAAAACACAAAACTGAAAATCACTGAAACAGATACAAAGTTTTAAGTCAAGACCATTGAAACAAATACTTGAAATATAAAATAACTACGTAGGGTTATAATGTAAAGTTATCAACTTAAATCAAATTTCTCCTTGAGATACTGGAATTCATTGTTAATAACTTTCATTTCAGAGGAATGATGATATCTGATTTCCCCTTTCTGAAATTCTACTCCTGAAGGAAGCAGATACAGAGCAGTCGGTATTGCAAGAGGAGAATCATGTTAGTCTATTTGTAATAAAAGAAATCAGGATTCTGGTAGCACCTTTTCTGACTAAAACAATTTATTAAAAGGCATAAGTTTTCGTGAGCAGCACCTCACTTCATCAAATGCAGGTCTCAAAATATCTGTTTTTTTGTGCTTTATGCAAGGTTATGCTTTTTAATAAGATTTGACAGTCAGAACAGATCCTGTAGTTGGAAAAGGTGCTACAGGATTTTTTTTTTTAACTCACAAGTGAGACCTGACAAACAGAAAAGGATTAGGTGTAAATGTGTTTACAGTGGTGACAAAGAAATCTAACGTTTTCTTTTTTGTGGCATGTGTGAGCGTGTGCATTTTGCATTTTACCGAATAAAGTAGCTTTCTTTAAATAATTTTTCATACGTACAAAGTGTCTCTCTGTTTATGTCATGCGTGCATCACAGTTCTGTGTGAATCTATCAACAGTAATAGCTTTTCATCCCAGGTTTGTATGTGTAGAACTATGGACCAATTCAAGTTCAAATGATCAGCAAATCTGATGGGGAGTGGGCATTGCATTAGACAGATTCTAATGTGGTTGTTATACAATTCTTCCCTGTTCATTCTCTCTCTCTCCCCCCCTCTCTCCCTCTCCCTCCCTCCCTCTCCCCCCTCTCTCTCATAAAGTACAGAACTAGCTGGTAACTTCATTTTATATTAAACGAAGCTTGAATAATTCTATATAATACAGTTTTTAAAATGCAATTACTGTTTTAAATGAATTCATCCATTTTTTCCTGTACAGATTATGTATTATTGCATTCCTTTGCATAACTACTTCACAAGCACCATATTTCCCTTTTTTAAAAAAAAACTGGTGAAATGCAAAGAAATCCATTTGTTATAATACAGTCTTGGCAGATAGGGCCTGCCCATACACTACAAGAGAAGAACCTATCCCATAAGGCTGACTTAATCACAGACTTGCTACCATCATGCAAGTTTTGCTTATAATGGAAGAGAACAGGGACAAGGGTCATTGAAACCATAGCACATTTTCTCCTTTTCCTTTAGAATCTTCATAATCCACGTGAGTAGTTTGTAGAAGAAGCACTTGGCACATAGCAGCTCAATTCTTACATTGTGGCAACCACTCAAGGACACATTCCATTAAGAAAGCAGTTTCTCTGGGGCGTGCACAATACTCAGAGAGAAAAAGAGAAAGAGAAAGAGACTGGAAATTCACACTGAGCTGGGATCCCCACAAGTATTAATTTAACATAAGGCTGAGTCATGGGAAAAGATCAAACCAAGAGTCAGAAGTTGAATGATACTAAAGTAGTATTTAATGGCTGTCTAGGCATAGTTGGGCATGGCCTTTTACGAGAGTAGGGGAAAAATTCCGTTTATGACAGTCACCTCTTAAGTTTTCTATCTAATGAAAAGTAGAAGCTCTTTTCATATGTTATTCACTGAAAATCACTACAGAGGTATTGTGGAACTATTATGGCCCTCTCAGTTAGCCCTTAATTTGTGTAAATGGGC
The DNA here is from genome assembly GCF_029215685.1 of Pituophis catenifer annectens. NCBI lineage: Eukaryota > Metazoa > Chordata > Lepidosauria > Squamata > Colubridae > Pituophis > Pituophis catenifer. Next base: position 289,204,183 of record NW_027256881.1, read on the forward strand.
TCTGATTTTCAGTAAGGAGATGAACTTTATTCCATCGAATATACCATTGTTGTAAATACAGCTTAGAAACTGGGTGAACTATGCAGGAAGATTAAAAACAGGTTTTATGTAATCTTTTAAAGAAAAAAAAATTGTAGTAGTTCTACATTGGGCATGAACCAATAAAGCTCCCTACCACTTACACATATACCAACTCAGCAGTGCAAGTAGATACAATATGAGTGCATTTCAGGCATTCCATGTAATATGGCTATAGTATGAGCTGCACTGGTTACCAATTGCCAATTGCATTGGCGTTCTTGGTCCTGACAGCTTCTTAGAAGGTCTAGGACTTGTTCTTCCATCAATGCTGGTCCATTTGTGATTAGTAATGTGTCTAACTCTCAGAGAAGTATATTTTATTATTTTACCATTTTCCTTTGTATTTGAAGTTTGTAACCCTTCTTAGCTGTCTACCATTATCTGGTGAATGAACAGGAAAGTACACTGAATGAATGAATAAATAATATATTTGAAACTTGTAAAAATATCCAAGGATTATTGGTGCCAGTTTATTAGAGTCTCAGATTTTATTCATTATACAAGTAGCTGGGAGTGTGCACCACTTTCTCTTGACTTCTGTTTCTCGGTTAAAGCATTCCACCACTTGCAGGAGTATAAAGGTCTTCAAGGTAATGTTACATCTGCTGTAGAACTTGCTAGAATGAAAATTGATATTTATTCTCCGTTATACAACATACCTGGCCAGTGAAGTTATTTTTTATAATGAATAAAATTAATCCAACTTCCCTCAGCGGTGTCCACAGGGAACAGTCAAAAATTGGACATGGTTGCCACAATGATGCAATCAAAGCTCTATCCATTTTTGTGTGTGTTGTGTGACATACATTAAAAAAATGAGCAGAGCTTTACCAAGAAGGCTGTCATCTTCATTTTTTGACCACTTCCTGCAAACAGTCCTGCTCCATTACCCATGGGGAAAAAAATGTAAATGGTCAATGTCAAATCCTGATAATATCTCTGTCGTGGATTTTATTTTAGGGATAAAATGCTCAATTTGCTTTGAGGAAGCCTATGGTGAACATGTATAAAATGTGTGTGCTTATATCAACTGGTCCCATGTATTGCCCATCATTTTTATTTTTTGTTTATTTCAAATTTTGAAGTTTGTACATGCAAGACTTTGAAATACTGCTTTCTTGAGAGATGGTGAGTGAGCATTAAGCCCTGATCACTTATAAATTGGTTTTCAATATTTTTTTGTATAAAAATGATTCATATGTATTAGTCTGACAGTCTTATTCTTACCAACCTTATTTACAGTTATAGATTTAAATGTGTGTTTATGAAGCTAAATATATATGACCCCTGACATTTAGTTATCAGCCCTATCTTTAGACTACAAATTAGCGCAGTATTTCAGAATCTGCTCCAAGGAATTAAGTTCAAAGTTCAACCAAGTTCTTTCACTTTGCATAATTGTCATGATTAAAACAAAATAAGTATGTCAGTTTGACCACACTGAGATCTAATTATAGGCAAATGTAGTGAAACCTGTACACCCGATCACATTAAAATTCATTAAAACTATCAATTTGTATATACGTAACAGAAATGTTCTGAGTTGTGGGTGATCAAGCTTTAGACTATTCTGGTTTTTCTTTTTACTGCAGTGTTCTGTTTTTCCCTGAAATGGGCTAATCCAAGCATGTATTTACAGATGTGAATAGGACAAGACAGGAAATGAGTTGTTGTGTTTGGGGATTTGAACATTTACCGAACTGTTCAAATTTCCTCCTGTCTCAGTACATGAATCATCTCTGGAACATCTGGATCAGTTTGTTCTGTAGGGGGAAAATGTAACATTTTGTAACTGAATCAACATGGATCATTTTTCCTGTTTCCAAGACATCAGCACTACTTAAAGATAACTAAGCATTAGCTCTTACCATATCATAAAGGGCATTGCTGGTAAATATTTCTAAATGCAAAATTGCAAGTTCTGTTGATCCAATTCTCTTTGTACATTTCATTCTCTGGATCTTCTCATAAGTAGATTGGTAAAATCTCTGATCTCCGTGTATTTCGCTGTGCCCTCAAAACTATGTTGTTCCGCCAGGCTGGGCTATCAATATAAAGATTTTAATTGGTTTTAAATGGGATTTTAAATTTGCGGTTTTATAAATTGGGCCTATTATTTAATAATTTTAATTATTTTAAATATAGTCTGTCTTTGTGTTTTTAATTAGGCTGTACACCGCCCTGAGTCCTTCGGGAGAAGGGCGGTATAGAAATAAAATAAAATAAATAAATAAATAAATAAATAAATAAATAAATAAATAAATAAATAAATAAGTAGATATTTTACCAAAAGTGTTTACTCTCCTCTAAATAGTAGCACATTTTTTAAACAAATATCACGAGTAGTTTCTAAGTATTAATTAACATGGAGTTCACCGTTCATATTCATAGATCTAGTATGATTTCGATAATTTGGAGCTGCAGCAAAAACTCATTTAGTTTGTCTTTCGTGTTGAAAAGACAATGTTTAAAGATGCCACAGTGCCAGCTGCTCCGTATTCCATCATTTGAGATATTCCTTGACAATATTAACAATAATTTGAGGATGGAACGGATTGCGGGAGAATACTAGCCTTCTATGTTTTCTTTTAATTTCATTGATTAGTTACATTTAGCCTTGCTCTCACATTTTTGTTAAGGCTTCTGTGAAGGCTGAGTGATAGACTAAGATGTTCTAAAGCTGAATGAATGTAAAGGAGTGTGAGGAGTGGTACTTTGCTGTGCTTATAAATAGTAAGGAACAAGCCAAATGCTATTTTTTAAAAATCAGTGTTTTAATTCAGAACATTAAAAAGGCCTGTGTAATAAATAATTTACAATGCAATAGGGTGAAACTGCTGAAGAATTATTAATCTTCTTGTAGTTCAAAGGATGGTTTCCATAAACTGGGCATTCTGTTTTTTGAAAGACTGCATAATTACAATAGTCACTGGGCATACAGCTTGGGATGGGGATCCACAAGACAGGATGAGTCTTCAGAGGAAGAGGCATTCTCCACCAGTCCAGCACTTGTCCCCAAACAAAAGAAAATGTCCTTTCTACATTTTGTTCACTGAGGGAGAGCAAAAGTAGGCACAGATGGCTACTTCCTTGATTACATCAAGGATTCATTTATATCTACCTTGCTGCCCTCCAATTAATAGAGAACATATTCTTCTCAGCATCAGGTGGTAGAGAACACAAGGAGAAGCATTCTCCTCTATCTAAAAGAATCTGGCCATTATTCTCTTAGATTGCAATAGAGGATGTTCCCTTGGTCTAATTAAGCAAAGAACTTGTAAATCCAACTTTCTGGAATTCACCAACGTATCCAATTGCCAGGCCTTCAAGCTAAATACTGGATGCATATTCATTCATCTCAGACATGGAATCTATATTTTAACAAGGAAAAAAAAATACATGGCATTGTCAAATTCTTCAATTCCTGCTAGAGGGAAAAAGTGTTTATTTATTTTTTTAAAAAAAGCAAAACGGAAATTAGGTACCAAGGCTAGGAAAAGAGAAAAGTTAAGTTCTACGAGTCCCTAATAATATGAATACCTATAGGAATATGGAAAAAAGGGGCCAGGAAAGTGAGCAGGGACCTCAGATTCAGGCATCAGTCATCTCATTCCTTGATAGGAATTATGCATTAAGTTTAATTCCTCTTTTCCCCTGTGTTTCAACTCTCTTCTTTTTTTAATTTAGTATTTATATTGTCTGTAATTGCTCAATAATGGTTTGCTTCTGTTCAATTATAATCCCTTTAAAACAAAGTTCTTCTAATTTAAGGGTACATCTACATCAACCTATGTCTGTGCAGAGCCTTATACTGTCTGCTATAATATTTATACAGATTGTTTTAACATCAACCTGTGGTTTGACTTACAGTATTCAGTACATTTATCTCCTTTGCCATTGAATATTTTACTTAAAGCTTAAAAGAGTTTTTACTTCTCTGTGTATTTTTTTTTTCAATAAAATTTGTTTTTTCTTATATCTTGTGAGTTTATCTAGTTCCTAAAAGTGGAGGCCATGTAACTGAGGTGTGTGCCTGAAGAAATCCGTCTCCACTATTTTATCAAACATGCAAAGCTTTCCAACTTACCAAGCAAGGACAATGCAGCTGTATACAATATGATCCAAAATTATGTAGTACTTTGAAATGATGCTTTGATCCACCAAAGCTTGAATTAAATTGGTTCATCAAAACTAATACAGAAATAAAATCTATATTATTTGGAACCTGTTTTGAAGCAGAAAATCTGAATCGGAGGCTAGAAAGCATTTCTGCATCGTTTCAAAGTGCTTCACAGAAGAATCAGTGACTTTTTAAAAAATCACTTCTGAATCTGTTAAGGAACATATGTAAGGTTGTAGTTTCATTTCCATATATCTGAGGTCAATCAATGAGTTTGATCATCTCATTGAACTCTGTATCTAGTTGGGCTAGTTTGGGGATGATCAACATTGCTTAGGGCTCCTTTTATCTTTTCAGGTCCCAGTTTCTTCATAGCTCAAACACAATCCTGAACTTTATGCTTTGGGTCTCTTGTTGCAAAGACACTTAATAGGAGTTCAAGGCAGAACAGTCCAGTATCAGTGGTGGGTTTCTACCTGTTCACCCCGGTTCAGGCCAACGGGTAGTGGCGGTGGTGGGAGGCTCCGCTCGCCCACCCAGATGTCATCATGGATGCGCTGCACATGCGCAGAAGGTTTTGCACATGTGCAAAAGCACCGTGAGCAAACGAAGTGAGCGTGCACGTGTGCTCACAGTTCCAAACCAGTGGCAAAGGTAAGCTGAACCCACTACTGTCCAGTATGTACCCTGTTTCAGTGGTGGGTTGCTCCTGGTTTGGCCCGGTTCAGCCAAGCCAGTAGTGGTGATGCTATTACGTCACCAAACCAATTCTCTTCCTTCGGGAGTTGGGCCCTCCCGCCCGCCCCTGTGTTATTCCAACCTTATATTTCTTCTTTTTTCGCCCAGCTGAGAGGTGCAGCAGAGCGGATTGCCGCACCTCAGCTGGGCAGATTTGCAACGCGCTTGCGCAAAGTGCAAGTTTGGTGCACAGACGAGCGAAGTGAGCATGCACGCGGCAATCGCACACGAAGCACACGCACAAAGAGAACCGATAGTAAAGCCGGTTAGAACCCACTCCTGCCCTGTTTCCCCCAAAATAAGACATCCCTGATAATAAGCCCAATTGGGGTTTTGAGCTCATGGCAATAAAGCCAAGTGCTTATTTCAGGGTTCAAAAAAATATAAGACATGGTCTTATTTTCGGGGAAACACAGTATACTTACTCAAAACTTATTTTCAAATTCTGCATGACTGATGTAGGCTTGGATATTACAACAATGATTGAATAGGTACCAAACTAACATGATAGACACTGACCTAAAAGTATATTATTTAAAAAAAAGAGTTAATTCATATAAGGCTATGAATGCTGCATGTTCTTTGTCATTGTATTATGCCAGTGATGGGGGTCATTTTTAAGGCAGGGCCAGTTTTCAAAACCAATATTGCAACTATCCTGAATAAGGAACTGAAATATCCTTTTGTATGTAAAATAAGAGAAAAGAGATAATGCAATATGTTTCTAAATTTAATAGTATATTAAAGATTGACTTAGTTTCATACAAATGTACTCACTATAAATATACTAATGCTCATTTCTATAGTAATGGATCTTTTCCTTTTCTTTCTTTCATACATTTTAATCACTGTTATATATTAATTTTTTCATTGATTGTGCAAACATTGTTCTGTTAATCATGATGATTTTTACTATTTTACTGGTTGTTGTATAAAACACCACCGTTTTTTTTGTTTTTTTTTTTTAAAACCTTACATTGGCACTTCAGGAAACTTAATGATCAAAATAAGGAAAGCACATTACCAAAAAGGTAAGTCAATGGTCATTCTTCGGGGTCATGCCAAGCCTGCCATTCCAAAACAAAAGGAAAAGTAAGACTTCAAAATATTTATTTTAAAAATAGGAGTTGGACTACCTAGATGTCCTCTAAGGTACCTTCCAATTCTACGTTCATAACCACTCTACAGGATCTTTGGTTGATAAACTGGAAGCTAGTGTGCTGTCCTTTTTTCTAACTTTGTTAACTTTTAAAAGAGGAGCTGGGGAAATATTTCAAACATTTATTGCAGCACAACTTTTGCAGATATCCATGAAGTTGGATAGGATTTATTTATTTATTTAGCACACGTCATGTCATACATGGACTAGCAATATAAATTAACATTTCAACTAGATTAAGTAGATTAATACTGATTAGTAGTTGTGTATTGGTTATTTATTAGATTACTTAGTAGTGTAGTGGATTAATATGAATTAGATTATTAATTAATACTAATTAGTAGATTAATACTAATCTATATTAGTAGGTTCTACTAATCTAGATAGGGTTAGTATCCTTTAATGAGTCAGGGACTCACCAGGATTAATTTCATTTCATTATATGAAAAAAGAAGCAGCTGCAGGCTTTCTGATGTTTTCCCATTATAGCCGATGGATAATTCTTTTTTTTTTTTTAAATTGAATATCAAAGAGGCTCCAGTACACTCAGATTGCCTAAAATCAGAAACTTGAACCAAATCTTGTCTTGTTTGAATCTCCAATTCATATTGACTCAGGGCTGATTCCTAGAAGCCTGTTACCATGACTAATTTACATTTCTTTCTAGAATATAAAAAGTAATAGTCAAGCAAAATCTCACTCAACAATATTCAGGAAGACATTTAAACCTATTTAATGATTAATTTGCATTGGGTTATTAATTTAAAACAAAATTAATGTTCTTGTTGTGCTTAAAATAGTTAAAAATATACTTCCAGATGTATTTCTTTTGCTCCTTGCTACTCAAGAGTAATACAAAAATTGCTGCAAGTTTCAGCTCAAGCCATGTCAACATGTCAGCTCATGTATAAATAAGAAATTCTTGGTAGCATTACTTGAGGGAACTGTCATAATAAAAAAAATTTCCCAGGAACACTGACATGCAAACATCAAGAACTTGTTCTGGGGTGTATTTGAAAGCCCTTTGGACATGTTTTGGTTTTCACTAGGAGGGTTAGCTTGCTGAAAACATGGCAGCATCAGCAATTCCCAATCAGACTTCTGATGTTCTTTCCAAGGTCTTCTACTCCCAGAATACTCAGCCATCATGACCAAAGGCATGAAGATTTTTTTTAAATATGCCCAGACTTTTTAAATTTGAAGAAATAATGTTTACAGGGTAGTGTAATGAGATTTACAGGGTAATAGCCCTTATTTGAAGTAAGTCTATGGTAAATTATTGAGAGAATTGTGTGCAAAGGTTTAAAGTGATTATTCTGTATTCTGTTATTCTGTATTCTGATTTTAAAGAATGACCATGAACGTTTCTAAATGGATTGGAGCTGATTGTCAGAGAAGGAGCTAGAATTCTAAGAAGACAAATCCTTAGGAATTACCATCAAATGAACCAGCTATTAAGATTGTCAGCAGTTCATGAAAGAACACTGTACAGGACAACAGGTTTGACAATAACTGTGAGATTGAGGATGAGGAAACAGTAAAGCTAAGAATCTTTTTCACAACACTCCAAAGTTTTTTAAATATTTCCAGATTCTTCTCAACTCTAAAATCTCTCCATTCAATTCAAAATAGTGTTTCATTACACTAACATTTGACATTGAAAGCATGCAAACATCTATCTATAAAATTAACCTAGTATAGTATAGACAAAGTATTTAGTCTCAGTATATATAATTAATTCTCAGACCTAGCTCCCAGTGCCACCCTCTGTTTCCTGGGAGCACAGATGATATTGCCTTCTTCCTATACCAGATCATTCCCATCTTTGATTGTTTGTAATGGCTGGCAGCAGTGGTGGGCTGCAACCGGTTTAAGAACCGGCTTTGCATGCACATGGGCTTCGTGCGCACGCCTAATGCGCTTGCATGCAGCGTTCAAAATTCATCAATTTGAAGCTCAGCTGCTTATCTTCTAAGGCAGCCTTGGTAAGTAGAACAGCAGAGGTGCAGAAATCAGCTGTGCCGCATGAATCAGCTGAGTCAGAAAGAAGGAAATATAGGACAGGATAGGGCGGGGCTGGGTGGGCGGGGCCAGCTGAACGTCAGAACTACTGGTTCACCCAAACCAATCTGAACCGGCAGCTGCCCACCACCGGCTGGCATGCCTTCTCCTCCCCCGAAGCTAACTAGGAAGGCATTTTGTCCTGGGTTGTCAGGCTGTCACTTTTTACCCTCTGTCCATGGTACTGAAATGTTTCCCTTTCCTTTTTAAAAAGCTTGAAGTTGCAACCTAAGCACATTGGTGATTTGTTTCTATGGAACTGAACTTGGTTGTTCTCCACTACAAAATTTCTACGGATCCATTAAGAAAGGTAGGATCACAACCTGTTCGCTATCATTTTAATTATTGCATCATTGATGCAATTATTGCATCAACAGTGATAGCACAAAAGTAAGGAAAAAAAGAGAGAAAATATTCTATACTATTCTCAAAGGACATAATATGACAAGCTGTCTGTGTCTGTGTCTGCAATTGTGTCTGTGTGAAGGCATCCGTGTATGCAGAGACCTGGGAAAATACTAGGAATGCACTAATAAACTGGTTTACACAGAAGCCAGCGAAGGAGATTTGCTTTCCCTGCATAGATGGAAAGGGCAAAAAGCCAGTCAGGTCTTGGATGGGAAAAGGTAGAATCAATCAGGTCTTACAGTGACCACGGTCTAAACTGAAAACTACCTTGGCCTTGTTGTCAACCCACTGCAATCAAGTTTAGAATTTCTGAAGCTGGCTTAAGAAACAGTCATGGAAGTCAAGCTTAGAATTACAATGTGGAATTTCTCTTAGGTTGCAGAGCAGAATTACCCTGATATCCCAGCAAAGTGCAATTTACAATATATAGCTTTATAAACTTATTTGTATGCTTGCATATCTAATAAACAACAACAAATACAAGTAAGACCACACTGAGAATACTGCATCTAGTTTTGGTCACCCCACTATAAAAAAGATGTTGAGACTTTAGAAAGAGTGCAGGGAAGAGCAACTGAGATGATTAGGGGACTAGAGGCTAAAACATAAAATGAACGGTCGCAGGAACTGGGCATGACTAGTCTAGTGAAGAGAAGGACCAGGGGAGACATGATAGCAGTGTTCCAATATTTGAGGGAATGCCACAGAGAGGAGGGAGTCAAGTTATTTTTCAAAGCACCTGAAGGCCAGACAAGGAATAATGGATGGAAACTGAACAAGGAGAGATTCAACCTGGAAATAAGGAGAAATTTTCTGACAGTGAGAAAAATCAACCAATGGAACAGCTTGCCTTCAGAAGTTGTGGGAGCTTCATCACTGGAAGCTTTCAAGAAGAGATTGGACTGCCATCTGTCAGAAATGATGTAGGGTGTCCTGCTTGGGTGGGGGGTTGGACTAGATGACCTACATGACCCCCTCCAACTCTGTAAATCTGTTAAATTAAAGTCAAAATGATGAATACATTTTCAATATGATCCATTTTACTATCACAGTGAAAGTACCCAGAGTAATATTTTCCTCAAAATAGTTATCTTTGAATGTGCATTTTTTTCTATTGATTTTCTTATTTTTATTCCTCTTTCCCTTGATCTATTTGAAGATTTTGCTTTCATATTTAGATATGAAATCTTCAAAGTTGGATTATGTGATTCTGGGCTGCACAGTAAATTGAATCTGGCAATTTACAGCCAAGAATTTACATACCTTGATGAATTCATTGTAATTTTGAGATTAACCTCACAAGTTCAAATTCAAACAAATAGCACTTGTTCCAAACAATGTTTCCAGACAACCTAAATCCAACTCCTTCAATTTTATTTTTCTGGGAATTATATTCTGGGGGCCAGTTTGGGATTTCAGAGTCAAATGGTACAGAAGAATCCAAACTTATAGCCTTTTCTCTGGCAGCCTGAGATAATGAAATCCTTTGCTTCTTCAATTCTTCATAAAGTGAAGTAGTCATATTGTACCACCCACAAACAGAATTCTAAAACCATGTTCTCAGCAGTTATGTAGCAGCAATCTTGTCTGCTGTTTTGTGTATTCACACAGGATAAACCTGCATTAAAAGTAGGCAGTACTATAACCACCATAGCCTTTATCCCATGGAAAATAATGTGTACACCTCTTTGTTGTGGTTTTGGCATGTTCAAGTTAGAGCATTTATCCCTGATCTCAGCAAATACTTATATCTAAATCTTATTTTATTTTAATGTGGAACCAAAGGGATTGAACTTCATGAGTGGGCTTGTCAAGGAGAATGAGCTCTGTCAGACGCTGCATATTGTCAGCCTGGAAACTTGCCAATAACCTTTGTGATGTAACTCAGTTATATCTTGAAGAAAGAAAATCTATAAAGCTAAAGTGCTGCTTTTTTGTTTTTTGTTTAATGCAGTCTGGATTCAGAAAACCACTTCAGCAGTTCAAATTGTTTGATAGCATTGCATGTTTTTTTTTAATTCATAGTGGCTTAGAAATCCAAGAAACACCTTACTTTAACTGGATATATAACTCAATGAAATAGGGATTCCCAATATTATAAGGCATCCCAATATCCCAGAGGCACAATTAGTGTTATAAATATATAGTGAATGCACAAATCTATAGCATTGTGAGAGCTTCCAAATATTGGGTTGCTTGACTCCTGTCAGAGGTATACAAAAACCTGATGCAGTTTTTCCAAAGTAGCAAGCAGACAAACATGGTTATGTGCCTTATTTGTCACAGTCTTTGGTGTCTGGAATTGTATTCCACTGAGATTCAAGCTGCTGTCTTTAAATGGGCCTTGAAAATTGAATTTTTCTTCAGGCACTACATTAAGAAATCTGTGCCTCCATGTAAAAATTATTAATGTGTTTTGTGCATTAAACCCTGGATTATTGCTTTTTTGATTTGCATTGTAATTGCTTTGTAATTATGAATTTGGCAGCCTATACATTTGATTTATAAACATCAATACATAATATATGTTCAAATATCCAACAGACCTTTTTTCCATACCAGTCTCACACTTACTAGTTCCCTACTACAGATTAATACCGATTACTGATTGCAGGTGGGATCAAGCATATCTCTACTACAGTTTATAAAATAATATATAGCTAGATGACTTTTGGCCAGTCACATTTTTTAGCCCTAGGAAGAAGGCAATGGTAAACCACTGCTGAAAATATTGCCAAGAAAATTGCAGGGATAGTCTAGGACATTCCCAGGAGTCACAGCTGATTCAAAGGCACAATAAAATAAATTAGTTCTAATTATTCTAATTATTTTCTCTGAAAAAAAAGTCAGAAAATAAACCAGAAATGATAATGCCTACAGGATCTATTATGATTTGCTCAAGGTACTAGGGCTGTGATGGTGAACCTATGGCATGCAGAGCCATATCTGTGGGCACATGAGCTTTGCCCTAGCTCAGCTCCAGCACACATGTGTGCTCCGGCCAGTTGATTTTCGGGCCTTCTGGGCCTACTGGAAGTCAGGAAACGGGCTGTTTCTGGCCTCCGGAGGGCCTCTGGGGTATGTGAAGAAGGCCGTTTTCGCCCTCCCCAGGCTTCTAGAAAGCCTCTGGAGTCTGGGTAGAGCGAAAAATGGGCCTTCTGGTCCCACCGGAAGTTGGGAAACAGGCCGTTTCTGGCCTCCAGAGGGCCTCAGGGGGAAGGCCATTTTCACCCTCCCCAGGCTCCTAGAAAGACTTTGGAGCCTGGGGAGGGCGAAAAATGGGCCTACCAGGCCCACTGTACCATTGCGTGCCAAATGTGAGGGAGCACGGGGGAGGGGTCACGTGTGCATGCATGGGGGTGGGGTACATTGAATTATGGGTGTGGGCACACGTGTGAAACCCCCCCATGCTTCCCACACTTTTGGTACGCGATGGCACAAAAATTAGCTATCACTGTACTAGGGCAAACCAATCCTATTTATTTATTTTTATTTATTTGTATTCCACTTTATTATTTTTTACAAATAACGAAGGCAGTGAACATATCCAATATACATTACTCTTCCTATTTTCTCCACAACAAATAAACCTGTCACATGGCTTGGGCTGAGAGGGAATGACTGGCCAAAAGTAACCCAGCTGGCTTTCATGGCTAAGACTTAGCCCGGTGCCTTAACTACTAGAACACACTTTTTTTTTAATTTGATTTATATGCCGCCCTTCTCCGGAGACTCAGGACGGCTTACAATGCTTTAAGCAATAGCCTTCATACTTTTGTATATTTATACAAAGTCAGCTTATTGCCCCCACAAACTGGGTCCTCATTTCACCTACCTTAGAAAGGATGGAAGGCTGAGTCAACCTTGAGCCTTGGAGAGATTCGAACCAGCAGTAAATTGCAGGCAGCTGTGTTAATAACAGGGTGCGTAACCACTGTACTATCAAGGCTCTTGCCCTCTATTTAGCATGTTGGGTAAATGCCGCTATTATCAACCATTAACTTCCAGGAAAGTGTGTGAAGGACTGTATTCATATGGTATTTTACATTTGGATGATGGTGATTTTTCAATTAAAAATCCTCTCAGTTATGAATATAAATCTGAGAAAGTAGAAGCATTTAAAGTTATTTAAAGGAAATACAGGAGAAAAAAGCTATCTGATTTACCGAATATTGTAGCATTTAATCAGAGAGCAAAGGAAAATGCAAATTTAGCCGGTGGTTGACAGAAATAAGACAGCAGCATAAGCTTCTTAGCAGTTCCCGATAATAAGTAATGTTTTGAAAAAGGAGGATGTTGCTGCTTCAGGACCTGAAGGTTATGTGAATTTTGTCTGCTGTGTCACTTGGAATTCAGATTATCTTTATCCCAATGTGCTGGTGATAATATTTTAACACTGCCTTCAAAGACAGGGCTATCTTGCTGTCTTGCAAAGAAATCAGCCAAATATATTTCACCTGAGATGTCTCAATTTCAGCAGTTTTGTTAAGGAATAACCCTTGAGTAGCAAGGGTGTGCACATGAAAGCGGTTGAGAGTAGTTATGAATAAGCACAGTCACCATACAGATACATTGAGTCGTATTATAGTTTACACAGTCCAATAAACAAAGTCTTCATACCAGTCGTATTAACCATACACAGTAAACAGTTCTTCTAGAGTTGCAAACAGTAAGACAGTAAGTCGGATAGAGATATCAGAGAGCAAGAATAACAAAGAGAACAAGCCATGTTTCTAGCTCCCTCTTAAGGACATTGGGCAATAGAGCTAACCAATCAGTACACAGTATGATGCAATACAGCAGTCTTAAAGTTATACAATACAATACAATATAATGCAAACATAAATTGATGGTTTATATATTGCCAACCCAACAAGTTGGGTAATAGTCATATCCCTAACAAGTCTTATCATCCAAGTGAACCAAAGGTGGAATACTGTACACAGATTGTTTTCACTGCAAAGGTCCTAGGAGAATAGAGTTCAGACAAGCCTTATATTTATTTATTTTTATTAAACAGAATCATATAGCCACCCAACCGCCACACAGTGATATTTAAATATTATACTGCCACACAATGATATTTAAATATTATACTTTGGACTTCTAACAATTTAATGCACCTTTTTCTGATAACCTACATGGAGAAACAGAATGCAAGTATCCTCTTTTGCTGGTGTGAAAAAAATAGGACAAGGTGTCCCAAGAACTTCATGTTATGCATATTTATACAGATGTTAATTCAACTCAAGTCAGTGGAATTCCCTCCAATCCTCTGGGATTGGAGCCTTAGATTACACACACACACACACACACACACACACACACACACACACACACATATATACATATACATATACATATATATATATATATATATATATATATATATATATATATATATATACATAAAAGGAAGAGACAGCTGCGATCTCACATTGCTCCTGGAAGCACGAAGCCGAGAACACCAGCCTGAAGATGACGAATGAGACTTCATCGAAACGTTGCCAAGACACTTCCAATTTTACGTGGGAGAAGACCCGAATAACCAGAAACCAGAAACTTGTGAATGAGATTTCACAGAACCAGGGCTGCATAACATCAAAGCTTACGTAGGTAAAACCTGGCTAGAAAGAATATACACATAAAAGCCTACAAAAAGAAAGAAAAAGAAACATTGTACCTTTACAGGGAGGATACCTGAGAAGAGGGTGTGGCTCACTGATGATGCCTTAAAAGGCAGAAATAGCTATCTGAGTCTCCCAAAGGGCAGCAGAGTTTGCTGTCTGTTAGCAAGAAACAAAAAGCCCTGAGCAGCACTACAAGCTGATCTTACTTGGTGACTTGAATGCAAGAGCCAGGTGCAATTCTGCAACCTGGCAGGGAGTCAATGGGGGACATGGAGTGGCAATGGCCTACTCTTATTGAAGGCTTGTGCAACACATTACTTCCCCATCACTAATATAACTTAGTTCCTACCTTATTTATTTATTTATTTATTTATTAATCAAATTTCTATACCGCCCTACTCCCGAAGGACTCAGGGCGGTGAACAGCCAAGATAAAATACAGACAATACAAATATTAAAAATCCCTTAAAATTATTAAATATTTCGGCCGAAACACAGATTAAAACACCCAATTTATAAAAACACGAATTAAAAAATTTAAAATTTAAGAATTTAAAAGAGGGGAGTTAGGCCAGGCCAGCTTGCTGAAATAGAAAAGTTTTGAGAGCACGGCGAAACGTGCGCAGGTCCGGGATCTTCCGTATCTCTGGGGGGAGCTCGTTCCAGATGGTAGGTGCCCCCACAGAGAAGGCTCTCCCCCTGGGGGCCGCCAGTCGACACTGTTTGGCCGACGGCACCCTGAGGAGCCCCTCTCTATGGGAGCGTACTGGTCGGTGAGAGGCTATTGGTAGCAGAAGGCGGTCTCGTAGATACCCCGGTCCGATGCCATGGAGCGCTCTAAAGGTGGTAACCAAAACCTTGAAGCGCACCCGGAAGACCACCGGGAGCCAGTGCAGCTCGCGCAGGAGGGGGGTCACATGGGAGCGCCACGTCGCTCCCATAACCACCCGCGCGGCCGCATTCTGGACCAGCTGGAGCCTCCGGGTGCTCCTCAAGGGGAGCCCCATGTAGAGAGCATTGCAGTAGTCCAAGCGGGAAGTGACAAGAGCATGAGTGACCGTATTTAACGAGTCCCGATCCAGAAAGGGACGCAACTGGCGAATCAGGCGGACCTGATAAAAAGTCCCCCTGGCCACGGCCGTCATGTGCTCTTCTAAAGACAGCCGTGAGTCCAGGAGGACACCCAAGTTGCGAGCCCTCTCCGTGGGGGCCAGTGACTCGCCCCCAATAGTCAGTGATGGCACCAACTGACTATATCGGGATGTCGGAAACCACAGCCACTCGGTCTTGGATGGGTTGAGCCTGAGTCTGTTTCTCCCCATCCAGATCCGCACGGCCTCCAGGCACTGGGACATCACTTCAAGGGCATCATTGGGGTGGTCCGGGGTGGAGATGTACAGCTGAGTATCGTCAGCGTACTGGTGGTACTTCACCCCGAAACCACGGATGATCTCACCCAGCGGCTTCACATAAATGTTGAACAGAAGGGGCGAGAGGACCGACCCTTGTGGCACCCCACATACAAGGGGCCTCGGGGTCGACCTCTGCCCCCCTGTCAACACAGACTGCGACCGGTCAGAGAGAAAGGAGGAGAACCACCGTAGGACGGTGCCCCCCACCCCCAACTCCTCTAGCCGGTGCAGCATGATACCATGGTCGATGGTATCAAAAGCCGCTGAGAGGTCTAATAGGACCAGGACAGAGGAACAACCCCTGTCCCGAGCCCTCCAGAGATCATCAACCAACGCGACCAATGCCGTTTCCGTGCTGTACCCAGGCCTGAAGCCCGACTGGAACGGATCCAGATACGACGATTCATCCAGGTACTGGGGGAGCTGTCGCGCTACCACACTCTCAACAACCTTCGCAATGAAGCGAAGGTTGGAGACCGGACGGTAATTTGCCAACACTGCCGGGTCCAGGGAAGGTTTCTTGAGGAGAGGCCTCACCACCGCCTCTTTCAAGGCAGCAGGGAAGACACCCTCACTCAAGGAAGCATTTATAATCCCCTGGAGCCAGCCTCGTGTAACCTCCCGAGAGGCCAGCACCAACCAGGAGGGACACGGGTCCAGTAAACATGTGGCTGCGCTCAGTCTGCCCAGTATCCTGTCCACGTCTTCGGGCGTCACAGAATCAAACTCTTAATCTTGGAGCACCTCCAGCCCTGAGATTTGGCATCTTATTGACTACAAGTAGTCATCAATTTACAACCACAAATAGGACTACAACTTCCATTGCTAATCAAGACAGTGAGTCGCACCCTATTTTATGAACTTTAGGGAAATGATTGTTAAGCAAAGCACTGCAGTTAAGTGAAGGACACGATCATTAAGAGGATCTGCCTTCCCACATTGACTTTGCTTCTCAGGAAATGGCTGGGAAGGTTGCAAATGATGGTCATGTGACCTTGGGATACTGCAATTATTATAAATCCACTGTCAGAGTTCCAAGTAACATCCCCAACAAAACTCTGAAAACTTTGAGTTTCCTCAAAGTTCCATTTTATTAGAGATGTCATATTGGCATATCTGGGAAAACCTGAATCTGAAAGCTTCCAGATTTTCCCCACCCAAAGGAAAGTTCAAGTCCCTGCCCAGCACCCACATGTCCATCACATGGTCCAATCAAAGCACTGTCCCAACTGGAGATGCCTCCCAGTTCCAGCTATCCAGGTGCAGGGCAAGATGTCTTTGACTTTCTAAGAAAGGAATGTTATTATAACTATATAACACCCTGGCTCCATATAATCTCCCCTCCCAATTTCCCACAGTAGTAAATGTGGCAGGCCTGAAGATCCAACGAAAAAGATGACTTCCAGGCCTGACATCCATACCGGCTGCCAAGGGCCTGAATCCTGATCATGTAATCAAAGAGTTGCTGTGATGACTGTAAATGCAAGGATCGGTCATAAGTCATTTTTTCCAGCATCATGGTAACTTCAAACAGTTGCTATGTGAATGGTTGTAAGTTGACTATCTGCACATCATTGCTGGAAGAAAAGAGAGGCTATATAGCAGAGTAAGCAGGCCTTGTGTGTGCTGATGACTGTTGGACAGATCACAGGCTCATTGTTTCAAAAACATCAGACCCAAGAAGTGACCACAAAGAAGCAAGGACATGAAAAGAATTAAGATGGCCAGGCTGAAGAACACCAGCATGGCTTCAGGACTGGCTGAAGATTTAGAAACTAAGCTTGGTGACCTACATCTTGCTGGCAATGCTAAGGATGACTGGGAATGCTTCAGGGATGTTGTCCATTCATCTGCACTGAAGACGCTAGGGCCCTCTACTTAGAAGCAGCATGACTTGTTTTGATGAGAATGATGAGGAGATACAGGCATTTCTTCTTGAAAAGCATTGCAAATTTTGTTTACCATACAAAAGTCTTTGATACAATCAGCTGACAAAGCCTGTGGAGTTTGGGTTCCCCGCAAATTCATTCTGATCATAAACCAACTAATGGCATTAGGGGCAGAGTGCTGCATGGTGGGGAATCTTCTAAGGCATTTCCAGTTGCTAATGGTGTCAAGCAGGGCTCCATGTTTGCACAATTTTACTGTCATGCTGAATGATGCCTTTGAGGACAGTGATGCTGGAATAAGCTTCAAGTACAGAGTGGATGGGAAGCTTTTTAACATGAGGAGACTATTACCAAAGCGAAGGAAACTGTTCGGAAAATGTCCTCTTTGGTGATGACTGTGTCCTTAATAATGGCTCAGAGTCAGAAATGCAATTTAGTATGGATAAATTATCTACAACATGTGACAACTTTGGACTTATCATTAATATTCGAAGTACAGAAGTCATGTATCAGCCTGCTTCTCAAGCACCTACAAAGAACTCAAAGTCACAGTCAAAATGCAGAAACTATAGGCAGTAGACCAGTTCACTTACCTTGGTAGCACCCTGAAAATAGAGAAGTTCTGTTGTAATATACTGTATATCAAGTCAAGTTCTACTTTTAACAGACTGCACCCCATTGTGGGGGAACATTGAGAAATTAGTTCAGCAACAAAATTGAGGATACTCACTAGTCTTCTATATACTTGGGCTACTGACTGCTGCTGTGATCACATGATCTTCATTTTCAATGTACTATAACAGTTTCCCAGCCAGTCTCACAATCCCTCACGTATCCATTAGCAAGTGGTTATCTGCCTGCTGGGAAGGGAAGGGAAGGGAAGGGAAGGGAAGGGAAGGGAAGGGAAGGGAAGGGAAGGGAAGGGAAGATTTCCAATGCTTCTTGTCAGATTCCCACAAGGAAACTCTATGGGGAAGTTGGCAGGAAGTTGGAGTCTGCTTTTTTTTTTGAGTCTTTCTTTTTTCTTTTTTTGCCCGTCCTTGGTCATCCTGTTTATCTATTTAGGTAATGAAATATCTCTGAAGCAATCACCCAATGGGGCATGGATTGTCTCATTCAGTTTAATAATGTCTTCAACTAACTTAGATGGGAATATAAAGTTACTATGAAAATTCTCCCAGTGATTTTTAAGCAATAGCATAACCATACGACAGATTGTCATTGTGACTGTTCACGTCTTGTAGTTACTAAAAGAAGCAGTAGGCGTGGAAAGCTGTAGATAGTTTACTAGGTAGTTTGCTGTATACCATCACTGTTGAGGAAGGCTTTTTTTTGGTAATATATTAGGATGGTAACTTTAGCCCATTGATATCAAATGGAAAGCTTATTCATTTCATCTTTATCTAGACACTGAGTCTTCTAGGACCAAGTGATCAAGCATTTCACCTTAAAGAATTAGCTTCGGCAGCAGAATATCAACAGAGTTTCCCTTCTTGGCAGCCAGAATCTAGCTAGCTGTGGGCAGAAAAGTAATAGACAGCTAAGATTTCTGTCTCTGTTTTAGCAACATTGCTTCCACATTTTTGATATATTCTTAAATTGTTTTTCAGAAAATGACAAACAACACATGTTTTATTCTCATGAAGGTTGGCCACCAGTATCCTAGAAAAGGCTTTCAGACGTTGATTGAGATTTATGGATTGTTATTTAGTTTGATTATTACTGGCTACTTTTGGTGAAGATAATTTTACTATGTTCCCTTCTGTGATAAAATGTTCATATGATCATGTAAGATAAGGATCCATGAAAGTGAAGGTTCATTCTCTGAGCTTGTGGATTGGTTTCCAACATTTTGTTACCAGGCTACATAACAATTGCAGCTGAATTTAGGAGATGTCAGTGTTCTTCTATTTATAAGGGCTTTTTCGTGTGGTCAGTAGGTTTTATGATGAGTCAGGTGTGGATGTGTCAAGTGAGGGTCTTATAATGGGACTTGTGCTGGGTCAGATGTGTGTCATCAATGGGAGTCTTGTAATAGGTGTTGTGATGGGGAGGTTACATCAGATGAGGGTCATTGGGAGGTGAAGTGCTGGTTGTGGTGGAGTTTGCGTGGGTTGGTTGAGAGTCGGTGCTGTCTCTTGTTAGCTGTGTGGTTGATTTGGATTCTGAGGGGTTAGTAGGCTGGTTGTAGGTCAAGGTGTCTATTGATGGAATTGCTTGTGGAGTGCTAGGCTTTGATGAACTCATGAGAATGGCGGGTGGTAGTGTGGCCAATTATTTTTGTGTTTCTCCAATCGAACTGGTGCTGTTTGGTTTCAATGTGAGTAGAGATTAAGGATTTGGGATTGCGGTGTTTGACTGCCAGCCAGTATTTGTGGATCCTGATTTTTAATTGATGTGATGTGTGTCCCACATAGAATTGGTTGCAATTGTTACAGTTGATTTTATAGATTAAATTGTTTCTGTATCTCATTACAAGATTTTGAAATGTCCCTGTTGCTGCAGCTAATGTCAAGCATCATATGTAGGCTGGAACACAGGTGTAATCATTAGGCAGTAATAGCCATTATATCAGAACATCTTGACATGGTATTTAAGAATTGTACAAGTCACCTCTAACTCTGAGAACTTGGGACATGTGCCATTGCTGCTACTATTGTTGCTGTTATTGATATTATTAATTTTGCCTATAACACACCTGTCTTCCTCTAGAGTCTTTAGAGAGACTTATGCAACTCTGAAATAGTCCTTCTGGATAATTTCTATGCCAAGTGCATTTTGATAAACAGATGGCCAGGAAAAAAAAATAGATAAAACCGAGCAAGAGCTTGATTAATCAATTGTCTCTCATCTGTTTGGAGCAGACAGAGAATATAAACAAAGTTTTGGCTGAATGTAAGATGAAAGGATAATTTATCTTTGCATAAGAATGCAGGCATTGCTAAATTTACAATGATAGTATACAAGCAATCTCCATTTTCCGTCTAGTGACTGGACTTCATTGATTTAATAAATAATTATTATTTCATAATAATTTAAAATTTGCATTAAAATTTAAAAATTAAAATTTCCTACTTGGACGACTGCACTGTTAAATGCCTACTCCTTTTTCAGAACTGGCATAAATTGGTTAAGTTCTCCATTCCTAGACTTTGGACAGTAAGAACCCAAGTGCCACCTTTCTGTTTTCCAAAATAAGATAAAAGGCACATATTTTGATAGAAGGGTTAAAAACTCCTCAGCCAAATAGAGTAGGAGCCTTAGGCAGCCTTGTTGTGTAATCTATCAACATCTATTTTTACTGATGGATCTTTAATGACATTTAAATTACTATCCCTCATAAGCCAGAACATAAGGGTTATTGGTTCAGTTAGTAAACTTATTTTTAGAAAAATAAGGGAAGCAGAAATCTAACCAAATGTATAAAGCTGAAGTGTAAGAATGTCAATTTTA
This sequence comes from Pituophis catenifer annectens, assembly GCF_029215685.1. Lineage (NCBI taxonomy): Eukaryota > Metazoa > Chordata > Lepidosauria > Squamata > Colubridae > Pituophis > Pituophis catenifer. The sequence continues at coordinate 289,225,134 of NW_027256881.1, forward strand.
GTTTAAGAACTGAAGACATTGTTATAATTTTCATAAGCTACACATAAGACCTTCAAAAGCTGCCTTTTTCTAATATGGCACTAAGAAGGATGGCCGATGTATTTCAGTTGTGTCTGAAGATGGGGATTTGCAAATGGCTGCAAACTGGGATATCTCACCTCCATGAGTTCTTCCCTGAATTGACGTGAGGGCATGCAAAGGACACAAAAGGATGTATCTGAAAACTGTTGGGCTTGCCAGTGTTCCCACAATTGTACTCTTATGTATTTAAGGAATAAACATATTTTCACTATATTTAAAATGTTAAGCTGATCAAAGAGGAGGGAAAAGAGAAAAAAGAAAGAAAGTAAAGAAGAAACAATTCAAGCTTCATTCTCCAGTTCCGCAGTTGCCAGGCCAGTTGCAACAACAGCTGATTGGCTTGCAGCCTGCTTCTTCTATCATCTCTAATCTCTTGATTGACATAGTATGGTGTGAAATGCTGTTCTGTGAGCAGCTGGCCTAAAGCCCAAGGAGAAAAAATCTCTCAAGTTGTCTACACTGGAGAAAAGGAAAACACTGGGGAGGTTACACCTGTTGTCTGCTATACTCATACTAATTCCTGCATGCGACAGCTAGTCTAAGTAGAATTGAACTGATTTATTCTCATCGTGCCCTACACTAGAATATTGTAGAACAGTATTTGCCAACTTGATGCTCTTAAAATATGCTGCACTCGAATTCCTACATCCCCTGCTGGCAGGAGGAGACAAGGTATCACTGATGTAAGGTGAGTGGCTATGGAAAGAATGAATGAATGAATAAATAAAAGATGAAATGAGCAGTTCAGTTCAATTCTAATTCAATAAGGGAAGACTGTTACAGAAGTTCACAGTGATATATTCCAGATTTGGCTGCTAGAGGAATGACCAACTCTGAACTGGGAAAGATGGTAATTTAAATCTCACTTGCAGATCTGTCTCTTCTTCCAAATATTTCTCACCAAAGATAATTATAACATTGGTATTTGAACATAGATCTTTTTAACATTTATACTAATCGAAGTGAAATATCAATATATATTTCTAAACCATGTATGATATTAATATTCTAAATCAATCAATCAATCAATCAATCAATCATAAGTGAGATACTGAGAGCTCCTTATTTTGGGATACTACAGAGTATTTATCTTTCATGTTTCAACCACCTTCCCATAGCAATTCCTAAAAGCAGGTACAAAACCCATTATTGTTTCTGAATGACTCTTATCCTTTTACATAGGAGTTTTGAGACTTGTGTCACATGTCTTTTTGTGACTGACATTCACAAATTTCGCTGAAGATGTTACCTAGCCTAATAACGAAATATTCAGAAACCAACCCACAAACTCAGTGAACGAACCTCCACCCTCATTATATAACTGTTTCATGCTAACATAGGAACATGAGAACTACAATTTTAAATGTCCCAGAAATTCTGATTCTTTTTATATCATCATTACTCCAGTCTTACATGACAAGTGACAAAATTCTCTTTTGTTATAGCATATACTTTTATTTTGATTTGTTGTAAATAAATATAATAGTTTTCATTACTATTTCCTTCATAATTTTACTAAAATAATACTTATTATTATCTTTTTTATTCATTAAACATGAAACTCAGTCTAAAAATGTAGCGCAAATATCATTGACTGGCTCTGATGGTTGATACGGGTTGCTGCCAGCATCCTAGGTATCAACGAAGTATCTTCTTAAAATGTATGTTGTTCCAAGTAGCACAGTCTTTTGCAGCTCTGCTGGCGCTACAGCAGGAAGCTGCAACTTCTTGATGTATTTTGAAAAATTCTTGGACATGATACCAAGTGCCCTGATGACAATGGATGTCACTGTTATATGTTTCATCCATAATCATGTAGATGATGATGGGGAAGGGGATGCTGATGATGCTGATGATGCTGATAATGATTCATAGCGCAGTCAGCCAGATGTTCAGACTGGGGTTTGGCATTTTTGTCTACCTATCGAGTCCTTGCTAAAGGACCTGTTTAGGCAAATCTGGATGTTTGACGGTGCTACAGATATTGTAGCAGGTTATTATTATTATTTTGATTAATAATGCCTGGTTTTAGAACGGCTCACAAATTATTCAGGATTTTTCAACATTTATAAATATTTTTCCTTACTGTTATCAATAAATAAATGTGTTAAGAGAAAAATTCACAAGTATGTTTTCGGTCTGCTTATTTTTCTTTCTTCTGTTTTCTTAATCTTGAGAGACTCAGTTCAAGAGCTGTCTGTGTGATTTTATAACTAAAATAATTATGACAAAAATAGAAAGAAAGCACCAAAGTCTGAAGATGTTAATTATGTAATTATGTAATACTGCTGGTATCCATTCCATGGCTCAAACATAAAGTGTTGCTACTCCTTCTTTTAATTATAAGAGCACATTGACTATAGATGCTTCTTGTTTAAATAAATATTTCTATGTTCCTCTTTGCAAAAGGCTGTGGATTCAATCTAGTCAAATGCTAGATTTAATGCTAGTTAAGCATTTGTCTGCATGGTGGTTTGTCTGTGAAAGCATGAGGCTAAAGACACTTCTTATGATACACTTTCGCTGGGCCTTGCTTATTTTAGGGCTGTACAATTGGTCAAAGGACCTTCCCTTGGAGAGTAAGAGTTCATTATTAGATTCCTCAGTCAAGTGTCCAGATAACTTTCATAATTAGCATTTACAATATTTAAATATAACAAAAGAAGGCAAAACCCTTTAAGCTTCTTCCTATGTCCATGACCTTGATGTGGGGGAATTCAAGCTGGTTATTAGACTGTCAGCATCTGAATAGCTTTGTTTAGGCTTGGAAGCTAAGCAAGGTGGGACTTGGTTAATAATTGGATGGGAGATCTCCAGGGAATCCCATGTCACATTATGACTGCTTATTTTAGCTGTGATGATCTTCACACCTTGGGTGATTCTACTGAAAATGTATCCTCTTGATGGATACTTCCAGTATATTTTTACTCATCCCTGCCAGGAATGTCCTACCAGCAGCACAAAGGCAGCCTAGCAAGACTTGAAGGGGGAAAGGGGGATATACATGGATAAAATATAATGCTAAATTGGAAAGGTGCTGTAGGAGAATGCAGTAACTTGAATATTTAAAACTATTCTAGTAGCCATTTTTTTCATTGACCTACAGCACTAATCACAAAAAGGGTTTGTCTCTCCAGGTAAAAAACATTATTGTGTTTTTAGCTAACCAAGTGGGAAAATGAAGTTTCCAAAATATCAGACATTATTGGGGTGGATTTTTTTTTAATCAAAAGAGGGCAAGAGAACAACCATGAAAGAATTGTGTTTTTTCTCAGAGGGGTGCAGAATTTTATAGACTATGAGGAACCAAATATTTGTGGTCATCATAATATAGTGGGTTCTTACCAGGTAAACTGGTAGTAGTGGTGTGGAGGCTCCGCCCACCTGCCCACTTTGCCCACCCACTCACTCCGCCCACTCCTCCCACCCGCCCGGATGTCATCAAATACGCTCTGCGCATGCTCAAACGAACCGGTAGCAAAGGTAAGTGAAACCCACCACTGGTATAGGTGGCAATGTGCAGTTGTGTGGTGCTTTCAAATGCTTCTTTTTATTTGTACCTATAGTCAGACATCATTTTAGACTAGCATCCTGTGAAATGCAAGAGATTGCTACCAGGAGAGAGAGAGATTTAGAGGCAGAATGCAATTTCTATTTGTTAGAAGTTCCTAAAAATAGTAATACAGAATAATAAACCAAAAGAAAAAGTCTTGCCTGTAAGTGTGTTTATGTATGTGGGTGTGTATATGTATTGTTTACATGTCTATGTGTGACAGACAATTAGAGAGATAACGCTAGATAATAACACCAGGCTGACAGACATGATAGTTATAAAATTTATTATAAGATTCCTATTTAACAGCCAGCGAACTAGGTTTGTGGGTAGCAAAAAAGCTTTCTTTGTGTGTATGTGTGTGTGTGTGTTGTGTGTGTGCATGCGTGCAGACATAGCCACTAGACATTTGCTTCTACTGCTTAAAATAGATAGTCTCAACGTGATGGATTAATTTTTCTTCGACTCATAGTCTGCCTAGATTACTATAACTGCTTCAGTTAGAAGTAGTGCTATTCAGGGAAAATATTTTACCCTCCATATCATTTGCAAAGAAGATGAATCTTCTCCAAATCTTTGTCTCTATGTATATGAAGATTTAGTTGTGTTTCCTAATATATTCTTAATTTTTTTTTAAAAAAAATGTCATATTTGCAACTTGGCTCAGCTAAAGACTAGGATTTTAACTCAGTTTAGCACAACTGCCTTTAATGGCAATTTTGTTGTTCAGTCTCTAAGTGGTGTCTGACTCTTTATGGCCCCAGTGATCATAGCACACCAAGCTTCTGCAGTTCCCTCACTGCCTCCCAGAGTTTAATGGAATAAACAATTTAAATGAAAGGATTCCAACTCAAACAGAAAATGGACTGAGCTCATTATTTACCTTCATCAAATTGAAGCTTTCTTCCAGATGCTGGCATTATGAGCCCAAAGTAACATTAACCCCCAATTACATAACTACATGTGGGCATGAACAGAATAGAAAGGCTATGGTGATCTGTTCAATAGGAATAGGGTGGCCTACTGTCCAAAGGTAGGATTCATTTACCTTCCCTACTGGTTCGCAAATGGGAACGTGCGCCTGAGTGTCTGCTTACTTCGTTCGCACGTATCACCTCTGCACATGCACATGGCCTTCTGTGCATGCGCAGTTGTTGCACATTACATCTGTGCAGGTGGGCGGAACCTCCCACAGTTCGCCGTTACCGGTTCACATGATCCGGAGAGAACCGGCTGAATCCCACTGCTACTGTCCTGTTTGACAAAGGAGACTCCTCCTTTTTCCAAGTCTGATTCAGCTTTGAAGAATAGAAGGACCTCAACAGTGTTTAACAGCAGCCCATGAGAATAAAACCACATCGTTCCAACAGGTTTATTATTCTCCCCATCTTTGAGTCAGTTGCAAATCTGATACTATTTTCTAATCCTTCATTCAAGTTGAATCTTAATATGCTGAACAACACCGGGCCTAGAACAATCTTGCAGAACTTCAGCTGTCATTTCCCTCCAGCTGGAAGTGGAACATTAATGTATGCTTTTTAGTAGTTGGGTCAACCATTGGCTATCTAACTAAGACCTTAATTCACATGTGACATCTCTGTAGAATTTCATGGGAGAATTTGTCAAACGCTTCGCTATAGTCAAGGTACCTATGTTTTCCATGTTCCTTTGGTTAGCTAAAATGATCATTCTGTCAAACCACAAGATGAGATCAAATTTTTTAAAATTCTTGATAAACACAACCTGTCATTCTTTTGTAAAAGTGATGATATTACCTAGTTTGGGTAATGAAATGTCTGCAAGAAATTGACCAACTTCAGAGAGCACCAAGGACTCCTTTTTAGGAGATGACCAGGATGATTTAAGGGAGGGGTCAAAGGCGTCATAAGTCATGAGTCCCTGCACACCTGCAAGAGATCTAAGTCCAGCCCACCTTGAATGCCTGTACATTTCCCTTCACTGCTAGTTGGTCAGATTCTTGTCCAGAGCTTAAGCTTGCAATAAATCTTTATTCTCAATTGAACGGTCTGAATTTCCCGATTTCCCAAGTGCTAGACACCTCTTTTCTAAAAGTTCACAAACTGATTGCTTAATGTTTTATTACAGAATATTCCCCAGTGCTGATGTCAAATTAGCCAGTCTATATTTATTCAGAACATTTTAAGCCCTCTTTTTGAAGATGGGAACAACACTTGCCCTTCTCGAATCCTTTGGCACCGTCTCCATCCTTCATGATCTTTTAAAGATCACAGACCACCTAATGCTGTATGCAAAAGTGATAATGGCTATGGCAAATACAGCCTTCTCCATATGAGTTATCTTCAGACTGATTGGACTTCAACTCCCACATTTGCTGGGAATTTCAGGCTTGTGGTAAATGCATTAAGACATACTGTAGATAAGCCCTGCATGACTTAATGCTCTACTTGTAGCTCACAATCTTTCTCTCACTGAAACAAGAGGATTAAAAAGGAGAGACAACTGTGTATAAGTCCAAAGACCCATTTTTAAGATGGAAAGGTTGGGATTTTTTTTATTGCAATGCCATCTGTTCTTTTCTTTTCTTTTAAAAAAGTTTTTTATTTTTATGTTTAAACAAGCGGTACATCGTTATTCAATCAGTGTGTCATCTGAGTACAGATGGCACATGCCACCAGAAAAATTGACAAAAATGTTTAAAGATAAATCAACTAAATGTTGGAAGTGCCACCAGACACCAGGATTGTACTATCATATGTGGTGGACATCTCCAGAAATTATTGGGCAAGAATTCGAACATGGTTAGAGAAAATGACACAACAACATATTGATTTAAAGCTGGAGCTGTTCCTGTTGGGTAACTTACCTGAGAAAATTAGTAAAGAAAATGTATATTTGATTATTTATGTAATAACTGCAGTGAAAATTGTGTTTGTACAAAATTGGAAAGCAGAAAAAATTCCTACAAAGGGTGAGGTAATTAAGAAAATGTTAGAATGTGCAGAAATGAATAGATTGATAATGGCAATTAAAGGAAAGGAAGAATCAGAATATTACAATATATGGGGGCAATTTTATCGATGGATAGAGATTGAATATGGACAAGAAGCAGAATAAAATTTAAGAAATTAAAAAAGAATATGTTGTAACAAACCATATTGAAATGTAAAAGCAAAGATGTATCTGTATGAAGAAAATGGTGGTAAATGTTGAATATGATGTTCTTTTCTCATGTAAAATAAAATGTTTTTAGTGATTTTCATATCCACATCTTGATTTACAAGTTGTTTGTTGCTTTGAAATGGCAGGCATTCCCCAGCACTTGGCCACTTATTTGTGCCAATGAATTCAACAACTGAATGCATTTATAGCAAATTTCTCACATTGATGCAATGCCTGAATTTTCACTGCAGTATCTCTTCAGCACAGCCTATGTTCTGCAATACGACCTGTATTGTCTTTACTGAAGTGTAATTAAATGCAAACCATGGTCTGGCGGGTGCCATGAACTTTATTCATGGTCCTGAGAATTCGATGAATGCCTGCACACAGCTGAGCATGAGATTAATTTGTCAACGTGGGCTGAGATGTATCTGCAACATGCTGCAAAACCGCTTGCTGGAGACAATCCTGTAAAGGTTTCTATTGGCTAACGCAAAATTTATTTGCTATGGCAATAAATAACTCAGTGCTCTCACTATGCCATTCAGTTCATCCCCCAGAGAATTTATGTTATTAATGACTATGTATGAAACAACATTCAGTATTTGCTTAGCCATAGAACACAAATTTATTTATTTATTTATTTGTTCAATTTTTATGCCGCCCTTCTCCGAAGACTCAGGGCGGCTTACAATGCACTTATAGCAATAGCCTTCATTCTTTTGTATATACCTGCTTATTAGGGCTTTTGGCCTCCCCATAAGCGGTATTTCTACAAAGTCAGCTTATTGCCCCCACAATTCAGGTCCTCAATTTACCTACCTCGGAAGGATGGAAGGCTGAGTCAACCTTGAGCCTGGTAAGATTTGAACTCGCACTAATTGCAGGCAGCTGGCAGCTAAGTGCTACATAACAGCACTTAGTCTGCTGTACCACCAAGGCTCTTGCTAAAATGTTCCCCACCAAAGAGTTTAGCAGTAAAACAAAGTCAAAATTGCCACAGAGAAAGAGTTTAGCTTTTGTTTACAGATTACAAGAATTGACACTGGGTAAACAGGCAGGATAGACCAAGAACAGGAGCAAAGAACCGGCATCAGAAAACAAACAATTATTTCATTGCCTATACTGCAACCATATCATGGTCTTGTCCAGGTAAACTGTAAAATATTTGGTAACTTTTCCTTGGATTGTATCAATTCAAATATGGAGAGAGGCATTTCAGAACCAAACATGACAACTAAAGGGGATACAGATCAGAGGTGGGTTGCAGTAGGTTTTGACCAGTTCTGGAGAACCGGTAGCAGAAATTCTGAGTAGTTCAGAGAACCGGTAGTAAAAATTCTGACTGGCCCCACCCCCATCTATTCTCTGCCTCTGAAGTCCCAGCTGATCGGGAGGAAATGGGGATTTTGCAGTATCCTTCTCCTGGAGTGGGGAGGGAATGGAGATTTTACAGTATCCTTCCCCTGCCACGCCCATCAAGCCACACCCACCAAGCCATGTCACGTCCATCAAGCTATGCCTACAGAACCGGTAGTAAAAAAAAATTAAACCCACCACTGATACAGATATGCCAAAAAATATCCTGTGGTAACTTTTATCTAAAGATGATAATTCTGAAATAATTCTGAAATTTCTTAGCCTGCTATTTAAAGGTGCTGTTTCAAGAGTATTGAACCTCTTCCTCATGTTTCTTTTTCCTTCACATGGATTAAGACTAAATATTATTTTAAATAAATGACCCAATGGAACAGTATTCTCTTTTTCTCAAATAGTTACAAGTGGTTTTAATAAGCTACAGTTTGCATCTTTGCATCTTTATAGAAAGAAACTGGCAGGTCCAACTAACCTTTGGAGATGAGTTCAAAGGGGACAGCATAGGTTTATAAGATGCCTTCAATCTATCCTAGCATCAGGATCTTTTCCAATGAGTCCTCTCTTCTCATTAAGCAGCCAAAGTATTTGAGCTTCAGTATCTGTCCTTTCAAAGAACAGTCTGGGTTGATTTCCTTTAGGAACCAAGCAATGACAGACCAACTATCTGCCCACCAATAACTTTCAGATTCCTAACTCATGTGGTGGCTGATGCCAACAGTATTTAAGTAAAAAAAAGTTCCTTTCAACTGAAAGGAAACCACCCAAACAGCAGAAGAACAAAAGATCAGCTCCTAACTGACAAGATGATTTTGGAAAACTGTAAGAGAAGGAAGACCTATTAGATTGTAGTTTGGATTGGTTACAAGTAGGCATTTGACTTCCTGCCACATGACTAGATAACCCAGTGCTTAGAAAGAAGTCAGTAGAAAAATTCAGAGGCTTTATGCAAAAAGGAAGGTACAGTTGCTGATCAGTGGTGAAACTTGGGAAGAGGTTAACACGAAGAGTTAACACAATCGCAATAATAAATGAGCACACAATAGATACAAATTTAAGGTAAGTTGGTCCAAACTTGATTGCAGAAAATACGACTTCAGCAACAGAGTGGTCAATGCCTGGAATGCACTACCTGACTCTGTGGTTTCATCCCAAAACCCCCATAACTTTAACCTTCGACTGTCTACTGTTGACCTCACCCCATTCCTAAGAGGTCTGTAAGGAGCATACATAAGTGCACCAATGTGCCTACCGCCCCTGTCCTAATGTCTCCTTTTATTCGTATCCATTTCCTGTATTCATAATCATGTTTATACTTATATCTGTTATCTTATACATGTTTGACAAATAAATAAAATAAAATAAATAGAGTGGAATTTTTCAAGGAGACTCACTTTCACCAGTACTGTTTATTCCTCTGACATCAATACTGAATAAGACGGGCTATGACAATCAAACATCAAAAACATCTACAAGGCTATCCTACCTCCTTTACATGGATAATCTGAAACTGCATGGAAAAAATATCATCTGAAATGGAATTGCTGTTCAATACTGTCTGACTATATAACCAATATATTGCAATGGAGTTTGGATTGGAAAATTGTGCCACTCTTAACATCAACAGTGGAAAAATAATGAAAACTGAACAAATCAAGGTACCCTATGGAAATAACATCGAGAGTCTGGATGAAGGTCACTACAAACTCCTGGGTAGCCTTGAAGCTGGCAACTTCAAGTACACTGATGACACAACAGTGATCGGTCTCATTCGAGACAATGATGAATCCGCATACAGACAGGAGGTTGAACAACTCATGGTGCGACCGGAACACTCTGGAACTGAATACACTCAAAACTGTAGAAATGGTGGTAAACTTTAGGAGAAACCCTTCCATACTTCCACCTCTTACAATACTAGACGACACAGTATCAACAGTAGAGACCTTCAAATTTCTAGGTTCTACCATATCACAAGATCTAAAATGGACAGCTAACATCAAAAACATCATCAAAAAAGCACAACAAAGAATGTTCTTTCTGTGCCAACTCAGAAAGCTCAACCTGCCCAAGGAGCTGCTGATATAGTTCTACAGAGGTATTATTGAGTCTGTCATCTGCACCTCTATAACTGTTTGGTTTGGTTCTGCAACCCAACAAGACACACACAGACTTCAGAGGATAATTAGAACTGCAGAAAAAACAATTGCTACCAACCTGCCTTTCACTGAGGACCTGTATACTTCACAAGACAAAAAGAGGGCTGTGAAAATATCTACAGACCCCTTGCATTCTGGACATAAACTGTTTCAACGCCTACCCTCAAAATGATGCTATAGAGCACTGCACACCAGAACAACTAGACACAAGGACAGTTTTTTCCCAAACACCATCACTCTGCTAAACAAATAATTCCCTCAATACTGTCAAACTATTTACTAAGTCTGCACTACTATTAATCTTCTCATCATTCCCACCACCCATCTCCTTCCACTTATGACTGTATGACTGTAACTTTGTTGCTGGTATCCTTACGATTTATAATGATATTGTTTCCTGATTGCTTATTTGTACCCTATGACTATCATTAAGTGTTGTACCTTATGATTCTTGATGAACGTATCTTTTCTTTTATGTACACTGAGAGTATATGCACCAAGATAAATTCCTTGAGTGTCCAATCACACTTGGCCAATAAAGAATTCTATTCTATTCTATTCTATTCTATTCTATTCTATTCTATTCTATTCTATTCTATTCTATTCTATTCTATTCTATTCTATTCTATTCTGAAATCAGTAAAAAGGTTTCTGGGAATACATCATTAGCATGAAGATCTTAAAGTTTAAACTCAATAGCAGAAATACCATCAATGCAATTGATACATGGGCAATCCCAGTCATTAGATATAGAACTGAAATAGTGGACCAGACTCACGCTGAAGTAGAAGACCTGGATAGGAAGATTAGAAAAATAATGACAATGAATCATGCAGCAATGTTGACAAACTATACTTACCAATGATAATAGATGGATGTGGAATGTATACCAGTCAGTCGAAGAAGAAAAACGGAATCGGAAGGACAGTGAAGAAGATGTACTGATGCCAGTACACCATGAAAGCTTACTGAATATCAAAGAGGTCATATTGGCCTACAAGAAAAATCAAATAAAGAAGAGAAAATGGACTTGGCAAGGCAAAGTATTACATGGGCAGTACATTAAAAAAAAAGTAAGCAAGATCTAGCTGTTAAGAACTAGACCTGACAATAACTAAGAGTAGGAACGTTAAAGAAAGAGACAGACAGGCTAATTCTGACTTCACAAGACCAAACCTTAAGAACAAATGCATACAAATCCAGAATCCAAAAGACTGGAAATGCCACCTGTGCAAAGAAATTAAAGAGTTATACCTGGTTAGTTACCACAAGATGATCACACAAACTGATTACAAACAATAGCATGATAAAGTAGCAACAATGGTGTATTGGAATATCTGCAAGAAAAACCCCTTGCCTGCAAGCATGAACTGGTGGGACCACAAAATTGGCAAAGTCATAGAAAACGAAGATGGCAAAGTGCTCTGAGATTTTAGAATTCAAACATCTGCCCATCAACACCCCAGACCTAGGAATTGTTGATAAGAAAAACAAAGAAGTCTAGATGTGGACATTATAATACTGGAGACAGTGAAGAAAAGAGAAAGACCTGGAGAAAATAGTAGTATCCTTGGATGCAATTCCAAAACATTTGGAGCACCACTTGAACAGCATTGGCATTGACAAAATCACCATCAATCAATTGCAAAAGGCAGCTTTATTTGGAACAGCTTGCATCCTGTGATGGTACCATTAATACCATCAAACAACATCTGTCTATCCCAGGTCATTGGGAAGATAAAGATGTCAAATCCACCCTAAACATCTGATTGACTATATGACTAACCATGATAATATAAGATATACCACCATCAATTTCACAAATGTCTGAAGGATTCATTTCTTTTTCATAACTAAATAAAAATTCTACTAATACCAAAAGTTTTTTACTGGGAGATTATTTAGAAATTTGAATCACGTGCATTTATTTATATGTTCGATTTCCTCATTTATCCCTTTCAAAAAAATAAACTAACTGAATTTTTAGCATTTTACAGGATAACAAGATATAAATCCATAGGTAATTAAGGCTAGTTTATTTAGTAAAGGACAGTACATCAGAATATGTTAGATGTTCTTCTTCCTCATCTTCCTTTTCCCCTTCTCCTTTTGCATATATTTTCTTTTTGTACCTTTCAGTCAGTATTGATTCTTGGCAACTGCTTGGATTGGTCCTGCAGTTTTCTTGGCAAGGAATTTCAGAAGTGTTTTGCTGTGGCCTCCTTCCTAGGACTGAGAGAGATTAGCCCAAGGTCACCCAGCTGGCTTCATATCAAAGGTGGGACTAGAACTTCTGATTTTATTTTATTTTTATTTTGTCGCCTTAACCTCTATACCAAACTGGCTCTTTATATACTTGCCGGTGCTGCTAGAAAGTAAGGTTTATTCTCTCTCTCTCTCTCTCTCTCTCTCTCTCTCTCTCTCTCTCTCTCTCCCTCCCTCCCTCCCTCCCTCCCTCTCTCTCTCTCTCTCCCCCTCTCTCTTGATAAATGGTGTACTTCCTCAGTTTAATTTTCCTTCACATGAGCCATTTCCCAAATACAGCTCATTTAGTTCTCACAGTGGGTTTGACAGCTGAGAGTGATCCTCAGTGTTGCAGATCAGCTCAGGAATTCAAATAAGGAGTTTAAAAATAAACTGTAAGTCAAAGGAAGGGTCAATTTCCAAATAGGGTGCTGATAGTGAAGAAAAAGTACCTGTTATCTATTCGTCATTTGCTTATAGGGAGCAACCCTATAAAAATAAAGCTGAAGGTGATAAGCAAGCCAAAATAAGCCAGCGTGCCACTTGTAAACAGAGGAATATTGAAAGCCTGCCAGATCTCTTTAAAGGAGAGAGTTAAATGTTCTATTTAAAATTCTATTAATAATGTTAAAGCTTTGCTATAAACACTTATTTCCAATCATATAAAACACCTTTTCTCTTTTGTTTTAGACATAGAGAAGAACTTAGATATAATGTTTTGAAATAAATGTTCCTGATTCTACACTAGACAATTATTGAGTCTGCAATCTGCACCTCTATAACTGTCTGGTTTGGCTCTGCAACCAAACAAGACAAACACAGACTTCAATGGATAGTTAGAACTGCAGAAAAAACAATTGCTACCAATCTGCCTTCCGTTGAGGACCTGTATACTGCACAAGTCAAAAAAAGGGCTGTGAAAATATCTACAGATCCCTTGCATCCTGGACATAAACAGTTTCAACTTCTACCAGTAGTGGGATTCAAATCCCATCGCTACCAGTTCACTCGTGGGTGTGCTTGAACACACAATGCTTCTGCGCATGCACATGCATTTCTGCACGTGCACAGAGACGTCCAGGCGGATGGGCAGAGCCTCCTGCCACTGCCGGTTCACCCGATCTGGGGCGAACCGGTAACAACCCACCACTGACTTCTACCCTCAAAACGACGCTATAGGGCACTGCATGTCAGAACAACTAGACCCAAGGACAGTTCCCCCCCCCACGCCATTCTGCTAAACAATCAATTCCCACAACACTATCAGACTATCTAAAAAGGCAGAATTACCATTATTATTCTCATCCTCCCTATTACCTTTCTTCTTTTCTTCTTATGACTACCGGTATAAATTTGTTGCTTGTAAATCAATATACAATTTATTATTGTTCATTTTTATATTATCCTAATATGATTTATGTTGATTGCTTATTTAGTATCCATAACTATCACTAAGTGTTGTACCTAATGTTTTATGATGAATGTATTTTACAATGACTATGTTAATGATATCACAATTGCTGTATGTACATTGAGAGTTTACGCACCGGAAACAAATTCCTTGCGTGTCTAAGCACACTTGGCCAATAAAGAATTCTATTCTAGATTCATATCCTTGTGATGTCTACGTAGCCAAGATAGCTTTTCATGATAAAATATATTGCTTCTGTATGTGTATGCATTTTCCAAGATTTCCGCATAGAATTTTTCATTCATTGGCACATTCATAGAGCTGACTGTAAGTATGATACTTTGTACAGTTCTGGATATGATTTGATTTTTTAAAACTTGGGCAGAGCTCGTAAACTCATGGGTTCCAATCTAACAAAAAAATTATGGAAAAGAATACATTTTGGGATAACTAAGTCTATAACATAATGCAGATCATTGTTAATATTGTGAAATCAGCATTGAGTTAATGTGCATATAATATGTAGAACAAGATTAAACAGGATATCTTTCCTACATTTTTCAGGACATGGTGAGTTGCAATCAGAAAATGCATCAGCAGAGTCACAAAAAGATAGCTTACAAAATACATTGAGACATTATTTCTTTCAGGATAGCAATAGAATTAAAGAAATGGAATGAATCTCAGTGATAATTTAGTCCAACCCTTGTTCTGAATATGATCTTCTAAAAAGCATTTTGGACAGATGACTACCCAGCCTCTGACTGTAGATCTCCAGGTCACTTATTCCACTAGCAGGCAGCTCTCACCATCAAGGAAATTCCTCTAAATATCATGAGCAAAGCTACCTTAGGAATCCTGGGAGTTGAAGTCCACAAGTCTTAAAGTTGCCAAGGTTGGAGACCCCTGGTCTAAACCAAGAACTCAAAGTAACACTCAAAATAACATGTCTAACCAAGTAGATAAATTTATCTGGCAACAAACTGATCAGTGTGAGTCCTGTTTTCCTGATCTCACACCAACATTTCCAAGTTCCCCTGTAGGCATATAATTCATGTGTTCTCTAGCCCCTTCTTTCCTTTTGAGGAAGACTCTCCAACACGAGGAACCAGCTCTATTTTCTGACCAGGTAGTGTAAAACGGTGGGGGAGATTGTTTGAATACATCTGATAAAGGTAATCTAGCAAGTAGACTCTTGACAAGTGCTCTCTGTTATCATCTGCTATCTCCTTCAACCTTTTCCAATGCCTGCTCTTTCATCAGAGCAGCCTTTCTGTTCGTGCTAAGTCTGCAGATACTCATATTCTGCTGCTGTGGATGTTTCAGATGGTGGCTGGTACTTTCCCTTCACTACAATATCTAAACCAGGTCTAGCAGGTTCTGACAGGTTCTGAAGAACCAGTAGCAGAAATTTTGAGCAGTTCGGAGAACTGGCAAATACCACCTCCGCCTGGCTCCAGAGTGGGGTGGGAATGGAGATTTTGCAATATCCTTCCCCCAGGAGTGGGGGGGGAATAGGGATTTTGCTGGAATGGGGAGAAAATGGAGATTTTGCAGTATCCTTCCCCTGCCTCGCCCACCAAGCCACACCACGCCCATCAAGCCACACCTACAGAACCGGTAGTAAAAAAATTGGATTTCACCACTGATCTAAACACAATATCTAAACCCAAAAAATTCAATGTTTTTTTAAAGGTCTTGCATTCCAGTCCACTTGCCATTTTGATAATCCTTCTCTACATTCATTCCAGTTTGTCAATGTCATTTTAGATTCTGGTAATCAAAACTGGACATAGTATTACAAGTAGAAACTGACCAGGGTAGAGCAGAGTGTCTGTAACTTGGACTCTCTTCATGCATTTGCCTTTTTAGAAGCGCCCTCTCACTGTTGTCTTATATTTTAAATTGTGACCTATCAGGACATTCAAATCCTTTTTCTCTGTATTGCTTCCAAGACAAATCTCCCTGTCCTGTAGCTGGGTTTTCCTCCCAGATGCAAGACTTAACAGAATAAAGACTTAATATTTTCATGCTAAATCTTATCTGGTTTGTTTCAGCTCATGTTCAGGACTGCATTCTTTGGGGGAATTCTGTAAATGCATGTTTCCTCAGACTTGATTTGGAATTAAATCTTTTAAAATGGCCATATCTTGCCTCTAAGCAATTATAATGGCATCTTTACAACTAAGCCCAGCTAATTCCATTACCTGGAAACTTATTTGTCAGAACAAAAAACTCTTACAGTAGGAACATAAGGACCAGTGGTGGGTTGCTCCCGGTTCTATCCGGTTTTTGAGAACTGGTAGTAAAAGTGGTGGGAGGCTCTGCCCACCCGCCTGGACATCATAAGGTACAAAGCATGCACAGAAGTGTGTGCATGTGTGCGAGCGAAACGAGCACTCCCGTTGTGAACCAGTAGTAAAGGTAAGTAGAACCCACACTTGATAAGGACATTCCTCCATTTATGTCAAGAAGGCTAGGGATTGAAGCATATTCCTAGAGATAATTTTTTTGGAGGAATCCAGAGAATGCTTACCTGAGATTTCTTTCCAAAGATAACAAACCCTGCAATTGACATACCATCCCTCCCTTATAAAAATTTGCAACTGGAAAAGACATTGAATATGATGACTGTGAAAAGTCTAAGAGCAGCATTAACCAAAGACCTGCCTATCACAGATATAGAAACAACATACTGTATAAAAATATATTCCGGATAATTGGGAGGATTTTTCAACTTGCATTGGTGAAAATACTAAAAAGTCCAATTTCCTTACCATGCATTTCATACAGTATTGATGTAGTTTATATAGCAGTAAAAGCTGGATCATCAGAAAGACAGGATGAAGGAAAAAAATCAATGCCTTTGAACTGCAGTACTAGAGAAAATAGTTAAGAGTACCACCGTCATAAAAAAGAATGAATCCTTCCATACTAACTGAAGTAAAATTAGAATAATGCACTGGAAGTGTTTTGCTGAAACTATAGTTTAAATATTTTGGAAGCCTCATGGGAAGGCAAGTATCTTTGGAAAAGACCCCGATTGTGGGGAAAAATGAAGCCAGTTAAAAAAGAAAGCGGAAGAGTTATTGACAAGTCTTTCTGGCAAGTCCTGGTCCATTGAGTCATGTACAGTCAGAAATAAATGAACAATTTAGCAATCACAACCAGAACCTATTTGAATCTATTACAGATTAAAAGTGAAGATGTGCTACTATTATTAATAATTATCTCTCTAACAATTCTCTAGAATGTGAGCCAGTTCTGAAGAGACCCCAAACCTTGGATTTTCTCTTTTAAGCTTTCCCCTTAATGGAATGATAGAAATGTAAGCATTTGTGGAAATTAATATTTGAAAGGACTTTTGAGCTCTTGGATTTCTATTACAAATCAGGTAATAGAATAATTTATGAGCTTCCTTCATCAGTCAACCATGGAAAGATTAAGTATTATTTACTTCCATTACCTTTTATAATAATCTATAATGACTGTCTTTGGTGGAGATCCTTATGTGATATTTTCTGGCTGGGACAATAGTGGTCTTGGAGCTTTACTACAAAAATCTGAAATGTTTTCAGAATACAAATACAGAATACAAAGTTTCTAGCAATACATTCAATCATGAAGTCTTGAAGAACTTCATTGTGTTCCCATTCTAGTTAGGCAGACAAATTTGAACCACATTTTCTTTTATAGGAATGCATTCTTTTATAAAGTCTTATAATTTTATAACTTTATTTATAACTTTATAATTTTATAAACTTATATATTCTTTTATAAAGGGACTCAGTGGCTCAGTGACTAAGAAGCTGAGCTTGTCGATTGAACGGTCGGCAGTTCAGTGGTTTGAATCTCTGGTACCGTGTAACGGGGTGAGCTCCCATTACTTGTCCCAGCTTCTGCCAACCTAGCAGTTCGAAAGCACCTAAAAATGCAAGTAGAAAAAATAGGGACCACCTTTGGTGGGAAGGTAACAGTGTTCCATGTGCCTTTGGCATTTAGTCATGCCGGCCACATGACCACGGAGACGTCTTTGGAGCGCACTGGCTCTTCAGCTTTGAAATGGAGATGAGCACTGCCCCCTAGAGTCAGGAATGACTAGCACATATGTGCAAGGGGAACCTTTACCTTTACCTTTATTCTTTTATATGTACTCACAGATCTAAATTAAATATATTACTGAATTTCAGTATTCTGGGAAAACTATTATTTTTGTGACTTACCTCGGGAATTTCCCAGATAACTCAGGATTCTTCTACAAAATGCAGAAAAATAGCAATTGCAATAGTGATAGCAAGAAAACTTACATACTTACAGTGATTTACAGCCCTCTCTAAGCGGTTTACAGAGTCAGCATATTTTCCCCAACAACCTGGGTCCTCATTTTACCACCCTCGGAAGGATGGAATACTTAGTCAAGTTTGAGCCAGTGACAATTGAACTGCCAAACTGCTGGCAGGTGGCAGTCAGCAGAAGTAGCCTGCAGTACTGCATTCTAACCACTGTGGCACCACAGTTCCGCAAATGCAAATATCACACCGTTATGGGAAGACTTTGACCAGACAGTCTTTATGTTTACTCAATTTATCATCCAGATAGATCCCTTCTCTCCCTTCTCCCTTTAGCATTAAACCAATTTCTTCAAAAATAAGACTGTTCTCTAAAAAAATAGTGCACATGGTCACTCAAGATGTTCATATTCCCATAATGAAAAAAAAGTATTTTCAATTGATACCAGTTTTCTTTTCTTTCTAAGATGCATGACCTTGTATTGGTCTTAGGGAATATTTCGGCTTGAGTAAATTTGTTAAATCATCCTCTTAAGCAAGGTTTTTAGGCAAGATAGCTGCATAACATTTACTTTTATTTGTTGCTAAAAATTTCAAGTTCATGTCTGAGAGAAGGCAAAAATATTCAGTGCTATGTCTTGAAGCGTTCTTAGCATAATGAATCCAGAGAAGATTATCCTGATTTGATTCTCAATGGGAAAAAGAATGCCCACTCTTTCCTTTGCTAATGAAATGGGATGCAAAGTTTCTTAAAGGTGTTTTACATATTTGATATAAAATGATAAAGCAAAATATACAGTCAAGACAGGAAACTGATGTATTAACTTATGGAATTGGAAGGGCTACTGACACTTGATTCAGTATAAGAATCCAGAATGGATTAATAGCATTATAGATGGAATGAATTAAAAGCATTATTCTATGTTCTGTACTTTGTTCTATACTTCAGGATAATAGAGATCAAATATTTGTTTTCTGCATGACAAACTGCTGGGTATTCAAAAAGTACACTACCTTATCTCCAGTGGTGAAATCCAAATTTTTTTACTACCGGTTCTGTGGGCATGGCTTGGTGGGCATGGCAGGGGAAGGATACTGCAAAATCTCCAGTCCCACCCCACTCCTGGGGGAAGGATATTGCAAAATTTCCATTCTCATCCCACTCTGGGGCCAGCCAAACGTGGTATTTGCCAGTTCTCCAAACTAGTCAAAATTTCCGCTACCGGTTCTCCAGAACCTGTCAGAACCTGCTGAATAGCACCCTGCTTATCTCCCTTACTCATCTTTCTTTATAACTAAACATTTCCAGAATTAATTTTCAGACTTTTGATTGTTCTTGACCTTCCCTGCAATTATTCCACTTTTTCTTACTCTTTTGAAATGTGTATATCTGGAATTTGGTACAGTGCTTGAGAGGAGATCTACTCAATGAAAGACACAGTAGAGATTTATTTCACATGATTTGGAATCCATATTTTTCTGGTGCTATCCAAAATTTTATTTGCCTTTTTAGCAGTCATGCCATTCTTTTGATTGGTTTTCAGCTTGTGATCAATTACTATTTTAAGATCCTTTTCATAAATTTGAATTTAATTGGTGTCCTTTTTTCATTCAGAAGTTTGGGATAGTATTTATATTTTTCTCCACAATAAGAACTCTGTAAGCAAAGATGACCATGGATTATAGAAAAAAGATGGCAGCTCTGACAGTATGAGCAAAATTCTGCCATTTTTTTGTTACATTATGGATAATGCTTTTATTCCCTGCAATGTTTTCCAATGAAGAAGCAGAGAAAATAATTTGCCTGTAAGTTTCTGTTTTCTTTGAGTCCAAATCATCAATCTTTGGCTCGAGAGTAGTTGAATAAGACTACAGAACCGAGAACCAGGAACCAGACATTCTGTGTCCACTGAATTTTCATAGAATTACACACTCCTTTAAAATATCAGAAGGCAACAAAAAACCTTGATCAGCCTTGATCAGTACAGAGATAAAAAGTGATGAATAATTGTTCTTACCTAAGCTATTCAATAGTTGGAAGTTCTCTCACTAAAGATGACAATTTCATCCCAATGAAATATTGCAACAGACCAAACACACACACACACACACACACACAGAGACAGAAAGAGAGAGAGAGAGAGAATCACACACATGCTTATATGAAATCAAGCCCTGTCTCTTTAAAATTAAATTAACCTCATAGTGTGAATCAGCTTAAGAATGAGCAATCTCATTTTATCCTGCTTTTTCCTGATTATGTGTCATCAAAACATACCCTGTTAGAATTTCACTTCCTTTAGATGACCTTCAAAGAATTTATCCTCTAACAATACTAGATTCTGATGCATTTTTAAAAAGTATAATAAGGTCGGTCCTGTTTTCTGCAAGATGACTTATGAGTGATAGTACTGCCTGCTGATCAATATCCCTATTATAATCCTTGATCAATAATATTACAATATTACAATTGGTACAATATTATACCACATAACAGTAAACACAATATAATGGGGAGTCCATCTAACACACAGGAATAAAGGTGTGTGTATGTCCTGAACCACCCTGAATCACCCTTTTATTCTTGTTTTCTAGCCGGATAGTAATATAATAACATTATCTGATGTGGCAACAGTACAATTTGAGGAAGGGGCATTTAGCCATAATAGATTCTGACAAGATAACATATGGAACAAAGTTACTGTCAGCAGTAATCATGTTCACAGCCCCTCCTTTCATGATTCTAAGGATTTCTTAACTCATTCCGAGTTTGAGCAAATATCACCTAGTAACTATTAAAAAAGACAACAAAACTGAGAAGGTAATACAGAAAGAAAACAAGGGAAAAACCTATTTATCTTATTTACCTACATATTTATCCTATTATGTACAATTTTCAGGACAGCTTTTAAGCTCCATGTAAAAAGCACAGGTATAAAAGGGGGGGGGTCCTTTAGGCTGCAATAATTTATTACTTGCTAAATGTGTCCATGAACTCACTGTGACTTGAAATTTTTACTCACATTTTTACATTGTATGTCACATGTTTCTTTAAACTTGAAAATTGGCATAGAATTAGGTAGTGTATTAATAGCACGGCTCACATAAAAATGCCTTATTGTATGGATGTATAGTGTCCATACAGTGTAAAGGAAAGATATTTATGTGCATGAACAGATACTATTTTTCAGAAACATTTTTAGCATTTTTGCTTTTTGTTTGCCTACTTCTTATAGGCTTTCTATTTTATAAGCACTGTCCCAAAAATTAGAGAAGGGACTGTTTGAAAGTATTGATGTTTATGAAATATACAAAGTACACATTAATGAAAACAATCTCAGTATGCAAATGTGTGGATGAAGGTTCAGGGTCTGAGATTTATTGCTGAAGTAATCTTTTATTATTCATAGTTATGCTATATACCATTGCAACCTTACTATGAATTATTTAAACAACTAAGCATTTAATGTCCCATATCAGACACAAAAACTGACATTTGCTTCTCCTCTCTATATTTAAATATTCAAATAAATATGCATGAGCTCTTATAAATTGTAGCCACTATGTACAGTGAGGGGAGAATTAAATTTGCCATCTCATAGCTACTTTTCTTTTGATAGTTGCATTACTTCATGAAATTATATTTTTAGGAAAAATGGGAAAAGAAACCTCTATTGACACAATTTCTCTTTAATAAACATTCCTTTAAAACAGGGGTGTCAACTTGATTTCATGGAGGGATGCATCAAGGTTATGTTTGATCTTGGTGGTGTGTGCGTGTGTGTGTGTGACCAGCTCAACGTCACTCGTAGTGCGGGTGCCTGTGGTGGCCCGAGTGCTCTGCCAGAGAAAACAGGTTCCCAAGCCCTGTTTTCATCTGCAATGGCCTGCAACCCTCTGCCAGTGAAAACGGGCTCCCAAGCTCCGTTTTCAGCTCAAATGGCCTCCTGCAACCCTCTGCCAGTGAAAACAGAACTTGGGAGGGTTACATGTGGCTCTCCCAAGCTCCGTTTTCACTGGCAAAGGCACTACGGGCCAGTCCTTCGCTGTTTCCAGGGTGGCACCGTGGGCCAGATCTAAGCACTGATCTGGCCCACAGGCCTTGAGTTTGACACCCCTGCTTTAAAATAAAATAAATGCCTCCATGTAGGTGGCTATACAAAAGTGGTACTTCAAAGCATCTCCTCTGAAAAGGAAAATATACTGGCCAGATTCTCCCACAATTGAACTCATATTGAAAACATAGAAAGGGACGGTCTTGTGGAGACTGATGGGTTTAGTTCTAGATAAACATCTCTTCTGAAGCATTATTTACTGAAGATGATTTTATTATTTTAATATTTTATGGCTATTAATTTTATTTTAATAAAGGATAATATTTGTAGCTCAGGGTTGAAATGTGGGGGTCCTTGGTGCTCTCTGAGCTTGCTTGTTTTCTTGCAGGTGTTTCATTACCCTAACTAGGTAACATTGTCAGTGCTACCCTAACTTGATTTTATATAATTTTAAATTTTTATTGCATTTGATAAATATGTTCTACATTATAAATTAAGGTTATAATAATAAATAAATATATATATTTATATTGTCCTGTTTCTGGTTTCAGTTATATACTCTTACACATTTGCTATGGACATTAGCAGTTTACTCAAGGTTGAGAAGATAACAGCAGACAAAGAATGCAAACCAAAATAGGATCTGTAAAGAAGAAGAAGAAAAAATACCTGATGTGTTTGCTTTTTACAGAAGAATATAGAATATATAAAGAATAGTCAAATGAAGGGATTTACTCCCTTGCTTGGCAAGGAACCTCATAGACTGTTTGCGTTTTGCTCTCCTGTCTACTTGCCAAGTATGGGGGCTGGTAGGCCTGGTGTCATGTGATGGTTCCAGCTATTCAGATGGGCTGTGTTTAATCACACTTGGCTTTATATCTCCTATAGCTAACATTCCACAGCTAACATTCCACAGGTTCTATTGGAGAAGTCGAGGTATCCATACTCCTTATAGCACTTAAGACTCCCTAAATCTTATTCAATGGATGGTAGTATAGTTTATCTGTTTGTCAGGATGGATTAATCCTATGTGTAAATCTGAAATTATTAGAGCCTACCACATTTCTTCATATATTGCAAAGTACTAATGACTTCCTAGATATTAAAGGATACTTGCTAGCTTTAGCTAGTTTTAAGAGCCGCGGTGGCACAGTGGTTAGAATGCAGTACAGCAGGCTACATCTGCTGACTGCCGGCTGCCTGCAATTTGGCAGTTTGAATCTCACCAGGCTCAAGGTTGACTTAGCCTTCCATTCTTTTGAGATTGGTAAAATGAGGACCCAGATTGTTGGATGCGATATGCTGACTCTGTAAACCACTTAGAGAGGGCTGTAAAGCACGGTGAAGCAGTATATAAGTCTAAGTGCTATTGCTATTTCTCTTACAGTTTCATAGACAAGAAGCACTTATGAATGCTTACTAAGAACTTATAGAACTGAGTGGCAGAAGTGACTATGGAGATCCTTGATTCCAGAAAAAGTGTCTTAATATTTTACCATAATGCTTTTTAGGAATATACTTGAACCCAT
Organism: Pituophis catenifer annectens; assembly: GCF_029215685.1. Classification (NCBI taxonomy): domain Eukaryota; kingdom Metazoa; phylum Chordata; class Lepidosauria; order Squamata; family Colubridae; genus Pituophis; species Pituophis catenifer. Next base: position 289,248,970 of record NW_027256881.1, read on the forward strand.
GAACACAAAAGTGATACAAAGGGATGAGGATGCAGACAATAGCTTTTTTTTTTTAATTTGATTTATATGCCGCCCTTCTCCAGAGACTCAGGGCGGCTTACAATGCGTTAAGCAATAACGCTTTACCTCTTTCTTCTTCAGAGAAGTGTACCCTCTGCTGTACACTTGCTGCATTAAGCAGCAAAGCCTGAACACTACTCTCTCATTAATTTTATTTATCTACTTCCATTACATAGCAAATTTCTAACACTCATTTTATCCTGAACTGACATTGGAATTTGATATACCTTATTAAATTTCTAGGCTCATATTTCCTCAGCATGTTCCCAACAAATCAAATGACATGAAGTGCTCTCAAGCACTGACATGAAGTGCTCTCAAGCACTCAACTGAGCAAAAAGAAATCTATGCATATTAGAATTACAATTTCAAGCTTCTTCTTCATTGATTTCTAAGTAGATTTAAATTTAAAAAGTTACTAGAAAATAAAAAGCCTACAAAAATGTTTCCTTCTAATTTCACTTTGATTATTGTTGTAACCCATTCAAAACCAGGTTGTCCCCTCCTTAAAAATGCTTAATTCTGCAATTGTGATTATATATTTCTGCTTTCCTGACATCAGCTATTTGGGGGGAAAAATAAACTAAGGAAGAAAATATTTTCTACTAGGAAAATGCTGGGAAGAAAAGTGGTGATAATCAATTCTATCTGAAGGTACAATTTGCCATTATTTCTTCTAAAACTAATAACTCTAAGCCACAAATATTGAATTGTTGTTCATTTGCAGCAGATATGTGTACAAACATGTTCCATCACCAAAGGCTTACACAAAGGTGTGTTGTTTCTCTTTTTGAATGAGAAATTGGAATGTTGCTGCTGACAATGAAAAATCCAGTATTATTGCCTATGTGATGGCAATGGAAGTAGAGTAGATAAAATGGACATGAAATTTCAAAGAAATTCCTTGTTGAACAACAATTCAGAAATGCTTGGTGAAGCAATGCACATTCTGCTTCTAAAGGACAAAGTAAAATTATTATAGATCTTGCTGTGTGCCCTTCCAACTGCCTCTTCTGAAAGCCTTTTCCAGGTACAATATGTGCAATAAGGAGCTCTTGCTCACGTACGGCACATTCACAAAAGTCTCTTCTAGGTTAATGCCAGAAAAAAATTCGCAATGTCAGCAAATAGTGCAGCATTTTAGATAGCTTTCTTTAATCTGCAACAGAAAACTACATCTCCTGGAAATGTTAAAAATATTGAAGATTTACACTGTAAATCAGTTGTAGCCATTTCCTTTCTTGCTATTGTTCCAAATGAGGGTTAGAGTTTTCCTTGGAAATGTGCAATGTCTACAGGACTACTATTACACAAATTATCTTTGTCACATTTCTGCAATCCATAGGAAATAGCCTATTATTTATTGGTAGGATTCTTTATCATACCCTTTGCTTCCTCGTGCCTCTGAATATTCAGTTTAATTTAAACATGAAAGCTAAGATAATCATTTCATGCATCAAATGTCACAGAATAATATGTAAGTATTTTATTTCTCTGAACTTTTTGTCAAGTAAGATAAGGGGAAAAATTGAGAGAGGAGTAGAGGAAGACAAGGTCAGAGTTCTAACACAAAGTGTTGCAGGATTTTTCATGTGATCTTCCAATACAACATATAAAAACTCTGACAAAACATCTATTCCATGGGCTGCATACTATTTTGTTGTCTTTTACTGCAAGCAGGATTAGCTGCCTATTTTTATGTATGCAAATTAAGAGCAACTGCAGCAAATGTGGTTTTCTGAAGAAGTATCCATTTACTTCTTACAGGTAAAGGAATCCAGCTGATTGTATTTTGAACACTCCAGCTACACTTTTGGCCTTATTGAAATGAATAAAACATATTGCTCAGAAGTATCTTCCTTTGTTTATAAAACTGAAAGAAAATGAAGATTAACAAGTGGTCTAAGGCACCCTGTTATTAAGCTGGTTATTAAGACCAGCTGCCTGCAATTACTGCAGGTTCGAATCTCGCCAAGGCTCAAGGTTAACTCAGCCTTCCATCCTTTCTAAGGTAGGTAAATTGAGGACCCAGCTGTGGGGGCAATAAGCTGACTTTGTATAAATATACAAAAGGATGAAGGCTATTGCTGAGCACATTATAAGCTGCCCTGAGTCTCCGGAGAAGGGCGGCATATAAATCAAATTTAAAAAAAAACAAAAACAAACAAACCAAAAGATGAACATAACAGTGAAAATTTTCACAAACGTTTTGTTATTTATATATTAGTTTCTTCTAAGTTCAGGTATTATCACATTCTATTGCCTGAGTGTAACTTTCCCAAATAAAGCAGTGGAAAACTCAACATTGGCTCAGGTCATTTGGGCTACTGTATACAGCAGGGGTCAGCAACGTGCTTTCACCCCTCTGCTGTGGCTCCCTGTCATTCAAAATATGCGTCACAACCGCCAATGTGCAACAACCGCCAGCACACAATTTATTGAGCTTTTTAACCCCCCGGTAGGTCAACCATGGATAAATCCAAGAGAAGAAAAAAGTTTCAGAAAAAAACAGAATGTTTAATTCAACATAGGCTAGTTTTGTGGCAGCTCAAGAAATAGTCAGGCAGGGGAAGGGTTTTGTGGCTCCCGGTGTTTTCTTTTCTGTGGGAAATGAGTCCAAATGGCTCTTTGAGTGTTTAAGTTTGCAGACTACAATATCTCCCTGATGATTGGGAGAGTATGGTTGCCATTGGTTATCTGCTTTTTCAAAGAGCCATGAATTTCAGGGAGGGCAAAATTAAATAAAAATGGTGTTCATCAGCTAGATTCCAAGACCTCATGGACAATTTCCAGATTTAAGTTAGGGTTTTATTTTCCCTTCTGATAATATTTAGACTAAATTCTGTTTCAGAATTGTTTTGCAATAATTGAAAAATAATCATAACTGAACTTCCGTAATAGTATGAAACCACAGTCAAATTTTGGAATGGAATTAGGTCAAAGCAGGAGTCATTAACAGTTGATTAACAAGAAGACAGATGGAAATGAACAAATAGCCAAAATAAGGAGCAGTCTTAGAAAAAGAAGACTGCAGAAAAGAAGAAAGCAGAAACTGCCAGGGTCTTGTAGGAAATCAAGATAATCATTTTGCTGAAGAGCAGAGTTTGGGCCAAAAGCTATTCAGCACCTTATCAGCCAAGCTTCCTTGCTTCCTTCTGCAAGACAGGGAGGTGTGGAGTGGCAAAAATTTGTCAGCCAGAGCCAGATCATCATTTCCGGTTATGTTTCATTTTAGGTCAGCAAGGTCAGTTTGAAGGGTGATCTGGATAACAGGTTAACAGGGTCTGGATATTTAACATTTTGCATTGAGCAGAGAGGGGGGAAAATAATGTTTGATTTAAAAAGGCCTGGAAACAAGATCTCAAAAACAGAGCAGAAGGGGGGAGTTCAGTGGGAGCAAGACACACTGTAAATGTTGATCAGGAATAGTTTGCTCAGGCAGGGCAGTCTCAATATCTATATTCTTAACATGCTGATATCCTGCCAAATTTCACTGGAAAACGGATGACTTTCAATGCATGGTTTCAAGCTGTTTTTAATGGATTCATTGTATTTATTTAGATTTTAAATATGGGAATTGCCTGATTCCAGAATGATTCTGGTGGGCTTACAGTTTAAAAACAGAAAAACAATCAAAGACAAATCAGAAGTTTCCATAAAACAATCACTTTCTCTCCCTCCCTCGCGCTCTCTCCTTCTCCTTCTCCTTCTCCTTCTCCTTCTCCTTCTCCTTCTCCTTCTCCTTCTCCTTCATTGACAGGGGTCTATAGCCACCCTAGTCCTAAAGAGTTTACAGAAATCAAATGCATTTAAAACATGGATAGTAAACTAAGGTTACTTCCATCTGCACAACCAAATTGTATTGGTGTGATTCTTTAAAAGTACTCATGTAATTATTAGTCATTTTGAGACAGGGAACTTAGATAAATTCTGAGATAGAGGCTTCACAAACTTTAAAAAAGAAAAGAAAAATCCCACTTACTCCCCAAAACAGAAAAATACCAGGAATGTACCTGTTCATTTTACATCACTGTTCTGTTAACTCCAGGTTTCACTCTAAATAACCATAAGTGTGCTTTCTGAAGAATGAAGGTTGTTCATTCCTGTTATGAAATAAAAGAACAGAGAATGATGTCTTGCAATTTACATGAAGAAGGAAATGCCTTGTAAATTCTTTTCATACCATTTGAATATGAATTCAATTTGAATAGAATTGCTGCCCAGATATGACAATGATCCAAATGAAGAAATTAAAAAAGCATATTTATCCTTCTGTCAATTGTATGTTAAATTACCAGAGGAAGTAATCTGATCAGACTTTATTAAACTGAAGCTGAATTTTTATCCCATGCCAACAAGCATTGTCTGATTTGACCAACAGAATAATCCTCCTTCAGGATGTTTGCCAGTGTGCTGTTGTCTTTTCATGGTAGGAATTATTGTTACATTTAACTTAATTGCAAAAAATATTCTCTTTATAATGGAGAAAGAAAAAAATATATAATGAATTTAAGGCTGCATCATCTGCAGAAAATTCATTATCAGGTATCATTATTATAGAAAATTTCCATACCCCCAAAGATAACTGGAAGTGGAATCTGTATGTCTTGATTTCTCCAGATTAAAAAAAAAAAAAGTAGTCACAATAGACAGCCAGTTTGATATATAGTGATAAGGGCATCAGGTTAGAAACTGGGAGATCTTGAGTTCCAATCCTACCTTGGGCATGAAGCCAGCGGTGTGACCTTGGGTCAGTCACTTTCGCTTAGCCCTAGGAAGATGACAATAACAAACTGCTTCTGAATTTTCTGCCAAGAAAATTGCAGGGCCTTGTCCAGGCAGACTTCCAGAATTGGACACGATTTAACAGAAGAAAAAAAAGTCACAATATAGTATCAATTTTAAATGCCTTGGTTAATTTTCTGAACTGTTTGACAGTGAAAAAGAGTGGTGTATAGTTTGGAAACTTGAAAGAGAATAGGTACACTAGTATACATTAGGTATACTAATGGAGTCTGCATTATGTATATGCATATATAATATTTCCAGAAAATGTAATGTTGCTCTCCTTTGAAAGGATATGTAATAAAAATGGTTTAACGTTATATCTCAATATTATATTATATAATTCAAAGTTAAGGGGAATTCATAAATAATCTAAGTGTTAAAGATGTCAGAGTTATTATAGTCCCTAGTTAGGGGGAGACTTATTGATTAGTGGAAAAGTACTGGGAAAAAATGGTGAGCAGAAAACAAACAATGTAAAAGAACAACCAGAATGAATGGGCCCAGTTCTGGCTTTTCTCTTTCATTGACCACATACATGTGACTTTGGGAAAGGGGGCAATAATAATTCCAATATAGTGAAATGGGAAAGAGCTGCCCCTGAATTATAGACTTATTAGTTGGCAAATATAGTCTGCAAGTTGTATGCCAGGCACCAGGGAAAGAACCGATGCACTATGAATCTATCAGAGCAACAGATTTGACCAGGCCACATTAACTGTTAATGTACAAGGATCTAACCCAAGAAATACTCAGGGTCAATGGTATGTTTCAATCATATTTATTTATCCAACTCTGCTCTCTTACAGGTGGAACTGTTGTACTGACCAGCGCCTCGTGTATGCCCTTTAAGTACCAGGGAGGTGTGGCCAAAAGGTAAGGAGGAGTGGTGATGGAGGTGAGGGTGTGGGTGTTAACCCCTGCAGTACCAAGCAGGGGGTGGCATGTGAGTTAGGCATTTATATGTGACATTAACCAAGTGCTCCATTACCAATGTAACAAAAAGAACTGAGTAAGAATGTTATTCAGACAAACGCAAATACACAGCAGAAACCCAGAACACCAGAAAAAGGAAAGATACTTGGTTGGTATGAAGATTGCACATATTTTCCTATTTCCAGGTAAAATCTTCTAATTATAATCACATCAGTTATAGGTTTTAGAAGCTTGTGTTGGTCAGGATAAGTTATGAACTCTGGTCCTTAACTGAAAATAGCGAGAGGGGTCAAATTACTTTGGATGTGCTTGGCACGACACAGCTTTAATTGGTAAACATGAAAAATCAGATGGAACTTAATAGAAGTTGGATGGTCTAATTGAGGGCAAAAGGTCCGACTGAGGTGAATGCAACCAAATATGGATGATCTAGTCTGGTGGATCTGTGAAGAGCTATACTTTATTCTCAGTGGTAAATAGTGAGAAGAAAAGTCTCCAAACACTACTGCATTACATTCTGCCAGGTATTTTTAGCATACTGCAGCAGAGGTGGGTGTCACATAATGTAACAAATGGTTCGCCCAGAACTGAAAATGTGAGCATGCGCATTCACACATGTCACACATGTCATGCATGTGTGAGGCATCAAACACATGTAGATTATATAGGACGGGATAGGGCCGGAGCAGGTGGGTGGGCCCAGCCGCTGGTCAGAACTACTGGTTCACCCAAACCAGTCCGAACAGGCAGCAGCCCACCTCTGTACTGCAGGAATCTGACCTTCTCACAGACGTGTCAACCAATCTCCACAAGTAGAAAATAAGAATGGGCAATCATGGAGGAATTATTCTGGAGCTGGTATCCATGGAAGATGAGGATCCTCTGATTTGATTTACCTATTTCTACCAGCAGCTTTTGTGTGAAACTGAAATGACGCATCAATTGATGCAAGTTCATTTTGTCACATGACAATATCTCAGATTCATTCTGTGGCACTGGAACAGCAGATCTACCTAATATTCCATTATCATTTCCCGAATTTCACCCCACACTCTTCTTTATTACTGATCATCAAGCCGTCAGAGTAGCTCTTAAAGAACTTAAATTTCATCCACAGAAAATGCTTCTGAATACGGTTAAAGGAGAAAGTTTTTATTTTATGTCCTTTTTAAAGCAATGCTCTGTGGAAGCAGTATTTCAGATTTTAATGTATTTTGGAAGAGGTTTTATTCAGTGAATTTTATAAATTAAGTGAGTAGAAAGGTCAAGTCATTTTCAACCGATGCTGCGTGTGGAGAGGTTAGAAAGTTTAAACACATTAAATCTGTGCCAGCAACACAGACAACACAGCAGTTTCTGTGAGAGGACAATGTGCCAAAGAGCAGCCCGAGGAAACACATCTAAAAATGTGTTCTGAAGTGCTTGACTCTAAATGGATTTTTCATTACCATGCTAAAAAAATTGAAACTCTGGTCTGGCTTTTTCTTCCATTTGTTTTCTAGCCATACTTCAGTTGTACTTCCTCACTAAATAGAAGAGATCTGGACACTGGGCTGATAAATATGGTAAGATAGGTAGTCCTTGACTTACAACAGTTCATTTAGTGACCATTTGAAGTTACAGCACTGAAAAAGTGACTTATGACCATTTTTCACGCAGCATCCCCATGGTCACGTGGATAAAATTGGTCAAGATGCTTGGCAATTGACTCATATTTATGACGGTTGCAGTGTGATCCCCTTTTGCGACCTTCCAAGGAGCAAATTCAATGGGGAAACCCGATTCACTTAACAAGCATGTTAACTAATTTAACAACTGCAGTGATTCGCTTAGCAAATGGGCTAAGAAAAGTCTTAAAATAGGGCAAAACTCACTTAACAAATTTCTCACTTAACAACGTAAATTTTGGGCTCAGCTGTGGTCATAAGTTGAGGACTACCTGTACAAACAATACACGGAATGCAGTGTATTTGAACATAGAGTGTATTCAGGAAAGGGATGTGCTGAGCTTCTTCTTATCTTTGGAATTTTAGGTGGAGTCCAGACAATGTTGCCTTCTATTTGTAATCAATAAGAACTCTATTTTATTATTATTTCAGTTTTTTTTCCCCTTCTTATCAGATAAAGCAATTGCATTTTGCCTTGACTGGGAACATTACGAATTAAATATATAACATCATTCATGATGCACTATTAAAGTCAGAAGATCCTCAGGCATTTTCATTTAGTTTTTTTTATCAAAAGAACCAATATGCACTTATATCTTAGTCCATGGAAGTGATTCCTTATCAGAGGATTAAAGGAAGTATATATAACTGAATTTCTGCAGCTACTCATGCAATATTATAGGAAATGTACAAACTATTTACAGATAAAAATATGACAAAAATGCTTTTTCTTACATTTTCTGCTCTTGACTTAGACATTTGAGGAGTTACGCAGTCCCTAGAACTTATGGTATAATTTATCTTGTAACTCTAAGCATGTCATAATACATTTTCTGTTGGCTCTACTCCTGGGGTTTTCTTTCTGCTGTGGAACAGATGTCTATACTATTGAGGCAGCTATTTCCTCCTCTCCGTGTATGAGACATTCTCTGAAAATGAAGCAGAAGGGATTGATAGCACTAGCACTAGCATTAGCACTTAGACTTATATACCGCTTCACAGTGCTTTACAGTCCTCTCTAAGTGGTTTACAGAGTCAGCATGGTTCCCCCAACAATCTGGGTCCTCATTTTATCAACCTCAGAAGGATGGAAGGCTGAGTCAACCTTGAATCTGGTGAGATTCGACCAGCCAAACTGCAGGCAGGCAGCATAAGTAGCCTGCAGTACTGCATTCTAACCACTGTGCTACCATGCTCTTGATTGATAGGAATTTAAAAATAAAATCATTCAAACTTTACTACTAACAATAGTCTGAAAAAGTTTTATACGTAACTGATTGATTATATGCCATAAAGTTGATATCAACTCTAAGTGACTCTACAGATAGACTTTCTCCAGGATGATTTATTACTAACATGACTCTTCAGGTCTTCCAACAGCATACCAAATGTTGCTATAATCATGTCCAATCCACTTGCAGATAGTCACCTTCTCTTTCCTTCTCCCCTTTCCCAACTTTATAGATTGCTTAAATTGATGATTCAAAATCTGAGGGAAAGCCCATTTGATAGAAGAAGTAGCGAAATTTGTTCTGAAGCAGCTTTGTATGTAGGCTGTCATGGACTGATTACAAATGCTCCATGGTTTGGCAGCATGAAATGCAAATAGCAAGAACAATATATATTTTATAGGCAATTTACCTTGATGAAGTTCAGCTAAATACCTCCAAGGACTTCAATAAATTTTGAAATAACTTCTATTTGGGATGGTCATTCTTTTCCACCAAGTTCCCAGTTTTAAGACAGACATACTTTGAGAGGTGAAGAAAGGGATACCCATCTAGTCAACTAGATCAGTTGAATCAACCAAGGTGGTCAATGGAGTGATAGATGTCTCAGCCAGATCATCCTTACATTAATTCTCGTTAGTTAATGCCAGATTTGCCCACAATACTGTATGTCCATATCTATTTAAAGCATTGCAGTAGACAAGCACACAGGCCTGTCTATATTAAGGAACACTTGCTGGATGGCAATGAGATTGGGATCCTGTATGAGATTTGCCCATCAGGTTTCTAGGGACTGCAACTATTGCAACTCTAAGGAAGACCCTCATGGTGATCAAAGACCAGAAAATGCTGACTGGGTATAAATACTTCCATCTGCAGTTAGGACAGAGGACAAGTTACAGTTGCTGCTTCTTTACTGTATCCCACTCTCCTGGAAGCCATTCCAAAACTTCTGAAACCCATAACATACCCAGGCATCTAGTGCTTAACCCTTAGTACTTCAATCTCCTTGTCTCAAGTGTGCAGGACAATATAAAATTGCCTCTGAAATTTAGCCACTGTAGAGCTTAGGTGGCAGGAAATGGTACTGAGTAACTTTTGAGGTCCCTTCTAACTTTATGATTTGATGACTATCTGTCTATAAGTACAATTTACCCATCAGTCAACAAGCTGACCTACTTCTATCAGGTTTATATTAGGGTGATATGCTTGTTCAGGCTTCCTGTTCATTTTTTATTCAGAACGTGTTCGGATTGTCACAGAGGGTTGGTTGTCTTTTCTGAGTGGGTTTGTTTAGGAAGTGGAGGCTGAATTAGATGAAAAGCTGTTATATGCCTGCTGTTTCAAAGCACTTGGAATAATATTTACTCTGCTTGTCCTTAAAACAACTTCAACAATAGTTCATTTTTTGAGTCCATTTTTCCTGTGTGTAATGACTAATTTGTTTTATGTTGGTCAATCTCCAAATATGTTTAACATACTGTATCTTCAGTTATGAGATTACCGAAAGATCAGCAGTTCAGCGGTTCAAATCCCTAGTGCCACATAACGGGGTGAGCTCCCATTACTTGTCTCAGATTCTGCCAACCTAGCACTTCGAAAGCACATAAAAAATGCAAGTAGAAAAATAGGTACCACCTTTGGTGGGAAGGTAATAGTGTTCTGTGCACCTTTGGCATTTAGTCATGCTGGCCACATGACCACAGAGACATCTTTGGACAGCGCTGGCTCTTCGGCTTTGAAACAGAGATGAACACTGCCCCCTAGAGTTGGGAACAACTAGCACATATGTGCAAGGGGAATGAATGAATGAAACATTTATGAATGTTTCATTGGGGAAATAAGTTGTCTAATATGGCCAGAGGGATTTCTGTGTTCCATTGATTTACTTTCCTTCTTATTTAATGTTAATAGGAAGTTTGAGAAATTAAAATAAGAACAACAATGACACACATATATATTGAGCAATGAAATGGAAGCTGCCTAATGATTAGTCTTATAATAAATATTCTGCAGCAAAAATGATGAGGAAGAGAACCTATTCTTTAAATTATTTTTATGAGGACCTGGTTCGTGGGGGCAATAAGCTGACTGTATAAAATATACAAAAGTATGAAGGCTACTGCTTAATGCATTGTAAGCCGCCCTGAGTCTCCGGAGAAGGGCGGCATATAAAAATAAATTTAAAAAAATATATATTATGAGAACCTAGGAATTTGCCTATGTAGATGTACAGTATATAGTTGGTGTTTGAATATTTGTTGAATACACACACACACGCACATTGCACTAAACTAGGTGAAAGTCATGTCACATTTAACAAATAATATAGAACTTTAAAAACTGTCCAAGAGAGTCTATGGACAACAATTCGATGTTTGGCTTTTAATTTGTATCAAAAAGTTATGATTGTTATGAGCCTCTTGTTTTTTTTAAAAAAATAAGCCCATTATCATTTGAATGCTGTACAAGCATGCAAAATATCTATGGGATTTACAATAATAATAGCAATAACAATAGCAGTAGCACATAGTTGTATGTACTGCTTCATGGTGCTTTACAGCCCTCTCTAAGAAGTTTACAGAGTCAACATTTGCCCCCAACAACCTGAATCCTGATTTACCGACCTTGGAAGAAGGGAAGGCTCAGTTACTTTGAAATCTGTGTTTTACAAACCCTGTTTGTTTGTTGGAGTACTCTGGTCTTGGAACATATTTTACGAGAAGAGTCCTCCATTCCTCTAACCGCAATAAAATATCTTATGCCACCAGACTCCAAATTTTGGGCTTAAACAACCTAGAACTATGCCGACTTCAGTCTGACCTAAGCATAGTACATAAAATTATCTGCCAAAATGTACTTCCTGTCAATGACTACTTCAGCTTCAACCACAACAATACACGAGCAAATAATAGATATAAACTCAAGAAAAACTGCTCCAAACTCGATTGCAGAAAATATGACTTCAATAACAGAGTGGTCAATGCCTGGAATGCACTACCTTACTCTGTAGTTTCTTCCCCAAACCCCCAAAACTTTAACCTTAAACTCTCTACCGTTGACCTCACCCCATTCCTAAGAGGTCTGTAAGGGGCATGCATAAGTGCACCAGCGTGCCTACCGTTCCTATCCTAATATTCCTTTTTATTTACTCTTTTCATGTATTCAAATTATGTTTATACTTTTTACTTATATGAAACATATATGAAACAGAAGCATATGAAACAGTATCTCCTTCCTGATCCGTTTTCTTCTCTAGTTTTGTCTTCTGTTAAAAAATTCAGTTGATTTAAGGATGTGGCAGAAAAGGGAGGGAAACAGAAGAAATTTGAACTTTCCTAGGAGCTATTGTTGTTCTTGGACAATAGAATTCTAGCCTTAACTGTGCTTTATACAGTAGTATAATGTGAGCCACTTAGAGAACGTAAGGCATTGTACCATTACAGAAATAGATATAAACATTTAATAAATATGGTTCTGTGCTCAATGTGTAATAATTCTTTATGTAAGCAGAACAGACAATAACTAAATGCAAATATAAATACATTAAGTGTATCTACTCTTTTTAAGCAGCAACAACACATTAATGTGTGAACAATGCATTTTTTTTCCTATTCAAATTATCATTGAAAGAAACTTTTGTTTTTTCCTAAGGAATCTTGTCAGAGTCCTATCTTGAAAAAAAATAATTAATGATCATATTCATGGATGCTTTCAAAAGACTATTTTACTCTGCAAAACCTTGTCATCACTTAATAAATACATATTTGAACTGTGAGCGGGTCAGATTTGTTTACTAAGATGAGTGGCTATAGAAATCAAATCAAACAAATACATACATAAATAAATATGGAACCTGATCAGCCTTCTCTAATTCCAGTTATTTAGTGAATAACCACATAGAAACTCTTCTTCTTAAATTGTCTACTTACAATCACCCATCTTTCATTATATTTCAAACAAGCTAACCTTTAACAATTTCCAAAATAGCTTCAAGTCCTTTGCTGAAATTGATTTCTCCACTGCAAGTGACAACACAGGGAAAAAAAAATTAAATTGAACATTTACATTTTTCTCCAAGAAACTGGCCATAATTTATTTTGCAGGCTATGTAGAAGATGCAGTATTTTACTGGCGATGGCTGGGGAGGACATCTTTCTAAGTATATTAACTTTTAATTACTGGCTAATGGTTTTTCAGGGATAGGATTCAATAGAGTTTTACTATTGCCAGTAAAACCAGGTTCAATGGAGTATTTTCCACTGCTGCCAGTAATTCATACATAGCAAAATATTATGGCAGACAGGAGCTCAATTTAATTGTTGGTATGAAATAGTTCACCCAATAAAATACACTTGAATTATCAATTGAAGCAAAAACGATGTAGGAAATTGTGAGAAGCCAAAATTGGAATATCACTAAATAGAATACTGCAATCTGAAGTAGTATTTTTTCCTCTATAGTACTCTAATATACTAGAGGTAGTTCACTTTCATCACATTTCTACACATAGTAACAGAGCTCCAAAAATAGCAAAAGGAAGGCTTTTGAAAGCTCAAAGAAAGGACTACTTAGGAAAATATTGTAATCATATTTACAAAAGGGAGAAAAATCTCCCTTTTCACCACAATCAATTATAGGTTACCATAGCTACAATTGGTCTGAAACTATTTTAGAGGGCACATCAATCTGATACAGAACAGAATACATTTACTCTGAAAAAAGAAAATGTAAACATCCCTAATCATTAATACATTGATTTAAGTGAATGTTGTTAATCAAGATATGCATAAAAAAAGCAGAAGACAAGTAAGGATACGTCATTTCAATATTTTTTGGTTATAAAGGCACCCCTTTGAGAGGTCAATTGGAGTTAGCTTGTCTTGGTCTATGCATTATGCCTGGGGGAATCATTCCAAGTGTCTTTTACCTGCAAATATGAGTAACAAGGAAAAGCTATCCTGCATAAAGATTTTTGTATAATGTTAATCAGAATAGTTTTAATAAAGAGAACATTTCATTTAAGAGTGTTGTATATTTCTTATCAAATATACCAACATTTAGGAAATGTATACAGATGATATGGCCAAAGTGATATGGCCAAGGCCACTGCTGATGGCCAGTTAGTAGAACTGTTTAAAATAATTTCTACATTGGAAGTAGAACAGGAGCCTAGCTTTTAACTTGGCTCATGGTAGTGATGGCTGATTGCATGGTCATAAAATCTTGTCTGTTTTTCTATTCACCTCATAAAATCATATTTCACATAAGGAAAATATCATGTTTTCCATAACTTAATTGGCATCAGTTTAGCATCCAAGGTTTTCTTCTACCAGCAGTTCTTCATAATACAAAGTTATATAAATGAGCCAATGGAGTAGCTTTGCCCATTGTCACAATTTACACAGCAACAGTACACAAACTGGTTCCAGAGCTGCATGAAGACTCCCCAACATCCAGGGTGCATCTCTCTGAGTTCTCTCCAAAAGTTGCTGATGAATTTAAATTTAATGTAATAAAGAGAATACATTTAAACACACAAGATGAAATTATACTTACGTTTAATTTGATGAAGATGATGTCAACCATTACATTGTGTCTGACTTTTGGCAATTCTAGGTCTCTCCATGTCTTCTGATCTTGCACGTCTTTGAGTTGTTCTGTGCTCTGGCTAGAATAATTTAATTTACATTAATTAAATAAACTAAAATTTAGATTTAATTTTGCTTCATTCAATTCTTTAAAGAGAAGTCCACCGTGCTCCTCAAAGGCCAAACAAGATCGTAAATAGAAAGTTAAATCGTCTTTTCTTCCACTTGCAGCCATTCCATCTCCCCAATAGCAAATTGAGATGGATTTTTCCCATCATCAAATGACTGTAATTGCCTCCCTTGATGCTAAGAAACAGGTAGACTACTTATTTCTCTTGCTAAACAAGAAAGCTTGCTGTGTAAGCAGAAGCATCTTTCATGTCAGAAAAGACAGGGAACAATTTGCACAGGAGCATTTCAAAAAATGTGAGTTTGTAGATCAAAAAAAACCCTTTTTCCTTCATTAAGCCTTCTTCATGACCAATGATGGAATGATACAATTCTTTGTTTATATTCATTGACTATCTACTATACAGTATAACTTTTTACTTTTTACTGTACTTTACTATACAGTAAATGTAGCCTTTGGAGTGGGGCTTTTGTGGAAACTGTGTTTGTTCGTCTATTCTGCAGACTAACTCGTGCCTAAAAATAGAAGTGGACTGTATTGCTGACCCCTTTTATTTCATATTCCTGAAGAACAAAAAATGGACTGTTTTTTGAGCACAAGAAGAGGTTTTTTTGTACAGCACTGTCTTTATAAACTTAGGACCCAATGCCAGCATAAATCTATTGAAGTGCAGAGTGCATTCATACTTAAAAACCATGGAGGGAAATGTGCGATCACATGAAGGTGGCAGCATGCAATTATAATATTAACAGACGATTTATTTAATTCATTTATTGATTGGTTTTTATCCCACATTTATTATTTTTTAGAAATAATTCAGGATGGCAAACATGCCTAATGTGCTTTCCTCCTCCTATATTCCTCACAGGTGGTTGGACTGAGAAAGAGTAATTGGCCCAAATTTCCCCAACTAGCTTTCATGCCTAAAATGGAACTAGAATTTACACTCTCCTAGTTTCTACCCTGGTGCCTTAACCACTAGACCAGACCCAAAGGTGCTTTTTCAAGAGGCAACTGGACTTTCTATTTTCTTTGAAGACGTTTTACTAGTGAGTGAGTGAGAGAGAGAGAACCTTTTCACACTGGGTATTCTTTTGTATGTGTATGTGAATGATACAATAGTTACAAGGGTCATGGAGCTGTTACATATTATCCACATTTTGGTTCACTCTTTTACTGGTGTTCAATAATCGAAAAACACAATTCAGGAGTATCAGGGCTTTGCATAATGAAGGCCAATCCTATTATGAAAATGTCAATTACTGCTACTGGAGGCACCATAGAAGTTTCTGAATCATTTGAGCAGGACTAATTAAGAATGTGGAGTATTCTTTCTGCTGTTAATATAATTTACAGTTCAAAGACAGGTCTTATGTTCACTGTTTTAAAAGTACATGTAAGATGTTAAATACATTATTAAGAACCATGCTAGGTTCTTCTGGGGTCGTGTGCGAGGAAGGCACATAATCTTCAGCAGTTATTAAGACTCCAGAGTCCATGGGAAAAGATTCTTACTCATTTCTTATCTGTGTTCCAATACATCTGCATAATTTGAGTGACATTATAGAATTACACTTACTGCATTTTAGATAATGCAACTATGCTAGCTTCTGGCTGACATTGGTTTACTTTGAAAGCTAAGTAGAGTTTGGTCTGGTTAGTATTTGAATGGGAACATAGTAATCCTCCAGGGAATTTCAGGAATTTGACTGAGAAATGAAAACACAAGAATCCCAACATCCTGGAAGAAACAATAGTGAATAGCTTCTACACTATTCCCTAGAAAGTTGGATGGATGAGCCCATATAGTCCTCAGGAATTAAACCTGATTTGATTGCATTGTACCATTTTGTAACATCTCCATAAATATCTCATTTGAGGAAATGAGGTTCTTATTTGCAGTCAAAAAGGCTGTCTTTGTAATAATCACATTGCTCTTTATCTAGCCAGTTTTTCAAGTTTAAACAGAGCTTTATTTAAAAAAATGTTCCAGTCCAGTTTTCAAAACACGATGTTTGACAACTGTTTTTCCTCCTTATTTTTCTCAGTGTACTATTCTGGAAATATCCAACCATCATTGGTTTTGGTGGAAATAACACCTTTATATTTATGCTGCTCAGTGACCTCAAAGTGAATGAATAAAAACAACAGGAGGCTGGGAAGATAAGTGGAGAATCGGGTGGAGGGCTCTGGGCAAATTATGCATGTACAATATTATTCAGCATTGAGCCACTATGTTCAGAATTAAAAGATGGATTATTGTGGATTTGTTTTCTTTAGGGAATTAGGACTGGCACTGGCTTAACTTCCTAGAGTATTAACCGAAATGCATTTCTGTCTTACAGTTTCATCCCATTTAGCCACTATGACTTTGGAGTGACTTCCAAAGCAATCCAATCAGAATAAATTGGCAGATTAAAGCTAACTTCTGGATCTGGCTGAATGGGGAGGCAAAAATGAAGCAGGTGCAGCAGCTTAAAAAACAAGCAATCCCACAAACTAACACAGCTCTGTATTTCTAGTCTAGCACCATGTGTGTTTTTGTGTTTCTGAAGTGGTGACTAAAATGGGATGTTATGAATCTTGAACAGAATAGCCCCTTGACAAAGGAGAAGTGACTTTTTATTCTTGCAGAATGTTTGAATCAGCCACCATTCATCCCCCTTCCCCTGTCTTGGTGCCAACTGAACTTTAATCATGCAAAATGTCACCAAAGTTCAATGGGAATGCCCTGTTAAAGCTTGAAGGGATTGACTGTGCAAAGATTCTTTCCTGAGAAAGAAGAGGAGAAAGAGTATATATTGTTTGCTTCTCATTGCAGTTTCTAGTCAGTCTTTGGTCACACTGGGACCTTGGGATAAAGGGTGCCTCTTACTGGAAAGACAACTGGGTATTTAGATCAGGGGTAAGCACCAGAAGGCAAGGCAAGAAACAATGGAATGAAACTAATCAAGGAGAGAAGCAGCCTAGAATTAAGGAGAAACTTCCTAACAGGGAGAACAATTAACCAGTGGAATGGCTTGCCTTCAGAAGTTGGGGGTACTCTATCACTGGAGGCTTTTAAGAAGAGACTGGACGGTCACTTATCTGAAATGATATGGGGTCTCCAGTTTGAGCAGGGGACGGACTAAAAGACCTTCAAGGTCCCTTCCAATTCTATTTTTCTGTATTATGTATTGAGTAGGGAAAGTTGGAAAGTTAAGAGCATATCATAAGTTTTCTAACAAAAAAGCTTCCATGATAGATGTGCCCAATTATAAAGTCCACAATTCCCTGAACATAATTTGGTGAGCTTGCACCCCACTGTCTTTTCTGTCTCCACTATCCTCCCTAATCCTGTAGGATCACCGCCCCCACTGGCATACCCTTTTCATTCCCTGTAGGAGGTACATGTTTCCATAAAAATGTTGAACAGTACCCATCAAGGTAATGCAGACATGATTGTGTTCCCAGGTTAGATGGGATCCCAAATCAGAGGATCAGATGAAGCCCATAAAGTGCTTGTATGGATGGCGGTCTCTTGTCTATATCTCAGGGCAGCCACATAAAGGTAAAGATAAAGGTTCCCCTCACACATATGTGCTAGTCGTTCCCGACTCTAGTGGGTGGTGCTCATCTCCGTTTCAAAGACGAAGAGCTAGCACTGTCCGAAGACATCTCTGTGGTCATGTGGCCAGCATGACTAAATGCTAAAGGCACATGGAATGTTGTTACCTTCCCACGAAAGGTGGTCCCTGTTTTTCTACTTGCATTTTTTAGGTGCTTTCGAACTGTTAGGTTGGCAGAAGCTGGGACAAGTAATGGGAGCTCACTCCATTATGTGGCACTAGGGATTCGAA
Organism: Pituophis catenifer annectens; assembly: GCF_029215685.1. Classification (NCBI taxonomy): domain Eukaryota; kingdom Metazoa; phylum Chordata; class Lepidosauria; order Squamata; family Colubridae; genus Pituophis; species Pituophis catenifer. The sequence goes on from NW_027256881.1 coordinate 289,267,207, forward strand.
CCGCTGAACTGCCGACCTTTCGATCGACAAGCTCAGTGTCTTAGCCACTGAGCCACTGCATCTCTAACTGAGCCACATAAATGGATATAAACAAACAAATCTAATGCAATTCCTACTTCCCTTCTATTTAGCGTATTCCTTTTGATTCATTATTCATTATTTGATTCAAATTCATTATTAGGTCAAGTGCAAGGAACCAGAAATGACACTGGGAGTTGATCAGAGCAATATGTTTATTGCTATTCACCTATTTACAAAAATCTAACCAGACTAACTTTAATTATTACAGAACAACTAGATAAGCAGTCCAGGATTTAGGGAGAGTCTCCTTCCTACCACTTCCTCCCCTTCAATGATTCCAGACTAGCCAGTCTCTTAACTCCTCCTCCTACTTCAGCTCCAGATGCTACCACATCATACTTTTAAATCCTTGCCTTCTGCTCATTGAGCTTCCTGCTTTAAATAAATAATTCTTCCTATTTGCTCCTCATTTTTGTAGAGGCCCTGGAATCCCTGAAATGCATTTATTTGTCCATTATTTTTTACTATGAGCCATAGGGGTGCAATGGTTAGAATGCAGAGTTACAGGCTGGCTCTGCCCACTGTCAGGAATTTGATCCTGACCAACTCAAGGTTGATTCAGTGTCCCATTCTTCCGAGGTTGAGGACAATATGCTGATAATATAAACCATGTAGAGCAGGGATGTCAAACTTAATGTAAACCATGTAGAGCAGGGACAGCAAACTCATTCTGCTGTCAGAATGCTGAAATTTGACAGGAAATTAGGGTCCCTGAATTTCTGGCTGTACATTTCAAAATTTCTATAGAATGCCGATAACACGCAGTTGTACATTTCAACCCCAGGCCACCCCAATGATGCCCTTGACGTGATGTCCCGTTGCCTGGAGGCCGTGCGGATCTGGATGGGGAGGAACAGGCTCAGACTCAACCCCTTCAAGACTGAGTGGCTGTGGTTTCCAACATCCCGATATAGCCAGCTAACACCATCGTTGGCTATTGGGGATAAGATCTTACCCCCCTCAGAGAGGGCTCGCAACTTGGGCATCCTCCTGGATTCACGGCTGTCTTTAGATGATCATATGATGGCCATGGCCAGGGGGGCTTTTTATCAGGTTCGCCTGATTTCCCAGTTGCATCCCTTTCTGGATCGGGACACCTTGCGCACAGTCACTCACGCCCTTGTCATCTCCCGTCTGGACTATTGTAATGCTCTCTACATGGGGATCCCCTTGAGGAGCACCCGGAGGCTCCAACCAGTCCAGAATGCGGCCGCATGAGTGATAATGGGGGCGACTCGTCGCTCCCATGTAACACCCCTCTTGCGCGAGCTGCACTGGCTCCCGGTGGTCTTCCAGGTGCGCTTCAAGGTGTTGGTTACCACCTTTAAAGCACTCCATGGCTTAGGACCTGGTTACTTACAGGACCGCATTCTGCCACCGTTTTCCTCCCACCGACCGACACGCTCCCACAGAGAGGGCCTCCTCTGGGTGCCGTCGGCCAAACAATGTCGACTGGCGACCCCCAGGGGGAGAGCCTTCTCTGTGGGGGCTCCTGCCCTATGGAATGAATTGCCCCCGGACATACAAAGGATCCCTGACCTCCGCGCCTTCCATCGTGCTCTGAAGACCCTATTATTTCAGCAAGCTGGTCTGACGGGATAAATGATTTTAAATTGGGTTTTAAAAGTGGTTTAATATGGTTTTAATTGAAAGTTTTAATTTTGGCCAAAGATTGAATTGTTTTAATATGTTTTTTAAATTTTGTCTTGTATGTTGTTTTATCAAGGCTGTTCACCACCCTGAGTCCTTCGGGAGAAGGGCGGTATACAAATATAATAAAAACTATAAAAAAAAACCTATAAAAAAGACCACATTTCTTTTTTATTGTGCCCTGTTCTGCTTTTCTGTAATCTAGAACCCAATCACCAATGTTTCAATAAAAACACTTTCCTCCTCAGAGTTTTGCCCCATTTTTCTTTTTGGCCATCCATGACAGAGCTTATCTTCTATCTATTTGCATTATCTATTCTATCTATTTTCTATCTATCTATTTTCATTTGCATTAGTACTTTTCCTCACAAAGCTTTCATATTTAGTATAGGATGAAACACTTCATGTAAGGGATCACATCATACATACAAGTTTATGTAATAACTGGATATTTGACTTCCTTTTTAAAGAATCACTACACAGTGTGTAGTGTTAATACTGGGGAATATTAAACAATTTCCACTTACAGGTATTTATTAGTAATAGCTATCTAGACATAGGAGATTGGATGTAAAGAAAGCTAGCAGACTTAACAAGATTGAATTAAGGAAAAAACAATAATTTTCTAATTTTCTAGGCAGTAAATAGGGATGGTTGACTGCCAATTAATTTTTAAACACTGTGATGATGGCTCTTGTATACAATCATAATACAAACGTGCCTTGGCAACAACATTTTTCTGCTATGTTCCATACCCCAGGTCTTTATCACATCCATAGTCCATCAATGAGATGGACTTAAGTCATTCTTAACTGTTATCTCTATTGAAGTAGTATTTCCCCCTTTATTCCAACCGGTAGTATCCAAGGACAGCCTCAAGGTAGATAAAATCTGTCAGGCTTTGTCACTCATTAGTTTGAGTTGACTGCAGTGACCTCAACCAGAGGCAATAGCAGGAGGATAAAATTCAGCAATAAGGACAGCAAATTCATGCCAGTATCGTTTTCTGCCAACTCTAAAGGTGGATGGAGACAGTGACCAGTTCATCCTCTCTATTCGTCGGATTTGATGGAAGACACAGTGCAAAAACATCTTTTTGGATTTTGTTATATATAGCATGGAGATTAAGTTTATTCATATTACTTGCTCAATGGGGTTCACTATATATTCATAGGGACTCCTCCTTTTTTCTAAAATAAAAATCTCACTGTATCCAGGTTCAGTCTGATTCTTAGCAGACCAATATATAGAATAGCAAGAAATGCAATAAAATACCCCCCTCCCCAAGTTTACTTCTAGTTTCCAACTCATTCCATTTCGTTGCCTTAGCAATGAAAGTCAGATAGGTGCCTTTTGACCAGTCACTCTCTCTCAGCCTAACTCATTTCACAGTGTTGTTGTTGTGGGGAAAATAGGAAGAAGAAGAAGCAGTAGATATGTTCACTGCCTTGAGTTGTTTATAAAAATAATAAAGGTGGGAAATAAATAAATATTGACTTGTGGTAGGATTCCAATTTGTAGGGTGGCAGACTTATAAAAAATTGACTGTATGTTTGAAACATCAGATGCAGAAGAGCAGCAACTAATTATTTAAAATGAGGAGGAAAATGTACTTATTGTCCTATTTGAGAAAGGAAATTTTGAGGAAGATATTTAGAGATGACATTTAGTGCTCCACTTTTAAGAGTCACTTTGGGGATAGGGGAAATTATACAACCTCTCTTCCTATCTATATCAGTAGTAAGTCTATTATAAAGGGTGAGTGGCTAGGTTAATGAGACAAAATAACACAACCCCTTATTTGTTTATGCTTGGTTTATTACATCTAGTAAAGAGGAATATCTACCTGGCTCTTGAAGATTACTTATTCTTATAACAAGGAATGTTTCTAATTCTCTCAAAAGAACCAAGAATTCCATCTTATTGTTTGTTCTAGAACAGTGGTTCCCAACGTAGGGCCCACGCCCCACACGGGGTCAATTTGATTTTTAATGGGGGCAATTTGAACATTGTTTAAACCAAGTTAATGGCCTTTTAGGCTTCTTCCGCATGAGTAGAGTTCACTTTTTGAGTAAAGTAAGAATTATATGTCATGGGGGGGGGGGCATCAGGATTTTAGAGATGCTTAGACGGGGCATGGCCAAAAAAGGTTGGGAACCACTGTTCTAGAAGGAACTTCAAAGCATTAATTAGTGTAGATCAGTGACAAAATTCTTCAAAAAAAGTTTTGCCTGATTGATGGATTATCATAATGAGGAACCTCTGAAATCTATTTCCTTTGAGTTTTAGCTCTGGTTTTGATATTTAATCTGCATTGGTCATCATATGATCTTTTACTAGAGAGAGATTGGCAGGTTGTTATATTCACCCTCCTGGCAACTTTTAAAACCATTGTTTATAGGCTTCAGAGGCTGTCTAGGTTAGGGGTGCCAAACTCATGTCATCACATCATTGTCACATGATGTATCGGAACTTTTTTCCCTTTCACTAAACCAGGGATAAGGGTGACCAGCACGTGACGCATCTGGCCCATGGGCCATGAGTTTGACACCCCTGGTCTAGGTGGCTTTGAGTAGCCTAGCATTGCAATGATTTTGCTCATACTTGGAAGGTTGTAGAGAATGGAGATTTCTGCTCAACCTTCTGGTTTTGGAGGCTATTCTTTCCTCATTTCCTATCCGCTGTGACTGAAAACTCTGAAGGAGATCATTCAGATGTTTTGAATACAATATCATCAGTCTATTGCTAACACATTGCTCTGTTCCTATCTCTTTTGAACAAGTTCTAACCTTTATATGACATAGGTAAGACAATGTCTGGACTGCAACTGGATTAAAACTAGTAAACTGAATTTCAGTCCAAATAAGGCAGTTGTATAAGCAGTTATACAACTGTTTCAAATAAATGATAAATATAACAAAACATGCTGGCAGATACTATCTGGCATTAGCTGCAAGGATGGAATGTCAACTATAAGAGAGAAATGAAAGGCAAGTTTCAAGCAGTGATAACATCTTCATAATCATCCTACATGTGTTTATCTGCTCACCATTAAAGGAATATTTGTGTTGTACCCAACAACTGTTTCATAAATAGCCATTCTAAAAAGAAAGCAATGCTGGCATCTTCTAGTATTGTGGGTACAAAATTCTAATTTTTTAAGAGAGCATTAAAGTTTATGTCTCATCAAATTTGTTGAGCTCTAAAGAGCTACAAGAGTCTGTTCTAAAAATTATTTCAAATTTTCCATCCCTATCTGTTATAAGAAATGTCTGAATAGTCTCTCTTGTTGAATAATATTGGGACAGTTAGCAAAACAAATATCAACGGATGCTCATTTTTTAAATATGAACTAATTTAAAGGAATTGCAAACATTCCTTCCTCTCTATGATTTGTTAAAGGTAAGTCTCCGTTAATTCAGTGTTGTGGATGATATCTAAAGTATCAGTCCTGTAGCTATAATTTTTTTCAATAGTGACTCATTATGAACACTTAACAGCCACCTTCTGGCCTCTAATTAATTACCTTGTTTCTGAATCTTGATGAAGGGGAACTATTGTCAAGGGCATTGTTTGCTCAATTACCCAAAAGCTTCAGAAAATGTGACAGAATTAATGTAGTGATAGAAACCTCTTACTTTCATATACTCAGCTTTGATTGGAGTTAAAATTGAGGTCTAAATATTGAGGGAATCATAGAGTTGGAAGAGTTTATTCCTTTAAGGAATAGACAAAAAAAAAATCCCAAAAGAAATAAAACAGACCAAAAAGCAAAAACAATAAAAACAGGAAAAAAAAAACTTCATATTGCATATTCTAAAACATCAGTCAGAATTTTAAACACATCATTAACCTTGAAAAGTCAGAATAATCCTGAGCAGCCTTTCTATTATGTTATTCTATTTGTTATTTAACACATGGCAGAGAAATCTACAAATGCTAGGCACAATGCAGTCCTGACAGCCTAGATTGCTAGTTCATTCTGTTTGGCACTTGCACACCTATTCTTGGTGCACCGCAAGGGGCTAATTAGCTTTATACCAGCTGAATGGGGTGCTCTGGTTGCTGGTTTTTCTGTTCTCCTTTGCTGGTCTCACCTTGTTATGGGTTGCCTTGTATCTGGCCAGGTCCAGGACTGGATTCTTCTCTCCACACACACAAACAAAGATAGGTTTTTCCCACCAAAGTGGTACCCATTTATCTACTCACAATATTGCCTGCTTTCAAACTGCTGGGTGGGCAGGAGCTAGGGAGCAAACAAAGGGAGCTCGCTCCATCTCACAGAGCTGGGCTTGAACTGCCAGACTGCAGACTATTTCTGCATCATTAAACCACTGCACCACTGTGTTACCATTTATTATATTGATAGGAAATAAGTATATAAACTAAAAGTGATGACCCAAGATTATCAATTTGAGGTTATGCTGTATTTCAAAGTTTGAAAAATTATATTTTTTTACTGCATGTCCCTCTCCATAATTCTTGATAAATTAATCTTTCATGATTCTGGTGTATAATTCATCTTTAATTCTGATTCATATAAATAACACCAAAAATATGCAATAGTGGGAGAAACCTATATTATATCAGCAAATGTCCTTTCTCCCATTTTCAATTTCCAGCATAAGGTGAATGATGGCTTACCCTTTTTATGGGTGTGTTCAATTTATAAAAGAGTGTTTTGTTCAATTGGTCATACCTTAATGTTCTATAAGAATTTAGACATTTATTAGTTAATGAAAGCTCTTTATTTCTGAGCGTCGGCAAATAAGTAACATGTCCTAATACTTTAGTCTTGAAACTGCTAGCAGGCTCTATGTCTGCTTTATGTGCTCCCTGGAGCCCTGGTGGCTTGGTGGTTAAAGTCCAGTATTGCAGGAGAATTCTCTACAGCCTGGAGTTTGAGCCTGACAGGGCTCAAGGTTGATTTCTATCTTTCTGAGATCAACAAAATGAGTACCCAGATTGTTGGGGACAATATGTTAACATTGTAAACTGCCCAGACAGTACTTTAAAGCACTATGGGACAGTATATAAGTCTAAGTGCTATTGCTATTGCTATTGCTATTGCTATTGCTATTGCTATTGCTATGCATGTTTATGCTGAGTCATCACAGCACTCCCTTTTTCTGGAGATTACCAATACAGAAAGTGGGCAAAGATATGGCTAAATACAACCACAGTGTGAGAAAAACCTGACCTATTAATGTTCCGCTTACTTCCCATCACATATTTTCTTGTTCCTGTTTTCTAAGTTATCAGAACAAACAGCTTTGCATTTTGCAGCTTAACAATTACTAATAGATTGGATTCTTTACATGGCATACCTGATAGCCTTGCTCTGCTTCTTGTAGTCTAAATAGCACTTCAACTCTAGTAGGGAGATAAAACAGAGCAGAAGAAGGTGCTGCCAAAGGGTCAGGATTCTCCATACATTGCTGTGGACTTAGTGCTTTTTGCTTCTCTTCCTGCATATACCGTATTTTTCAGAGTATAAGAGTATAAGACACACCAGAGTATAAAACACACCTTAGTTTTGGGGGAAGAAAATAAGAAAAAAGCTGATTGGCAGGTGAATCGGCCTCTCGGAATACCCCCAATCAGCTGTTCCCAGAGGTGAATTTTAGCAACAGGTTGTGAGCTCTGTGCCTTACTCTTTTTTTTTTTTGCTTTTTTTTCTGCCTCTGAAACTTCTGAAATTTCTTTTCAGAAAAAACTTTTTTTTTCTGCCTCTGAAACAGCTTCAGAAAAAAAGCCTCTGAAGCTCTGTTTGGGAGCTTCTTTTCTGAAGCTTCGTTTTTGACGCTTTTTTCAGCCTCTGAAACCTCCGTTTGAGAAGCTGGACCGGGCTACATTCGGAGTATAAGACGTGAGGTAAATAGCAAATAAAGAAAAATGTAGATAAAAGAAATAATGTGAATAAAATAGGAATCATACAGAGTCAGATATATGGGCTCTGGGGGACCCTCTCTGTTCACATTATTATAAGGGGAAGACAAAAAGTACCAAGAAAGTACCAAGGACCCCATAATTTATACCAAATATTCTGTTTTCTTTTATTGTTCTTGTTCATCTGATGCTGGTTCTTGCTTACCTAAGTATTGATTGGTAGATATGTGATAGGAAAGATGTGTTTAGTTCTGTCTGCCTCTTTTCCTGACTTCTGCTTCCTTTTTGAATAGTTTGCATAAGGAGCTTGTCTCGATATATCTGCTAACAGCAGAGTGCCATGCATTTAGGAATCCATTTGTATTTTTGATCTTGCTTGGTCTAAGCCCATGACGGTGAACTTATGGTACACGTGCCACAGCTGGCACGCAGAGCCCTCTCTGCAGGCACGCGAGCCATTGCCCAACTCAGCTCCACCATACATACGCATGTGCGCCTCCTACCAGCCAGGTGATTTTTGGGATGCGTGGGCGGTGGGTGCATGCAGAAGATGCATGCCCATGTGCAGGGGTCACATGCACGTGCATGAGGATGGGGGAGCGTGGGGGGGGGTGGCACACCCCCCATGGCCTGTTTTTGGGCCCAGGAGGCTGCAGGGAGGCCTGCTAGGTCAAAAATGAGGAGCGGGGGGGTCATGTGTGCATGCTCAGGGGGGTGGGGGAGCGTGGGGGTCATGTGCGCATGCGCTGGGGCAGGGGGAGTGTGTGAGGGTCATGGACACATGCACAGGGAGGGTGCATTGCATTATGGGTGCCATCACACGCACAAGCTATCACGCTCATGCGCGCACACTTTTGGCACACAGCGAGAAAAAGGTTAGCCATCACTGGTCTAAGCTGTCTATAGTTCCCAGCTGAAATTGTGATTGAACTTGTCAGTGTATTGTAAAATTAAGGAGTTCCCACCATGTCTTCTCATTGCCAGTTGAGGTTTGTGGATGTGCTCTCCCAGTGTTTTACCTATTGCCCCACACAATGGTTTTCATTGTCCTTATATTATATGTTGAAAAATAACTTCTGTTTTGTCTTGTTTGGTTGTTCTTCACAAATTGCTGAAAAAGTAGCATATATACACAGAAAAAGTAGCATATATACACAGACTGGTTCTAAATATTGAAATAGCATCCATTCTAGGATTTCTTGGAGTCAGATAAGAAAAGTTGGATTTGGTGGATGAGCAGTTGGATTTTCTGCCACCAAAGGCAGATATTTCCACTAATGAGCAGGATAATGTACAGATGGCTAATTATTCTGAAAGTGAGAAGATGCCAAAGGAGTCTGGCTAACTGCCCAATTCAAAAACAAAATGGCAAATGAAAAGAGTGGAGCAAAAACACTTTTTGCAGCTTTTAGAAAGAAAATCTAGCCAATTTTCTAAATTGAGAACAGTGTTTGAAACCATTTAATGATCCTTCCCTAGATAAGCAAAAGCTTATAAGGAAGGGGGAGAACTCAAAGTTAGCCATGCAGCTGCAGCAGCTTCTCCTTGGGAGAAGCTTTAGCTAAAGATGGACAGAAGAGCTCAAAATTAGTTTTTCTCTTTGTTTGACCAAACAGTCAACATTATTGTAACTGGCCTGCCCTATGTGGCTGCTGAGCTATGCTTTAACCAACATCACAGGAAGCTTCTGAGTAATTGTCTTAAAATGTCCTGTCCCTTCCCTCTTTTATTCAAAGTGATCAGCATTGATGAGATTTGTCGTCCAATCAGGAGTAGGTTCTAAATTTTTTTACTACCGGTTCTGTGGGCGTGGCTTATTTTGTGAGTGTGGCTTGGAGGTCATGTGACTAGGTGGGCGTGGCTAGCTGGTCAGAGTCATTTTTGGAAGGTCCTCACACTTACGACCAGTCCTCGCACTTACGACCCAACTCATTTGTTTGCTTTTAACACTGATCAGCTGTAGGATGACCCTTTGAAGCCCCGCGGCAAGAGTTTAAACAGTTTTTTTCCCTCTAGTCATCAGCTGGGACTCAGGAGGCAGCAATAGATTGGGGGTGGGACCAAATAAAAGGTAAGAATAACGTGGGGGGGGGTGGGGGGTGGGAGGGCGGGGGGAGAACCGGTTCGGTGACATCATATCATCACCGCTACTGGCTCAGCCGAACCGGACCGAACCGGGAGGAACCCACCACTGAGTCCAATCAACTTTCAACAGAATGCCTATATCAGGGGTGTCAAACTCATGTCATCACGGCGGCATCACGTGACGTATCGGGACTTTCCCACCCTTTGCTAAACCAGGCATGGGCCTGGCCAGCGTGTGACGTTTCCAGCCCATGGGCCGCACATTTGACAGCCCTGGCCTATATGCTTCTTCAATTCCCACAATGGCAGTTTTATTTCTGTATTCAACCTAGAGAAAAGGTCTTATTTATAGAATGGAATGGAATGGAATGGAATGGAATGGAATGGAATGGAATGGAATGGAATTCTTTACTGGCCAAGTGTGATTGGACACACAAGGAATTTGTCTTTGGTTCATATGCTCTCAGTGTACATAAAAAGACAAGATACACTCGTCAAGAATCATAAGGTGTAACACTTCATGATAGGGAACAAATAAGCAATCAAATCCTATTAGAAAACAGTCAATATGAATCTTAAGGATACCAGCAACAAGGTTACAGTCATACAGTCATAAGTGGGAGGAGATGGGTGATAGGAACGATGAGAAGATTAATAGTAATGCAGACTTAGTAATTAGTTTGACAGTGTTGAGGGAATTATTTGTTTAGCAGAGTGATGGCGTTCAGAAAAAACTGTTCTTGTGTCTAGTTGTTCTGGTGTGCAGTGCTCTATAGCGTCATTTTGCGGGTAGGAGTTGAAACAGTTTATGTCCAGAATGTGAGGGGTCTGTAAATATTTTCAAAGCCCTCTTTTTTGACTCGTGCAGTATACAGGTCCTCAATGGAAGGCAGGTTGGTAGTAATTGTTTTTTCTGCAGTTTTAATTATCCTCTGAAGTCTGTCTATTTTGTGAGTAAGGGAAGGAGAATTCCCTGTACGCATTGACCCGGAGCAACTTACACAATACTTGGCATCTCCTGAAAGCATTTCTTCCTGTACAAGTTTCGGTAGTTTGGCGTTGGGGTTTTCAAAAGTTGAAAGTCTCTCAAGATAGGGAGAGGAAGGTTCTCATCAAAATGGGGCATCATTATAGAAAGACCAAAATATAAGTAGCTACTATAGCTTCTGAAGTGCTTTTGATTAAAATCCTGCAAGCATACCATTGCCTCTCATCTTTAGAGTTTGCTGGCTTGTGATTAACAATCTTGACTCAGCAGCAAACAGAGGGAGCTATGGGAATAATGAGCTCAGAGCTGTTCCCAAAATGTCTCAAAATATCCATCTGAAAGTATCCTCAGGATATACCAAACTGACTTTAAAAAAAAAATGTTTTATTGGGTTTTTTAAAATGTATAATTGAACTATCTGTAAATGAACTAGGAATCATGTTAACTCCCCTGTTGGCATCCAGCAAGCACTTTGAAATGCAGGATTTGATGGAATGTGCTAAAAAAAGAGAATGTCTGCTCATCTGCTACTGTTTTTAAGATCCAGGAAAATGATTGCAGATAGCTTTTGGCTACACTACTCAATAGCAATAAGTCTAAGGTCTCTAGAAAGCAGACTCAGTGATTTCTTGGTTTTCAGTTTATCGATAAGAAATATCCACCCAGTTTCTGCAAAATGTCCCAAAGTTTTACAATATTTTTGAAGGGAACGTTAGAGTTTCTGACAATATGTGGGAAGGCCACTTCATCATGCCAGTTGCATTGTTTTCTGCTCTGTGGGCATAGAGCAAAATGGCCTTTATTATTATTATTATCCGGTGTGATTTAGTGTACGATCTAGTGAAAAGTGCAGACACTGATTGGAGAGTGCGATGTTAATCTTACAATAATCTTAGAATAATATTGCAAGCCTTTCCAACGAGGCTCTTACAGAAACCCAAAGGGTTTGCCTTGAAATGAAGTGGCCGATTTAGGTGGCTCAGCAACCCTCTTTGAAGCTTCAAGAGTCCGAATGTATCGTCTGACACTTTGCTTGGTGTGATGAGAGAGACTGCATCTCCCCAGTCCTTGACAAAAGTGCTGAGTAAACTGCACCTTCCTTGCATGGGTCTCTTACATCCCGTATCCCATGTTACACTCATCTCTTTTGTGCTGCAGTTTTTTTAGACATGCAGCCTAAAAGGGGGGAAAAGGGAAAGAAAAAGCAATGACCTCAAAATGACCACTTTGTTTTATATTTACATAGAGATTTCACATACAAGACCTGACATTTAAAATTAGGCCTGTGCAGTGTTTCAGACGGAAAAGCAAAATGGTGCTTCAGAGCAAGTCCTTAAAGCAATTCCTTGCAAAGTGGGAGGGAAATGATGTTTGGTGTAAAGTTTCACAGAGACGCTTGGCATTAACATACATTTGTGTAAACCCCTCCTTTAAAGTTGCTTCACAAAACGAGCTCATCTTTCTAAAAAGGAAGCTATTGCATTCCTTTGCTTTGAGTTCTCAAGTGTCATTCCAGGAGCTGGGAGAGGCTTCTGTGCAATGCATGCATGGAATCCTTTTCTGTCTATTTGTAATTGCCAGATAGAAAGTTCAAAATGATGTGAAATGCCTTGTGGAAGAGAATTGTGTTATCTTTGAGGTGTGAAGCCACCTGATGAAGGTAAGGGATAACTGCTTTGACCATCCTAATAATGTCTGGGCTGGAATGGTAGAGGGACAGGTTTCCCAGTGAAATGCATTCTTTGCTTCCACAGTGGTTATCTTTGTGATGTCATCATGTAGGCTAACATGATTGGCTACCTGATTTCAACAGGAAGTCATCGTGGAGTGAAAGTACTGCTATTTTCCTGCAGTTGCACTTTGAGGCTGTCAAAGATCAGATAAGCTTGATGCAACATTATATATTAAAGAAATTAACAGAAGGAAGAGAAGGTCAGTGCATCATAACATCTTAATAGCAGTGTTGGATATTTGAATTCAGCAGGAGCTCTTATTAAGTAATATACTTTTGATTACAGAGTTTTGATTATAGAGTTTTGAAATAATATAGAGAAAGTGAGACCAGTCTTGGAATACTGTGTCCATTTCTGTGTCCACAATACAAAAAAAGATGTTGATTGAGACTCTAGAAAGAGTGCAGAAAAGAGCAACAAAGATGATTAGGGGTCTGGAGGCTGAAACATATGATGAACAACAGCAATGTCTAGTCTAACAAAGAGAAGGACTGGGGTAATATGATAGCAGTCTTCCAATATTTGAGAGGCTGCCATAAAGAAGACGGGGGACAACTTATTCTCCAAAGCATGTGAGGGCAAGACAAGAAGTAATGGATGGAAATGTATCAAATAAATATTCAACCTTGAACCAAGAAAAAAATTCCTGACAGTGAGAACAGTGGAATGGATTGCCTTCAAAAGTCGTGGGTGCTCCAACAATAGATATTTTTAAGAAGAGATTAGATTTGTCCGTAATGTATAGGATTTCCTTCTTGACCAGGGGGTTGGATTAGAAAACCTCCAAGGTCCCTTCCAATTCTGTAATTCTGTATTTTGGTACCACATTAAAAGGCGCTTTTATGAGTCTTGGTGGTGCAGCAGACTAAGTACTGTTAAGTGCTGTTAAGTAACACCAGCTTCCTGCAATTACTACAAGTTTGAATCTCACCAGGCTCAAGGTTGACTCAGCCTGCCATCCTTTCGAGGTAGGTAAAATGAGGACCCAGATCGTGGTGGCAATAAGCTGACTTTGTATAAAAAAGAACACTGCTTGGGGGGCCCAAAAGCCCTACTAAGCAGGTATATACAAAAGTATGAAGGCTATTGCTTAACGCATTGTAAGCCGCCCTGAGTCTCCGGAAAAGGGCGGCATATAAATTGAACCAATAAATAAATGAATAAATACTGAATTTGATGTAGTGTTGGATGCAGAGAATGGGCTTAACCCAGTTCTCAGTGAATGCAAACACATCATTTCATCATATTTAAAATGAAAACTTAGTATCTTACCAAATAGATAAAGATAGAACCACCTCCCTCCTTTCACCTACAATATATCTTGAAAGAAAGGAGACTTTGATGAAATCTAAAGCAGAAGAAGGGGAGAGAAGCCCCCTTGTTTCTTAAGCACAGAGACATATTTAATCAAAAATAGGCCAGGTGAAAAACTCAGATTCAGGACTACTAGATGAAAACCCATCTTATATCTCATACCTTTGTCCTAGTACTCAAATATGCTTATTGCTCTACCTGTGTTAGTTGTTCCTTATTCTAGCATGAAATTATAAATTGTATTCTTGATCTTCTCCTAGTTTCAATTCTGAAGCAAAGAGAACAACATAGCACTTTGTTGCTATTGCCTTCTTCTCAAAAGTTCAACTCACCATCAAGATACTGTGAGAACTCTCTCAAGGCCCATGGAAGAGATACTAGTTTTGGTAATGGATTTTAGACTTTTCTCCCAGCTCAGGATTGCATCTGTTGATACCTGTATTTACTCGTCTGAGTAGTATAACCTTGTTGATAAGACTTCTGAAAAAATGTAAGATACATCCAGGATTATCATATACCTTAATTATCCCAGACCCATTTTACTTCATCACATTTAATTTTTTGTCTTGGAAAGAGACTTCACTAGGAAACACCACACAACCCATTTTAATATGAAAGATACTTATGCCTGAAGAGTCCCAATGATGACAAAAAATAATGTATTGCCTCCTACTGGTCAATAGCTTATAAACCACTTTAAAGGGGGCTATAGAATGCCCCCTTTAAGAGAAGATGTTATCAGAGGTGGGTTTCAGCAGGTTCTGACCAGTTCTGACAGGTAGCGGAAATTTTGAGTAGTTCAGAGAACCGGTAAATACCACCTCTGACTGGCCCCGCCCCCATCTATTCTCTACCTCCCGAGTCTCAGAGTTCCCGAGTAAATGGGAACTTTGCAGTATCATTCCCCTGGAGTGGGGAGGGAATGGAAATTTTACAGTATCCTTCCCCTGGAATAGGGTGGGAATGGACATTTTACAGTATCCTTCCCCTGCCACGTCCACCAAGCCATGCCATGCCCACCAAGCCACGCCCACATTGGTAGTAAAAAAATTTGAAACCCACCACTGGGTCTTATGGCTTATAGCATGAGGCCCAGACTAATAAAAATCCCCAAACACTCAAATATGACAGCACATATATATAAATATAAAAAAGGGAAGGGGTACCTGTATAACTTCTAAGGCCCTGAGTCCTTCGGGAGTAGGGCGGTATATAAATTGAATAAAATAAAAATGAATAAATAAATAAAATAAATAAATGTCTTTATGTGGCCAAAATTGACAAATCTTCTGTAAAATCCTTGGCCAGTTTTTATGAGCTGGATGTTATGGTCCAATCACAAGCACTTTCACATATATCTAAAGATACTGGGGAAAGAAAGGGAAAGCAGCATTACATTCTATTTTAAGAGTGATTTGGGGATCTTACAGAGAAAACTAATGTCAGTATCACTCTGGTTGTTGATGTTTGGAGATGCTGTAGAAATAATAAATACCTTTTTAAAAAAGTATATTAATTTTAGCAGACCTAAAACTAGCAGAATTTGATGTCAGCATAACTTGTCAAGGTTTTGTGGTGGTGAATAAAATATTTATAGTGATCGGTTTAATGCTAAGTCAAGCAGACACGCGCACACACAGAGTAGTGTACTTTGGCTAAAAATAACAGCAATAGTTGTTTAGAAGAAGAAAATTAGCTTAGAGAGAACCGTAGAATCCAATGATTCTTGGAGTTGTGTATCTGCTGGATCAAATGCTGCCTAGTCATCCTTGCTTGGTGAAATTTTAATGAGATTATTTCTTATGTATTGTTTCATCTTGTTACTCCTGATGTACAAATTGTTTCAAAATGGATGTGGAGAAGAGCTTGCATTAAATAGTTTGATTTTGAAGTCTTGGGACTGTATGCACTTGTAGGGAACGTGTTGGGAAGATGTCTTCTATGACCTCCATGGGATCCAAATTTATATTCCAAAATGAAAACTGGAATTTGGAGAGAATCATGCTTCAACCCCATCAGTTTTCACGGAGGTTCTAGATTTTAGGAATAGGGCAACTTGTGACATTTGGATGATATGGCAGACTCTGAGGACTTAGTTGAGCCCTACAAATAAACAAGGGCTGTTTGGAGATAAAACGAACCCCTTTTTGAGAGTCTTCAGGTTTAGTTGATTAAGTTGGCCCAATTAAGCATATAATATGATGAGGACCATGTAGGTGCCAGGCACTCATAATTATTTTATTGATATTAAAAAGTATCTTCTTGGACTTGACTTTAGCTTTATGGTAAGGGCTTCCCTGAAGCTTTTCTACATGTAGATAAATTATGTCAAATTGGCAGAAACAAAATTGTATCATTATACTGAAATTTTACACTTCATTAGCCCATAATGTGATCTAATGCTTTTAAGTTTCCTCTGGGAATAATTTTGGAACCCTGACTAATGTAGTCAGCAGAAATCTTTAAATCTGAATTTTTTAAATTTAATTTTCTCTAGCTCAATTGGTTAAGTAATATTTAGAAACAGGTTTTTAAATATACCTTATAACAACTAATGATAGCCTAAGATTATATATATAAAAATAAAGGAAACACAAGCAGAAGACATCCGAGATCTGAATGAATGAAATAGCCTTATTAAATACTTTGTTCTTTACATACAGTAGTTTATAAACTGCTCAAACAACTAAAGGGAACACAAAACTACTGTATGTAATGAACAAAGTATTTAATAAGGCTATTTCATTCATTCAGATCTCGGATGTCTTCTGCTTGTGTTCCCTTTATTTTTTTGAGCAGTGTATATATTTATCATGCCACAGAGGAAAAATAAGTATTTTTATTAGTAGATAAAATTGTCTTTTCAAAACGAAATACGTCACATATCTCTTGAATGTAAATCTTAATATCATGAATGCCACAGATAGTTTCCATTTAGCAACCACAATTAGGGACAGCAACTCAGTCATTAAACAAAATGGTTGCTAAGTGAAACCATGATTGTGCTTACGATTTTACATCAGCTTTCCTTTACTTTACAGACCTGCAAAGTTCCTTTTTGATCATCATCGTAACTGTGAATGGTTACTAAATGAGGTAGCAGCTATCTGTATGGCTTTCCCAATCTTTCAAAATAATTTTTCTAGCAATACAATACGACTCTTTACAATATCACTTATAAAAAATAGTCAGATTCCAAGGCCAGACAAGGAATAATGGAT
The DNA here is from genome assembly GCF_029215685.1 of Pituophis catenifer annectens. Taxonomy (NCBI): domain Eukaryota; kingdom Metazoa; phylum Chordata; class Lepidosauria; order Squamata; family Colubridae; genus Pituophis; species Pituophis catenifer. Next base: position 289,284,168 of record NW_027256881.1, read on the forward strand.
GGAAACTGATCAAGGAGAGATTCAACCTGGAAATAAGGAGAAATTTTCTGACAGTGAGAATAATCAACCAATGGAACAGTTTGCCTTCAGAAGTTGTGGGAGTTTCATCACTGGAAGCTTTCAAGAAGAGACTTGACTGCCATTTGTCAGAAATGGTGTAGGGCAGTGATGGCTAACCTTTTTGCCATTGTGTGCCAAAAGCGTGGGGGGCATGGGTTATGCGCATGCGTACCCACACCCATAATTCAATGCACCCCGCCCCCGCGCATGCACATGTGACTCCTCCCGCTCCCCCTGCTTTTGGCATGCGATGGCACGGTGGGCCAGGTAGGCCCATTTTTTCGCCCTCCCCAGGCTCCAGTGACTTTCTAGGAGCCTGAGGAGGGCAAAAAGAGCCTTCCCCACCCCCTGGAGGCCCTCCAGAGGTTGGAAATGGCCTGTTTCCTGACTTCTGGTGGGTCCGGAAGGCCCGAAAATCAGCTGGCTGGTGCACACATGCACGCTGGAGCTGAGCTAGGGCAACACTCATGTGTCCACAGTGATTCACCATGCCATAGGTTCAACATCATGGGTGTAGGATCTCCTGCTTGGGCAGGGGGTTGGACTAGATGACCTATCAGGTCCCTTCCAACTCTGTTAATCTGTTAAATCCATAGTTTCAGGATATAATATAACATGACATCAACATCTTTAACACAACTCCCCCCCCCCAATAACTTTATTTAGATACATTAAAAAAGTGTTCCAAAAGTTAGTCAGTGATTCACACATCATATAGATCAATAAGCTCACAATTTTTTTCACCTCACCACCAGAGCAAATCTGATGTCCATCCTTTCAAGTTAATGCATTGGGGTATACAGTAAGCTTGAAATAAGATCATCTGCTGAATTAGTTTAAATTTTTGATCCACTGGGGAAAAAAATTAACATTTTAAAACCTGAAACCATTGATGCTCCATAATTATTGAGTATTCCAGTTCTTCAGTCCATGGACCATGAATATCTTTAAAGTTGACTTTAAAAACACTATTTAGTTTTTCATGTAAAAACTACCATATGTGGGTTTAATTTCAAATACTGACTTCATCAAACATATGAACACCTGAGACACAAGCCAAAGCAGGCAGTCCATCATGAGATGTTAAGAGAGACTGCTGTGACTTAGGGAGACAAAATTGCACCTCAAGTCTAGAAAAGTCCTTAAAATAAACAGGACAAAGTAATTGATTTAAACTATGTATTTTAAATTCTGTCCACATTTAGAGGAGCCCCCCCCATAAATATGTATGAGCCTTAACATCAAAAACCAATCTATTACCCTATAAGGCCCAAGCATTTATGGCTGCTTGAAAACCTGGGAATGAAATACTCTGTCTACTACATATCATTCTGAGTAATTGTCAGGATTTTAATGGAAATATATAAGAACTTTACAATTCAGCCCAGATATTCTACTTAATGTTTGTTGCACATAGATGTAGTTGATAAAATATAAGTCCCATTATATTTTTGAAAAACTAGTAAATTAAGACCATTTTCCTCAATAGATAATCCTGGTTTTGCTAATAAAATCCTAAACAGTCTATTTTCCCATATAAATCTCCGCAATAACTTATTTATTTGAAGAGAATATTTATTAGGAATTAATACTGGAAAACTTCTTGGAGTGATTTTCATTTTTAATGACATTAATTTCACCCACCAATTTAACAGTATTTTAATGCATCCATTGATACCTATGGCAACACTGTTTAAAAGTTTTAACAGATGTAATTCCACATATTTAGAAATGTTTTTAGAAGTATAAAATCCCAGATGCTCAATATAATATTTGGCAACTATAAAACCAGTGGTGGATTCCTCCTGATTCGGCCTGGTTCCGCCGAGCCAGTAGCGGTGATGATATGACGTCACCAAACCGTTGGTTCTCTTTGTTCAGGAGCTGGGCCCTCCCCCCAGCGTTATTGTTACCTTTTATTTGGCCCCGCCCCCAATTTTTCGCTGCCTCCCAAGTCCCAGCTGGAAGGAGAAAAACTGTTTTAACTCTTGCCACAGGGCTTCAAAGGGCTGTCTTACAGCCAATCAGTGTTAAAAGGCAGTGTGGTGGTAGACCAGTGTGCTCGAAAAACAAATGGGTAGACTAGGACGTTTGAAAAACAAATAGGTAGATCGGGATGCTCCAAAATCAAATTGGTAGACCAGGATGCTCCAAGAACAAATGGGTAGACCGGGACACTCCAAGAACAAATGGGTAGACCGGGACGCTCCAAAAACAAATGAATAGACCAGGATGCTCCAAAAACAAATGGGTAGACCGGGACACTCCAAGAATAAATGGGTAGACCGGGACAGTCCAAGAACAAATAGGTAGACCGGGATGCTCCAAGAACAAATGGGTAGACCGGGACGGTCCAAGAACAAATGGGTAGACCGGGACGTTCCAAGAACAAATAGGTAGACCAGGACGCTCCAAGAACAAATGGGTAGACCGGGACGCTCCAAGAACAAATGGGTAGACCGGGATGCTCCAAGAACAAATGGGTAGACCAGGACACTCCAAGAACAAATGGGTAACCAGGATGCTCCAAAAACAAATGGATAGACCAGGACACTCCAAGAACAAATGGGTAGACTGGTACAGTTCTGCAAGCAGTTAAAAGCCTGGTAGACCAGTACCTCTGCTAAATCCTAAAGAATTGTCACATGATCATCAAACCATGCCCACAAAATAAGCCACGCCCACAGAACCAGTAGTAAAAAAATTGAGAACCCACCCCTGTACAAAACCTAAATCTTTCATTATGCTATTGAAACTGCAGAGCCTAGTTCGACAACACCAACAATGGAGGAATGGTTGGCAAAGATGGTGGAGCATGTGAAGATGGGTAAATTAATTTCTTTGATTACAGAAAATAAAAATATCTACCTTTAGGGTTGACTGGAATCTCCTTATAGACTTTTTTTTTTTTTTTTGAAGCAAATGGATAACAATGCACTTATAATTTGTGGTTTTGATGATTCGAAAAAAGACTGTGCTTTCTTTTGTAATCATAGAATAAGGGATAACTGTCACTGAATTTATGTTTGCTGCATAGGAAATCAGAAACAGCTTCCTTCTATTGCTTTTCATTCTTTCATTCTGCATTTTTTTTTCTTTTTATTTTCTCTCTGTTCTGTCTTTGCTTCTTATTAATTTGTAATAGTTTTTATGCTCCTTTTAACATTTATATATATATATATATATATATATATATATATATAAAAGAAATAGAGATTAACAGTTGGAAGGGACCTTGTAGGGCATTTAGTTCAATCCTCTGCCCAAGCAGATCCTACATCAAATTTCAGAGCCTAAAGGAAATAAACAAGATTTATCCAAATTAAACTTATTAAATGAACAGTCATCAAAATGTTGAATGACCTGTATAAAGTTTATACAGTGAGTTAGTGTTATTATCTAAAATTGCTAAAATATCAGTATGTAAAAATAAATTTTAACTGAAACTACTCATAATATACTTGATTGCCTAACAGCAATTACTAAGAGTTCCAAAATTAAACCAAAAAGCAGCAAATAAAGTAGGCAATTCTAACAGATAGTACCCATAATTCAAATGCTTCTGAAATCAATTGATTTGTTATAACTTGCACATAGGATTGTTGATAATAAATTTCCATCCATTTAATTAAATAAAATAAAGTGGGAACCGATATCCACTCATCATTTGCTTAAATTAATGTGTATTATATCAAAAGCTTTCTAGCATCTAAAGATAATGCTACAGTAGAGTCAATTCTATCTTGGACTATGCCCAAAATATCAATTGATAAACATAAATTATCCAATGCTTTTCTATTTTTTATAAATGCAGACCATATTTCACTTCTGGGTAAACCCTCAGGATACCATAAAGACCATAAATTATCAGTTGTGAGTCCCAATTCATTGAACAGGATTTTATATCACTTGGTAGTATCTTCATACCAAGAATTCAATTGAACAAGGCAATCAGCTTTCCCAACTGTGACATAACAAGATGGAGTTGTTTGTGAGTATGGGTAGAAGGTATTTATAGGTTTTTTACCCCCAATGTTTTTTAAAAATATTTCAGGATGCTAAATATAGTTAGTCCTTGACTTACAACTGTAACTGAACCTGGAATTACAGTTGTGGCAGTCATTAGGGTGACCGTGCCCAATTTTGTGACCTTTTAACAGTGGTTGTTAAGCAATACTGTGGTTGCTAAGCAAACACAATGGCTGTTAATTGAATCCATTATCCCCAATGGGCGGTTTTTGCTGAAAACTGGAAATAAAAGTTGTAAAACAGCTAAAAAATGCCAAAAATAGTGGTCATTAGACAAAAGGATGTTGCAAATGGGTGTGTATGTGTGTGCAGCTGTTGAAACTTAGAAATCAGGTTGTAAGTAGCTCTGAAGAGGTCCATTATAACTTCATATGGTGGCTAATTGACCAGTCATTAAGCGAGGATTATCTGTAGTTAACAATTTTCCAGTTGAACCACGTTACATTAAGAAATCAGGAAGCAGAAACTGATGGAGCATAATATGTTTTACTGAAAATGTCTCTTGCAACCATATATGGACAGAACATCTATTTATTGTATTCTGAAGCCTAAAGCTGGACTTTTTTTGCTAGTGGTACTGCATGTGCTACCTGAATCTAGCTCTTCCAAATAACATTAATAGGAAACTAAGAGTTATAGCTGGACCATAAGAAAGGCTGAGCACCAAAGAATTGAGGCCTTTGAACTATGGTGCTAGAGAAGATTCCTGCGAGTCCCTTGGACTGCAAGGCAATCAAACCGGTCAGTCCTAGAGGAGATCAACCCTGACTGCTCTTTAGAAGGCCAGATCCTGAAGATGAAACTCAAATATTTTGGCCACCTAATGAGAAGGAAGGACTCACTGGAGAAGAGCCTAATGCTGGGAAAGATGGAGGGCAAAAGAAGAATGGGACGACAGAGAATGAGGTGACTGGATGGAGTCACTGAAGCAGTCGGCGTGAACTTAAATGGACTCCAGAGGATGGTAGAGGACAGGAAGGCCTGGAGGAATGTTGTCCATGGGGTCGCGATGGGTCAGACACGACTTCGCAACTAACAAAAAAAACAAAATGTAATAGTACAAAAAATCAATTTCCTAGTTGTATTGCACATTTTTATTGCTGAAAAGTTTTATCTTGACTTCACAAAACATGGGCCAAGTCTTAAGTCTGATCAAAAGTGGGAAATCTGCAAGATCCTTTAAGCATTTTGAAAAAATAATGAAGTTTTGTGATGAAAGTTTCCTCTGACACATAGAAGAAGCAACCAAAAACAGATTCTTTCAATAATTTATTACCTTCTAAGGCTCTGGACATAGGGTACCTGCATCCTTTTTGACATGGACAATGGCCTCATTTCTAAACACATCTGCTTTGTTTTGGTAAAAGCATAAGACTTTTATTTTGACAACTCATGGCATAATTTCTAGTCACATACTTTGTTTTTATCCTGAGACTGAGTATGTGGCAATCACATAGTCCTATTTTGACAGGAAGTTGCCTGTTCTTATTACTTGAAATTTCCAATATGCTGTCAGAAAGAGACGGAAATATTTATGTATTCAAGCATCAATATAGTACAAACTTTGCAGCAGCTAATAAGTAAGTTTTTATATTCAAGCGCCGGATATTTTGAGACCTTATAAAACTGAAGCAACTGAATGCATTTTCCCATTGTTTTACAAGCATATATTCTGATCTATCAAACTTCCCATGAATCATAGTTCAAATGAATGACTTGACTTACGACCACAATTCAGCCCAAATTTATGTTGCTGAACAAGACATTTGTTAAGTGAGTTTTGCCGCATTTTACGACCTTTCTTGACACAGTTGTTAAGTGAATCATTGCAGTTGTTAAGTTAGTAACACGGTTGTTGAGTGAATCTGCTTTCTCCATTGACTTCGTTTGTCAGAAGGTCACACTGCAGTCGTCATAAATGTGAGGCAGTTGCCAACAGTCTGAATTTCAATCACGTGGCCATGGGGATGCTGCAATGGTCATAAGCGTGAACAATGGTCATAAGTCACTTTTTACAGTGATGTTGTCACTTTGAATGGTCACTAAATGAATCATTGTAAGTTGAGGACTACCTGTACTTACAAGTGGCTCTCAAAATTCTAGCCATCCCAGCACCCCTGCAATCACTTGATCACAATCTGGGCATTTGGCAACCAGCTCACATTTACAGTAGTTGCAACATCTCATGGTCATGTGATCTCTATCTGCAATTTCCCTTGTAGCTTTCCACAAGCAAAATTAGAGGAGAAATTGTCAGGGAAGATTGCAAGTCACTCCAGTAAGTCACTTACATCCTCCCTTCCCTGGCAGTAGACACCCCTAACCCCACCACACCCTGCAGATCACTTGCACATCCTCCCTCACGTGACAGGAGTCACCCTTGCCTGCAGGACTCACTTAACAACCTGTGATCCTCACTTAATGATGGCAATAGGAAATGCCGGGATTGCTGTTGCTTAGCAATTCAATTACATGATGTCATATTTTACGACCACATCACTTAACAATACAGATTCCAGTCCCAATTACCACTGTTAACTAAGGACAACCTATGTTACATTTACCTGAAATAATGTGCTGTTGAATTTTGATGACATAATTTTTGATGCCAAAGTATAACTGACGCAGACTGTGCTCCGTATGTTCTCTACTGTCCATCCTTAACCTACTTGCTGGACTCAGGACAAGGAAGTATTGTGCACACCTGAAAGTGCACAAAATTGTCCAAGACTGACTATACTGATGTTTGTGAATACCAATACCTACAATAGCTATACAGTACAATTTAGCAATCTTTCTGGGAATACCTGATGGTGTGTTATTAAATAAAAATGAGTATTCTATTTTTAAGACCTGTCACGAAATTTGGAAAACAATAAAATTATTAGAACTGAATACTAGATTGCATATACAGGAATCGCAATAAAACACACATATCTAATTCTATGTCCCCCAACAGAGAAGGACATGAGTCACCTTACACTGAGATACTGGTACAGCGTTGTTTATCTCCCTTCAGTTAGTATGGATGGCAGAGCATTAAATCCAGCCAGGGAAAAGACTTTCCAGTGTAATGCACACAAGGTGTTAAATAAATAATTGACTGAGGTTAACAGGCAAACCACTTTCAATCTACTTGCTAAACACTGTATAAGAAGGTTAGTGCCCACAAGAGAGTGCATTTTGTACCCACAATTATCCAGAAACATCTGTTTAATCCTTGCTGAAGTGGAATTAAAATTTCAGGCTCAGTTTCTAATTTCTGAAAGTACTGTAGCTCAGAAAGATGTCTACCTTTGCACAATTTCTTGTCCAGCATTTTGTGTGTTATATATAGGATTATGTGGTATATGTAGTATTTGTATACCACCAGTCATATGTATGTGTGTATATATGTATGTATGCATGCATGCATGCATACATAGCCTATGCATTTTTATGTATCATGAATCTTGCTTAACTGGCACTAAGCTATTAATAAATATTTAAAAACAATAAACAAGATGGAACATACAGAGAAATAAAAAGTTCATTAAAAACTACATTGGTTTTGTTGTTGTATGATGAAGATTTTAGTATTTCCCTATATAAGAAAATTGCTTGATGCCTTTCTGATGTGTTGTCTGTTTATTTATTATATTTATTTTATCCCATTCTTTACATCTTCATACTGTATATGCAAGATACCTGCCTGCATTCTCATTGATTTTTCTTCAGATCATGATAATAGAAACTGCTGGCTGTGCTCTGAACCTGTTTTCTGGTTAAACAAGATTTAATCGAAGGGTTCAGGAAGGAGGGAGGGAGGGAAGGAGAGAGGGAGAGGGAGAGGGGGAGGGAGAGAGAGAGAGAGAGAGAGAGAGAGAGAGAGAGAGATTTTGGTTCAATGATGTTTTCTTTTCTTAGATTGTTAAAAAGAGAAAACATCATTGGACCAAAATTTCTGTCTCTCCAACCTCTCCCCCCGCATATACAGCTTAAGGCAGCAAACATACCAATATGCCTTTCTCTTCCTTTTTCCTCACAACAATAACCCTGTGAGGTGAATGGGCCTGAGAGGGGGTGACAGGCCCAAAGTCATCCAGATAGGTTTTCATTTCTAAGGCAGGACTAGAATTCACAGACTTCTGGTTTCTAGGCCAGAACAATTTAGGGCTGGAGTTGGAAGGGGGAACCCTAGTTGTCCTTCAGGTATAGAATTCAGTTGGGTGACTTTGAGTCAATTGCTTTCTATCAAACCTAGCCTGTTTGACATTCTACTAAGTAGAATATAGTCTACGATCTTCAGTGAAGAAGCCTTAATTTTCTAGTTGACTGATTTGATCTGATCAGCATCAATTGTTATGCTCAATGCTCTGGGAACCACCAAACATCAGAATGAGACCTGGGAATTACTTACACACAAGGTTTAAAGCTTTATATCCTTCCCCCATAGTTATTCATAGCATTGTTTAGCAACACCTTACCTTTGTTGAGAAAATATAAAGCCTGTCCTATTGGCACATAAATGGCTCTTTTACTCCATAAGATGCTAGAAAGGACTCGTGTAGAAATAGCTATTATATCCACAGTGGCAAAAATGCTCTTTTTCTTTTTCTGCATTGCTATAATAAAGCAATTAAAAGAGCATCAAAACAAATTTAAACATCATGTGTAAAAATCTTAGATTTCTATTTTCTTTAAAAAAATGGTAAAGAGTTTTTATTTTTAATGATGACACAATCAAGGAATAGAGTTTTATAAAGAAACTGGTTTTCCCCCTGAATATACACCAATAAAGAATCTCTGCAGTGAGGTAAAAAAAACAAATGGCATTTGGAAAACATTTTTAATTTGCAGAAAATGGTACTTTTTCCATTCTATTTATGGGAATATGAACCAAATCTGTCAATGATATGGAAACAATTAACTTTAGAGAGGATGATTCCATTGCTAACCAATTATTACAATATCAAATGCTATAAATTGTATTGATAGCACTATAAAATGGCTGAGCGAAGATCCCTTTTATAAGAATATGAGCACATTTTGTAAATAAATCAAAATATATAAGAATCCAACATCTCCATACACCTCAATGATAGGGGAAAAATAGTGTACTCACATTCTTCAGTTATTAACAAAATAGCATAAATTAATATTTAACACAAACAAGAGGATTCACAGATAAAAACGTAAGAATGCATTTAGGTCAGCAGGAAAACTTGTCTATTTCAGGATCTTTTTTCCCTAGTGGACTACCAGATGCCTCTGAGAAAACCATTAAGTAGGACCTGAGGGCATTAGCTCTCCCTCCTGTGAATCCCAAATGATCAGCCTACTCTTTCTCTCTCCTTCAGTAGCACATTTATAATCATAATCATAAGTTTATTTTGTCAAGCATATATAAGATAACAGATAAAAATATAAACATAATTTGAATACATGAAAAGAGTAAGTAAAAAGGAATATTAGGACAGGAATGGAAGGCACGTTGGTGCGCTTATGCACGCCCCTTACAGACTTCTTAGGAATGGGGTAAGATCAACAGTAGACAGGTTAAAGTTAAAGTTTTGGGGGTTTGGGGAAGAAACTACAGAGTCAGATAGTGCATTCCAGGCATTGACCACTCTATTACTGAAGTCATATTTTCTGCAATCAAGTTTGGAGAGGTTTGCTTTGAGTTTGTATCTATTATTTGCTCGTGTATTGTGGTTGAAGCTGAAGTAGTCATTGACAGGAAGGACATTGTGGCAGATATTTTTTTGTACTATGCTTAGGTCAGACTGAAGTCGGCGTAGGTCATGATTTTATCATGATTATTCTTCCTAAATCACCTTACTCTCATTTATATTGAAGGTCAGCAGGCCACATTTGGTATGTACAAATAAAACCAAACCACAAATTTTGGCCCAATCAGAGAAAAATTAAGGAATAGTTAAAATTATAGGTAAAGAATAAAAAAGGAATATCTCGTGATGCATGTATAATCACCATGAAAGAATATTATACAATTATAAAGACCTAACCTACCTACTGTCTCACTTTACTTAAATGTTTTACAGTAAAACAGCCCTATTGCCATTTTCAGCATCTGCTCACAGTCATTCCACCAAGCAGTCTACCTGATGGAATAAAATAGTTTTTCAACTATTTTTAACTGCATCCAAGGATGGGTGGAACCGGAATACTGGGAGAACTCCATAAGGTACACAAAAGGGGAATGGGAAAAAGGCCCTTTTTATTGTGTCATATAAGTAGGATCATACCGAGCCAAGATCTAGGATCCAGAGGAATGTCTAAATACAGGACTTTAAAAAGCAGCACTAAGAGCTTGAACTGGGCTTTGTTCCTAATAAAGCTCTGAGATAGAAAGATAGAAAGAATAGAAAAAAAATGAGGGAGGTCCAGAATAATGCATCCTCCAACATTCTGGATCAAGATTAAAAACTGGAGAAAGGACAAAGGAATATACTTCCATAGATTATTCAATAGTTTGAATCAGAATCCAGCATGTTTAAATTATACATCTTAAGGTCTGAATAAGTATGCAGAATGAATGGACAAAAACTGCTGAACCCCTGTGTTTCCCCGAAAATAAGATACGTTCGAGAAGTTTGATTGAACTCACGAGAAGGTTTTCTTTTACAGTGTGTTTCCCTGGACACAATGGTGAAGAATGCGATGGAGCTGGAAAGGTAAGACATGCGTCCTGCTTCTCACCCGCCCTACCTGCCACCCCCAAATTGCATCCCTGAAGGGGGTGGGTGGCTAAGCAAGGGGTAGGAGCCTGTCATGCCCATTGATGGGGGGGAGAAGAGATGGCAAGGGGAGCCACGTCTCGCTCCATGTGTCTCGCTTCTCCCCTGCCCCACCTGCAACCCCTCTCGATAAAGAGACAGTGGGGAAGGGCTGTTGCCATTGAGGTGGGGTGGGACATGTTGGGCCGCTCGGCCGGCACGAAGAACAGGGAGGGGAGGTGACAGCAGCAACGGGACAGCAAATCCCATGCTCGCCACTTCCTTCATCACCAAAATAATAAGAGCCCCTGATAATAAGGCCAAGTCCTTATTATCTTGTCTTATTTTTGGGGAAACACGGTATTAATAATGGAAAACGGGGTATTTTCACAGTTGCCAATATAAATGGTCAAAAGGAGGGAATATCCACTGATAGAACCCCTAAAGTTCTTGTGACTGATACCCAGAAGGAAAAAGAGAAGAAAGCTTAAGGGACAAGGGGGAGAGTCCAGCTCAAAGGCTAGGAACACAGATTTGTGCACATTCAGTTTTAAAGGGTAACCAGGGCAGAATTCAGATGCTGGGATCTGTCTATACCTACAAAGATCAAAATCATGAAGACAATGGTTTTCTTGTGATACTCTAGGAAGTGAAACTTTGAATTTGAAGAGGCAGGATAACAGTAACAGAGTTGGAAGGGACCTTGGGGGTCATCTAGTCCAACCCCCTGCTCACACAGGAGACCTGTACTAGGGATTCGAACCGCCAAACTGCCAACCTTTCTGATCGACAAGCTCAGTGTCTTAGCCACTGAGCCACCTAGTCAGGTAAGATAAGAAGAGTACTGACTGTTTTGAACGAGGTTATTGGAAAAGACTCCTGGAAATACTGTGGATAAACAAGAAAACAAACAAATGAATAATCAACAAATCAAATCAAAGTTCTCAATCAAAGCACAAATGGCAAGACTAAATATATCATCCTTCAAACATAATATGTGAGGACCTAGCTCTATGGAGAAATCTATAATGCACTGATGATGTTACCTAGTTAGGTAGTGAAATGTCTGCAAGTAAACAACTAAGCTCAGAGAGTACCAAGGACTCCACAAGCCTATAATGCTGGGAAACATGAAAGAAAAGAGGAGAAAGAGCATGATCAATAGCAAGCGGGATGGATTCAGTTACAGTGGCAATAGATGCATAAAGGACAGGATGGGGCTGGTTGGCCTGGAGAATATTTATGTGGTCACTAAGAGTTGACACTGACTTTATGACATTTAGAGTAGAGTAGAGTAGAGTAGAGTAGAGTAGAGTAGAGTAGAGTAGAGTAGAGTAGAGTAGAGTAGAGTAGAGTAAAATAGAATAGAATAGAATAGAATAGAATAGAATAGAATAGAATAGAATAGAATAGAATAGAATAGAATAGAATAGAATAGAATAGAATTCTTTATTGGCCAAGTGTGATTGGACACACAAGGAATTTGTCTTAGGTGTATATGCTCTCAGTGTACATAAGGAGAATAAAATACATTCATCAAGAATAAAAAGATACAACACTTAGTGATAGTCAAGGTTACTAATAAGCTATCAAATTGTACTAGGATAAATTTTCAAGAAAAAATTGAAAAGTTCATTTAAGTCCTGGAAAACAGATACACAAGACAACATTATGTGTTTTGTCTTAATGTTTTTATTTTGGTTAGTGGTTATCTCATATAAATTCTGTTTTGGAAGTCATGCTAGGTTGTGTAAATGCTCATATTCTTTTGATGATAGATTAATGATATGGACAACTATAAAATCGGAAAGAAATCTATTTTCTACTAATTACAAAAAGGTAAGAAGAGCTTTTTCTATATTTGAGCAAGATTCTATAGTTGGCTGAGAGAACTTTGGTATGTGTATACAACCTTGCATGTTTAAATTATATGTATCTATTTTTTAAGTTAGGCAAACTGATCTAAATGCAAACAAATAAATTGCCTAACTAAGATGAAGTGAATAATGAGTAATGAATATTTATACATATTCTTCCATCATTCTTTTTAATGTTTATATATGTTTCTTTTCCCAAATAATACAGAAAAATAAATTAAAGAAGAAACCTATGGAAAACATAAATAATTTGGTCAGTATTTAAGGAAATACCTTAAAAAAATCAATGTACTAATAAATTGTATACTATACTGTACTGTACTGTACTGTACTATACTATACTGTACTAACTATACTGTAAATATATGTAAAATACACAAGATATACAGTTTCCCAAGGATTTACATAATCTAAAAATTAAATGAAGCTAACATAAACAATCATTATACTATATATCTGATGTAAACATAAGGCTGTGGGTAATTTCTATACATGTTCTAAAATATCACTTTGCTTTTGTTTTAGTTATCTTAAAATTATGGACACATCATAAATGTAGCTATTGTCACAACACATTCATCAGTTTCCTGGACAAACAGATGTGAATAAACAAAGGTTGAGTTAAAGACATACTGTAGACTGTCCTATTTTTTTTAAAAAATGACCAGTTCTTTTCAGAGCTCTTTGCATGTTCCATTAGCGCCCTCTGTTGTAGACTCCATGCAAATGCAAACTATTCCAGCTCTAAGCCTTAAAAATATTTTTAGTAGGATATTTAATGAATGCCTTCAATTTAGAACTGGTTACAAATAGTTCCAAATTCTCCAGCAGACAGTTGGACCATTTAATGATTAATTTGTTACAAAGTAGAAATTTGATGAGTTTGAAATTTGTTTTTTGACTATCAAATATGTGTAGTAACAATATGTGTAGTAAACTTAACTTGGGAAGTTTATGTGTACATACTTATATGTGTATACATAATGTATACATACTTATACACAAACATATCTAGTTAAATTTTTTCTTCCAAAAGTATGAAACTATCACATTGTCCTCTCTACCATTTACATGAGTCCTCTGTTACTACCATTTACATGAGTCTACTCATATGCTATAGAATATGCTACATGAATTTAATAGGATGAAATCAGATTGTCCTTGATTAAAGATAAGTCAGTTTACAACCATTTACAACCATTTGAACTTAAAATGGCCATGGAATAGGTGCTTTATGGCTTAACTCTAACATTAACCCTAACCCCCAGCCAATGTAAATGGTTGTGCCTTCCTCATAGTCACATGACTGCATATCAGATGGATCAGCTTTATGATCAACTGTGGCATTCTGTGGTCATGTGACCACAATTTGCAATGGTTTTGCTGGTGATTAGACATCACCAGAACTAGCAAACCATTATTTTAACACTGATCAAATAAATCAATTTTGTATTTCTTACTTTTCCCAGTGATGTTCACCTCATGTATACAGGTAGTCCTTGACTATCAGCAGTTCATTTAATGGACATTCAAAGTTACAACGGCACTAAAAAAAAGTGAGTTATGACCATTTTTCACACTTACAACTGGTAAGTGTGAAAATTCAGATGTTTTGCAACTGGTTCATATTTATGATGGTTGCAGTGTCCTGGGGTCATGTGACCAACTTTTTTGACTTTCTGACAAACAAAATCAATGGGGAAGCCAGATTCATTTAACCATGGTACTAACTTAACAACTGTAGTGATTCTCTTAACAAATGTAGCAAGAAAAATTTTGAGTGAAGATTTTCACTTATCTTTATCAAATACCTCTTGTAACTCCAGTGTAATAACTCCAGGGAATTCCTTATATTCCAATAAAAGAAGGTAATCCATATTACTCTTTTAGCTTATTGTCTTTTTGAATGCTTAGGTCAACATCCAATTCCATTTGTAAACTCTATATTACCATCTCTTTCTTGTGAGTTGTAATTTTTAAATCCATCTTAAAGTCCATTTCAATTTTATTCATTAGAACTTGTTCCTCTTCAATAATACCTTTTTTATTCCATTAGAGAGTTAAATAGCTCAAGAACCTTTTGAACCCAAACTTCAAACATTTCCTTTAAAGTAGCCATCGGGTGCCCTCTGGTGTCCAATCTTCAAAGTTTTATTAACAGCTTGAAATATAAGCAGAAGAACTTGTTCCATAAGAGAGCATCCATTTAATTAACTTCAAAGTCTTTCTTTAATTCAAATTCATCTGAACCCTATATCCATTTAAAAGCTTTCTAAAATCAGCAGTATAATTAACCTTTTGATGTATATTGCAAAAACGAAAATTCTTACAAAACTTTAAACACATAAGTTTCCCTCTTTTAAATGAATTCACCCAGTGAATATCAGATTTGCAGTTTTGAAGGTTTTTCAATCTTCAACAAACAAAAAGAGAAAAAAATAAACTCCAAAGTGATTAAAAACATGAAGTTTGAACAAATTTTGAGTCCATACAAGGTTACATTAATGTCTCAGAGCATGATGGAATACTGTGACTCCCAGCTGATCACATCAGTTTCTGCCATCTTACAAAAAACATCTGTCAAGAGTACATATGAATAATCTCAAAATTTCTTCTTGACCCAGAAATTTTTTTCAGCAATCCAGTTCCATTGTCCAGCTGCCTTTTCAGCTATAATGTCTCCTATGATTCACAGAACATCAATTTAGAATCCAGTTTTGGTCACCACACTATAAAAAAGATGTTGAGACTCTAGAAAAAGTTCAGAGGAGAACAACCAGAATTATTAAGGGATTGGAGACTAAAACATATGAAGAACGGTTACATGAACTGGGTATGGCTAGTCTAGTGAAGAGAAGGACCAGGGGAGACATGATAGCCATCTTCCAATACTTGAGGGGCTGCCACAGAGAGGAGGGGATCAAACTGTTTTCCAAAGCATCTGAAGGCCAGGCGAGGAATAATGGATGGAAGAGCCCTGGTAGCGCAGCAGACTAAAGCACTGTTATTAACATCAGCTGCCTGCAATTACTGCAAGTTCAAATCTCACCAGGCTCAAGGTTGACTCAGCCTTCCATCCTTTCTAGGTAGGTAAAATGAGGACCCAGATTGTGGGGGCAATAAGCTGACTTTGTATAAAATATACAAAAGTATGAAGGCTATTGCTTAACGCATTGTAAGCCGCCCTGAGTCTTCGGAGAAGGGCGGCATATGAATCAAATTTAATAATGACTCCCAATCTTGGGCCACCTTGACAGAAGCATTCCATGCAATCATAGTAAGTAATTTTATATTATGCTCTATTTGAATGACTATGTCCAATTCTAGATCTCCCAATTTAAAAGGGTATGACAAAGTTGAGAGGGAAGCTTCAGAGCAGATCATATGATAAAGAGTATGGAACCAAGTCCTATGAAGAATGGTTAAAAATGCTTGGTTGTCTGATTTGCAAAATATATAATATAAAAATTGTATATTTATATTGACATATATGCAGACAGGAGGGGAAGGATCTGTTCTGTAGAGATACCAAAGGCTGAAGAAGAACCATTGAAATGAAGAAAAAAAAAAAAAAAAAACCTCATCATTCCAAACAGTTCCACCCTGCTTTCCAGTAACTAAAGTTGCAGTGTACTTTGTGATGCTGTATTTGGAACACTTCTACACAGCCAAAATTTTTGCTCCCAAATGCTCCGAATTATACTATGATATTTTTCCCCTTTTTTGGGGAGCCATGCAAATTCTTTGAGTAGACCAATATTCTATGAAGTTGATCAAAAATAAAGCAAAAAAAATCCAAAAAAGGCTGAACCAGAGGTCTACTGCTTTTTCTGCTATGCTTGTTTTTATGATTAAGGGAAAAGACCTGGCCTCTACCTTGTAGAGCAGTGGCCTAGTTGCACCTCAAATCAACTGAGAAGGAGAAGAGGGATGACAAAAAGGCACAATATGGTAACTTCAGGAAAAAGGAGAACCTCTGAGTATTAGGAGGCATCAGGAGGTTTAGGCAGGAGTTCTTGGTGATGAGAAACAGTCTTCTGTCCTTTAGATGCAGAAGAAATTCTATGAAACCAGATCTACAACATTTCCTCAGGAGCATCCGTGGAGGCAGAAGTTAAGCTTGGGAAGACCTCTGCAAGTTCCACAGTTTCACAACAAGATGCAAGTATATGATTTCTTCAATGTTGTATAGTGTGCAGAAGAGACCCTAGATTATAAATGAATGTCCTAGCAAAGTGATGGCTAATCTTTTTGCCGTCGCGTGCCAAAGCGGGGGGAGTGCAGCAGGGTTGCACGCGCATGTGCCCACACCCATAATTCAAATGCGCCCTGCCCCCTGTGCATACACACACGACCCGCCCATGAGACCCCAGCTTTTGGCACGCAATGGCACGGTGGGCCTGGTAGGCCCATTTTTCACCCTCCCCAGGCTCCAGAGGCTTTCTTGGAGCTTGGGGAAGGTGAAAACGCCCTTCCTCACTCCCCCCTGGAGGCTCTCTGGAGGCTGGAAATGGCCTGTTTCCCGAATTCTGGTGGGTCTGGAAGGCCCGAAAATTAGCTGGCCGGCGCATGCATGCACGCTGGAGCTGAGCTAGGGCAATGCTCATGTGCCACAGATATGGCTCTGTGTGCCACCTGTGGCACGCGTGCCATAGGTTCGCCATCACGGTCCTAGCAAGTCCACCAAACTTGCAGGAGGGCTATAAGGATAAAATGGGGAATATGAATAAACACAGAGAGAGTCATATCATGCTTAGAGAAAGTGAAAGGCTAAGAAAGTATTTATTAACTATGCTCTTATCTTTCCACCTTCTCTAAGTTATTTATTGACAAAGATTGGCTGCATTTTTTACTCCAGGGATTCTGTGCAATTTGTAGCCTGACTGCTAGAGAATTTCAGATGGTGCATTTTCAAAGCTGTAATATGTCTCTTCTTGTCTTCTCTGAAAAGGCTTTACAAGAAACATACCAGATATAGAGTCTTAATTTCTGAATAAAACCCCCATAATTTTAATCCAGTACAAGCTTATTGCTCTTATATGTATCATTGGTGAAGTAGAGTGCTAATGTGGACCTCTGAGTCTTCTTTATGACACCTTAGAAAGAACATAAGTCAACATTAATTAGGCAGGAAAACATGACAGAAAGTGAGCTATGCTATAATTATTCATGTTTATTGAAGCTCAAACTCATGGCAACTTCTGCAAATAAACATGAGCAATTAATTACACCAGCCCTTATTTCAATAGCATATTTTGGATGTAATAGAGGAGAAAACATATTTGAGGCTGCAGTGTCCTTACAGTAGTAGAACTATCTAAATGTAATATTTTGATACTGTGTATATAGAACTTAATTCTCAAATGTAGACTGAATGTGGAGATTTTGAAGTACAGAGTATGAAACAACCATATTTCTTTGACTGAAAATAGTATTGGAATTATTTTGATAAACTTAATTATTCTACTATGATACTTTACAACACGGAAAACCTTGGCAATGTAAGAGAAGGGAAAAATTAGCCAGAACTATGGTTTCATGGTTGGTGATCATGGCTTAACCTTTGCTTGTTTTAGCCATGTTAGTATAATCAATTGTTTTTATATAATTTAGATGGATACAGGATTTTAAACATTGTTTATGATCCCCCCCCCCTAAAATTGATGGATTGACTGGTTGATTAGTTGCAATAATTTTATGCTGCATATTTATTTATTTATTTATTTATTTATTTATTTATTTATTTATTTATTTATTTATTTATTTTCAATTTATATATCGCCCTTCTCCCTGAGGACTCAGGGCGGTGCACAGCCAGAATTAAAAACATGAATTACAAATATTAAAAATATTAAAATCTATATAAATTTGGCCCAAAATTTAAAAAACCACAAACCAATTAAACATTTAAAAATTTTAAAAAATTTATTCCTAAACCAGCCCGGCTTGCTGGAAAAAGTGGGTTTTAAGGGCACGGCGGAAGGCACTGAGGTCTTGGATTCTCCTTATCTCTGGGGGCAGCTGATTCCAGAGGGTAGGTGCCCCCACAGAGAAGGCTCTCCCCCTGGGGGTCACCAGCCTACATTGTTTGGCTGATGGCACCCTGAGGAGGCCCTCTCTGTGGGAGCGCACGGGTCACTGGGAGGTTGTCGGTAGCAGCAGGCGGTCTCGAAGATAGCTAGGCCCTATGCCATGGAGCGCTTTAAAGGTGATAACCAACACCTGGAAGCGCACCCAGAAGACCACCGGGAGCCAGTGCAGCTCGCGCAGGAGCGGTGTTACATGGGAGCGCCATGCTGCTCCCATCACTACCTGCGCTGCTGCGTTCTGGACCAGCTGGAGCCTCCAGGTGCCCCTCAAGGGGAGCCCCATGTAGAGAGCATTGCAGTAGTCAAGGCGAGAGGTGACAAGGGCGTGAGTGACTGTGCACAGGGAATCCCGATCAAGAAAGGGCCGCAACTGGCGAATCAGGCGAACCTGATAAAAGGTCCCCCTGGTTACAGCCGTCAGAAGTTCCTCCAAGGACAGCTGCATATCCAGGAGGACTCCCAGATTGCGAGCCCTTTCTGTGGGGGCCAAGGACTCGCCCCCAATAGTCAGTGATGGAGTCAACTAACTATATAGGGATGCCGGGAGTCACAGCCACTCAGTCTTGGAAGGGTTGAGCTTGAGCCTTTTCCTCCCCATCCAGATCCGCACAGCCTCCAGGCACTGAGACATCACTTCAAGGGCATCGTTGGGGTGGCCTGGGGTGGAGATGTACAGCTGGCCGTACATCTACATTTATTAGATTCTATATACATCCTTCTTCATACAATATAGCTTCTATTTGAATCTCCTTTACATTCATTGTTTTACAGAGGACATCTGCTTTGCTTATCTATTGCAGCCATAGGCTTAAGTCTGAGATCTGTACAACAGATACACAAGAGGGCAGTATCTCACAGGGAAAAACATATCTGTTTGAATTTTTTTTAAAATGAAAAGGTTAATAGAAGAATAGCAACAAAAGATTTTCTACAAAACAGATGCTGTGCAGGTAACATCCCACAAATGATATAAATCTGCTCATTTAGCCAATTTTAAGAGTCTTGGGAAGTGATGAAATTAAGAACAAGATTCCTGGCATTTCAAATGCTTTTCATTTTCTGCAACTTTGGTAGTGACTAGAAAGGAAAGAATACCTTTTACACAAATGACAACAGGGTAACATTGCTGCAAGCTGTGGTCAATATTTGATAGTGACATCAATTGATTCAGTAGCATGCACCGGCTTTTGCACTTCAAGGTCACCTTCAGACAACAGCAGTACAGGAGAAATTCCTATCCTGCCGAAGACTTCCTTCTTTGTATAACATAAACCAAGATGGTCTCTAAGAAATTGTACACAAATAATAATTCAGTAAAATTTCAAAACCTTAACAAAACAAAATATTTGCAGGTCTTTTGGCAGCACAGCATCTTCTGACATCTTCAAATTTACACAAAATCAGTCATAGCCCAAGAGTAGTTTCTGTGCGTGTATAGGTATGTGTATGTATGTGTGTAAATATTGTCTTAATTTTTCTACAGAAAATTGCTTTCCTATAAAAAGTTAATGAAACACGAGGACAAATATGTGCTTAATTGTGGAGATTCTCCCTCGGGAGAAGGGCGGCATATAAATACTTGTTAAATAAAAATAAATAAAACAAATATTCCATTCTGGGTCAAGTGGCAGGAGGGAAGCTGGGGGGGGGGGAGTTTAGACTGAACTAATACTCTGAGCACTGCCCACTGATTCGCTTCTAAGGGATCCTTTGGTGGGATGTTTAGGGATTTTTCTCCATAGCCCATTTTGAACACAATCTTTCTTTCGCTGCTTTCAGCATCCTCAAACACCAATTTTGATCTCATTCTTTTCAGCTTTGAGAGAGCTATAATAGAATTCTGAGCCTCTTTACATAATTCATTTCTACTATTCTATTGAGTACAACTATCACAAAACAAACATTTCCATAAAACCAATATGGATTGCTGCTATATGTGTATGTGTATGTGTATGTGTATGTGTATGTGTATATGTATGTGTATATGTATGTGTATATGTATATGTATGTTGTGGCTCCGTTACCTGACCCTGTGTCATCGGCAGGAGAGGACTCCGAGAGTGAAGGATAGGAGTTGGCAAGGCCTCCCTCTCCAGGACCCTCCTCTCTGGCAATGCCTTCGGTGTCCGCCGAAGGGCAAGAGATAGGGCCAGGGCCAAGCACCTCCATGCAGCCACAGATGGACAGTGATGAGGGTAATGAGTCTTGGCTGGATCCACGCCAGCATCGCAGAGATAAGCGCGTGCAACAGAAGAAAAGGCGTGCCCGAGATTAGGCTGAGTCACTGGACCACACCCCACAGGATATAAAAGGGTGCATAGTGGCCAGTCCAACCTTGTGACGAACAAAGCTGAAAGCTTCCACGCCATTCTGCATTGCCAGATTTTTGCTATAGACTTTGCTGGATTATCTCTGGACTTGATTGACTCCGTAATTATTGAGCTGTTTCTTTTGATGTACCAGAAGTGGGGAGAAGTTATCTCTCCTCTTCGTAAATAATAAACTCTTGGCAGGCAGCCACTAGGTTGTTGCCAAGTTCCGTTATCATAAGGAAAAGGATTTTGCCGGCTGGTTTGGTCTTTAACTCTTGAATGTCTGTTGGTGTGTGTGCGTGTGGTTGGGGACAGAACAATGTATATGTATATGTATATGTATATGTATATGTATATGTATATGTATATGTATATGTATATGTATATGCATATGCATATGCATATGCATATGCATATGCATATGCATATGCATATGTATATGTATGACCACTATGATATATATTGAGGGGAACTGATTTCAGCTTCACTCAATATATATTCTGTTGGAGATAGAATGTACAGTATACACTTCTTTATCTATATATATACATATAGTTCTCGATATAATAGATATATTTTCTAAGGAAAAAGCATAGAGCCTGGTGTCATTCCTTACCAGGAGTGAATCCACCATGTCTGCTGGAGTCTCTTTCACCACATTTATCTGTACTGTAGCTTTTTGCCTCTTTTATAACTTCCTGCAGTTCTGCAATTCTTGAAAACAGTGAGATGTTCTTGGATTCCCATTTCCTAAGCATTTTCCACAGCTTGGACACGGTTGACATAATCAGAGTTTATTTTTATAATCAACAAAGCAGATACTGACTTCTTTTTCTATTCCCATGAAGCTGATAGAATCGCGAATGTGTTAGTCTTTAAGGTACCACAGACTCTGTTTTCTTTCTGATCAGTGTGAATGATCAGATCGGGGTGAACAATCTAGCACAATACAAGCAACAATCTATTTTGAACTGAGTACATCTCTTAAGCATCTTGCAAAGAGATCATTATCCCACTCCTCAGCTGCTTGCACAGCTGGCTTTTTCTCCCAGTTTCCACTTCAACAGCATTCACCAGCACATCCTTAGACTATTCTTTTAACTTCTCATTCTGAGTTTATAGTGTCGTTTAGCAGCTCTAGAGAACTTCCAGTAATAAGATATGTAAAAAAAATATGAATCTTGCACATATCAAACTTGGAGTTTGGCTATCACTGGTAAAGTAAGGACCTATCATAAATCAAGAATATCTCTAGCAGCATGGGATGGGAAAAATGCAGAGATCCTGGAGTGTCTCTGCCAGACATAGTAGACAATATTGCAGAGGTTGATGGATAAATAGTCTAACCAAGTAAGATAATGTTCCCATCCCAACCCAATTTGATGCATGCTAGCTGGGAGTTCTGACTGCGGTAAGCCCATCACATGTCACTACGTTGGAAAAAATTGTGATCAACTATATTGTTTTTGATAAATGATATGTAATGTGTATCCCTCCTGATGTTGCTGAACTACAATCACCAGCCTCTTCAGGAAGCAAGGTCAATGTGAAGATTACTAGGAGTTGTAGTTCAACAACCTCTAAAATGCCTCTACTTATCTATCCCTGGTTTTATTTTATTTTTTCTTCTGCTTATTTCTTACTTCTAGTGACCAAAATGAAAATTTAAAATTAGAAATTTGTCTATTATCTCATAGTTGTGGATGGTGCGGGTTCATTAACTCTGTGTGATTACTGAAAACCCTACCAATTATCCTGAAACAGTTATGCAGCTTCATTATTAAATTCAGCTGTCATTATACATCCATAATAGCTGATCATTTGAGGCAGAAATATTTGCCTATTTCAATGACAAAGCTATCCAATAAACAATATTGGCTCTTTCTGGTTGAATGAGCTTATAATTTACCTGGAGGATATTTTTTTTAATGCAAAATAACTTGACATTTAATGTATGTATATAGATGCTTAGAGCTAGTGATTTGTCTTTAAAATTCCAAAATGTCCTTTTCAGCACCCCTTCCTAGTTTCTATCCTCAAGAGTTCTGTTCAACTCAGTATACTTCTCAGTTGTTTTAGATATAAAATTGAAGAAGACCTTTACATACCTTAAGCTCTGGAAAATCTCTAAACCAGCACAATTCATTAGATATAAATCCCACCTTGCCTTAAGCTCTGGAAAAAAAAGATGGGATTTATATCTAATGAATTTTACTGGTTTAGAGAGGACCGTATTAATCTGAGGACTGGAAACCGAACATACAAAAAAGTTTACACTCTGACAAAGAGTACTACTTACTACTTAAGTTTAACTGACTTTTTAGAGCCTAGAAAAGAGAACATCACTTTGCAAATTATTAAAGGGCCTGAACAATTGCACATTTCTCTGGTACCAGGGAGATCAGTAGAAGCCTTCTCAATGCTCAAGTGTGGTCAGCACGGGATCACACAATCCCTGCACTAATGAACACGTTGATAAAAGGGATGCAAAGATAAACATACCTTGCTTCCAAGATTATGTAAGACAACTTCCTTATTTCTCTCAATAAATCTGGTAAATAAGACCAGAGGATCTAGTCTTGTGATTATGATGGCCTTGACATAGGTTTAGCTTGGAATGATTGGAGGTCAGTCAAGATCACCTACAGCACGGGTGTCAAACTCGCCATGTCACATTGCCATCATGTGACGTTTTGTAATGTTTTTCCCATTCATGGAGCCAAGGTGGGTGTGGCCTGTGCGTGACGCATCCAGCCCATAGGCCACCAATTTGATACCCCTGACCTATAGGATAAGCCTGCTTACAGTATGCTGAGAAGCTTTCCTTTGTGATGAAAACCATGCAGTGTTTGACAGTTTGGATTGCAGTTGTAATTATGTGGTTTTGTATATGAATTGTATCTGTGGGCTGATTGTGAAAAAAGACCCCCACCCTCCAAAAAGAAAACACCTATTTAAAATCAGAAATAGGCTAAGTGACCAGCAGATGAAAATTCCAACAGGCTTTATATCAGGCTAAACTTGAAAGAACATCCCATGAAAAATAATAGTAGCCAATTGGCTATGAGAAGTTACCCTGTTTCCCACAAAATAAGATATCCCCTGTTAATAAGCCCAATCAGGCTTTTGAGTGCATGGCAATAAGGCCAAGCTCTTATTTCAGGGTTCAAAAAAATATAAGACAGGGTCTTATTTTCGGGAAAACACGGTAGTGAAAGTGATCTTTTGTAGATTAATGATTGTTCAAGTATCACAGAAAATGACTATACGATAGCTTGCCCACAGCTATCTTAATGAACTCAATTTCATGGGCTCCTATGATGCATTGAACTCTAAAATAACTAAATGCATTTTAGCTTAATCATGAAAATCCAGTTATTGGAAAACTGGGAAGGGAAAGAGGAAGTCGCTATTGAATCTATTAGTATTATTTGTTCCTAACCATGCTTTAGGAAGAACCGAAATGATAGCAGAGTCTTCTGGAGCTTTTACTTTTGTGAGAATTACGATGAAATGGCAAAGCAGAAGGTAGCTCATGAATTTCAAAAAGGAACTCATGAATGTGCAAATGTACCTGCTGAGTAGAGATAGCAGATATGCCACCTCAGCCACCAGCTTGCATAATGCACTTCGACATGGTTCTTCAAGAATAGTAGTTGAACTATGGTCCTAGTCCAGATTATTTGATTTTAAAGAAGCAGT
This sequence comes from Pituophis catenifer annectens, assembly GCF_029215685.1. Lineage (NCBI taxonomy): Eukaryota > Metazoa > Chordata > Lepidosauria > Squamata > Colubridae > Pituophis > Pituophis catenifer. The sequence goes on from NW_027256881.1 coordinate 289,308,956, forward strand.
CATGGTTATGCCAAGTCTAATTTATTCCAGGTCATTTTTTTTTTTTTTTGGTGAATTAAGGAAAGTGTATATGTTTTTTGATAGGATATGCTGAAACCTGTACAACTATTTTTAGCATACTGGTACTGTATATCCTAGGATGGTACTGGTGATGGTTGGGGAGGAATAACCAGAGGTTACAAATTGTTTCCAGAAATTATCTGCAAGTTATAGAGTTTTACACTGAATTGCACCGATCATTTTAATGAGCAGCTAACATCTAACTCCTTTTAACAAATGAGGATTAAAAGGATCATTTATCTTGTCATTTGTTTTATTCAGGACATTTGCATTGTACAAAAATATGTAAAAGTGATTTAACATATCAGACTAGTTATAAAGCAGGCAGATCAATTGTGGTACACCTGGATCAATGAAGATTAAGCCCCCAGTTTTATGTTTAAACTAATGTTGAGTTTATTTTAAGTTAAGGAGTTAGGTTATTGATTTAGAATCATTCAAATCCACCCTTGGCAATACTCACGCAGTAAGTGACTTTGGGCCAGTCACTCGCATTTAACCCACCTGTCTTTACAAGGGCAAATATCTGGAGGATAAAGAAGCATGAATGTCTGGAAGAAGGGTGAAAGATAAATTTAAATGCAAATAAAACTCCCAGTTGTGGGAGTGGTAGTTGTGGCAATTAATACTTTAACAATAATTTGTATAGCAGTTTAGTTTTAATGGTAGGACCAGCTCTATCATTGGGTAGAATGAGACAACTGTTTCCTGCAGTATATGCTGGTCAGGTGATGTAGCAAAATACCTGCAGCATCTCAAATTGCAGCCTTTAACTTGTCCCCTTTCCTGATTACTGGGGGTGGGGATTGAATGATGAGTCTTAGATAGCTTAAATGGTTTAGGCATAATAATGTGAAGGCAACAATCATTGAGAAGTACCTGCTCCTTGGGGTAAAAAAGTCAGAAACAATTGAAAAAGGGCAATAGAAGACAAGGTGGGTGGATGCAATTACTGATGATACAGCATGAGCTTACAAGAACTCAAAAGAAGCAGTTAATAACAGATATTCCTAGCAAAATTATGTTAATGAAGTCACAAAGAACCAGAAATGACTACATGACTGAACAACAACAAAGATAAATCATATTGTCTAATTATTAGATACCTTTCTCTGTAGCTCTGTTTCAGAAACATTATTTTACAACATTTCCGATAAATTGCCCTTTTCCTGACAGCAATTTTCACATAAGTTTGGTCCTTAATTTGTTGGGTTTTTTTAAAGGTGACCTTTTCTTGTTAACATTCAAAATTGGATACATTTTCATTGAATGGTGAAGTAGCAACTTTTTGTTTACAATCAGTGTGGTGGAGTGGTTGATATACTGGGCTAAGACTGGGAAGAGTCAGGTTTAAGTAAACTTAAACTGCTCGTAACAAAATACCCTATGCCACCAGACTTGAAATTCTGGGTTTAGAAAATTTAGAATTACGCCGCCTTCGGTATGACCTAAGCATAGTGTCACTGCATTGAGTGTTTGCCAGCTGAGCTTCCATTCTGAGCAGCATGGTAGCCTGGCCAGAGAACCTTATCTGTAGTACTGGAGATAAGGCTGGTCTTGTGAGACATTGAGCTACTGCGCATGTCTACATTCTTTCTTTTCTTACTTCCTTTGTCTGTCTGTGTGATAAGACTGCCAGTAAGATGTAGTTAGCTAGTTTTCTCTGGGGGGAACGAGGCTGATTCACACTTCGACACATAGCTCTTAAAATCATCTGCTACAATGTCCTACCTATCAATGACTACTTCAGCTTCAACCACAACAATACACAAGCACACAATAGACACAAACTTAAAGTGAACCGCTCCAGACTTGATTGCAGAAAATATGACTTTGGTAACAGAGTTGTTAATGCCTGGAATGCACTACCAGACTCTGTGGTCTCATCCCAAAACCCCCAAAACTTTAACCTAAAACTGTCTACTGTTGACCTCACCCCATTCCTAAGAAGTCTGTAAGGGGCCTGCATAAGAGCATCAGCGTGCCTACCGTCCCTAGCCTAATGTTCCCTTTAATTGTATTCATTTTATGTATTCAATTCATGCTTATACTTATATATATTATCTAATATGTACTCGACAAAATAAAATAAATAAATAAAAATAAAGTCCACTGTCAGTCAAGAAAACTCATAGGGTTTCTTTGGGCCATCAAATTAACTTAGCTCACACGGTGGAATTAATATCAATGGTGAGCCTCATGTAGGTTCTACAGCAGGGGTAGAACAACTTGGTGGCAACTTTAGGACTTGGGGACTTTAACTCTCAGAATTCCTCAGCCTGCTGTGCTTAAAGTTTCGTTTTAAAATCTTAAAGTTTGGAGACCCCTGCTCTATAGTATAAATGGAAGGAAGGAAAGAAAGGGAGGGGACGGGAAAAAGAGTCTTTGAGCTCTTGGAGAAAAATGAATGGACAAATAAATAAGCAAGCTGTGTGAACTCAATTCAGTGATGATAAAATATTTTAAAATTACTGGACCTGGCATGAAGCAATAGTGCTGAAAATTATATAATACTCCTATATTACTGTAACCAGTGAAGCTTGAACTTCAGTGTTTCAGCATTTCATTTCATTTCATTTCTATTTATTTATTAGATTTGTTATGGCTGCCCAGACTTTAAAAAGACTCCAAAATTCATTATTTTACCTCCCAGAAGTCTTGCGCTCCCTTGCCCATCCTTATTTTAAGAGAGAATCTGAAAATGATATTGCCAACTTTTGAGCAAACTGAGTAAAAAGAGGGATAAAATGGGAGACCTGGAAAGAAGCATGGCTGGTTAGTTGTTTATTTGGCTCACTGGAATGATGCTATGTTATTAGGCCTACCTGTTAAATTTATACTAGTTTGAAAAACTGCAGAAGAATTGGTAACTTGCCTTGGTTGTTAGAATTTTTATTCCATGTTCATTTCTAGCTATCTAAAGTGAAGCTATCTTTGATCTGTATACTTTATCTCACTTCCCTGGGTAGACCACATTTAACTCCTGTGAACATTGGAGAGTAAAAAGGCCAACAAAACCTTACAAGAAGGTTTAAGAACAGATTAGATAATCATTTGTCTGAAGTGGTGTAGGATTTCCTGCCTAAGCAGGGGGTTGGACAAGAAGACCTCCAAGGTCCCTTCAATTCTGTTATTCTATTCTATAATAAAACACGGTTTCAGAATCTTAGTGAAATTATAAATGCTCTAATTGAAAAACATAATACTATATTCTATAAAATGTTCTAACACTGTTTTCATCAGTGTGCAGGGCCTACAAAGGTCAGATAAGATGTTTATTAAACTCAGTATCTGAATTGGTAATACTGTACTTGAGCTTACAAATGACCCAGTGGTGGGTTTCAAATTTTTTTACTACCGGTTCTGTAGGTGTGGCTTGGTGAGCATGGCTTGGTGGGCATAGCAGGGGAAGGATACTGTAAAATTTCCATTCCAACCCCATTCCAGGGGAAGGTTACTGCAAAATCACCATTTCCTCCTGATCAGCTGGGACTTGGGAGGCAGAGAATAGATGAGGGCGGGGCCAGTCAGAATTTTTATTACTGGTTCGCTGAACTACTCAAAATTTCTGCTACCGGTTCTCCAGAACTGGTCAGAATCTGCTGAAATCCACCTCTGGAATGAAGGCACATGTATGTGTCCCAGGATAATGTTGTAGGATCCAATCACCGGGACCAGAGGTTTAGTCTTCCAAACTTTCATACTTATGCTGGAGTCCATCCTCAGGGAACTTCTCTCTTACCATTTTCTCTGCTTTGACCTATTCTATTTCTATTCATAGTATTTATGTGGTGCTGGGTTGTGTGTGGCTTTCTAATTGTTCATTGGGGTGTTGAGGGCCAGTTAGTAAGTCACTGGCTGTTGTTTCCTTGTGCTGCCAAGTCTTCAGCTCCTAAATCGAGGCTTAGGAGCCAATCGAATCCTGGTAAATGGGCCCCTTATCAACCAACAGGAGTGTTGATCTACCACCAGCTTATCAAGAATTTAGCAACATTTCTGATGTTCAGGATTGCTGCAGTGTGTTTGTGGTCATCTGAATAGTGTTCTTACAGTTTCCTTTCAGGGGGTTGAGTTGTTACTTTGATAGTGGAGTACTTGGTTTGTGTGGGAGGTTTTTCAATAGACTTGTGTTTCTATCACTGTCTCTGTGGATGAAGATATCAAGGAACCAAGGGACCCTCATTTCAACACTGAACTACGAATATTCTCCTCTATCAGTACCATATATGAAACTAAACAACTGTTAGCAGAATATTTTGTACCTCTAGCTGCAGTGCAAAATCAACCTCGGAAAAGATTTGCTCATTCAAAGATATACTTAGATTTTTGTCAAAGGGCAGATCAGTCAAGGTACTTTTTTTTTATATTTTAGAAATTAGTCCCTGTGGAATCTAATACATGTTAACACAAGGAGGTCCCAATGAATCTAATAGAGCTCATTCCCTAAACAGTATGTTTAGAAAGCAACTTTAGTCAACTGCAATAAGCAGACGATAAAAACAGTCTTAGTGGCTTTATTATATAGCTGGGAATGCCAGTATGACTTGTACTTACAGTATACTATAAATGAAATCTCTGCTCCAAGGAGTTTACAACTCAGTTGGGACTAAGGAGGGTGAAAAAAAGAAAAGGAGACAGAAGTTAACAAGCAATGCATATAAATGCAGCAAATTACAAATGATGTAATATGTTTTGAAAAGGTTCTTAAAACAATTAACAAATGTATAGGCCCAGGCTGAGAAATATGTAATTCATATTTCAGAGAGAGAAATATATATATATATATATATATATAGAGAGAGAGAGAGAGAGAGAGAGAGAGAGAGAGAGAGAGAGAGAGATGATAGATAGATAGATAGATAGATAGATAGATAGATAGATAGATAGATAGATAGATTTCTTTATTGGCCAAGTGTGATTGGACAATTTGTCCAATCACAAATTGGACACAAAGGAATTTGTCTTTGGTACATATGCTCTCAGTGTACATAAAAAGATACACTCGTCAAGAATCACAAGGCACAACACCCAGTGACAGTCATACGGTACAATAAGCAATCAATTCATACTAGGAATACTAGGAATAAAAATACTTGGTCAGGACCCACTCTGTTCTCTCTGAGTGCTATATTTATTATCTCTTAATAGCAATGAAATTCAATGATTTGTTTGCTAGAGTGGTGAAAATGTTAAGAGAGGCTATGAAATGTACTCTGTATTGCTCTTTGCTTTAAATATGATGTATAATTTGCAGAACATCATTGCTTTAGTGTTAAGATTTTTTTTAAGGAATTCAGCTGGGAAAATATTTCTTTACAAAGACAAGGGCTATTGAAAAATAGAATCTGGACACTTTTTAAGAGTGTGCTGCAGTGCAAATATATCTAATCCTCAACTGAAAATCTTAATCTCATAAGCGATAGAAGGTAATAATCCCATGGGAAAAAGCATAGTATTAAATATCAGTTTGAAGTAAATTTACTAATGTTTAATATGAGTCATGGTACATAAAGCTGTTGAAGTTAACACCTAACATTTTCAAGGCACTATAGAAAAACTAAAAAACAAACATGCTATCACCACGAACTAAACACTGTGCAGTCTATGGACCCTGAATTTGAAATCTAATGGGAATTACATAATGGAAAAAAAGGATGACGAGCAAATAAAAAAACACTCATTCATAATATGGCACTTAATCCTGAATCTGTTTTCAGTGTCACCAGGGAGCTTCCATGGTTTTCTGTCTTCACTGTGTAAATCCTACCTATCTAGTTCCATGTAGACCAAGAATGAAATTTGGTCATAGAGAGGACTATGCTCTCTCTTAACTCTTGGACAATAGCAGTCACAATAATCAATTACACAAAAGATCTAAGAAACTAGAACTAGAAACTGGAAATAGCAATCAGAGTTTACTATGGAGAAGAAAATTGATAAAAGTGCCAGGAGGGTTGTTATACACAACAGACGAGGAACAAACACACTTAAGATACAGAAAATATGTTTTAGTTAAGAAAAGGTATTAATGGTAAAATCAGATTGAAGCTGGAACCAATTACCTAAATAGAAAATGAATTGTCCTTCATCAGAAAGTTTCAAGCCAGGTTTGAGAAGCCTTCTTTAGAGTTGCTGTACCTGAAAATATTCTGCTTTGAACAAGGATTGGACTATAGCAGGCTAACCTTTTCCGGACCGAGTGCCCAAAGCGCTTGCGCATGCACACACATCCTAACCCCCAAAATGCAATGTGTGTGCAGCCCCATGCATGTGCCCTGCCAACGCATGCACCCCGACCCCTGCACGTGCACACACAGCACCCCTGCACACACCCCACCCCCTGGCATATGCGCTCGCAGCACCCATGCACACGCCCCGCCCCTTCGCATGCACGACAGAGACCCAACAATCAGCTGGCCGGCGGGAGGCATGTGAGCATGCATGGCGAAGCTGAACAGGGGTGATGGCTCGCGTGCCCACAGAGAAAGCACTGCATGCCACCTGTGGCACGCATGCCATAGGTTCGCCATCATGGGACTATAGCAAAGGCCCACTGAAAACAACTTTGGAATTTGGAGAATATGTTGTAATATCTAAGGTGAGGGGAACCAATCCAATGATATTCCTATCCCCAATGCTATGCACAATCTGCTCTAGCTCCCCTCCCATTATTATTTGTTTCTGAGCAAATGGGTACACTTTCAAATACAATAGCAGGCTGTAGCTAGGTGCTAGTTTTATTTTCTAACCATATATAAGATTTCCATTAAAAATACAGGTGTAGTAGTGAGTTTCATGGTCTCATGGGAATTTTCCATTGATTTATGGGTGTCACTTTTAGCTTTATGATTTGCTGATTCTAACAGGACTGATGGAAAAAATTGGGATGTATTTAATGAACAGCAATTATTTCAGTTTATTTATAATGCCAGCTCCAGCCATAGCAATATAACCAAGAAAGGGTTAATCAGCACAAATGAACACTTTCTCATATTCATGGATAAGGGTTGGAATTGAGCAGGAAGCAGGAAATAGCAACTATGGATTAAAATCAAGGCAGGCAAAATGTCAAATAGTCGATTGAGTGTACAACTGTAATTCTTGTTTTAATGTCATGCTTTCCTGAGGGTGTTCTCGCTCTTCTTTTTTTAATATAAAATGTCCTGAAAGGTTCTCACTCTTCCCTTTTAATATAGAATTTCTTTGAAAAATATTGGCTCGAGAACAGTGGTCCTTAACATTTCATTTCAGTTCTATATTTCCCTTTAGAACAAGAAAATGAGTTCTCTTTCTGCAAACCTCTGAAGTACCTATACTGTGAAGCAGAGTTTCTGAACCTTAGCAACTTTAAGGCATGTGGACTTCAACTCCCAGAATTCTCCAGTCAGCATGGCTGCTGTGATGTATAACTGCTTCATAATTCATATGTTATATTAGTAGAGGAGGAAGAGGAAAAGAAGGAGACTACTCCCATTCGGCTCATGAATGAGATATAGGGAAATATGCTTATAGTTTTCCTGGCAAAAAATATGAAACTCCCTCCCTCCCTTCCTTCCTTCCTTCCTTCCTTCCTTCCTTCCTTCCTTCCTTCCTTCCTTCCTTCCTTCCTTCCTTCTCTCCCTCCCTCTTTCCCTCCCTCCCTCTTCAAATTCCCAGACAAGCCTATATACCTTGACTCTTCTTCAAGGACTAATTAGATCCAACTGAACTTTACCTTTTCAAGTTTAACCAGATACTTTCTTCCTCAACCTTTCTCTCTACTCTTCCTTTCCAGGGATTTATCTTCTCTACCAAAGTTGTTGTGATGTGCTTTCTTCTCATCAGGTTTGTGGAGAAACTTATTTATGTTGCAAGTTACTTTAATATAATCAGTTTGGTGCTGAAGAAGAAAAAGCAAAGAAGCATCACTGCAACCAAAGAAACTAGAGACATCCACGGGGAAGGGTTAAAAAAAAAAACTCAAGATGATCATTAAGTGATTAAAGCCCTTCCCTTTTTTTATATGGGTTGTATGCAACACTCCAAAAAATGGAGTGGGGCCAGTGGTGGGATTCAAATTTTTTTACTACTGGTTCTGTGGTCGTGCCTTGGTGGGCGTGGCATTGCTTGGTGGGTGTGGCTTGGTGGGCATGGCAGGGGAAGGATATTGTAAAATCTCCATTTCCTCCTGATCAGCTGCGACTCGGAGGCAGAGAATAGATGGGGGCGGGGCCAGTCAGAGGTGGTATTTACCGGTTCTCTTAACTACTCAAAATTTTCGCTACCGGTTCTCCAGAACTGGTCAAAACCTGCTGAATACCACCTCTGGGTGCGGCTTCAACAATCAGAAAAACGTTTTCGCCTTTTGGAAGCTATTCTGATTACCTTGAAAACCAGAGATTATTTGATTACTGGTTTAAACAGATCCTTATGGGATGTATTTTTTGAATTGGATGCAAAAAGAAATTAAAAAGCCTGCCAAAGCAGATTTGGCTACAGAAATGTACAATATGCTGTTTGGATAAGTGTCATGAGACAATCAATTACTATCCCTGCTATGCCTTCCAGGAAAGCAGGTTGAGGCTTACAAATCTCAGTTAAATATATTTATTGGTTTATTTGTTTATATGGCATTTTTAGTTCAGAGTACAATACACTCTGAAATACACTCATACAGTGAAGAACAAATTCAGGGTCAAATATATGAAGAAATCTCTATGCAAGAAAACTATAGGCTATAAATCACAATGTGTGCATACCAGAAACCTCTTTGGCTTTTATTTTACCAGGGAAATACCACACACACACACACACACACACACACACACACACACACACACACACACACACACGAGACAAACCTTCAGATACTCAATTATCTTTCCTTGCCAGGGATTCTGCAGTCCTGCAAGTATTTTTGGCCTGAAACCATATCCCTGCAACAGTTTCCCTGCTTTTGAGCATTAACCTCCCTTGTACATTCACGAAATTGTGGCACTTTTTGTTTGATGACACAGACAAATAGCACTTTCCAGCAGCTCAACACCAGATGGTAATTGCATTCTAATAATAGCACAACGTAGTGAAATTGCCTCCTATTTAGTTGTGCTTTAACTGATGTGACAGGAGAAAGCCAGCCACCTGGTAAAGATGGGAAGAGGAATGGAGCTTGGAAAAGCACAGGCCCACCAGCTTAGTGTTGGAAGGAATACCCATTTGGTTCAGTTCCAAGCTGAGAGAAAGGCACTGGAGACAAAATGGAGGCTGGAGGCTGATTGGAAAGAAGGTCCATTTATTGATAATGCAGAACCACCAAGCACATGTGATTCTGAACAGCTGATTACATGGAGTTGAGAGTGAGGGGTTTTTATACCTTCTCTTGGGCTTTGAACTTGAGCTTCCTTTTCCTGTGCAAGAACATGTATTCTATTGACTGTTGTCAGACTCCCATGAGGCCATATAGGGGTCATGTTTGTCTGTGCTGAGTTTGATTGAAGTTTGCAGGATGATACAATGTCCTTAGGAGATTGTACAAAGTAGTGACTTGTGCTGCTAAATGGTAGTCGGTTAATCATATTATGTCCTGAAGGGTCATGTCTTAATCTCATCATCCTGGAGCTGAAGGTCTTTTGTTTTGTAGATAGGATGGCCCAGTCTTTCTTAATGGACACAAAATATCCACTGGGGGCAGGGAGCTAGGGCTCTGAGTTTCTGTTTCCTTTAAGATTTTTATTTCTCTTTTAGAGGAAATATTTTATCCTGCCTTTTTTAATATTTCTCAAAATATTTAATTCTTCAAGGTGGGGGGTGGCTTCCCACAATAGGAACAAGCAAGCATGTGCCGAATGAGGCCTGTGGGAAGGTTCTGAGTATGCACTTTGTCATTTGTGTGGTTCACACATACATATGCTCACTTGAGTAGAATGAATTGGTTATTATTGATTTAGCAGTGCAGAACTTTTATTGTTTTATTTACTTATTTAAAAGATTTATAGTGGCTCATCTAAAGCAACTATGGGCAGTTTACAACCACCAATAAATAAAAAAATCATTAAAAACAATAAATTAAAGTCTCATGTATATTAATTTTAGTGCATTTAATTATTGATTTTGAAAGCAGGGGTGTTTACTTGGTTTAAACATAAGGAGAGGACAGTGACTGAGATCATAGTGATTGTTATCTCATCATGAGAGCTGAGTGCTTACCTACAAGCAGAAGAGATCCAGATTCTTGTCTACCTTCAGTCACAAAAGCTCATGGGGTGATTTTGGGCCAATTTTACTCTTTGAGCTTGGTTTTCCACGAATATGTCAATAAACAGACATATTGACGTTGATCCAGTCTACCAATCACTGAGAATGAAAGAACTGCATCAACCGTGATCCCAAAAATAGCAATTAAAAAGAACAAACAGGCTTCCCACTATGCAACAACAAAAATCATAACCCATCATCTCACATGAAATTAGACCATGTCTCAGTAACAATAACATCAGCCAATCAAACAATTCGAAACCAGACCATGACTCAGAAGTATCTGTACAAACAACACTAATTTACACCACACAGATGGTACTTAAAACCAAAGACCATGCTCCGGTAACAATAGCCAGCCAATCAAACAGTCCGAAATCAGACCATGACTCAGAAGTAGCCAAACAACATCCACACCAATTTGCATAAATGGTATTTAAAGGCCAGTGTTCTGACAGATGAACACAATTCAAGGCGCACTGACGATGTCTCCTCGAATGGTGATGAAACGTTTGCAACCAAACTGCCAAGCTCGGAGCTCAGAACAACAGCCATATAGAATATGTAACAAATAGGCTTGAATGCTCAACCATTTTTGCCTTCTGAATGTCAACTCTTTCTCTGTTAACTATACAATGGTGCTGCCTATAAACAACAAAAGAATAAACTACACAATGTATTTCAGATTTAATGCATCCTGCAAGTTGAATTCCTTCTCTACTGCATGAGCTACAGACTTTAGAGAAGTATGATTTGAAATTGGGAGAATGAGTCATCCGGAAGTATAAAGCATGGTATGATCACATAAGATTATTTCATGCAAATGACTGAGAAAATGAGAGGCCATAATATGCGTGGGCCTCCAGATTGGCCTGTCAGTCAGAGAACTGACAATAGTTCTTGTTCTGCTGTGCTAAAAGGCGTGAATCTTTAGAGCAGCCGGAGCACACTATAAATAGAAGAGTTGGTAGGAACTATATTGTTTCATTGGTGGGCAGAGGCCTGCATATATATTCCATCCTTATATACAATATGTGCCTGACCTATATCAAGTAGCTTTCTTTTTGCACTTGTGTTTGCTTTTAAATCAAGCTCTAACTAACACTTTAAAATGGGGAGGTTAGCCATTTCTGGATCATCAAATAAATACATTCAATTCCAAAATCTGAAAATGAGGTAAAAAAGGTTTTCAGTTACATATCATTTGTCTTTCTTAACTATTTTTGTATAACGCAAGGCTAATTTGGAAAAAAATATTGTTGTCTATTTAAAAAGACGATAATGCATCTCATCAAAGCAGGAAAAACATACTGGGAGAATGCTGAGCCTATCCGGTCTCCTTATTTTCATCAAGACTTTTCTTATTTTCCTTCATTTATATGTTGAAGGTCCCATAGTTATGGAGTATATAATAATGAACTTCATTGTAACAACTAGAGCTTTGCATTTTTAAGAGAATGGTGTCAGTTTGGTAATGCTCTGCAATCACACATATTATAAGCAACGCCCCTGAGTAGGAAAAATGTTATTCCTGAGATTCTTAAACAATTTCAATATGTTTTCATTTAGCTTTTGAGAAAAAGGAGGAGGAGGAGGGGGAGGAGGAGGAGGAGGAGGAGGAGGAGGAGGAGGAGGAGGAGGAGGGCTACAGTAGATTTTTTCAAATGCTGCATTAAAATTTCCAATTAGTTGTAGAATGCACACTCAAAAGCCTTTGTATAAAAATTAGTATAGCTCTGGATGTCAGGCAACATTTTAAAAATGCTAGTAATAAAAATCTCCCCCCAAAAAAACAAATAACATAAGAAAACCATATAAACATATATAGTGTTTATATATGCACAGAGAGGACCTCCTCAGGGTGCCCTCCGCCAAACAGTGTTGGCTGGCGACCCCCAGGGGGAGAGCCTTCTCTGTGGTGGCGCCCGCCCTCTGGAACAACCTCCCCCCAGAGATACGTATAATACCAGACCTCCGGACTTTTCGTCGGGCCCTGAAAACTTATTTATTTCACCTAGCCGGGCTGGCTTGATCCCATAGTTTTGGTTAATTTTAAATTGATTTTAATTGGGTTTGTTTTAAATTGTGGCCAAAAATATTTAATTATTTTTAAACTGTTTTCTAAATTTTGTATGTTCTGTTTTATTCTGGCTGTTCACTGCCCTGAGTCCTGTTGGAAAAGGGCAGTATACAAATTAAAACAAACAAACAAACAAACAAACAAACAAACAAACAAATAAATAAATAGTGCCAAAAACAAAATTTACCTCATATTAGTACATAATGATGGCTCAGCAATATTCTCTCCCAGTTTCTGTGGAAAGAACCAAATCTTTAGAAACTTTGTAAAGTCCAGCAGACTCCAAGCCATTGGGACCTTGTAGAGATGCTACCCAGCAATGGTTTCTTAAGGGTTGGTTGGACCACTGCCTCCTCCAAACTGACACAATCATCCCCTGACTCAGCAATGAATTTACCACAGCTTTACTTCAACTACATATTGTTTCCAAGGATGCTTTAACCAACTGGGTCTAATGCACAGGTAGTCACATTCAAAAGATCCTGTTCAATGGCTCTAAAGTCATATGCTCAGTTTCTTCCCAGGTAGCCATGCCTGAGGTCACTTTAATAAGACCTGCATAACCAGGGCTCAACCCAAGTGGATATGCAACTTTATCCATCAGGTGTTTGGAATAGTCCTCACAGAGGACCCTAAGATGTTTCTCCAACCTTTCTTTCCAGGTCACCAAGCAACAATCTGCAGCTGCAGTAAGAACTGAAAAAAAAATATTATGATGCACTATAATTATTAATATCGCTAATGTTTGGTTAGTTTGTTTATAGTTTTCTTCTACCAGTACTCCTCTGTTCTGTCATTTTCTTGAAATCCCCAATAGACAACTCTCTAGGTTTACTTATTTACTTACTTACTTTTCAGTAAGAACTGAAAAAAATTATTATGATGCACTATAATTATTAATATTGCTAATGTTTGGTTAGTTTGTTTATAGTTTTCTTCTACCAGTACTCCAGGAGTCTGTTCTGTACTCTCTAGGTTTCATGAACAAGAAGAGGCTGCATAGACACAATCAAATCTAAGGTACATCACTCTTGAAACCCAGTGGAGTCCATCTGGGTTTTAGACCAAACCATACAATAGGTCCAATAGGTAGATGGACTACCCTGTGCTAGGGAGTTAGAATAAGAGAATTCCATTGAAATCAGAAAGTGATCCAACTACAACAAAGGGCAGATATTAATATTCTCTCCAAACAATTACATAAGTACTGGCCAAAAACAAAAGCTAGATTTTTATGTGTGCTGGGTTCTCAGTGCTCTGGTTTGGGTCCTTGGTTGGCCAGGAACTCCTGAGTTGGTTCTGCCTCTGCACCTAGGAAAGGTAAGTTTAATTTCTTCATTACCATAATTTTGTATGAATTTTGTGGATTTTGCAACACTTCCTTATGAGTGAACATGCTTAAGGTTGCATTGTTGGACAATGCAATTCTACAGAGTACAGGATTACAGGATTTCCATGAATCACAGGCCACAGGTTTTTTTTTAGATGCCACAGGACTGCTAATAGCACAAAAATGCTATTTTAATATTCCTCCCACTTAGTTTTCCAAACTGTTGGCTCACATGGATACTCTGGAAGATATAATCAAGTGTCAGCCAATGTTTCTGGTTTCCAACAGAGCAGAATGGTAATGAGATGTGGCAGAATCTGCGGAACATAAGGGAAAAGAAGCACGTATAAGGGAGATTTATCTCATGTGCCCAGTGCACATCAAAAACAGCTGCTGCAATTAAAAAGTAATTAGGGACATATTAAAACATTTGTGGAGAAAACACATGGGGCTGTGGAATGGCACATCACAGCAGGGAAGACAAGCTAGCTCATTTCTTAAAGTATAATAATGTGTGTAGAACACCCAAATCTCCATTCATATCATTTAACATCAGGTTAACTACAGCTAACTTCAATACAGAATTATTTGTCAATGTAGCTTTTCAGTGTGGCGCAGGGGGAGCACTAATGAAATGAGTTGATTTTCCCAAGATAAATATTCTATCTTCTGTAGTCTGCTTACAAGTATTGGAGACTTCAACATCAAGGATGACAGTGGAGAAAAAAGCCACACAATAACATCTGAAAGCATCATTTAATGCCTAATGGTTCAGGAGAGATTATAGTTCCTGTTTATACTAACAGACTTTACAGCTGGCATCATCAGACCTTTGGAAATTATTCATAGCTTTTATCTAAATGTGTCTTAGAGGGAAGGTATTAAAAAATAGACACATTTCACTAGATGAGATGGAAAGGCATTAAAAAAAAATCACGTTTCACTAGATGAGATAGAAAATATAGGAGTGTCCCAGAAAAAAATGGCACCATATGTGTAAAGAATTGGCCTCAGCATTTCTAGGCTGAGTGGAATTATTTTTTTTTCTTTTGTTGCAGGAATGTCTGTATGTAAAAGAAGGGGAGGGACTGTGATTGTATAATCATGGCATCATTTTGACTTTGTTGACCTTCCCATTCTCCCTGTCACCCTGGCAGATGCCCCTGTTTTGCTTTGTGAAAAGATGCCAGGAATAACCTGAAATTAAAACATAATGACTTGGCCCCTTCTCTCCTCACTAAAACCTAGTAGCAGAAACATCCATTGTGATAACTTGTGGCTTTCCAAGAGCAGCCAGTGAAATGAAGCATTGGGAAAGAAGCAGCTGGGAAAGAATTTTTAATGTATAACTTCATATCACCAAGCAGATAATGGAAGATGGAAGATTCAGGATTATTTTTATTAGCATCTCAGAGTTCCTAATATCTAATTTTAGTATCAGTGGCACCTATTATATCTCAGGAGAGAGAGATCATCATGTAATCAATGTTCACTTCATGTACTTGTTAAATTTTAAACAAACATTCTATCAATATGAATGAGAAGAGTTGCTGAATTAAAACTTATTTTACCACAGGTGTTCATCAAAAATCCAAGTTTAGATTTAGACTTTGCAAATCTGTAAGTTTTGGAACCTGTGAGCTATTTCTAAGAACCTGAACCCCACAACAATGTTTTGTACGAATTAGTGAGATTAAATGTTTCTGTAACTCTTTCTTCTCATTGAGGAGGCTTTAAGTGATGAAAGAACTGCTGGCTCATAAATGGTACCTGCCTGAGCCATCTGTCTTATAAATGATCTTGTATGTATAGCTATTATTTCAGTCAGACACCAGCAGCTTCACAATTGTTCATGGCCATGGTGAAGAATAGTAGCTGTCAAAAGCACTAAGAGTGTTATAGCTTTTAACAGACCTGTTTGCAGCTTGTCTGAAAGGCTGAGGAATAGCATGTGGGAAACAACCAGAATTGATTGCAAGGCTGGAAATGGCATCTTGATTATATTCTGCTTTGCTATGCAGTAGTCTCACTGGAGGAAAGAAAAAGGTAGCTTACTATATCTGACAGGACACAAATATTACTGAATATAGGCAGAGAAAGTAATTCAGTCCATTGCTCACCCTTTCCAGACTCATTATCTTAGGTCTTCGGAAGAAGAACCAGGGAAACAATAAACAATGAATACTTCTGTATTTCTTTTAATTCTACTAGATTTCAAATATTGGTTGAAATTCAATGACAGTGCAAAATATTATTTGTCACAAAAATGCAATAGGCAATTACATTCTTTAGATTAGCTGATAAAATCACTTTTTCAGGCAGAAGTTATAAAGACCTTTATTAGAAAATAAGCCACACACTAAGATTTACTTAGAATTAACATCTTCCAGTCTTTTTCCTGCAGTCAGTTTTATATTAGAGAGGATGGAATTTCTGTAATTAATTGTTCTGGCTTCTAATGATAGGATATGACTTTCCTAGAATCCTCTATTTACTAGAGTTTTGGAAATTTAAATAATACATCTCAGGTTTATTGTAATAATCAGCACTATTTGTTTGTTTTTTCCCCCCTACAAAGAACAGGAATGTTAACTATTTGAGTGGAATCTGTAAGGTTCCTTTTTGGTTTGCATATTATTTTTAATATCTAGACCTTTTCTTCTGTTCTTGGAGACTGCCTGGATAAATCTTTCAGATTTCTTGGCAAGGGTTTCAAAAGTGGTTTCCCATTGCTTCCTTCCTGGGGTTGAGAGAAAGTGACTGGCTCGAGGTCACCCAGATGGCTTTGTGCCTAAGGCAGGACTAGAATTCACAGTCTCCCAGTTTCTAGTCTAATACCTTAACCTTAACAACCCCAAACTGGCTCTTAATATCCATACTTCTCCATTATAAAATTTTTCCTCAATTATTTACAATCTACAATTGTTACTCCTAAAGATGCTTTTTTCAAGACAAAACTGGGCTTTTTAAAAAATTTTCCTTGAAAACGTTTTGCTTCTCATCCAAAAAACTTCTACAGTTCCTTTTGAAAAAGCACCTTTGGGACAACCATGACCTAGATAACAGAATCTCCGTATACAAATGTTACTGTTTTTATGTAACTATTCTTATTATAGTTAATTGAAATCAAACTTGGATATTAGGTAGATCCAGGCCACATCACATTCTTTATTCCCCTAGTGCCATCATTCCAATTTTGCCTGTAGTTATATACATTGTATTTTTATATAAATTGAGTATTCTGAGTTTTTGTGTCTTGTCTTTGAATACTGGATCTGGAAATCCCTTAGCTTCTGCTGCATCAACCCTTATCTAATCAATTGTGCACTACAGTTTCTGCGATGTGGCATAAATGATGTCATATAAATAACACTCAGTAAGAAAGAAAGTAGAACAAAAGGCTCAACTGCATTTCATTCATTAAATCTCTGTAGCTTGTGCAGCTATCTTTCTTATTGTATATTTGTCAGGTTTCATCCCAAAATGCACTTCTAGTTTGTAAGTGATTTTCATATAAATTGCTTTTAAAAACTCAGGAGGCCAAGAGAAATCTCCTTTTGAAACTCTCTAAACTGTACAAGCTACTGTTGTACTCCTTGCAATCACATTCCAGACATTTTATATGTGACAAATTGATCATAAAACAATTTTATGAGGGTGAGAGATCTCCACTTCTCTTTTCTGCAAATAATGTACTTCAACTGTATTCCTTTTAATTATTTAAATTATTCTCGTGTTCTGCTTAAAAATAATTCAAAGTCACCCACAAAGTTAGTGAAATCAGAACTTTAAAATGAATGTTATTTAAACCCACAAATAATAAACAAACTAAATAATAAACTTTCCTGAAGTTGTCTTTCTGAATTTTTCCAGATTTTTTCCTTTAAGAAACCAGTAACATGGCACCTGCAATGTCCACCAAAAACTTGACATATGAACAGGAAGTGTGTCCCTACTAGTAGACAAGCATGGAGTAAATATCATTTCAAGGAATTCATTTGGGCCTCCTAAGCCCAGCTTCACCTAGCTAGTGAGCATATACAGTGTATTGATATAAAGTAACTAATTTTATGATGACAGGTCCAATTTGGGGTAGGGAACCTCATGGGAGTAAGACAAGTGGGAAAGCAAATCTGGTCTAAGTAAGAGTGGATATGTCCAGAGCTATATCTGAACACCTATCTGTATTCCACTGTTTTTTAGTATTTCTTCAGTCTTAAAACTCTTGTGTTTAAATTTATTAAAAACTCTTGACAGCTGAATGTGCCAAAGTGGTACTCATCTATCTACTCGTGGTTGCCCACTTTCGAACTGATGGGTCAACAGGAAATGTAATCAGCAATGAGTCCCATATAACCCATATCAAAATTATCTTCTTTTGCATGAACTATGCAATTTACTTTATTTTATTCTTTTGAGAACACATGTCAACACTTTTAAATAGATTATTCTCCATGTGTGAACTCTGTAATTTAGACACAGTGTGTTACTGGGAGAATTATCACATGTTTTCTTGCCTGATATCATAAGTGAAGTCAATATATATTTAGGGACCCAGTCATTCAAAATCAAATACTGTTGGCAGAGGCAGAGGCACAATAGAATTTAAAAAAACAACAATGGAATAATCTAGGAACAATCCTTCACTCCTTTTTCAAACTGAGAACCAATGTGAGGTAAAAACACTTATATTTTCTTCTTTCTCACCTCAGTAAGTATGTTCCAGAGGCTTCCTCAACCACACACTCCACCAAAGATAGTTGAAGTCTAAACATCTTAAAGATGTTGAAATTGAGAAACACTGGTGTAGGGAAAAATAACTTCTCTTTGTGCTTTCTTAAAATTCAGACAAAAGAATATTAAATGCTGAGCAGACACTGGGCCTCCTGGTGTGAGGAAGCATCTTTTGTGCACTATTCACCTTTCAAATCATTGTCCTAGATATTGTGAAAATTAAAAATAGTAGGACCACAGACATTCAAAAAGGTTCATAAGTATAAAACACCAAAAGCTTATAAAATGCATTTACAGAAACAGAGTAAATATTTAGAAGCTGAGATGTTAATAAATGCCAGATTCTTTGCCTAATTCTTCATCTGGCTCATACAGATTCTGTGCATCATCTTTGATCTGACTCATACATTTTTCAGATTTATAGACTGCATATCTAGCAAGCCATAAAAAAACAATTTGACTTTATATTCAAAGAGAAGCAGGATGCTTTTTGTATTATTTTTTTTTAATGATGTTACAGTATGTATCCAAACTCTTGCACAAAAATATTCTTATTAGATATGTGACTAAGAAAAAGAGACTAAAGATTATTTTTGTTATTTGTTTTTCTTATAACTTATTTTAATTAAATCATTTGGGAACCATTTGAAAATATATCTTTATTAAAACAGTACCTAATAGATGTGATACATTTCAGCTGTTTATGGAGAAGTGGAATTGGATATCACGGGATGTTATTGGCCTGGGATTGTAAGAGAAGGGACAGACAGAAAGAAAAGAAGAAAAGGTGAGTCTAGAAGAGAGATAAAGATTCCAACTGAAGGTACAAGAGAAGAATGAATCGTTTGTGGTTCTGTAGCAGAAATGGAGGACACCTACCGGAGCAAAGGTGGAGACTATTTCTTGCAGTGCCATGATTTCCTGGGGCAAAAATCTACTGTCAAGTTGTCCACCATCAAAGATTATGTGGTAAGAAAAGAGAAAATACGTGGAGGCTATTTAAAGACTTGAGGGCCATGAGTAGACAACCAGAACAGCAGCAGTGAGAAGGGCCATAACTGCATTCTGAATTAGGTACAGTTTCTAAGTGGTTTTCATACAGAGCACATTGCAATAATATGATCAGGAAGTGACAAATGCATGAATTCTGTGAGCAGGACCTCCCAATCCAGGAATGGGGAAAAGTGGTATACTTGTATTTATATAAAGACCTTTCTATGTATGACTTCATCTGCTTCTCAAAAAAGAACCTAGAGTCCAGGGAGATCCCAGATTTCCACTTCTGATTGGGCCAATGCAGCCCCTTTCAGAAATAAAGATGATCTTCAGAATCTGTGGGCCTCCAAACCTATATGTGTAATTAATACCATCTCAATAATATATTCAGATTAGGGTTGGTTGGAGACCGAGGACACCATTTAAGGATGTTTCCCAAGTAAGCAATTCTAGCCAATAATCATGCAGAAAGAGAAGTTCATTGTAGGGTGCCACAGATTCAGCATTTAATGATATGACCTTGAAATGGAAATAATTGAGAACCATGTGCATCTTGGGATATCTTATAAGAATCACTGTAAAAAAAATGTGGGAAAGATTGTTTACTTCCCTAAATCTATGATGGCAAAGTCTCTGAGGATAAGGGAAACTCATGAAACCTATTCATCAATGTATAGAAGGAAGAACATTAAGATGGGTTCCAGAAAAAAAATCCATCTATATTTATTCAGAATTAGATTATGTAAATATCCAGCAGCAGTTTAAGCTGTGGCAATTTAAAATTTGTGAATAATGTTCAGGAGCCGGTGAGATCATTCAGAAAATGAATGTATCTAATTGATTATTTTATCACTGACTTGGCCTCCATAAAGGTTAATTAGCCTATAAGTAGTTCTTGTCTTGTGACTACAATTGAGATTCAAATTTTTGTTACAAGTCATTGCTGTTGTTGTTTTTATAATGCTCTTAAAGTGAGTCACCATGATTGTTAAGTGAACCCATTCTTTTAAATGGGCACCCTAGAAAAAAGCAAAAAGACTAGAAACTGACAAAAACATTGCAAATTGTGGTCATATGATTGTGGGATTTTGGGATGCTGAAACTGGTTGTAAATGCAATCTGGTTGTCAAGTACTCAAAATGCAATAACATGACTGCAGAGTGGGGGCAACAGTTGTAACTTTGAGATGGTAAGTAGCTTTTTAAAATTCTCTCATAACTATGAAGAATCGCTAAACAACCAATTGTTAAATTGAGGACTATTGAGAAAGCTAAGACTATATAATTCCTCCATACAAGTTTAATACCAATGGGATTGAGAGCTGTCTCTCAACAGTAGAGACTACAGCTCCATAGGTTCAAATTTGATTCTGAGCCATAATGTTTAAATCTGGGTCCAAGCCCAAGCCTTAAACAGGAGCTTCAAGCTTCAAAACTACGTTAGGGACATATTTTGGAAAAGTGACAGAGTCCTAAGGAAGCTGGATTGAATGATTTTATATGCCCTTAGGGTTGTAATAGTTGAGCAACAGCCATAAACAGTTTACAGAATGTAATTTGCCCGAGGTCTATAAAATTTAATAGTAGCTAAAGCAATCTTTTGGGTAGCAGAAGTGTCAGAATTAATCTGAATGGTTAATTTCCTTGAATTTCCCAGAATCCTGAAAGATTGTGCCCAAATATTTAAAATATTTTATTTGCCATAGTTTTTGAGACTTAATTCCACTTATGACTTTTGTTAGAGAAAATTAAAAGTTTAGTTTTATTGTAATTAATAACCAACTGTTCCTCTTTAAAGTAGGGTGCCGGTTTTTTTTAAGAGTGCTACATAAGAAAGGGAGAGAAGAATTGCATCTTCTGCATAAAGTAGGATTGGGAGGTAGTGTCAGTTAGTTTGGCCACTTGGGTGTCAACATTTTGGAGAGTTTTAATCAGAGAGTTAATATATTAAAAAGCAATGTGCAAATTGAAAGCTCTAAATATATCAAGCCCCTTCTTTGGGTATGCTACCTCTAGTTTGCACAGGGGTCCCCAACCTTTTTGATTGCAGCTTCGGCAGTTTCAGTGGCTGTGGAGGAATGTTTTTGTGCACACAACCTAAATCCTGTGCATGCACAAATGATGCTTTGCACGCTTGCCTAAAGCTTTGGTGGTTCAGTTTCCCAATGGTCTGCAGCCTGGTAGCGGTCTGCGGTTCAGGGGTTGGGGACCACTATTCGAGCATTCATGTCTCCTGAAAACAAACAACTAATTGGGGCAAAACTCCAAGGAAATCAGTTTGTTTGCTTTGAATCCCATACAGCAATGTTTCATGAGAATATGGTGAGATCATTAAAAGGATGTAATAGCTTTAATTGCTAATACCTGGTCAGCTACCTGATCAGGTATTATCTCCTGCTAAACAGAGCAACACTTGAATTGGTCTAAACAGTCATTGGGAAGAAGATAAAGAACAAATCTTCTGTAATTGATCAGGATGAATGATGTGTACCTGGGATAGTTCCAGGTCAGAGATGCCCTAAGGCAAGAGTAAATAAAGTCAGATTTAGGATCAGAGTGAAAAGATTGCCCACTCTTAGGACCTTCATAGAAGAATTTAGCTCGCAAGGAAGAACAGAAAGTTGTAGATGGAACAGCCACTAACTGAGTGGAGTCAGGGCCCAAGCAGGGAGGAAATGAAAAAGATAAATGTGACAAGGTGTTAAAGCATGGTTAGAATCAGGTTTTGGGATCAAAATAAATGTATTTGTTTCACATGTAAATGGGATAGGACATTTTACTTGTGACAAAATCAGTTTCAGAACTGAAAAACTTTGAAACTTGTGAACTCGCTTGATAGTTACTGGGTTGGTAACAGCGGTACAACTTTTCATTCTGATCCTTGGCTTCATCTGTTTTTAAACTGAGGAATAACTATACCACAGTCTTTCCCAATCTGGTGTCATTTTGATGTTTTGGCTACAACTCCTAAGTATTTTAGTTACTGAATTCTCCATTTCCTTAACAATGTATGTTTTGCAAACAAATATTCCACATTTCAACAAGGGAATAATAAAAATGATAAAACACAGATGAAGGAATTCGATATTCTCTCTAATGTTAGCATACTTTCAAACTTTCATGGATATACTGTATACCGCACGTGTTGTTTATATTCTACAGCTAGTCTTTTCATATATTCTTTTCTCAAGCAAAAATCCATTCTGAATAAATGAGTCTGCAGGGAAAACCTCTCACTTCTGAGTTTTGATAGCACTGTCTGTTTCTTTCATGAAAAATTGATATTGAATTTGGTGCAGAAGCAAAGCCAAGTGAGATAGTAGGGTGATGCAGCCCTATCACTAATGAAAATAATGTAGGAGAAATTTCTCACACACTTCCTCCATAACTTGTCAGTTTATATTAGGAGATCAGCATATACCTCCTTTGAAGCACAAATTGTTTATTATGGCACCAGAGGGAGCAGAAGCTAAACCTAAAGGCAGAGATGGAATGCTGTTACACACTTTCGCTGATTATAATATACATAGCAATACATACTATATATATGTAGTAATGGTTATAGCAACATAGCTTGATTGGATATGCTTGGTGATGAGGTAAAAATAATGAAGTAAGTTTGGCACTATGGAGAAAATAGCTGACTGAATTACAGAGAGGTTATGTTCTCTGAATAAGAATTAATACTAACATACTATTTTCCATAGGTATTATCTCCCAATAGCCTTGCTTCCTAGAACTGTTCCCAGCTCTTGGTACCCCAAAGTTCCTTGTGTCTAAATGTTTATAGTTCAGCTATAAATTGCATTTTGGGTCAGGAAAACTTACTTGACTTTCCTGACAGCAG
This sequence comes from Pituophis catenifer annectens, assembly GCF_029215685.1. NCBI lineage: Eukaryota > Metazoa > Chordata > Lepidosauria > Squamata > Colubridae > Pituophis > Pituophis catenifer. The sequence goes on from NW_027256881.1 coordinate 289,332,235, forward strand.
TTTTTTATACTGCGCTAGTTTCAGGAGCCATTTACAGCAATTAAAATTACTGTGCCATATTTTCACAGAACTTCAGTGGAGAACAGATCTGTGAATTTAAAAAATGGGTTTAAAAGGGAAAGGTGATAACCCAACTTTTTTTTACAGCTTCAGTAGAAAGTCTCATTTGAAGGTAGATGAATTTTTACAAGACAAGAAAAAAAATGGTTGTGCTAGCTAGCGGCATGGAGTTAATTTAGCACTGTGGGATTAATTTATTTCTTGCTTCAATATAATTAAGGCTGAAATTGTACATCCACTTACCTAATAAGTCCAAATGAAGTAAATAAGGCTGGCTTCTTTTGAGTAAACATGTATTGCAATGCAAGGCCTCAATCATACACACACACACACACACACACACACACACACACACACACACACACACATATATGGACTCAAAAGTTGAATTTATATAGCTGAATTTATGAGCCACAGTGGCACAGTGGTTAGAATACAGTATTGCAGGCTAATTTACTGCTGTAATGAATTCGATCCTGACTGAATCAGCCTTCCATCCTTCCGTAAAATGAGGACCCAGATTGTTGGGGGCAAATGCTGATTCTGTAACCCGCTAAGAGAGGACTGTAAAGCACTATGAAGTAGTAAATAGGTCTAAGGGCCACTGCTATTGCCCATTTCACTTGCATGTCACCGACTTCCTAATTCCTGAAGTTTCAACCCATACCTTAAAGAATAATTATGTAATTTTATTTACACTTGGAAAGAATGGCACATTAATGAAAGATCCATAGTGTTTAAAAGCAAGATATATATCTTTGCTCGCTGGGGAACATGTCACATTAAACATTTCACATTGCACTTAGACATGTATTTCTAATTAAGGAGAACAGATTCTATGTAATAGAATGATGCGATGTTTCTAGATGGAAAAGTCTAGTACAACAAATTAAGGCGTTATATGACAATTCCATGTTCTTCCCATAACACATTGTATGTATGTATGTATGTATGTATGTATGTATGTATGTATATTTATATGTATGTATTTTGCAGAAAGGAAGAAGGGCAAATACATGATAGGTAACAATGGAAGATGACATCTGGACAGCATTATAGTTGCATGATGAAAAGACCTGGCTGGAAATACCCTCAGGGTTTTTCTTTTAATGTGTTTGGCTCTGTGTCTTCTTGTACAAACTAAAAGGGTTTCTTCATGGAGTTCATCAATTAAACAATGCAAGTGAGATTACAAAGCAGCTACTACTATAGATGGGTTGCCTGAATAAAGCAGGAAGTTCTTGGTTATCTCTGAGGCACAAAAGCACAGAAATATTGTATAATCCCTCCATATGGCCCACTGAGCTTCTTCTGTTAATGCATATATTATAGACTCATAACAGGCATTAGTCATCTCACTTTTCTTTTGAATGAGCAACTCTGCTAAAAGCCATCAAAATCAGCTCCTGCTAATATACGGTATGGAGTTTGAAGGGCAGCTTCCACTTTGGCACATTACCAGAAGAACTATGCAGCAAATGGTTTCTTGTGAAGAGAGGCAACTGTCATTGGAATGTCAAACATGGGGAACATAACAGTGTCACTGCAAAACAGACACCTCAACCCAGACGAAGGGTGAAGGGTGAGAAAGAGATGTAGAATAACTCCACTTTAGCTACGCTATATATAAGATGATCTGAAAAATTGCTTTAGAAGGCTTTTAAGATTGTTACACTCCTAGCAATAGTCTTTTCCAGAAATCCAAGTAGTTCGTTTGTTCAGATTGCCAGTCTCACAGGAGATGGCATTAATTTTGAAACCACATGACTTTGTCATCAGAGAGCTAAGGGCTCATTATTCGGGACATTTAACTGGCTCCCAACACCAGAACTACTATTTGCAGAAGTATTATGGCAGCACAAAGCAGCAGAGAGATACACATCTTTCAAATCTGAACAACCCAGAATTTGGGACAAGGTTCATCTTAAGCAGAGATGGCCCTGCTGGCTGCTGCTTTGCTGGTTATACTATTTTCATGGATGCTGGAGAAATTTGAGTTAGAAGGAAGCATACAACTGTTTTCTAATTTTCAGTACTCAGTGTGTATTTTCCAGGGAGGGTAGGATGAAATTGATAGAACATACAAACAAGTTGTGCTGCTTGTGGTTAGAGAGTGGAATATTAACAATGGAGATATTAAGGGGGAAAATGTACTTGGATTCTATGGCTTTGGAAGCTGAAATAAAGAATGACTTATCAAATTCTGCCAGTCCAATGATTTCTTAATTGCTAACACAGTCTTCTAACAAAATTATGCTTAAATAAATGGATGTCATCAGGTAAAGTATATACTGTAGAAATCAAATTGACTACAGAATTGGAACAAGAAAGCAAAAGAACTCAATTATAACAGCAAAAACATAGCCAGGGCCTGATGGTGGAACAAATCACAAATTGCTCATGTGCAAATTCCAAATCAACTAAAACAGCAGAAGAGAATGAACAAATTTGTGAAAGGATGAATTGCCTTGAAACAAAAAAAAGTTATGTGTAATTGTCAAGGCACACATTTTTTTTCTCTGTGGTCTGTTACTCTTTGGCAACAGGTCTATTATTATTATTATTATTATTATTATTATTATTATTATTATTATTATTATTATTATTCATATTTCTATGCCGCCCACTCTCCGAGGACTCTGGGCGGCTTACACCAAAGACAGTATACTAAATAGCATATTGCCCCCAACAATCTGGGTCCTCATTTTACCCACCTCGGAAGGATGGAAGGCTGAGTCAACCTTGAGCCGGTGAGATTTGATCTGCTGATCTGCTGAACTAGCAGTCAGCTGAAGAAGCTGCAGTACTGCACTCTAACCACTGTACCGCCTCGGACCATTGAAGGACCTGAGTAGCCATATTGTTTTCTGGGTTGTACCAGCAAATAATTCATCAGGTCCTTTTAATAATGGACTCAGAATGTTCTGGTTCCTGTGTCAAACAACCTCCTTGTCAGGGTTCACTTAATTCTTTTTTGGGGGGAGGAGGGGATTTGATTATTTTGCTAGAATTGTATTTTTCAATCAAAATACAAAAGCCCTATTACAAAACCTCAGATATGTAGTTGTGGTCTACCCCTGTCCCCCATGGCCTAAGAAGCTAGCCTGTAGATTCTATCATTTTAAGAAAGATGAAAATGACTTAGATGAAAAGACTGTGGGGACTGAAAATTATGTTATGGAAGCCTATGTATTTATGTATTGCGTTCTATTAATGTAGTTACTAATGTCACAATGTCTGGCCAGCAAACATGGTTTAAAAACTTCCATATAAATAACAATTAATGAAAATAAATTCTGTTACAGAGTATGGTCTTCAGAGTTAAGTATATAAAAAGTCCTCAAAGACTTTTTGTTGCTGATCCAGAAAAATCCTGAATACTTAAAAAAAACAAAAACTGTCCCATAATCTGCCATAGTTTAATTCAGGATGGCAGAAATCTAAGTTTTATGTCCAGTGGTATCTGTAGGCTGTCAAAAAAATGTGGGAATGTTGCATGTGACCATATGATGAATGGAAGCTCCATTCCCTTCTTTGCTTGTGTGCAATGTGTGTGCTGCTCATGGGGCTTTGATTGCTGGTATAGCCATTTTGATTCCTCTGCAGGCCCCCATGTTTACAAACAACCCCTGAAAACTTTTCTTGGGAATGTCAGAGCATTAGCAAAAGTTTTTAATTGCACTAAAATTGTTAATGGAATTGAACATACTGGAGAAATTACATAAACTATATTTTGATTTAATGTTATATTTAACTGTATATTTTCATCCTACCAAACTATCCTTGGGAATGTGTCTCCTATCATGACATTCAAAAGCCAACGGTGACCTTCAGCCTAGAAAGTTGTTTTTTGTGGATGATTGCAATGTACTGTATAATTTATAATTACCATTTTCCCCAATGATCCAGTTTACAATTTAAACAAATTTCATCACGCATTTATAAGTAAAATTCAACATTCACATATTTAATAAAATATTTATTATGAAAACTGAATCGTAACTGTACAATTTGATATGAATTACATACAGTACAATGAAAACCAAAATATTGCATATAATAAATTCTAATGTTGCCAAAATATAAATTGTATACAACCAGCATCTCAATCCATGAGTCCAGATAATCCTAGGCTAAGAGAGGGACTGCAATTTGCATTCTCAACTTTCAGCAATGTGATGTAGGTCCTGGGAACAATTATAACTACAGTGTTTTTAACTTTTGAGAGAGTATATGGCTGAAACAACTTAATAATGTGCCTGCAGCATATGGCTAAATATACTTTTAGCAAAATGAATATTTACAATACAGATATAAGAAAAACAAAATAATTCTGAACCAAGCAAAGCAAAATATGACAACGCTGAACAACAAAGTTCTTCTACAAGAAACTGCACACATTATCAGGCCACAGAATATAATTACATTCTTCATAGTCATCTTTCTGAAGTAATGATCAAAACCCATGGCCAGCATTGTGTAAATCATTTTGTTAAGGCATATATACAGTAAGTTGAGCCATGAAATCTTCAGTTTAAATGGCTGATTCCTTATGGGCCTTTAATATGTTAATATTTTATTAGGCACTTCTGCCAGAAGGAAGGAAAGAAGGGAGGGAGGGAGGGAGGGAAGGAAGGAGGGAGGGAGGAAGGAAAGGAAAGGAAAGAAAAGAAGGAAGGAAGGAAGAAAGAATTAAAGCTAAGGTTCCACAAGAGGCAATCTCTAAATAGGACAGATGAAACTTAGAAAAGCTATGGTATGCAAGTATATATACGTGCACAACATAAAAACACATAGGTTATTTGCACATGTGATATGTTTGCCGAGGTACAGCTATGCCTCAGTTTGTATTTAATATGTGTGTGCAAGCCCTCCTCGTATAACTTGCCTTCTATATACTATGCAGGTAAAATAAAATCATGGTGACATTTTAGCCTATGCACAGAGTGTAAGTCATACATGAAAAACAGAAGGGGATCACTTCTGCACATAATCCATAGAGATCATTTAGAGGTCCAGGTAAATGGTCCATGTCCACTTTAAATAAGAAATGTAGATGCAGAATCACACTATTTGTTTAGTAACCACAGGCAGAAATCTTGGCCCTACTGGATCTAAGGCAAAGAAAAAGCTGAATCAGCCACACACTTCATGTAGTTTTGTGCATTATATGAGTTTGAAGCTACTTGAAACCAGTAAGGTCAATTGTTGCAATGGCCATCTTATGGTAAATTATGGCAATGAGACCTAACAGTCATGATAGCTAACATATGCATTCAAGATATGCTTTCATATATACCGGTAACTCATTAAAGCTGTCTTCCCCTTTCACTAAGAGCTGTATCTGTTTTCTGGCATCGGAGGGCCACAGGGAATGTGATAGTTGTGCAGGGACAACAGCAGAGTCTGTGAGAAGAAATGTTCAGCCCTTTTTCAAATGGGGAGGATAGTAGTCCTGGGAGGAAGTAATGCAGTAGTAGTACAAGAACCTCCCAAAGCATTAACACATTTATTTAAAACTTAACTTGGTAGATTAGCAAAAGTGAATTTCAAAAGGAGGGGTCCTTCTAGATGGTTGCAAAAATAGGTATGGGAATTATATACCGCCTTAAGGTTGTCTATCATTGATACAAAAGTATATTTTAATTAATGGCTAAAACTTTATATGACAAAAACAATGTTTGTGAAATATAACAATGGAGCAAAGTACCTTCATTTTAAAATTAAATGTGTTTTAGGTTCACTCATTTAGAGAGCCAATTTTGTTGAATATTTTCACATTAATGTACAACATGTTGCTAGCCACAGAATGAGGCTGATCTTGCAGGTATGACTATCTTAGGTCTAATAACTTCTGATTTTTTATTCTTTGCAGAACTTTAAAAAGGTGATAATGAAACTATTGATCTTGCTACTTTTTACAAATACATTTTAATATGAAATATTAACCTGAATTACTGTATAATTTATGTACATAAATATCTAACACTATAATTGACTACTACATCAATTTTCCAGGAGGACATTTTTTAATACAATCACATTTATTTTCAGTATAAGCACATTTGCTTCTAATTATCCTAAGAAAACAACACCTAACTTAAATTTACTTAATAGTAGAAACAGAAATTAGGTTTTAGTTTCTGAATGTATCAAGTTGATGAAATGACTTGAGAGTTTTATTTTCTGGCATGTAAAAAAAACAAAAAATTCCTGCATTGACAAAAAGCCGGTTTCATCACCGAGATGATTTTTTTTTTAAAAATGTGCAAAATAAATAATAACAATACATTAAAAATGATTTAACAAAGGAAATAAAAACAAATTCTATGTAAACTTATAATCGAATGTAGCCCACAATATGCTATAGAGACCATACTGATGGAAGTCCATGCAGTTGTCAAATCTGGGCTGTTATCAGTCAGTAAATTACCGGCAAAGATAAATAGAGCCTATAAAATGTTTACATTATGATGGCATACAATATGCAGTTAACTGGATGCCTTCTCTCCATACTGATTTAATTCTTTACCTATACTAAAACTGTTTTTTCCCCCGCTTGGTTCATAATTATACAAACATGAGAGAATATAAAAGTGCCTTCCCATAAGATTTACCACTCTATTCAAAGTATCCTCCAGACTGCCTTATATTGCTATTCTAATTTTCCCCCTTGAAAAAATATTAGACCCTGTAGGTATAAGGTTTTTTTTTTTTTTTTTGACCTAGACATTTGAATTTCAAACACTGAAAATTTCAAGCTTTTAAAAGTTTTTTGGGAATGTAACAGGCTATGCATGCCCATGATTCTATCCAGAATTGCATAGATTCATTATGGGGCTGTTTAAGCATTGTTTGTGCATTCATCTTCTTAGGTCTGACATAAATTCAGTGCTAACAGGAGAAAAAGCTTCCTAATCAGCTTATCTCTCCTGCCCCCAAAGTTGGAAGTTAATGGTTCTATATTACCACTCCAATTACTGTGTGCTGACAAATCTGACATAACCATCTAGACTGAATGTTCAATGTCAGTTCTCCAGACTAGCATTGGAAAGATGAAAACCAGGAATAATCCAGAAGGCTTCAATGCATGTAAAATTTGTTTTAAGGGAATTTGGCAAATTTTGGCAAAACAAGAAAACTTTGTGTTTTATAAAATGGTTTTATAAAGTGGAAATGTATATTTTATTGTAAATAATGTTAATTATAATGAATGTATGATTATGATCCAGTGACTGCAAATAGACTGAATTTTGGTCTTCACAGGTCCAGATTACACTATTAAGGAAAACTCTAGTAAATCTTACTTTAAGTAATAAAATTGAAGCATGCCTATCAATAGAAGAATTCCAAAAACTTACAATAGTGCTTGTGCATGTATTATTTCTTGAAACAGTTTCAATATAATGTTTATTTAGAAGGACATTTTTTTCCACTTACAAAGATAAGAGTTAAATTCCAGATAAAATATTGATGTATTTATCGATTTAATCAGCCTTTCCTTAACATTTCTAGTGTGTTTTTGGTAACATTAAAGAAAACTCAGACCATAAGAAAAAAGATTTTTTAAAAAAATAGTGTTGACAACATGACAACATGACAATGGACAATTCAAATTCACCATGCCAGTGATGACACGTGCAAAATAAGTTGGCTAAAAATGGTAGAACTGAGAAGTCAAGCTGTTTTTCATAGCAACCTATTTTTGTTGCCCTGTGATAGAAGTTATGAACACTTCATAATATAAGTTATGAATACATTTACTTCAAAATTTGCTCTAAGAAACTATTTTATAACAATTACTGGATTTCACTGTCACTTGATCACTTTTCTTGCAGCTACAGTACTGTATTCCTACACAATATTGGGAACAATAGATTCTTGCAGTTCAGTGCAGTTTAGTATATCCTTTGGTCCAATTTACATATTAACACCATCTCATTTTAAATATTAAAAAAAGACAGACACTGAATGGCCTAGCAATAGAAAAAGTAGGAATACTAATTTCCTACATGATAATTGGAACTGATTACCAAATTGTTGGAAAAGAGACAGACTTGCATTTTCACTAAAAATGGGCAATCCTAGTTTTGCAGTTCCGTTCAGAAAGATCTCCACACAGTCGTTTTCAACACTTGTGTTTCATGGCAAGCTGCAGAGGGGAAAAAGAAGAGAAGCTATTAAGATATCTGCAATTCTAGCCACAACTCTTGATTTCTTATGATTTGAAAATACTGAAAATAGAAAGCAAAATAGAATCATGTCTGCAGAACTGTAATAAAAATTAAACTTTCTCTTGTTGTGGGACATCTGTATTGCCTATTATATTAAGAGCTGATGTTACTGAAATAAAAGTAAGGCATCTAGTTTGGTTTACAGGTAGTCCTTAACTTGCAACAATTCATTTAGTGCCCGAAGTTACAACATCATTGAAAAAAGTAACTTATGACCATTTTTCACACTTACCACCTTTGCAGCATCCCCATGGTCACGCGATAAAAATTCAGATGCCTGGCAACTGACTCATATTTATGACAGTTGCAGTGTCCTGGGATCATGTGATCACCTTTTGTAACCTTCTGACAAGCAAAGTCAATGGCGAAACCAGATTCGCTTAACAACCATTTAACATTTAACAAAGTTGTTCATTTAGTAATTGAACATCTGCTATGATTCACTTAACAACTGTGGCAAGGTCATAAAATGGCGTAAAATTCACTTAACAAATGCTTCAGTTAGCAACATAAATTTTGGGCTCAATTGTGGTCATAAGTTGAGGACTACGTGTACTCTGTTTGAAAGGCAGTTCAAACATGCTGAAAATTAAATAGGATAAAGAAAGAAACATTATTAGTGCTAAACAATATTGAATTATAACAATCTCAAGTGCTGTTTAAAAACACATTGGTTTCTAGATATTTTACAGCCAATTCTAACTTAAAGAAACACTATACTGAAGCAAGGAAGAGTACTTTTTCTTCCCTCTTGTGCAAGCACAGAGCTAATGCAAATTACATCTAACTCTATGGTGCAAACGTAGTACAAACCATAGTTTCAAGATCAGGATGCTTCAGGGTACCAGATTGATTCACATAAGAAATAAAGAAGAACGGCTGCAGGAATTGAGAGTATATCTAGTTTAACGAAAGGAAGGACTAGGGATGACATTATGTCAGTGTTCCAATAACTAAGGGGCTGCTATTAAGAAGAGGGGAGTCAACCTATTCTCCAAAGCACCTGAAAGCAGAGCAAGAAGCAATGGATGGAAACTAATCAAGGAAAGAACCAACCTAGAACTAAGGATAAATTTCCTGACAGAACAATTAACTCCAGAAGTTGTGGGTGTTCAATCACTGGAGGTTTTTAAGAAGAGTTTGGACAGCCATTTGTCTGAAATGGTATAGGGTCTCCTGCTTAAACAGGATATTGGACTAGAAGATCTCCAAGGTCCCTTCCAACTCTGTAACTGTTATTCAGATTCAATCCTTTGGGTCAAGGAAAGATTAAAAAAAAACCCATTTTGTCATAATCACATTTTCCCAAACTATCCTTTGAAGGATTTTCTGAATGCAGTCACCCAAAGGATCCAAAACATGTACAGATTCTTAGGAAAGCTGCCAGTTTTGTAAGCAGTAGTGATGGAAATAATACACAGTGTTCATATATTTTAATATTTGGCCTTGAGAATAAGCTTGGAGTCTTTTCAAAGTAACGCTAAAAGCTGAAGGGATGCTTCTTATAATTACCAGAACTGTATACAATACATTTTCCCATCTAATTCAGTATTAGCTGTGTTGTCTGGTATATGTTTTAAAGCAGAATCCTTGCATCAATTCCTGGAACTATCAGATATTAATTCTTGCATTTACTTGCAGTATGTGAAGTCAATCCTTTTTCGTCTGTTTGACTCCAATTTCAGGTGTTTGAGAATGATCCAGGATCATTTGTAGGCTAAAGAAGAGCCATTCCCATCTACCACAATACTTTTCTTTTCTTCTATGTGGAGAATATTTGAAATACCAGAGTAGATGGCAAGTAAACAGCTGCATCTTTCAATTATCAGCCTGAGTTATATTGGCAAGGGATCGTCTGGCTATTTTACATCTACACAGCACAGATTATTCTTGAGAGGTGCCAGGAAATATCTCTCACCACATCTCCCCTGCTTAACTGCAAAATTAACTTGACATGCAGCCACCTAGTATAAAGCAATCTAAGATCTCATTACAACATTTAAAGAGCGCGATTAGGAGTTGAGGATGTCTCATAGCATTTTTGCCATTTCTTTTGAAGCAAGGCTTTTTAATAGACTACAGTATTAAAACAATTATCTTACTTCTATTTCTTTTTTTCTTTTTCTTAGAAAGAAATAACAAATTTATTTGAAATTTGTGTCTGATGATTATTAATTTTGCTTATAGAATTCTCTAAGGCAGTATAAGATACAGGCATAGTTTGAATCCTGTTCACATGTATTTCTCTTCTAGTTTCCGTGCCACAAGCCTGCATATCCAGTTAGACATCAAGTTGGTCTAAAATGGATTTTTCTTCTTCTTTTTTATATTATGTGATTGTAAAATGAACTAGGAAAACCCTAACTCTGTTATTTTAATTATCAATTGTGTGATGTGTCTCAAATAATCTGCATCTCAAAAATGTTCTAAAATATTTGGAGATTTTGAATATTTTTCTTCAATACATATCCATAACTAAATTATAGGAAATATAATTATAGGAAGCAAATAGGTGTTTATTTGGAAACAACAATCTTGCTTTATAATTGTGTATTTCAGTTGCCAATATATTTTGTATCAGTATTATCCTCACACGGTGACTGAAGCCAAGAAATTAAAAGATGCTTGTTTCTTGGGAAGAAAGCAATCCTAGACAGATTACTAAAAAGCAGAGACCTTGCTGACAAAAGTCAGTATAGTCAAAGCTATGGTTTTCCTGGTAGTAATGTATAGCTGTGAGAGTTGGGTCATAATGAAGGTTAAGCCCTGAAGAATTGAATTTTGAATTGTGGTATTGGAGAAAACTCTTGAGAGTCCCTTGGACTGAAAGGAGATCATTATCAGTCAATCCTAAAAGAAATCAACCCCAACTGTTCTTTGGAAGGCCAGATGCTGAAGCTCAAATACTTTGGCCATCTAATGACATGAGAAGACTCACTAGAAAAGACCCTGATGCAGAGAAGAACAGAAGACAAAAGGAGGAGGAGATGGCAAAGGATAAGATGTTAGATAATGCCATAACCCAATGAACATGAAAGGCAGAAGAAAGAGCAAAATTATGTCCCATTCTGGTAGCTGAAACTGCTTCTGCTAATGGAAAGATAGAGCTGGGTTCTACTCTAAGTGCTTAAGAAGAAAATTCTATGGGGATAAAAAGTGGGAAGACCGAAACTAGTGAAACTCATAATTAAACTAAGAAACTAGAGAACATAGTCATAGATAGGTCTTTTCTTCTTTGAAAGGGTGGCTTTATAACACAGAATGTAGGAGATGACTAGATTGAGCCCGAAGGAGGGATCAAATGCATAATCTTGAGCCTCTTCATGTCTACAAGAGATCTAAGCCCAGCCCACTTTGAATTCCACAGACTCTTATCTACTGCCAATTTGCTTTGACGGTTAATAGTTCAGATTCTTGTAGAGAGTTTAAGCTTGCAATAAACCTTTGTATTCATTTGAACTGTCTCGATTTCCTGATTTCCCTGGCGCTTGACACAAAGCAATGAAATATAAAGTATAAGGACATACAGGCCATATAGGGAAAACAGTACCAACATCTTGCACTCCAGCAGGATTCAGTTTACCCACTATATTTTGTGACAGGAATAACAAGTAATTTTAGATGCTTGAAGAATATCAAGTGACACACTTTGAAAATTGGCTACTTTTTCATAATGTTAATTCTATTAATAAAACATTGACATTTGCCAGTGAATGCCAATTCTATCTCTAGCCATCTAAACACATGCCATATTGCTTGAGGAGCTGTCATCTCATCAGCGATGTTTATGATTCAGACTTGGCTGTAAATATTAAAGATTCAAGAAAAGCACAGCACTTATTTATTGAGGATCTCTTTTTCTTCTCCTTTACTTCCTCTTTTACTGCTTTGGGTGCCAAGGGAGATATTCCCATCATTGAGGACAGGGAATTTTAATTAATACTATCCCAATTTATGAAGTTTTATAAGGCCAGTATACTCTTCAATAATGTTTGTTCTAAGAAACAATTTTATATGCAAGATCGAGGAAAGGAAAAAAAAAAGTTTTGAGGATATGTTAGAAATATATACTAAAGGAACTAGCAGATCAGAGTGACTCTTAATGTCTTTGAGAGTTCCTAGAGGACTCAAATAGTCCAAGAAGACTGGAAGAGAGCAAATATTCTTATTTTTTTAAAGGGAAAGGAGAAGTTAGGAAACTATAGATTTGAAGACTACATAAGACCTTTGAACAAGTTGTCAAGAAAGAGACAGCAAAGGCTTGTTGCAAAGAAATTGTACCAGATTAACCTTATGTCCTTCTTTATTATTGGCTGAAATTACCCTAGAAATAGTGTACCTGGATCTCAGGAAAGCTTCCAAAGAGCACCTGATACCATTCTTAGTAAAAATGTAAAATATGGGTTAGATGATACTTGTGTCATATGACTCAGAGTTAGCTGAATGACTACCGCAATAAGTGCTTGTTAATGCCTTCACTTCAACTTGGATGGAATTATCAAGCAGAGTACCACACATCTCTGACCTAGGCTCTGTAATGTAATATTATAACTAATGATGAAGATAAATGAATGATGCCAATGGCACAATGCTGGAAGGGATAGTTAATACTTTAGAACACAAAGTAAAGATACAAACAAATCTACACCGGTTTGAACAGTGGGTTGGAATGAATTAGGATGAAATTTACACAACATATAATTCAAGTTTGGAATTTAGTACTATAAGATGTGGCACTTACTACTAGCTTGGTTGGCTTCAAAAATGAGTTGGATCTATTCATGGAAATCATGGGGATCAATGGTTATTTAGTCCTGATGGAAGTGTGATGGCCTCTGTGAGGAGACTTGGGTACTTTTGTGTAGGTAGTTGGCTATTGTGAAGACAGACTGCTGTATTAAATTGGCCAGGGATCTGATCCAGCAGGTGGCACTGCTTATATTCTTGAAGGTAGAAATGCAATGTTATATATCAGAGTGGCAAAAATGTAAGGCATAAATATAGGATGGGGAAAACCTGGCTTGGTAGTAATATGTGTTAACGGACTCCAGGTATCTGGGGTGGCTGCAAATCAAATATAAGTTGGTAATATGATGCAGCTGCTAAAAAGGAAAATGTTATTAACAAGGACATTGAGATCATGAGTAATTGTTCCATTTTGCTTTCTCCTGGTAAAACCCCCATGTGAAAATATCTAGCAATACCACCATTTGTAGTTGATCCATTGTGTCTAAGTCTGCAAGCATGGTTCAAAAAGAACAGTGACCAGTTGTAACAAGTTCAGAGGGCAGCTACTATGAATCATAAACCAAGTCCTATGAAGAATAGTTAAAGCATCTACAACATATAGATTTAACCTACAGAAATGATGATATATAATAATAACTTCAGATATGTGAAGAATCATCACACAGGGGAGGCAGTGGACTTATTCTGTACTGACCCAGATGACTGATGAGTTAAAAGTATGAGAGAACAGATTCAAGCTAGCCATCAGAAGGATTGTCCTGCCTATATGATCTGCGAACTACAGAAATTTTCAAAGATATACAGATAGTCAATTGTGAGAGATGCTTTACTGGATTCTGCACTACGCATGGGATTGAAATAGATTTTCATTGAGTTATCTTCCAACTTTATGTTTTTTTGAAAATATAATGCATTGAAATGAAATGCTTGATATTTGCAAGCACTGTGAGATACGTTCTTTATAATAATACGAGATGCAAGAATTACTTTAAATAATTCTAATACTCTATCACCAGTGGTGGGATTCAGCCAGTTCGCACCACTTCGGGAGAACCGGTTGTTAAGTTTCTAAGCAATTTAGCAAACTGGTTGTTGGAAGAAATCATTAGGGCAGAGAACCGGTTATTAAATTGTCTAGCAGCATTAGACAATGAAAACAGCAGGAAGATGCTGTTTTTTAATTGATTGTAATCCAAAATAATTATCTTGTAGTGGCAGCCTCTGATGCCAAGGATATCCTAAAAGAAGGAGCAATCTAGAATAATAATAAAAGACATTTTCTTTGATCAGTGGAGTTCCTGGATTGTATCTTATAATATTCTACTTGAACGCAGCATAGAAAACAACATAACAATAAGTGAAATGAAGAAGAATGCTATAAAACAGCCCCTTAAATCCAGACCTATCTATAATTTAAATTACTCCATAAAAATGTTCTTCAGTATTTCATAAAGTCTACAAATGGCTATCACTATTGCTTCATTCCTTAGGACTCTTATTATTTATTATGAAGCAGTGACTTTTAAAGTGTTCTCCGAGGAATCTCAGGATTATATGAGTGGCCACTTAAATGACATATAAACAAGAGTGGATCTGTTTTCTTAAAGGAAAGCATGTTCAACAGCAATCAGTTTTTCTTAGAGCAGACAGCTGCTGAGATACCCAATGGCTTTCAGGTTAAATTCTCATTTGAAATAAAACAACTTTAAATCCAAGAGCCATCCATTTTCAGATGACAACTGCATGTAAGAATAGATTCAATGAATCCATCGGCTCAATTGTATTTTGTGTCAAGGTGGAAATTCTTAAAAGCAATTTGATTTGATGTGGGGCCACATCAGCTGATCTTAATACTGAGGGAGCAATATCTAATACAATGTTGTATTTCCTTCAGTGCCAACTTAGCTAATAGTTGGACCTTAAATCTGTCACAGCTCTTTTATACAACTGTTTGGCACTCTCCGAAATTATAAGAAAAAAAAATAAAGACAATATTTGAAAATATTTCATATCCATATTAAGTTATCTCTTTGCAACCCAATTCATACCAATAGTATTGTTTTAAATTGAATATTATTTGATTCATGACTGTACACAACAGAGAAAGGAGGCCTAAATATGATAATAAAAACATAAAGGAATACCTTGTGTGCAGTTTCTGCAAACTGCTGAGCACTGTTTTTCATATCCTCTGTCTTTTCTTCAGTTCGACTTAATCTTTCACCGCGCTCATTCAAAGCCTGGCTTGCTTTCTGTACTGCACTTGTCACGCTGTCTGCTGCCGAATGTAATATGCTGTTTCCTGAAACACATCACACGTGGTTGGAATGGAATGTCTTATCTTCTGAAACATAGCAAAACCTTTGTGAGAATTATGGATGGAAAATAAAATATATTTTTTACTTCACCCGATGAAAGTGACTTTGTTGGTAGTAATTCTAACAAAGATGGCTTTAGGCTCCAAGGCCAGGGTATCCAACCTTGGCAACATTAAGACCTGTGGATTTAAAAAACCTGGGAGGGGAATTCTGAGAGTTGAAGTCCATGGGTCTTAAAGTTGCCAAGGTTGGACACTCCTGATCTAGGGACAGAATGTTTTTTCCCACTCTGTAAGATGAAATCATATAGGCTGACCTCCAAATAACTAAACCAAACCATATGAGGAATTGTGGATTATATCAGAAAAACATCTCTATTCTTTTCTAAATTGTACTACTGCATTGTATCCAATAATCATATATTTTCCATTTTCCAACACTTCTTTTTCAAATTTTCTTCATACAATTCTCCAGCACAGTAAATTTCCATGCAGAAGCCCAAATATGCTAAATAAGATTTGCCCCAAGATAAGTGGATATAAATTGGAGCTAATCTTTATATCTGTAAGGTGACATTTTGAGTCACTGTTTGTGTTGAAAAAAAATCCCTTTTTGATCTCATTTTTTTCAAGCTAATGCAAACTACTTCAGAATATTTACTTTTTAAGTATTCATTTACTTTAATGTTTATTTTTAAATAAAGAGCTTAGGATTGTATATACAGTTTTAATTTTATTATTATTTCTTATACAAACTATTCACTTCTAATTTCCAAGTGACTGCTTAGACTGCTTAATGGCAGCATAGTCTGAGCAGAATGGAACACTCTTCTCTGTGAAAATGAAGAAAAAAAATCATGTTCTGCCTGTTATTTGTCAACCTTGAAGCTGACCTGACTGAGGCCAATGAGGTATTTTAATTCTTTTGTCCTTAATAGTACTTCCTCCAGTGTTCTGTAGGATCCATCAACTCTCCAAAGCAGAGTTTCAGGAGAGAAATGAGGAGTGAATGAGGAATCAAATAAAATTCCATCCTCCCTGCTCCATCAATAGAGACATTGCATTTTAATCATCTTAGATTAAAATGCACTTTTGTAGACAGAAGCAATTTCCAGAAAAATGATCCTGGGTTCAGTTTCTGATGCTAGGTACTTCAACAGTATATAAAGAGGTCTTTTTTCATTTTATTTGTATTTGTCTGAAAATATAATTCATTTGCCATCAAATCTTTACATCAGGTAATAATCAGTTTCTGTAAACCCAATGTCTCTGCTAAACATTCTCTACTAAAACACATACTGGTACTTCCAACAAAGGCATTTCCTTGATGGTTACTTACAACTGCTGCAAGATTTGAGCAGGAGATCTAGAGTCTATCTTACTGTACATTTTCAAATCTGAAGAAGGCATTTGCTATTAATATTATTTGCCTAGTTTTGGTAGGCAATAGATAAAATTGTATACATACTTTGAGAATGTTTAAATTTGGGGATAAGTTAAATAAAGTAGTCCGTTGGTATAAAGGTAAAATACAATAAAAAATATAAGATTGTACTGTATACATGATGGTTAATTTGGAAAATAATTATTATTTATTTTTTTTAGCATCAACTTAACTATTCTTATCTGACCATCTTGACATCTTGCTTTTAGGTATATTCTCAATAGGAAATCACAGAATACTCCTGCCAAAGAAATTGTTGTAAACTATTTTGCCAACTATTTTGTCATTTCATTCATTTATTATCAAATGAATATTCTTTATTTCTTGACAAGTGACTTTTGAAATTTTCAACCCTATCCACTCCAATTTATCTTCAAGGATAAGGATGACAATTTCCCCTTTGTGTGTATGTCTGTGTGTGTGCATGAAATGCAGTTATTCTAAACAGGAATTTGAAGCTGAATTGTAGATATGGTTGACTAATGCACATTCAAATATCTTGCAACACAATATTTCAATATGTGGTATTTTTAAGTACTTATCTTTGAGTAGACATTTTAATTGATCAAAATATTGTGCATCAATGATTCCAGTAACTAATTCCTTTCAATAGGTATAACATTGCAAGGAACTGATCAGCACAAAAGCCTGACATGAGGTTTGGGTAGTAAGATAGGCAGCCTATAATTTGATAAAAATAAATATGTTTTTAATAGCTTTATGGCAAGCTGAAATGTTTCTGTTAGTATAATTTCTACTAATCTTTTCCAAATTAGATTAGAGGGAAGAACACATCAGGACAGGATTCCCTACAGTCCAATTGTTAACAGCTAAACTATACTGTCAACACTTTAACAGGAAAAACAACAACTACTACTACTACTACTAACTAAATAAAAGTAACACTACTTTGGATTTTTGAAGGTAAATATTAGTTTTGTGATTACATAATTTGTTATATCATTTTATTTATTAATCAAATTTATACAGGTGCCCACCTCAGATATTGAAGGAATAAGGTGCTCATTTAAATACTAAAAAATATTTCAGCAAATCGGACGTTATGTCCCACGGAATGTAGGATATGACTAGGTTGAGCCCAAGGGTATAGTCAAATGCATTATTAGTCTGGAGTCCCTACCTAAGCCCAGACCCCCTTGAAATCCATTGACTCTTATCTGGTACTAATTCACACTAACTATTAGGAGTTCAGTTTCTCAAGTTGCATGGAATAAACTTGCAATGCTTTTGAACTCTAGCCTGGCTCATGGTGTCTTGTGCCTGACACTTATAAGCTTCTATTCCTTTCTTTCCATTTATTTCATTTACACAAATTGACACATGGTTCATGTGATAGAACCATGGTTCATGGTTCATGAGATAGACAAGTGATAGAACTTTCAGCTCTAAACAATTGAACCAATGCATTTCACTCAATTTTAGCTGGATTCTAAAGCTAAGTTTCTTGTAGAACCTGATTGTAGCTTTCCCATGAATGCTTTGTAGCCTTCCAACTCAATCAATCATGTCAGTTATTTGCTAATTATAGCAATATAATTTCTATAATACATGGACATGGTTTTTAAATTTCTCATGCATGGCAAAATGATACTGATTACATTACTGAAGGATTCACTTTCACGTAGCCTAACAAGCATCTCAGTCTTATCCCTGTACCTTAATTTTGTCATAGATTTTTAGTGCTATACTTTTAAGTTAAGAAATATACATGTGATGGGGCTCACACTTTCCACAATGCAGTCATTTGGAACTATAAAAAACAGAGAAAATTAAGTCAAACTGATTTACATTCTCTTAAGAGTAGGGGTAAGCAACTTGTGCTCTATCAATGGCCTCTGCCTGTTTTGCATTCCAATAATCCAATTAAAGGCTGTTAAATATGGTATCAAATTGCTGAATAACAATACGGTAGTGGCCAAAATTGTGGAAACCTTTTGGGAAAAGTGTATTTTTGAGGTTTGATGGCTAATAACACCACTTTTGTTTCTGGAGTTTCAAGATAACCACTGCTGGAATGATCTGGGAATAGCCCAGATCTTAACCCAGTGGTGGGATTCAAGTAATTTAACAATCGGTTCTCTGCCCTAATGATTTCTTCCAACAACCAGTTCACCAAACTGCTCAGAAAGTTAACAACCGGTTCTCCCAAAGTGGTGTGAACTGGCTGAATCCCACCACTGCCTTAACCCAATTGAAAATCTATGGAGCTGACTAAATAAACTTGTTAGTC
Organism: Pituophis catenifer annectens; assembly: GCF_029215685.1. Classification (NCBI taxonomy): domain Eukaryota; kingdom Metazoa; phylum Chordata; class Lepidosauria; order Squamata; family Colubridae; genus Pituophis; species Pituophis catenifer. The sequence goes on from NW_027256881.1 coordinate 289,351,290, forward strand.
ATAAGTGACCCAGCAATAAAACCCAGTAAATAGAAGCAATCATTCAATCTTGGTTTCACATTATAACAGCTGCAGAACTAAAAGACTTGGTTCACTCCATGGGAAGATGTTGTAAGGCCGTAATTCATGGTAAAGGTTACCCAACTAAGTATTAATGGACGTGATAATTTTTGTATATCTCATTTTTTATATGGTGATAATTTTTGTATAACTTGTTTTTTCTAAGTGTTTCACTTTTCTTCTTTATACTATAACTGCTATTCTAATAGCAAATCCTTCATAAAAGTTATTGCATTATATACTTGATTAAATTATCTTTCCATTGATTATATAGTTTTATGGTACTACTCCCCCAAAAAAGTAGTGTTATTAACTAGTTTTAGAAAATACACTTTTCCCAAAAGGTTTCCATAATTTTGGCCACTACTGTAGCATAAACTTCTATTTGGTAAAGAAAGAAGAAAAACAGTTTCATTAAACCAGTTAGTAGGCTTATTGTTCTTATTTTGGTAAACTTCTCTTTTGCACACCACTATAGGGCTGGCTTATTGCATCATCTCTGCCATTACCTTGTGGCCTTTCAATGACAAAAATACTGTAGCCTACAGATAGGTTGTCTGCTTTTGGAGAAGAGGCCCTTGAGCAGGGTCATTTCATTTTTATTTACCACGATAATAGGTTAAGTATCAGAATGGCATGGTTTTTATACATCTTTGCCTACCCTCTTTAGCTGCGGGACACAAGAGTCTCGAAGAACACAATTATATTTAATTTCATTACTGAGCTAAATAGTCTGAACCTAATAGACCCTAATGATTCCTTTCTGCAGTCAAAAGTGCTTACCTCAAACCATTTTAAAGCAAATAAATATATTTACAAACAAATATCCTATTAAGGAAAACAAAACACATTTTTTCTCTCAGGCAGACTGTTTTGCAGACATCTGCAAAGAGGAAGCCTCTGCAAAATGTGAATATCTACTGGATAATTCCAGTAGAATTATCTGGTCATCATATGGGACTTCTTAAATTTGTAATGGGGTGGGTGGGATTAGAAATTATAGCCCTATTAGGAAGCAGGGAAAATGCAGCATTTTTTTTTAACAAACTGCTTCTCCTGAAGTGGTGAAACACACACACACACATACACACGCACACAAAGCAGGCAGTGTAAGAGACTCAAGAGAGAGTTCTCTGTTCTGAAGATGCTGTCGGCTCCTATGGAGGATAGAAATGTTAAGTAGGATCACATATGGCAAGTCACAAAAACTGTCAACTACCTGGGAGAGAAACAATCACTATCCCTGTCTTCACTTGTTTGTTTTCACCAGCTGTAAATCAGAAATGCATTGTGATGGTAGAAAAGAGTTGGTTACTGTTAAAGTTCAGGCTGAGCAGTCTTCCAAGTCAGCAAATGCATAGTGATTTAATACATGAAGAATCCGCTGGAAATGTTTACTCTTACATCATGCATCTAATACACCACAGACTTCTATTAATTCTTTGCAGGAAAGGATGACTCACTATATCAAGTTCAGCACTGCACAGATACATAGGCAACTACTGAATTTTATATACACAGCAATCTTCTCTAATGTAATGTCCTCCAGATGTTGGGATTTCAGCTTCCATTCATTCCTGAGGTATATCTGGCAGGTACCAGATTCAGGCATGCAGCATTAAAGTCTAGTTTAAATAAGACCACTATTTTGAAAAATTGCAAATTTCTAGCATTTAGAATTTGTAAATAGCCGAATTCCCAAATAGCCTGCATCAGTTCCTGTGAAAGTGGTATTTAGGTACAAAGATGATCAAGTGTAATTAGGAAGCAGACAGCATCAAGGATATATCATGGACTCCAGTAGCAAAATACCGTGCACACAATGTTAACCTAGGTTTAAACGTAATCTTACTGCAAGAAATTATTAGAAGCTTGTAATATTCTCAAGAGAGTTAAGAAAGAAAAATGTCCTTACTTGGATAAACAGAAATTAAATCTTCAGGAGTTCATACGGTCATATTGTACTAGAGGTAGTCCTTGACTTATGACCACAGTGGAGAATTAGTCATGTGTCATTGCGGTGGTTAAGTTGAGGCACCAAATGATGAGACTTGATTTTATGACTGTTTTTATGACAGCCGAGGAGCAAGTTAAGTGAACCATGTGGTCATTAAATGAATCCAACATATCAAATGGGTTTGGTTTTTTTTTTGCCATTTTCTGCTGGAAAACAACAAAAATGTTGCAAATTGTGGTTATGTGATTGTGGAATGTGCAACAATCATAAATGCAAGCTGGTTATCAAGAGCCCGAAATGCAATCATGGGATTGTAGGGTATATAGCACCGTGGTGGCACAGTGGTTGCAGGGCTAACTCATTGCTCACTCCAGGAGTTTGATTCTGAGTGGCTCAAGACTGACTCAGCCTTCCATTCTTCCAAGGTCGGTAAAATGAGGCCCCAGATTGTTGGGAGCAATATGCTGGCTCTGTAAACTGCTTAGAGGGCTGTAAAGCACTGTGAAGCGGTATATAAGCCTAAGTGCTAATGATACATGTGTGGCAATTTTGAGGATGGGTTGTAAGTAGCTTTTGTTACCTCTGTCATAATTTTAAACAGTTGTTAAGCGGCCAGTCATAAATCAAGGGCTACCTGTAATTTAAAAGCAAGCAGAAAACAACAGCAGTTTATAGAAGGTACCCCTATTAATAGATAGCCCCATTAATGCATCATTTTGCTTGGTTTGGTTTCTTAGTATAGTTTAGTATAACAGCAGCTACGTTCATATGAGAACAGTTCTACTCACCATATAAGCATTACTCTGTAGCATTTTCCTAATTTTAATGACTGGGAAAGAGCTGGGAGACAATCATGGAAGGCCTAGCTTTACACTTGTTTACTTCCATGTCAGCTAGATGGTTTACTTCAGATAACTATGCTGGAAACCCAGAGTTTATTTTTCACATCCATCTCTACTGCAACGAAGACAGAAGAGGAAATGAGCTGCTCTCTTTGTTTTAAAAAATCACAGAAATAAACAAACAAAATATGGATTCATGCTTATGTACTCTGCTATCCAGTGCTGTGGAGTCGGAGTCGGAGTCGGAGTCGAGGAGTCGGAGTCGGAGGAAATTTTGGGTACCTGGAGTCGGAGTCGGAGTCGGCAAACAATGCACCGACTCCGACTCCGACTCCTACTAAATTTAGATTGGAATTTTAAAAAAAGCAAGTTTAAATGTCCCAATTCACAAAAAGTTATAATTAATGACTTCTCTACTGTAAGAATAAAGACCAATGCATGCAGTGCCTCACGTAACCGCAAAATGAACACGTTAAGTGACCGTGAAGAAGCATGCTTTTCATGTGCTTCACTATAAGGCACGCAACGCACAATTAGGAGTGGCAATACTTATACTTTCCATAGTGTTGTGTTCTGCTGTTACAGGGAACGCAGCGCCCATGGGTAACCTAGCCTCTCACTGATAAGGGATTAAGTAAATATGTTTTTTGCAGGACTAGAGACACTTGCATAAGTGAAGGGAATGGAGGGTCAATAGTTCAAGACTGAAGCTGTAAACCATTTATTGCCAATAAATAGTGGTGGGCGAGGGGCGGGCGACCCAGCAATTTAACAAATGGTTCGGTGGTTTTTTTGTAATTTTATTGGCCCACGGAGCTTCAGCATAGGCTAATTAGCCCTTGATTAGATCGGCTCCCGACCCCCAGCTGATTTGCTCTGAGCTGTTTTGCTCAGTGCTCTTTTGCTTGCTTGGAAAGACTGCAGATTTTTCCCCCCCTAGCTATACTGAAAAACGAAAGAGAAAGTAAAGCAGGCTGTTGGTTTTGCATGTTAGAAAATTAGGCAGGCAGATTTCTTTTCTTTTTCCTCACCAAAAAAGGTAGGTGCAAACAACGGGAAATTTAGGGAAAAAAGGAGATTTTAAAACACAAAAGAAAAAAAGCTCTATTTAACTAGGGAATTGTAATAATTGAGATACTATTAATTGTATATTGTGTTGAAAGCAGAAATGGTTAAGTTGTGGTTTGGAGGAATATATGGGGGAAATTATTTGGTTTATTATTATTGGTAAATATAATTAATTGATTTGTAAGAAATTGGATTGCATGTTTATGAGCACTTTGCATTATCAAGTGATGGAAAACATTACGTGTGCCAATGTATTAGAAAAGATGATGATGGTGAAAAACAATGTGATGCAAAAATTAGCAGTTTCAGTGGGCCTGATAAAAATGCACCTACAAGAGCATCAAATTTGAAAAGACACTTACAGCGTTTTCATCCCAAAGTGTTAGAAGCCGTGAATGAGAAAGATAGCAATGAAAACATTGCATCTACTTCTGTGACAAAAAACGTTCAGAAATCTACTGGAGAACAATCACAGATAAGAAAATTCTTTATATCTGACAAAGTTACCATAAGGATGACACCAGAAAAATTCAAACACCACATTATTGAAATGGTAGTAAAGAATAGTGTACCACTATCCTTCTTTTCACAGACAGCCTTTTTAGGCCTAAATGGAGAAATGGCAAAAAAACTTGGTGTTTCTCTGGAAAGAGAAAGTATAAGGAAACTTGTAATTGAGGAGGCCAAATGTAAAAAGGAAGAACTACAGAAAGTTATGAAAGGACGTTTTGTCTTCCTTAAAATGGATGCATGCACACGTCACAGAGTCAATTATTTCGCTATTAATGTTAGATTTGTGGATGAAAATAACAAAACAATAACACGGACCCTCGGAGTAAAGGACACTCAGGCACATCACACCAGTGATTACCTTCAGAAGTTAGTGGAGGGTGTTCTAGAAGATTTTGAAATTAAAAAGGAACAGATTTTATGTGTTGTGACAGATAACGCTTCTAACATGTTGAGCACAATTGAGAAGATGAAGGCAGATGAAGAAGGTATCAAACAGATATTAGACTTAGAGGAAGACAGCTCTGCAAGTATTAGAGAAAGTTTAGAAACTGAAGAGAATGCTGACATTTTTTTAGACAACTTTGTTGAAGAAGCATTGAAGCTTGCTACTATTCATCATATGCGATGTGCTGTTCATACACTGCAACTTGCCATAAGAGATGGATTAAAAGATCGCCATGCAGCTACATTAATTGGCAAATTACGACAAGTAACTGTTGCAGCCAGGGCCCCAAAAACAGATGCAATTTTGAAAAGACGTGCAGGAAAAGGAGCCATTTTGGATCAAACAACTCGCTGGGGAAGCACTTATTTAATGGTGAAGCGTTTACTTGAACTTAAAGACTTCATAGAAGAAATGGACAATGAAAATCTTGCATTAACTGCAAGCCAGTGGACACAAACAAAAGAGCTGGAGAACCTTCTTTCTCACCCCTTCACTGTCACCAAGAGGTTGCAATGTGATGATCTAATCCCGGGTAAATTCCTCTTGGAATGGAAGAGCCTGTTATATCGCCTGAACAAAAATGGAGGGTTAATAGCTGAGGGCATTGCATCTTCAATGATGAAAAGAGAGAGTCTTTTGCTGGAAAATGAAATCTTGTTAGCGGCTATTTATGTCGACCCAATGAGCCGACTTTTATTGAACAGTAAACAGATTGCTACTGGGAAAAAGGCCCTCTATGATGTAGCAGTTCGCATGAAGGGATTACGACCTGAAATACCTCCACAGGAGGATGGAGTTCTTTTAAGCAATAGTGGTAACTCAGAATCATCTTCTTCAAACGAAGAATTAGACTTTGATTCCTTCTTAGACAAAATGGAAGTTGCTAAAGGAAAGCGACGTCGCATAAGCGTTACAGAACCAGTAAATGTCCAAATAAAAAAATTCCAACAGGAGTTTTATAAAGCACTAAAAGAAGTTGAAAAGTATGATCGCTCATCAAAACTTACTGTTGAAGAAGCCATCCTTGTTTATCCAGAGATCGTTAGTGATGTGGCCAGAATAGTTACTGCAATGCCACCCACCCAAGTCAGTGTCGAAAGATTATTTTCAGCCCTAAAAATAATAAAGTCTGACTTAAGAGCCTCTATGAAAGAGGATCTGGCAGAGGCAATTCTCTTCCTTAGAACTCTACATTGAATTGATTTGCATTTGCTAAGCCTATAACTACATTTCAAGATTAATATAAACCATTTCTAGGTTTTACAGATTTTGTTTTTGGTTCATATAGATAAGCTTTGTTTTTGTTCTAAAACAACCAAATAATGTGGTTTGTATTTTTGAACTGGTAAAGTTCCTGTTCCTGATGTTTATGCCTGCTGCTACTATCCAGCAACTTGATTAATTAAATTAATAAAAAAAAATTAATAAAACTTTGTTGTTTTCATTGTGTTTGTCTTTTGCTTAAACTGTTCAATACAGTAGACTGTTGGCTTCCCAGCCAGTAGTCCTGTGGTAATGACATGTATGTTGCCTTTCTTTCCTTCAAGGAATGTATAAAATACATTCGCATATTAATACAGAGGAGTCGGAGTCGGGGAGTCGGAGTCGGAGTCGGAGTCGGAGTCGGAGTCGGAAGTACAAAAAACTGAGGAGTCGGAGTCGGAGTCGGAACATTTATCTCCCGACTCCACAGCTCTGCTGCTATCACTCAAAAGCTGGTATTATATTCAGGTTTTAGTCCTAAATACAGAATTCAGATTTAATTTATTTATCTATTTATTATATTTATGTGTTGCCTATTAAATTACAGCAGAAGAACCCAAAATGCCACACTCAGGTCAGATCTGTTACATATTTTTATGAAGATGGAAGGAAAACATTTTTTGTGGGCTTTAAAGCATTTTTAATGAATTTTCTATCTTATTCCAAACTCCTACTTTATGTGATCCATGTCAGTATTGTCATTATTATTATTATATAATATAATAAATATAATAATTGTCATTACTATATTTATATATTATCGTATTATTATATTTACATAATATCTTATTCATTTCAACCAATATTTGGCTGGAGAAAAACAAATGATTGAATATAACAGTGAATGACCAAGTATTGTCTGAAGAGAATAGTTCTTTTTCTCATTTATATTAAAAAACTTTGCAATTCCTAGTCTTTACCTCTAGGTGCCACCAATAATTCTTATCAATAATTTATTATGCTATCATTATTGTAAACTTCTAAATTTACATGGAACTCCAATAACAGTAGTATATATGTTTTTAGATCAATAACCTTGTTTGGGATTTTCTTCTTTTAAAGAAACAACAGCAAATCAATATCTGATCTAGATCAGGACACAAATGATCCATTCCTGTGTCATTTTCCTACCAAATATATATTTCCCTTTCACCAGTAAAATTTGCTATTAACTTTGAGATTTTCTCAATCACAAACTGATCTAGAATGATGTGGAAAAATTATTTTATAAACAACTGTAACTTAAATTCCATAAACATTTACTAAGACTCCTTGAATTTATCAAGACTTCTTACTAAATGTTTTATGGAGGAATTTTCCACTGGAAATATGCATATTGAAAAATCTCATACCTTACACCTGAGGCTTCCAGATTAAAAAACAGTCATTTTTCCATGAGCAAAAACTTCAGAAAAGGCTTTTCATTCTTTTTTTAAAAAGAAAATGATACTATTTCCAACAGTGAAGTATTGATTTTAGAAGAGGTTTACAGAATATTTTACAGAAAGAAAGGTTATATAGCTCTCCTCTGTGAGAGAGGAAAATTACCAGTGATTATGTGCCAGTTTTAATATCAGCCCAAATTCTTAAGACTGCATAGAACTCATATAAAATAATATAAATATAAATCATATAGATAATAATGGATAGATATTTTCAGAATCAGAACAGAAATAAAGCAAAATAATTTATTGCATCTACTATGACCTAAGCTGAGTCTGAATGGTTTAATATTCCATTTATTTATTTAGCAAACTTCTATCGTGGCTGTAGTCAAATGTCATGGTACTGGATAAACTACAGAATCCTCAGAATGGAATGAAATGCTTCAAACCCCCACAAAGGTAATCCTTCAGTTAAGACTGCAATGTGATATATGCTGGCCATATAGCTAACTTTTGTAACTTGCAGAATTCTCCTCAATTATCTGAACACGTAAAAAGCCAAAAGAAAAATGTTTAGAAAGCAAAAGAGAAACAATCGGTCTCTTTTCAGAAGAAATCAATATCCATCTTGGGAAGTGATACCAGGGCTATCATCAGTTTTACAACACACTGTCTGCTAATGTGGACTAGGTGAATCAACAATGGAAAAAGTAAAGTTTAATACTATCTGCAGTGAGTTATATCCTTTTTAGGTATAATGTCCATTTTCGGCCATTTGATTTACAATGAGGCAATGTGACCAAAAAAAAAAAAAAAATCCTTTGGAATGGTCTTATTATGAGGGAAATGTGACAAAATGTTTTCCTGGCTGTCAAAACGAGCTACAGCAAAACCACTTTTCTAATTTATTTCATGATTAATGCAGAGAACTATTCATATTTTCTAGGGACGCGGTGGCTCAGTGGATAAGACACTGAGCTTGTTGATTGAAAGGTCAGCATTTCAGTGGTTTGAATCCTTAGTGCCGCGTAACGGGGTGACTTGTTGACTTGACTTGCGTAATGGGCGTACTTGTCCAGCTTCTGCCAATCTAGCAGTTCGAAAGCACGTAAAAAATGCAAGTAGAAAAATAGGGAACATCTTTGGTGGGAAGGTAACAGTGTTTTGTGTGCCTTTGGCATTTAGTCATGCCGGCCACATGACCATGGAGATGTCTTCGGACAGTGCTGGCTCTTTGGCTTTGAAACGGAGATGAGCACCACCTCCTAGAGTCAGGAACGACTAGCACATATGTGCGAGGGGAACCTCTACCTTTACCTATTCATATTTTCTAATGCATTTCAAGCCGAGAAACATCTTCATTCATGTTGAGGTTTGGTGTTAAGCATTATAAAAATGCTGCTCCACCCTGATTGAAAAACAGTATCGATTTTGCTCTTTTGTTCCCTGATCCATGATCACTTTGCTTTGAATGGCAAAGAATTAGAAGTGGAGCCCTATGTCTGTGGAATCAGGAGAGATGTCTTGGCTTCTCAACATGCAGTGCTCCATCTGTTTAATGGTCATTCTATTGGGTATTTATATAGCACTTCAGTTTATCAAATGATTTACCGTGTCAGTCATAACATCTGCATGTGGCTGAAATATTATAGCTTCACTGAAGACACTAAGGAAATCAATGGGTGTGTGTTGGTTCTTTTCCAAGTTTCTACCACTGGATAAGTTCATCAAAAAGAATTTGACCTCTTCTTCTGAATTTTAAAATAGTAAGCTGCACAGACATTAACTGTATCTATCTATGTCTGTATAGGTAATCCTTGGCTTACAACAGTTCATTCAATGACCGTTCAAAATTAGAACAGCACCGGAAAAAATGAGTTTTGACCAGTGGTGAAATCCTCCAATGTTTGCCACTGGTTCACTGTGTGTGCATGCGCGGTGCACATCTAACGCACGCTGTAGATGCATGCACAGTGCACACCAAATGCATGCTGCACACATGCATGCAGTGTGCGCCAAATGCACGCTTTGTGCGCATGCGCATCACAAGTACTACCGCACAGCATGGAAAAAGGAGCTTAAGAAGGTAGAACAGCAAGAGAGAGGGAACAGCTGTGCCGCGCGATTTAGATTCACTAGAAAGCAGGATTTCTTGCTTTCTAGAGAATATAAATCGCACGGCACAGCTGATCATCAGAAATACCAGATCGGATGAACCGGTAGCGTTTTTTTACTACTGGTTCGCCCGAACTGGTGCGAACCAGTAGCATTTCACCCCTGCTTATGACCATTTTTCACATTTACAACCATTGCAGCATCCCCAGGGTCACGTGATCCAAATTCAGGCACTTGGCAACTCAGAATTATCCCAGGATCATGTGAGTATCTTCTGTCAAGCAAAGTCAATGGGGAAACCAGATTCACTTAACAACAGTGTTACCGATTTCACAACTGCAGTGATTCGCTTAACAACTGTGGCAAGAGAGGTCGTAAAATAGAGCAAAATTCACTTAACAACCATCTGACTTACAAAAGAAATTTTGGGCTCAATTGTGGTCATAAGTCGAGGGCCACCTGTATACTTCCCTTTCTTCAAAAGTCCAGAGAGGTAATCCTCATCTTACAGGTAGCCCTTGACTTAGAACCATTGTTTTAGTGACCAGTCAAAATTACAATGGCACTGAAAAAAGTGGTTTATGACCAGTCCTCACACTTTTTGACCACTGCAGCATCCTCATAATCATGTGATCAAAATTTGTGTGCTTGGCAAATGGTATGTAGTTATGATGGTTGCAGCATCCAGGGGCCATGTGATTAACATTTGTCACCTTCCCTGCTGGCTTCTGACAAGCAAAGACAATGGGTGAAGTTTAATGACAGAGAAAGTCATTTAACAACTGCAGTGATGTGTTTAACAGCCATGGCAAAAATGCTGTAAAATCAAGTGCAACTCACTTAAGAGCCACCTTGCGTAGCGATAAAATTTCTGGACCCAATTGTGGTTGTAAGTTGATAACTGCTTGTATATACATTTCTCTCTTTATATTTGCAACAGTCAGAGAAAAGATTATGTTGAAATAACGTAACTCTCAAATGAGCATTCCAATTGAAAAGGACTGAATCAGAATCAGAATCAGAATCGAGCTGGAAGGGACCTTAGATGTCTTCTAGTCCAGCCCCTGTTCAACCAGGAGATCCTATATTATTTCAGACAAGTGGCTGTCCAGGCTCTTCTTAAAACCTTCCAGCGATGAAGCACCCCATAATGTCTGAAGGCAAGCTGTTCCACTGGTTAATTGTCCTCACTGTTAGGAAGTTTCTCCTTAATTCCAAGTTGCTTTTCTCCTTGATTAGTTTCCATCCATTGCTTCTTGTCCTGTCCTCAGGTGTTTTGGAAACAAACTGACCTCTTCCTCTTTGTGGTAATCTCCGTGGAATACTGCTCTCATGTCCCTTGATCTCTGACACACAATATTTTATCTCAACCACATGTATTAAAAAATAATACTCCTATAATCTATTTCACAGTGCGAATCTTATATGTCACAATCCCAATACATCAGGAAGGCATAGATTTTGAAAGGCTGTAAGAGATGGACCTGAAGATAGGTTCAGTGTAAGATTTTTTTCAGTGATCCTTTTTTTTTTGTTGTTTAGATAAATGAATATTGTTGGGTGCCTGGAGTTATGGCTAATAAATATATGTTGTCAACTTCCCAATAAACCATTAAAATGGACGTTGTCTTACCTGAACGTCCCTTTTCTGGGCGCTGCGTACACTATCCATGCATGCATGGGTTAATCCTTCAGTGCTTGGCAAACAACTGAGTGAAAACAAAAGACTTTTCCTCCCCTTTCCGGCTCCCAAGCCACGCCTCTGTTCCCATGATCCCCCAGTCTGAACGAAGGCGCAGCAGACAAGATCCACACTATGAGTAACTTATAAACTTAACTTTATTAACTCAAATTAACGTAATGGAAAGGAACTCGTCTGAGTCATAAGCAGGGGGCAGGCAGCCCTAACGGGCGGGATATGGATAGTGTACGCAGCGCCCAGAAAAGGGATGTTCAGGTAAGACAACGTCCATTTTCCTGTGCGCTGCTCCCACTATCCATGCATGGGATATACCCAAGCCTAAACTCCCTGGGTGGGAAGCTGACTGTCCCCAGAGTCCTCCTCCGTCAACACCTTTTGCAGAACTCTGCGCCCAAACGATGCCTCAGCCGAGTTGAACACATCGATCTTGTAGTGGCGGATGAACGGTGTGAGGGACGACCACGTCGCAGGACTGCAGATGTCCACGACCGAGGCCTGGGTGGCCCAGGCCGCCGTGGTGGCCGCGCTGCGAGTCGAGTGCGGTAGGATCCTGCCGGGACCCGGTTTGGAGGACAGGTCATATGCCAGGGCGATGCAGGCCTTGATCCATCTGCTGACCGTGGCTGCTGATATCTTCTGACCCATAGACTTCGGGTTGAAGGAGACCAGGAGACCCTCCGTACGACGGAAGGGAGCGGTCCGACGAATGTAAGTGCGGACGGCGCGTCGAACGTCTAGAGTGTGCCACCTCTTTTCTCTGGGGTCGCGAGGTGAAGGGCAGAAGTCTGGCAGGATGAGCTCCTGGGCTCGGTGGAACCACGAGTTGACCTTCGGGATAAAGGCGGGATCCAGGCGTAGTGTCACGGTTGAGTCGTGGAAAATACATAAATCCTTGCGGACTGAAAGAGCTGCTAGTTCTGAGACTCTCCTTGCTGAGGTGATCGCCAGCAGGAAGGTCACCTTAAGTGATAGGTACTTAAGGGAAGTCGAGTCTAGGGGCTCGAATGGGGCCCCGGTCAGCACCCGCAACACAAGAGGTAAATCCCAAGAAGGGTAACGGTGTACTGTGGGGGGTTGCAGGTTGGTGGCCCCATGCAGGAATTCCTTGATGCGCGGGTGGTGCGCGAGGGATTGGTACAGCGGGCATGTAATGACTGTGGACAACGCCGCTGTCTGTCTTCGTAGGGTTGCAGGGGCCAGACCTTTTTCTAGGCCAGCTTGTAGGAACCGCAAAATGTCCCGGATAGTCGCTGACGTGGGGTCGATATGCTGGTGGGCACTCCAGCGACAGAACGCCTGCCACGAAGACTCGTAGATGTGGGTCGTAGACGGGCGCCTGGCCGCCTGGATAGTGGCAACTACCTCATCTGGCAGGTTATCCTTCTTCAGGATGACCCGTTCAAATGCCAAACGGCTAATTGCAGCCACTGGGGCTCTGGATGCGTGACTGCTCCTTGACACAGAACTAGCTGCTATCACCCATGGCTGTTCCACGGACAGTGCCACCAGGTCGGCGAACCATGGTCTCCGGGGCCAGTTCGGGGCTACCAGGAGCAGGTTTGCTTTTTCTGCCAGTAGCTTTCGAATGAGGCGCGGGAGCAGCGGGACTGGTGGAAATGCGTACAGGAGGCCCCTGGGCCACCTGCAGCGTAGCGCATCGTGGTCCTCCGCTTGTGGTGTCGGGTAGCGAGATATGAAGCGGGGAAGTTGAGCGTTGGCCGGAGTTGCGAAGAGGTCTACTGCTGGATTCCCGAAGCGTGAGGTGAGTTCTCGAAACAGCTGAGGGTGGAGCTGCCATTCCGCTTGATCTATTGTTTCGCGGCTGAGCCAGTCCGCCCTCACATTGGTTGCGCCCGAAATGTGGTCTGCTCTGATTGAGAGTAGGTGTCTCTCTGCCCAGCTGAACAGTTCTGCGGCCTCCCGCATCAGGGTACGAGACCTCGTGCCCCCCTCCCTGTTGACGTGCGCTTTGGCCGAGATGTTGTCGGTCAAGATTAGGATGTGACGCCCCTGCACCGTCGGCTGGAAGTTGCGCAGTGCCAGTTTGATCGCCCGCAGCTCTAGGAGATTGATGCTGCATTGCCGTTCTTGAAGCGACCACTGTCCTTGCGTGACAAGGTTGTGGAGATGGGCTCCCCACCCCCGAAGGCTGGCGTCGGTGGTGAGTATCAGACGGTCCGGCTCTAGGAAGCTGGACCCCCTGAGGAGCAATGGCGATGTCCACCACCTGAGGGACCGGCGGACCTGGGGCGTGAGACGAACCTCCTTTTTGGAGTTTGCCCTTCCCGCTCGTTGGAAGGGAAGGAGGAACCACTGCAAGGGTCTCGAATGTCTGCGTGCCCACGGTACGATGCCGAAGCAAGATACCATCTTGCCGAGGAGGCTTGAGAGGTGAAACAGGGCAGCTCTCCTCCCCGTCAGGGTCTGCAGGATCAGAGTTCGGATGCTCTGGACTCTGTCCGGTGACAGGAACACCTGGCCGCTGGACGAATCTATCACCGCCCCTAGGTGAAGGAGTCTGGTGGTGGGCTGAAGCTGACTCTTTGCAAAGTTTATGGTGAAGCCGTGATCCTGGAAGGTCTTCATCACCATCTTCATGTCTCTGGAGGCCTGGTCGGGTGAGGATGACAGGACCAGAATGTCATCCAGGTAACAGAGAACCCGGATCGGGACGGCTCGGAGCCTGGCCGCCACCACCGCTACCAGCTTGGTAAAGGTGCGGGGGGCCGACGAGAGTCCGAATGGCATCGCACGATATTGGTAATGCCGGCCCGCATACTCGAACCTCAGGTACTGACGGTGATGCGGGTGAATGGGCACGTGGAGATAAGCCTCCTTGAGGTCGACCGACTGAAGGAAGTCGCCCTGTCTCACCCCCGCTAAGATGGACTTGAGGGAGTGCATCTTGAACCTGCGGTATTGAACGGACAGGTTCAGACGCTTTAGATTGAGTATGGCCCTCCAACCCCCGGAGTTCTTGGGTACCAAAAAGAGGGTTGAGTAGAAACCTGAGCCCCGCTGGCTGTGTGGGACCGGCTCTATGGCTTCGACCTCCAGGAGGTGGGCAATCTCCTGTGACATTAGGTCCTGAAGCTCCGAGGATCGAGGGGCTGGGCAACGGACGAACCGGTGGGGCGGCTGACCGGAAAATTCGATGGATAATCCTGAAGAGATCGTACGCCTTACCCAGGAGTCCGAGGTCGAGCTGGCCCATTGTGGATGAAAGAGGATGAGCCTGCCCCCTATGGGTCCCATGGGCCCTGAGTCATTTTCCCCTTCTGGCGGGCTTAGGGCCGGCTCCACGGAAGTTGCGCTTAGGCTGCTGTTGTCGTCCTCGGTCTCGGAACTGCTGCCTGTCGTGAAATCTGTCTCCTCCCTGGTATTGGGATCGATGGGAGAAGGACCCCCTGGGTCCGGCGCTGGCCCGAAAGGGCTGCTGGAGCGGGTAAGGCGTGTATCTGCGTTCCTGGCGCTGGTATGTTGAGGGAAGGATCTTCCTCTTGTCTTTCCCCTCGACCAGTAGGGGTTCCAGCGCTGCTCCGAACAGCTCTGGCGCTTTGTATGGGGAAGTGGTCAGCTTCCACTTGGCTTTAAAGTCGGCTTTCCATGGCCTAAGCCAGAACAGCCTCCTAGCGGTAAGGGTCGAGGCCAGAGCCCTAGAAGCGAACTTAGCTGAGTTCAGAGAGCTGTCGGCTGTGTATTCAGTGGCAGCTATTATCTTGTTAAGATCTTGATGCAGCCTAGCATCCTCAGGCGGGAATCTGTCCTGGAGGTGCCGGAGCCAAATGAGGGACGCTCTGTTGAAAAACGACGATGCGGTTGCGGATCTGATTGCCCAGCCTGCTGCCTGATGAGCCTTGCAGAAGGCCCCCTCCATTCTCTTCTCCTCTGCTTTGAGAGTGTCTAGCGGGTCGGTGGAGACCAAGGAGTTAGAGGATAGCGTTGCCACCGGTTGGTCTACTGAGGGCAGTGCCAGGAGGTCCTCCAATTCCGGGGCTGAGCAGTAGAGTTTCCTCTCCAGGCTGCTGGGCGTTGCCAGGGAGGCCGGCTGCGCCCAGGGGTTCTGGATGACCTCCGTAAAGAGCTGAGGGCAAAGGACGAAGTCCTTTTGTGGCTTTGACGATTGGAAAAGTGCGTCATGAGGACCTGCTGTCTGCAGGGTGGTAGACGTCCCCTGGAACTCCGAGGTTGGTTGTGAGCCGCGCCTTATGGAGTAGGGACTTGAATAGCGCCGGGCGAAAGAGGCCTGTATACGCCGGGGTGTCCGGTGCCAGGCCTTCGTCCTCCGATAGCTCCATCTCCTCAGGCCCCTCCTCCGCTTGGTCTGATTCTTCAGACGACGAGTCCTGCCCTTGATCTGGGTGAGGGCGGGATTGCGGGTGATGCTGCCGTGCCTGGGCCGGCGCGGCTTGTACCTGTGCCTGGGAAGCCTGCTGCATGCTTGCTGCGAGGAAAGACGAAAAGGCCGAGAACATGGCCTGGAAATCCATTGGGGCTGTCACCCCTGCCCCCCCCGGGGCTGTTGATCTGCCCTTGAATGGGTGGGGGTTGCTTCCCTGGCCCGAAGTAGCTGGGCTGGGGAAGGAGTCATTGCGGCCTCCGGTCCGGTCCCTGGGCCTGTCTCGAGACGGGGGGGGGGGGTCGTGTGTCCCAGTCTGGTCAGCTCTGGGGTTCTTGGCGTGACTGCAATGTCAGCCACTGAAGTAAGTCCCAGCTCTATGTCCCCTGGGGGGGGCCTGTGCTGGTCCCAAGGGCCCAGACTCCCTGGCTGGGGCTCCTGAAATCGCCTTGTGCGCTCTCTCCCACTGCCGCTCGAGTGCATTGTGCCTCCTTAAGGCGTCCCTGTCCCAGATGGGTAGGGAGCCTTCTGATGCGGCCCTGCTGGTTGCGCTCTCGTGTCTCCTCTTGGATTTCTTTCCCCCCCCCCTTTGAAGTTTTGCGTGGGGGGGTGAGCTCCAGCTCCATATCCGAAGACGGGGGGGGAGCGAGACATTGCCGCTTCTGAGCCGATTGGCCCGGCCTGGAGCTGTGCTGAGCCTTAACCCCAGATGGGAAGACACCCCTCAGGCGTGAGTGATGGAGGGGGGGGGGTTTAGCCGGCTCCCTGGTGGTGGAGGGAGGCGTAGGCTTGAGGCTCCTGCCAAAATGGCGGCCCGAGGGTCCGTCAAAATGGCCCTGGCACGTGGTGCGATCACCCGCTGTGCCAGACTTCAGCGTTGGACTCACAATGGCGGCCCGAGGGTCCGCCAAACGCCGCGTGTTTCCCCTTGCAAGCTTTTTCTGTAGTGCAGGGGCAGGCTGCTTGCTTTTCGGCGCTCCTCCTCTTCGCGCTCCTGTCCGGTGCCCTTCCGGCGAAGCGCGGCTCCAAAGTAGCGCTGCGGTCTGCGCCACGTGATCTGAGGCTCCGGCTCCGACGCCCAGCTGATTAGCGCGAAACCGCTTGGGAGCGCGGCGCGCGGTGAGTGAAAGGGGCGCGATGCTGTTATGAGCCTGCCGGTCAGCTGGGGAGCGCGAACGAGAGCGGCGGCGCCGAGGCGGGGGGGTGAGGTCTTTTTGGAAAGGGGCTGCCTTTTAAACGTAAGCCAGCCGAGCCAGCGGTGTGGGCAGCTTAGCTCCGCTCCCCCCCTTCCTCTGATGCACGTGCAGTAGCAATCTGTTAAGGTAAAAGGAGCCGCGAAAAAACAATCTATTCAAAATTAACTAAAAAGCCTAGACGCCCTAAGGAAAGGGAAGATTAAAGAAACTAGGAAAAAAGTGGAAATAAAAGGGAGAACTGTCCCCACAGAAGTACAATACCTTCCTGGAAAACTGTGGAGCTCCCAAAATCACTACAGTGTTTGCCAGCAACTGAGTGAAGACTGGGGGATCATGGGAACAGAGGCGTGGCTTGGGAGCCGGAAAGGGGAGGAAAAGTCTTTTGTTTTCACTCAGTTGTTTGCCAAGCACTGAAGGATTAACCCATGCATGCATGGATAGTGGGAGCAGCGCACAGGAAAATATGATGAATTATCTCCCCTCAATGTAATGCATAGCAAATTGAGCTGTAAGATTATAAATTAGTTCTTAATATTCTATCAGACTGCAATCTACCATGGTGCAAATTACACAAAATATCAAATCTGTACATATATAATAGCATCTGTTCTTCAAAAATATGTCAATGTGTATTTCTTTAACAGGATCCAAATTTCAAAAGACATTCAAAAGTCAATCAATCAATCAATCAACAATCTTCCCCATTTATTTTTTTAGCTCCCTCTTTAATCCTGAATAGTGTAGGTGGAAGATTTAGCATTTTGACTTTTATATGACAGCTAAACATCATGGAAGCGACAAACTGCTGTTGCGTATTAGATATTGAGGTAATTCTGATCTTTTATGGCAATGATTACTATTTGAGAACTTAGACAATATTGAATGCATGCACATTGTGATATTCCCTTTTGGAGAAAAATATTATGGAAAGTACAAAAAAAATATATGAAATAAGATCAATCCAAGGTCTGCTGTATTTATCATCTGAGTTTTTAAACAAAACATGGCACATCTTAAAGTACATATAATCATACCTCTAACACTACTAGAAACATTGGTCTGTAAATATCTTAAACAACCCACATCCTTGTTTAATTTTGTGCTGAAGGATGAATTATTCACATTCTGTTAATTCTTATATGTGTTTTACAGTATTCATTCACTGTTCTTATAAGTCTTAGCAACCTGGTTTCCAAATCCATATTTGATATTCTATGGTTCAGACCTATTCATTTAATCAAAGGTATCCTCTCAACCAACCAATGTACAACTAATTTTCTTACCTACACCAATTTCTCAGTGATCTGATAAAATGTAAAAATCTCTTCATCACATCATTCTTTTGTCCCAAAGGTGCTGTTCCCAAAAGGCAACTGGACTTTCTTGGTTATTTTCTTTGAAAGGATTTTGTTTCTCATCCAAAAAAACTTCTTCAGTCCTAACTAATTAGATCTGTTAGAACTGCTCAGTTAGAACTGAAGAAGGGTGAAGCTTTTTTTTTTTCAAAAGAAAAAAACAACAACAAGAAAGACCAGTTGCCTTTTTGAAAAATCACCTTTAGGACAACCATGATCTGGATGATTGAGAATTTCCACAGACAGATCACTCTTTTTCACGTAAAGTCACTCTGTCCTTCAGAAATTGGACACACAATATCTTTCAATGGGAATTATGTATTCCAATAATACGATAAAAATGAAAATGAAACACTATAAAATATTTAATTCCAAAATAACAATGTTAAGAGCTATCTTGCCTTTCATTCACAGGCTCAAGCTAGCATATAGCCTCATATTTTTCTTCATAATAATAGGCTCTATTTTATTTCTCTTCATAACCACAGCCTTCTGTAGTAGCTTCACCTGACAGACCATCTGACCCAGGTCTCCTAGTGAGCTTCTATGACTGAGGGTGAACCCTATAAATTTCCTACAGCCAGAATAACATCTTAATCACTACAACACATCTTGAAGCTCCAACATGAATTCTTGTACAAGGCTTTTCATTTATAGATTCTACAGGTAGTCTTCGACTTATGACCACAACTGGGACTGTAATTTTGGTTGCTGAGCAACGTGGTCATTAAGCAAGTCATCACATGACCAGATCCAATTTGTTGATCATTTCTACCATTGTTGTTAAGCGAATCACATCATCATTAAGCAAATCCAGCTTCCCCAATTGGCTTTGCTTATTGGAATCTGGCTGGAAAGGTCACGAATAGGAATCATGTGGCCTCAGGACCATTGTAAAAGGAAGCCAACTGCTCAGCTCCCAAATTACAATCATCTGATCCCAAGGTTTGGTGAAATGGTTGAAACTTGTTATAAATTGTAACTCTGTAAGTCACTTTTTTCAGCACATCTTTCGAGTGGTCATTAAATGAATGGCCTTTAGCTGAGGACTACTATAATCTAGTGCATTGTCAGAGCCAAGAGAAACTAAGGGAACATACAAAAGACTATGTCTCTACAGTATGTCATCATCAGTCTCCTTCTTTCCCTTTGACATTAAGAAGTTCTACAGAAAGAAAAAAGTACAGCAAGCACACACAATGAATATTAATAATAGGCAATAAGTACGGAATCAATCTATTATCCCTTTGATACTCCAATTAATGGGTTTGGGGGATAAAAATGGAAGCTTTAATTATTTCAAAAGTATTGCTACCATAAAACATTATTCAGTCAGGCATTTTAGTTCTTGCTGCTGAAATACCAACATAGACTTTACTTCGCTTAGACCTACAGGGAGAAGTAGTGCACCAGAGCATTTGCCAATTTCTGAACTTAAGCTGGTTCTAAATTACAGGATTTCAAAGCAATTTTAAATTATGGAGCAAGACCTCTTCTCTATAGAGATCAAGTCACCATGAATAAAGAATTTGAAGCAGCAAATTTGTTGCCGCAGTATACAAGCTACACATTTTATACCAGCTCTAAAATTGTGCCCTCAAGACTTAATGTAATTGAAGACCTAACAAATATAATTGCAGGATTTCTTCCTAGAAATCACAAACCCTGAGTGGGCCACATATAAGAATTTTATTATCTTAAAAGATCTGATGCACATTAACATTTGCAAGATCTGCTGATACCAATGATGCTGATTCAGAAAGAAAAAATGTTTTAGTACAATAAAATAGTGCATTAAGAGAAGTGATTATTGTCCAACAACTCCCAGTTTAGTTTAGAAATTTCTCTTTTAGCAAGACTTGTAAAATCAATTATTGCTAAATGGGAAACAATTAAAACAATAGAGAAAGGAATTAAAAAGTGACACATGTTCAATGGGGAATATACTTATGCAGTAAAGCAAAATAGATTAAAACCCGGCAGGAAATGATTATGTAGGAAAATCTTCTCCTAGCTTTATTAAATGATGCTTTAGTTAAATAATTAGAATGTCTATAAATCTCACTTCAAAGCCTAGAAGAATGTTTTAATACTTTTTATTAGGATCAAAGTTAATCTTATATATTACCAATAAGCCCAGATGAATTTTAAAAAACAGTAGCAGTATGTATGTATGTATGTATGTATGTATGTATGTATGTATGTATTTGTATCCTGCCTTAATTATTTTTCAAAATAATTCAAGGTTGCAAACATTGTATATAACACACTTTTGTCCTCCTATTTTCTCCCAACAACAACCTGGTGAGCTGAGCTGAGCTGAGAGTGACTGGCCCAAAGTCACCCTGCTGGCTTTCATGGCTATGGCAGGATTAGAACTCATGGACTTCCACTTTCCAGCCTACTGCCTTAACCACTAGACCAACCTGGTCTAGATTTTAAATAAACTATAAATAAATATAAATAGATTCAATTTATAATTGATGAAATGTCCTAAAACAAAAACCCTTAGGCAGTGGTGAAATCTAAAATTTGTTACTACCGATTCTGTGGGCGTGGCTTGGTGGTAATGTGACTGGGTGGGTGTGGCCAATTTTTTTTTTTACTTTTAAAACCATTTTTTACATGTAAAACCATGTAAAAAAATGCTTTCAAAAGGCTCTGACGATCCCAGCTGAGTTGCCTGATCGTCAGAGGGTTTTTAAAAAACCCTCTGACGATCAGGCAACTCAGCTGGGATCATCAGAGCTTGGATCGTCAGAGCCATTTAAAAGAAAAAAAACTTTTTTTCTTTTAAATGGCTCTGACAATCCAAGATGAGTTGCCTGATCGGCAGGCAACTCAGCTGGGATCGCCAGAGCTTGGATCGTCAGAGCTTGGTTCATCAGAGGCATTTAAAAGAAAAAAAGCCTCTGATGATCAGCTGGATGTGGGGGGCGGGGGCAGGGATTTTTGCTACCGGTTCTCCGAACTGCCCGCCACCATCACTACCTACTTGCCCGAGCTGGTCCGAACTGGGAGCATTTCACCCCTGCCCTTAGGGATTTAAACATGTAGCACTTACCTCCAATAGCTTTAGACTGGCAATTAATAAATTCTGGCTTTTTGTCTGTAAGATATCGTTGACAAGTATGATGGAGAATTTGAAAGAATGTACATTTCTCAGAGGCTGTACTCGCCACCCATTGGTCAAAAGCATTTTCAAACAATAAATCAAATTCTGGGGAATCCTAGAAAGAAAAAGATCAGATTACCAGGGAAATACTTTAATATTACAAAGTCTTACTTGCTATATTAAATTTTCTTTTAACAGCACACTAAAACATTATGCTCATAACCAACTTTTGTACAATAACTGTATTATATAATAGTTTTAATTCCATGCTATTACAAAATGCTATTTGAAGACAAATAAGTAATTTAATAGCACATGGAAGGCAACCATTCTCAATGTAATCCTGGAAACAAACATTGAATCTATCTGGCTCTGAAATAATCTGTTGTCAAGTTACAAGAATACATTTCAGAATGTATTACATGGTCACGCTGCTGGAAGACAGCATGATAAAGAGTTTTATATTATTCTGGATCCCCGAAATATTTTTGAATTAGTTTCCATAATCTCCAAACATAGATCATACTGACAAGTGATGATGAATGTTTTAGTCTTGAGTTTTAGGTTGTCAACAGTAGGTGCTACTTTCGCTAATCATTTGGAACTCCAAGAATCTGCTCTTGAAATGAAATATGTTTCCTGCTAAGAAATTTAGGATAGATAACAAGGAAGTTTTCTTTGCCTCTTTATAAAAAGATTTGAAGACAAATCTTTGGGACATGGCCAGAGCTAGGACAGAAAGCTTTGCAAGGGAGTAAAATCAGGGGTGGGTTCTAAATTTTTTTACTACTGGTTCTGTGGGTATGGCTTATTTTGTGGGCGTGGTTTGATGGTCATGTGACAATTCTTTAGGATTTAGCAGAGATACTGGTTTACCAGGCTTTTAACTGCTTGCAGAGCTGTACCGGTCTACCCATTTGTTTTTGGAGGCACCGGTCTACCCATTTGTTTTTCGAGCGCACTGGTCTACCACCACACTGCCTTTTAACATTGATCAGCTGTAGGGCGGCCCTTTGAAGCCTCGCAGCAAGAGTTTAAACAGTTTTTTTCCTTCTAGCAGATCAGCTGGGACTCGGGAGGCAGCGAATATATTGGGGGTGGGACCAAATAAAAGGTAAGAATAATGCGGGAGGGCCCAGCTCCTGAACAAAGAGAACCGGTTCGGTGACATCATATCGTCACCGCTACCAGCTCGGCCGAACCGGGCTGAACCAGGAGGAACCCACCACTGAGTAGAATGGAGGAAAAAGTCAGGCTTTGGAACTGGGTAAAAATGTAGCACCTATCGTTTAGGTCAACCAAAAAACCCCCTACATGTTTCTAAAAGTAACTGGTATAAAGGTAAAAGTAAGGGAGAAACTGCTTTCCATTTCATTGTATATCACTACCTGCTTGTTGGGTATATGGTAGGGGTTCATACTCAGTACAATGAACTCTTAACAGATCAAGTCTGTTCCATTGAAACTAAGGTGGCAGATATTAAGAATCAGAGAAATATGTAAACAAGATGCAAAAGCTTTGTCCCACTTCCAGAATGTTAGTTTAGCAAGCCATAGAAATGACCTAGGAGAGAATTGTAGAACAGAACAAAAATGTGTGTTAAATCCAAGAAACGGAGAAAGCACAAGAAAGAAACTCAGACTGGATCTACCCTAATCCAATGGGGTGTAAAAGGGAGGAAACAAAACAGTCTGGCTTTCAAGATTCTCTTACGATAGCTGAAATAATTAAAATGTTGGAGTCAGTTTCCCTGACTGTCTATTGCTACTAACTACCTACTAACAGATATTCCTTGTTATGGAGAATCTCTTTGGGAAATGAGGCTATCATTTCAAGGATAAAAGATGTTCCCATAAAGAAGTTTCTCTCTCTGTCTTCCTGTGTGTGGGTGTGCATGTGTATGTTCATGCTGTATGTGCCGTGACTGCCTGGACTAGTTCCTGCAGTTTTCTTGGCAAGGTTTTTGTAAGTGATTTGCCATTGCCTTCTTCCTAAGACTAATAGAGAGTGACTAGCCCAAGGTCACCCAGCTGGCTTCATGCCTTAAGTGAAACATGAACTTACAGCGTCCTAGTTTCTAGCCTAATGCCATAAGTACAACACTAAACTCTTTCTTCTGATAAGAGGAATCAGATATTTAGGTGATAAACTCATATTTGTTCATTCTGCTTCCAGAATATTCCTTCGGAGGCAGTGGCTGGCGATTCATTAATCATTTCATGAAAAACATAAATATATAAGTTTGTGAGTATGAAGATAACCCTGAAGCTTGCCTGGCTTGTGAAAAAGCTATCACATACTGTATATATGTAAATCTCTGGATACTGGAGGAAAATCAAGGGTGAAATCTACTTACCTTCCTTACTAGTTTGGTAGTGCACACGCAGTGCACCTCGCTCTGCGTGTGCCTGCGCACCTTCTGCACATGTGTAAATCCTTCTGCGCATGCGCAGAAGGTAAAAAAAAACATTACTTCCTGGTTAAAACCCTGGCAAACCCTGGGACAAAAATAAGAAAAAAAATTCTTCCTCTGCCTACCAGCATCCATCGGTATTCATCTGGCTAGCATCCTTAGTAAACAACCTGGACAGCTTCAGCACATTAGCCTGATTCTGCATGAGCAGCTGATTGGCGAGTGGATTGGCGTCCTGGAATACCCCCAATAAGCTGTTTCCAGAGGTGAACTTTAGCAACAGGTTCACTGATTGTGAGCACACACACCTTGTTGGGGCAGCTCCTTTGCCAACCGAGCTTTTGGAGGCTGCAAAGGCAGCTTCTCAAATGGACCTTTTGGAGGATGTTTGAGAAGCTGCATTTGCAGCCTCCAAAAACTCCATTTGAGAGGACGCGTGGAAGCTGAAGGGTGGAGACGGCCGGCGGGTGGGCGGGGCTACATTCGGTGTATAAAACGCACCCAAATTTTTACCCTCTTTTGGGGGGGGGGAAGTATGTCTTATATTCCAAAAAATATGGTACTTTTAGTGCCATTTGGCATTAAGTGACGTAGACATTCTTGAATATTCAAAAACTTTTCAAAGTTCTTTGACAAGGATCTTGAGTAAACTGGACAGTCATGTGATCAGAGGATGTGTCCTTTTATGGATTACTAACTGGTTAAAAACAGCAAAGAGTAGAAATATGTATTATTAGCCTCTATCCAAATAGTCCATTAGACTAATTGCTTACTGGATATAATAAAGTGATAAAATCTACAATGATTTAGAAAGAAACCAAGAATATCTGGAATCTTTACTCAGGAACTTGAAGATTTATGGCTATCATCTTAAAATATCTATTATAGCGCCTATTTCTTAAAAAGTAAAATCAAAGCAATTGCCCTTCTCCCACATGTACTAATGATTGAACTGTTCCCAAAAAAGAAAGGGTGAAGGCAGTCTGAGTAATCATAAGAAACAACAGACAAGTAAAAGGACCTTGTTAAATGAGAAGCACCTCTATTATCATATACTTACCCGATGAGGATCTAAACCATTAACCTGGCGAAGCTGTTCAAGCATCCATTGTGACCTTCGTACAAACGATGTAGAACCTTCAAATTGTTTAATTTTTGTAATATATGCTTGTGCAGGTTTCTTGTTTGTCACTGCAAACATAAAACAAAAAGGATTGTATATAAGCTTGCAAATGTCTCTGAGAATTGCACACAAGCTTAAAATAGTCTTGTTTATAGAAACAACATTTTATCTGTTCAGTCAATCATGACAAACGCAGCTAAAAATATAACAATGTAATTTTTATTTTGGGGGATGGATAGAAGTTGGGTATAAGTGTTATATTTGTGCATACATTAAACAATTAAATACAATTCTATCTGAATAAACTAATTATGTTTATATAAAATATTCTTGACTCTATTTTATTTCCTGGATTATAAAGTGCTATTTATTGTCTTTATAATTTTAAAACAACTTACAATTAATCGCAAATTCATAAAAAAGCTAGTAACATCTTTAATTCTTAACCTCTATAAGTTAATAAGCCTAGGGGGAATAAAAAAATTAAAAATCTGAATGCTAATGTCTAATGAGCCTCACTATAGAGTCTTCTATAATGAGCTATCATTTCTAAACCAAAGAAAGAAAACAAAAACACAATTATATTATTTACCTGCATCTGCAATTCTCTGGAAAGCAAAATGTGAGTTCACATCGCAAAATTGTGCCTTTGTGCAAAACCTTAATTGGATTTTTCTAATGCATACAGAATTGTTGGAGGAAGTCTTAGATTCCACTTGTACCAGGCAGCTCAATTAGTCTCCTGTCAAATCCCTTCAACTCCTAAGATTGCTAAAGTACAATTGTACAAAGAGTAAGGTCATTTGAGATTAAGAAGAAGACAAGGATGAGTTGTGTGAACATTATCCCTTGAAAAACTGCAATTACAGGGAAATAACCAGATCTTCACTATTGTCTCTTTGACTCACACACAAGGAAGTACATAGTGAGCTTTATCCTTTTACAAGGATGGCTGCTTGTCATAACATGACACAAGAAAGGACACCCCTTCCAAATGTTACTTTCTTTGGAAGCACTGGCCAATGGCTGCAGCGCTTTGTGAATGTCGTGGGCTGAGCCCGTGTTGCTATATGACAAAGCTCTGAGAGGGTACTACTCCCGATAAAATTTGTTAAAGTTGTAGTTGTTAAAGTGTTTTAAGTACAGATTGGAAGTAGGCGTGAAGGTTTGACCAGCGTGTAGCAAAACTTGTTGCTTGTCACCATCCATTTGGAGAAACATTGGCAAGATCAGCAAACACCCAAAGAGTGAAGCCATGTTTTCAACTATGTTAAGGAGCTGGGGAAAACAGTATGATGTTCTGATTCAAGCAGAACATTGAAACTGATTCTGGAAAGAAGGGCATATCTGGGCATGGGATTATTTGACTCCTATGAAAAAAATAAAGGAATGAAGGATTTCTTTGTAAGGCTCACAAATTTCCTATGTCACAGTCATCAGATACTTTTCATAAGCAGTGAATTAGGGAAGCGGTCATAGGTTCAAAAAGCATTAATAGAAAGAACAAGGGCAGAAGCAGCAAGGGCACTAGGGGGATAAAACTCTACTAGTCTTTTAAAAAATTCTCCATTAGTAAGTAAGAAGAAAAAGAAGTACATCCTGATAAAAGAAAGAAAAGATATGCTGCAAAGAATTGTTCTGACCTAGGCTTCCTGATATAGTAAAAAGCACACAATTAGTCTCCAAACCCCCCCCCTTTTTTTATTTTAACGGTTGTGAATTCCTTTCATTCATAGCACGTGCTGAATCACCAAGAGTTTATAAATAGTCCAACAGAAGTCTGCCACAGTCCTTCGGATAAGGCTAGTAAACACCTAATTGGCAATTATCTTGGCAAGGCCACATGGAAACACAGTCAAAAACGGAGCTTCAAAGTACAAACTGACACCATCCACAACGTTGCTTCCTGCAAAGGCCCACTCTTCCTTTATGTCTTATGGGAGGGGCCAATCAACTCCAAGCCTTACTCCCGAGTGGTCCCTTTTGTTTTAACTGTTGTTGCCTTCTGGCAGCTCTGCACATGTGCACACTAGGAACAGGCTCCTCCGCCTCTCTGATGTCCGACTCTGGAGGCTCCGGAGTCCACACATAACTCCCAGATGGCCTTGGCCCCATCTCTGCTTCCAACGCAGAACCCTTGTCCGAGCCTTCCCCAGACTCCAGGGCTGGCCCATGTACCTCCCCAGCCTCCTCACTATACAAGTCTGCTGCCAGCTCCACAGGCTGCTGGTGGACCACAACAAGAATATGTAAGAATGAGCTAAGCCTCACTTCTTACTGTGAAAGAATTGTTATCTCTTGCTGAATTATTTTCATGTTTCTTTTGTCATTGTGCAGGATTCCTGAGAAGCCTACCTAACCTGGAAGAGTTGTGAAATTCCCCCAACGTATAATAAGAGCTATAAGGTCTGAAGAGAAATCTTTTCTCTGATGGATGGAAAGGATATTGAAACTGAGAATAGGGCAAACTATAGCTACTGATGCTCCTAAAGTGTGTTGAGCTGGTTAGACTTATAATGACCAGCCAGGGGGAGAATGGTCTACTAAAAGAAAAAAGGAAAGTATCACTAAGAGATGGATAGTTTGTCTCACTCTCACTACAAAATAGGCATTATCTGTTGGTATGATATTAAAAGATAGATCTTGGGATCTGTTGAGGATCATTGCTAAAACAGGGAGCTCCCACTTATTGGTATTCAACCTGGTATGGCTGAGGTGGTTAGAAAGTGTGTTGCTGCTTCCAGAGATAAGGATTTCTAAGATGAAGATGAAATGACAGATGCAAGAATGCCATATTTGTAATGTAAGGTGCGAAAGGAGGATGGTCTTTGGGCGGACTTTTTGCTCATATATCAGATTATGTTTATAATTTCCAATATTATGTTGGCAATCTGACCACAAAGAGAATATATTCAAGAGAAAGGCTTGAAATACTTTCAAACTGCAAGAAATTTGAGTTTATTCATATGTCTTGATGCTTTATGCTTGAACAGGCACATCAGATGCAGACAGCTTGAACTGAGTTTCCCATCTGGATATGACTGCTTTAGTAGGGAGGACAAGTGTTATGTAAGAAGACATGAACTGAATACCTTACACAAGATTATCTGAAAACAGCTACTGGTGATTCCAGGTGGAACAGAGAAAAAACTATATTTTATTGGTGTTGGAGATATGAAACAAAGTTATCACATCTGCAACAAGCACATCAGAAAAATACGAAACAACTGAAGTCATAGTCAACCGTGTGTGAGAGAGAGAGGAGGGGGAAGGGGAGGGGGAGGGAGACAGATATTTCTTGGACTGAAGGAAGGTCAGATATTAACACAAGCCAATTTAGCAGAGAGGAGAAGATGAGCAAGATGAGATGACAGACAGAATTTGGGTTCACTGATTGGCCAATAAAAAACCCCTTGATATTTATTGATCTAATGCTGGGGTCTCCAACTTTGGCAACTTTAAGACTTATGGACTTCAACTCCCAGAATTCCTCAGCCAGCAAAGCTTGAATTCTGGGAATTCAAGTCCACAAGTCTTAAAGCTGCCAAGCTTGGGGACCTCTGATCTAATGATTTATGCTAGAAAAACAAGCCTGGTAACTTCCAGCCCTAGGGAGATTTGACCTTTGGAACTAGTATAGTAGGTATGAGCTGATAAACTTTTGATTTTGAGATGATTGATATTTAGCACTACTGAGAATGGGCTTTCCCCAGGGTGGTGCTTGCAGCAAATTGTGAGAGCTATAATCCAACATATGGACCACCCCAAAAGACTACCTGTAATAAAAGGCCTGTTAAAAATTAAGAGCCAGTATAGTATTGAGAAAATTTAAAACCCTTTTCATCATCATAACTCTTTTGACAAACGGCTTGATTGCTTTCCTAGAAAAGCCTTCTATATATTTATAAACTGCTGATGGCATCAAAAAAATGAACTGATGCACATAAGTATTTCACGCCTAAATTGTTAAAAAGGGAAATGATGACTATAATTGTTTACATTTTAGTCCCCAAAAGACCTTTAGGTTGAACTGAAAAATTTAGCTTTTTATTTTTCTCTATTGGTTATCAAGGGAATGAAAAATCATGAATGCTTTGCTTACATAAAAAGCTGAATACCGACATTACTACAAACACCCCAATACATGTTAGTTTAAATCTTTAAAAAAAGCTTCCATTACTTCATGCAAGACAGACATTTTAAAAATGCTGTATTTTGCATTTTTAAACAGTGATGCAGTGACTAAAAAAGGCACGTCCTTAAATTGAAAAGGGGGGAGCATATTTTTGCCTATTTAAATCTTTTTTAATTTGAAAAGACCAGAATGAGAGGGATATGGGAGAAACATTAGTGCATTGAAAAATGGTTATAATAAAGCCTTCTATATTAAGAATCTCACCAAACCTTATAATTATGACACACATATATCTTCTTAGTTGAATTTTTATTCCTCTCACCTGGTCGTGTAATGAATATAATGCTAGACCAAAATAGTTGTGGGCTGAAATAATCTCATCTAAAGACTATTGCAAAGTGAAGTAGAATATGCCTGTATAAAAAGTCTCGGTAGAAAACAAAGATAAGCAACTCCACGTTCTCTAGATGCTTTTCATTTCAACTGCCATCAATTTTAACCAGCATAAACAATAAGAAAAGAGTCCCAAAGGTGCTTTTTCAAGAGGCAACTGGATTTTCCAGAAAGTCCAGCTGCCTCTTGAAAAAGCACCTTTGGGACAACCATGATTGGATGACTGAGAATCTCCATAAAAGGTAAGAAGAGAAAGAAAAACATATTTGGAGGGCATCAATTTAGTATTAACCACAAACTGTTGACTAATATGATTTCTGGGTAACACTTCTAGAATACTACAGGTAGTCCTCGACTTATGGCCATTATGGATCCCAAAATTTAGATTGCTAAGTGAGACATTTGCTAAGTGAATTTTGCCCCATTTTACGACCTTTCTTGCCGCATTTGTTAAGTGAATCACTGCAGTTGTTAAGTTAGTGACACAGTTGTTAAGTGAATCTGGCTTCTCCACTGACTTTGCTTGTTAGAAGGGCACAAAAGATGAGCACATGATCCTCGGACACTAAACTGTCATAAATATGAATCAGGTGCCAGGCATCTTAATTTTGATTATCTGACCATAGGGATGTCGTAAGGGTGAATGGTCTTAAATTACTTTTTTCAGCGTCGTCGTAACTTTGAATGGTGATTATAAAAATTATTGTAAATCGAGGATTACCTGTATTGAAGTTACTTTTTAAGTCTGGATCCGAAGAGCTCTGTTTACATACGACAGAGAATAAACAACAGGCTCAAATAATTGCAAAATTTCTAAGAAATGCAAAAGAAAAAAAACATGGGATGGAGAGGCTCAAAACAGCCAGATGAGAGCTAAGGATATTACTTGGGCATGCATTAGTTGATGAAAAAAAGTATGAAATGTGTATGAGAGAGAACAGAATGGAATATCTTAGAAGAGAACATGTTTGAGCAAAGCTATTCAGCTTGCAGATCCCCCTTTTTCATATATACTGTATATAAGAACAGTTAGAATGGCTATTTAGTGGATCCATAGCTGAAAGAGTCATTGGATGTGTAGATATGGAAAGAGATAAAGTTGAAGAAAAAGGATGAAATCCCTTTTGCCATTTTCCTAATGCAAACTGGTTTCTGTGGCTAATCATAGCAATAGCACTTAGGCTTATACACTGCTTCACAGTGCTTTACAGCCCTCTTTAAGTGGTTTACAGCATATTGCCCCTAACAATCAGTCCTCATTTTATCAAGGATGGAAGGCTAAGTTAACCTTGAGCCTTGTGAGATTCAAACTGCCCAGCTGCAGGCAGCCAGCAGTCAACAGAAGTAGCCTGCAGTACTGCACTCTAACCACTGCGCCACCATGAGTCATACCTTGAAGGAGATAGATCAGCAGTTCAGATTGCACAAAACTAGTAAAATGATGTATTCCTTTCTTTTCTGAACCTTTCTTTCTTATTCACTGTAAATTCTCACTGAACTGTTGAGCTATTCTCAGGATGGATGGATGGAAAGATAGATATTAGTATATTTGTTGCATTCATTCTCTAATGATGTCTATTGGGTTATGAGAATACAGCACCTGCTCTTGAACAAAGACATACAGGAAATTTTAAATCAAACATTCACTGTTCACATGATACATTTCACTTTTATATCCTCCAAAGAATATAAGTCAAGTAAATCAATTAATCAATCAATCTATTTGCAGTTTTAATCTCCTGATAATTGCAGTTTTCTTTGAGGCATCTTTGAGAAAGTACATTGACTGAAATTTTGACATTCAAATTCCCAAAGCCATTCCAAATCGAATCTGACTACAGGGATCACAGACTGCAAACCTCCTTTAAATCCCAGTACATTACTGTTTATTTATCCAATTTTTATTCAGTTCCAGAAGGTGTTATATATTGCTATCCAAATTTATTAATTAAACCAATAAACCTTATTTTTCCATTGCTCATCCCTTGCCTTAATTAAATTTACAGCTTTATTTAGAAAAACCTGCTCTGAATCAGAATGGAAAAACCTGGGAGTTAATCCCTATATTTGATCATTATTCTGTGTTTGTCCAAAATGCAGCTTAAAGTTTTTAACTGTTGCCTCCCTTTTTAATAATAATTGGAGAGTATAAACAACAAATTTGCAATGCTAAATTGGAAGGTTAACTGGACCGCCCTCACATTTTCAGCAGAATGCCAAGAAATATCCATCTTTCATTTTGTTTTCAAAATTCTATAATTACATTAATAAATCAATTTATTAATAAATCAATGCCCCCACATTTCATCATTTTTCTGCACCGGTTGCAATATTAAAAAGTTAAACAGTAATTTCCAAATTCATATTCTAATAGATGACAAAATAACATCAGAAATACTCAGGCATAGCCAGGGTGGATAAAAATCAATGATTTTTTTTAAAAAAATAAAAAAAAGATTTTTTTGATTTAAATCGGATTTTTTTGATTTTTATCGAATTTATTTTAATAAAAAACTTTTGGGGTAAAAATCTATTGTAAGATAGTTTTCTATTTAAAATACATAAATAATTTAGTTTATTCAGCATGAAATGGAGCTTAGTTATGTAGCATGAGGCTGTATATTCTGCAACACTGGGACTATCGGTGAATCAAAGGAGTAGCAGAGATGACAGTTGCTCTTTAAAAATTATGATTTAAATCAAGTTGATTTAAATCAAGCCTTTTTACTAGTGATTTAAATCATGATTTAAATTGTGATTTAAATCAACTAGATTTAAATCAAATCCACCCTGGGCATAGCTACTTGTAACAATTTGGATACTATTAGTAAATCTTAACTCTGAGAAGTACCATGCCTGTACAAAGCCCTGTGAGAAAATAACGATTAGACAAACTTTGCTGTTGAAGTAAATGTGCTGAAGATCCACCCGCCTCACAAAATTGATAATTAAATAAGTAAGAGTTTTGTTTAAATAAAAATTGGAAATTCACCAAATACACTGTGGTGAATAAAGACCACTTTAATTCAGACCCTTTGCTGATTTGGTGGCTACTAATGAAGTTTGATGAAAATGTTTAATACAAATCACTATGCCAATTATCATCATTCCTATGAGAGGTTAAATAGAAAATGAATAGCTAAGCATTTTAGATAGGGAAAAATTATGTAATGACCACTTCAGTAAGTTTTAGTCTCCACCCTGAAATTCTGTACATTCCTAACATTCAAATTAGGAAACACAACAGAAGCAATGGAGTTCGGTTAAGTGTAAAATCAAGCAGATCAGCAGCATTTCAGAGCTAAAATATTCTAATATAAAAATTCTAGTATACTATACAATGTTTAAATGAACAAGGTGTTATGTTTTCATACAGCTGTTCCACTGCGGTAACCACTATTTATTTTAGGAAAAGTGGAATTGTAGAAGGTACTAAAAAGTAGTAGGAGCAAAGAAGGAAGGAAATGCCATGTAATACTGAGAATGTCTGCCAAAAACAACCTTCAGCAAAATAGATGAAAACAACTCTCCTATTAATCTTTGTCCTCATCGGCCCTTTGGCTTTTCTATTCTTCCCATGCAAGCTTTATTTTCCATGTCCACAGTATTCAGATCTCAGTATACACGAATCTCTTTAAGGTCTGCAAAAACTATTTTTTATAGAGGTCATGTTTGGATACTTAAACCACAGATTTTGGCTTCTTTTTCAAGTCAAAACCTATATTTATAATAATAATAATTACATATCTGTATGTGTCTGCATATACATATAACATTTTATGCATGCATCCCTGTGTGTATCAATGGACACCTGTGTGTGTGTGTGTATGTATGTATGTGTGTGTGTGTGCGCGCGCGCATGGGTGTGTGTGTGTTTATTCACCTGAAGGGCCAAAATGAGTTTAATTTAAACTAAAGTATTATTATCATTTGTCCAGAAAAACCCATCTAAAGCTTTCTTCATGTAAGGCAGCCAATATCACTAGAATGTCAACAGTGGGAAAGATCTATTTGATAGTTTACATGATAACAAGGAATTATTACAAGAGGATAAATGTTATTGCAGAGAGTACGGTACGTATTATGAAGTTATGCAGTCTGGAAGAAAAACAAGTCTTCTTTAATGATGTGCAGAGAAAAGTTTCATTCATTTTTCATTTGTATAGCACGGCAATTTTCCATAAAATGATATGATTAATAAAGAAGTATTCCACAGCATGTGGCTTTCTCAAGTAGTCTCTTTTTGCTTTAAAAACAGAGTGGGGTAGTGGTGAAAAAGAGGAAATATGAAATACTTTTTATTTCACAATTGTGGAGAGGACTGAAGATGAATGCTACTTTTGGGACCGTACTGTACATATTGGGCTGAATTAAAATGGGAAAAATATTTTGTTTGCTTTTTACTATACATCTACCTTATTTATGACTTCTCAAGAAGAATCATTCAGATGATCTTGTCTCAACTTGGAAACTAAGCAAGATTAGAGCTCATCAGTAGTTAGAAGAATACTGGGGCTAGGGGCTAGACTGGGAAATCATTTATTTAAAAAAAATGTTTGCCACCAATTTATTTACTTGAAATAAGTAAATAAACTTATAAATAAAATAAAATAAAATAAATAAATAAATAAACAATCTAAAATAAACATAAAGCATTAAAGCATATACTGTATGAGCAACAATGAAACAATAAAGCATCTATGCCAAAAAAAGAGAAACCACTAAAATATCCATGAATGAAGGCAAATATACGTGTCACGGGATAATGTTGCAGGATCCAATCTGGGTCAGTCACCGGGACCAGAGATTTTGTCTTCTGAGCTTTCGGACTAAAGAGCCCACTATTAAAGAACTTCTCTCTAGCTTCTAGCAGACACACTCTGAAGATGGTCTTCAGAACAAGTCCGAAAGCGGAAGATAAAACCTCTGGTCCTGGAGACCGATCTAGATTGGATCCTGCAACTAAAATATCCATGATAAATAACAGACACTAAAATGGCATGGTACAATAAAACAAACAAAGTAAAACCTTAGTATCATAAAACATTAATAATCCCTATAACATTCAAGAAGATCACAGCTAACAGAGCATCAATAAGAGAACATTTAGTTCCAAAAGACCCTCTGGAGTAGTTCAGCTTTTTAATGCTTTTTGGAAAGCTGTAATAAGGGACAATCTAATGTCCACAGGGAGGCTATTCCATAAAACTTTCCCAAAGAAGGCATTAAAAACCATGTTTGTATATTGCCAAGAAAACTGTATGAAAGTTTCTGAGAAATCATCAGGGGCTGAGCTTGACTTGAGAAAGATTTTAATGTTTAATTTTATTTACAGCTCCCAAAATATTGTTCAAATTAATTGTCATTCACTTTACACGCTTCTTCAAATTTTATTTTTCAGACAAAATATCCAATATAGGAAAATAGATGTTCATTTTCAAAGAAATTCATGCAGACTTTTGACTAAAATGTTTAAACTGATGGGTTTATGGGAAGAATTAGTGCTGTCTGTTTTATTTGTGTATTCTGTAACTTCACTGCTAAATTGATCTTTGCTGTAATTTTGGCTATTTATAATGTAATGTTTAGCTGTAAGCAGTGCCACTGTTGGGAGGTGAGTCAATAATTGGAACCCACCAAAAAGAAGGCCTCCTGAGGTCCGGACCATCCCCACCTTATTGGCCTTCCGAAAAGCGGTGAAGACCTGGCTCTTCCGGCAGGCCTGGGGCCATTGATCTTGCTGTTGCGATCTGGAGAGATCCGGCCATGAATGGGGTGAATGGGTTTTAATTGTTTTTAATGGTTTAACTTTTAATGTTTTATATATGGTTTTTAAATGCATTGTAAGCCGCCTTGAGTCTTCGGAGAAAGGCGGCATACAAGTTGAACAAATAAATAAATAAAAAATTAATTAATCAATGGAACAGCTTGCCTCCCAGAGTTGTGGGTCCTCCATAGCTGGAGATTTTCAAGAAAATATTGGACAACCATTTGTCCAGGATGTTATAAGGTTTCTTGCCTTGGGTTATGGGGCTAGACTAGAACACCTCAAAGGTCCCTTCCAGCCCCATGATTCTATTCTGTTTTAAGATATAAGATGCTTCAGTTTATAGTGCACAATGCTTAAAATAAAGTCTTTTCATTTTGCTGAGTCAAGCAAAATTGACCATTATATTTAAAATATGGTTTTCTTCCTACCAATCTTCAATTTTTTAAAAACATTTAAATAAATTTTAAAACATACATCAGTATATTTTCTATATATGGCGAGAAACAGCATTTCATGCCATGTGAAGCAGGAGGATGAGAACACAGGTAGTCCTTGATTTACAACAGTTCATTTAGTGACCATTCAAAGTCACAACAGCACTGAAAAATGTGATTTATGACCGTTTTTCAGACTTATGACCACTGCAGCATCTCCACAATCAGATGTTCAAAATTCAGACACTTGGCAATTGGCTCGTATTTATGACAGTTGCAGTGTCCTGAGATCATGTGATCACCTTTTGTGACCGTCTGACCAGCAGAGTCAATGGGGAATCATGTTGCTAACTGAACAGCTACAATGATTCACTTAACAACTGTGGCAAAAAAGGTCATAAAATGGGACAAAAGTCACTTAACAAATGTCTCACAGCAACAGAAATTTCGGGCTCCATTGTGGTCACAAGTCGAGGAATACCTATAGTTGCTCTGTGGGATTGTAATACAGAATCCTTAGGTATCATGAAGTTCTATAGTTTTACTTTACCGTTTCTAATGTTAGTCATAGTTTAGGCTCGGCAGCCCATCTCTATTACATACCATGTCTCTCTACAGAGATCAGACCTAGGGATTTGCTTCTTTCCTATCAAAAGGCTGCAGCAGTGGCACGACTGTCTTTTCTAAATCAAGCAAAGAAAAATACAAGACAAGGAGGCTTGACACAATTCTTTCTAGTCTTAAATAGCATCCTCCTCCACTTGCTAGTTTATTCCAAGGCTTTTCCCCCCCACTTAAACAAAATTAAAGGACTAAAGTGCAATTAAAAAAAAATATTAGGTAATGGATGTTGCTTACCTGAACATCCTTTCTGGGCGCGCTGCTGAAGAATCCAAGAGCGTGGGTAATATCCCTCAGGTAGCCTGAAAACACTGAGTGCATATCACTTTAAAATAACTGTTGACTCCTCCCCTAGGGACTGGCTGAGGCTCAGTTTCTTTCACGAAGGAAGACCTAACCAAGAGTCACGACCATCGATGATCAGGCAGCAGAAGCCGTAACGGGAGGGTTGGATTCTTCAGCAGCGCGCCCAGAAAGGATGTTCAGGTAAGCAACATCCATTCTCTGGCGCGCTGCTTGGAAGAATCCAAGAGCGTGGGATGTACCCAAGCAAGTCTTAGATGGGAGGGAAGGCTGAGTGCTCCCGGTTGGCCGTTGCAGAGATGACTGATTGCAAAACTCGCCGTCCGAAGGACGCCTCAGCCGAGGCAAAGGAGTCAACTTTATAATGTCGCACAAAGGGAGTGAGAGAGGTCCAGGTGGCTGCACGACAAATGTCCAGGATGGATGCTTGTGTAGCCCACGCCGCCGAAGTCGAGGCGCTCCTGGTCGAGTGCGGCAAGATGCGTCCAGGCGGGGGCTTGCTGCGAAGGGTGTATGCCATAGAGATACAAGCCTTAAGCCACCGCCCAATGGTGGCCGAAGAGACTTTGTGCCCCATCGAAGCTGGCAGGAAGGACACGAACAGCGCTTCCGACCTTCGAAACTGGGAAGTCCGTTTAATGTAGTGCCGGAGAGCGCGCCGGACATCGAGTTTATGCCATTGGGCTTCTCTGTGATGTCGAGGTTGCGGGCAAAAATCCGGGAGAACTATCTCTTGAGCTCGATGGAAGAGCGAATTAATTTTGGGAACGAAGGCAGGGTCGAGCCGGAGGATCACCCTGTCCGGATGGAAGATACAAAGGTCTGACCGGACAGACAGGGCTGCGAGCTCAGAGACCCTCCTCGCTGACGTGATTGCCACCAGAAAGACAACTTTAAGCGTCAGAAGTCGAAGCGAAATAGAAGACAAGGGCTCAAACGGGGAAGACATGAGGGCCTGGAGCACCAGCGACAGGTCCCAGGATGGATACCTATGAACTACTGGTGGACGCAGGTTGGAGGCCCCTCGAAGGAAGGTTCGGACCCTCCGATCCAAGGACAGTGGACGATCCGCTGACTTAGACAAAACCGAGTTCAAGGCAGCCACCTGTCGTCTCAGGGTATTCGGGGCGAGACCGTCGTCCAAACCGTCCTGGAGGAATTCGAGAAGGACAGGAACCGAGGCGTCGGCCGGGTCTACGTTGTTCCTCCGACACCAGCGGCGAAAGGCTTGCCAGGTAGCCTCATAGATCCGCACAGTTGAAGCCCGGCGCGAGGCTTGCATGGTGGAAATGACGCGCCCCGACAGGTTGTCCTTTCTCAGGAGGGCCCTCTCAAATGCCAGACGGCAAGTTGGAGCCACTCCGGTTCCGGGTGTAGAATGGCCCCCTGGCTGAGAGAGACCCTGTCCTGGGGAATTCTCCACGGCCGGGAAATCGACAGCTCCAGAAGATCGGCATACCATGGTTGTCGTGGCCAGTGCGGGGCGACCAGAAGGACTTCTGCGGCCTCCGACAGGATCTTGCGCACTACCCTGGGGATGAGAGGTATCGGGGGGTAGGCGTACAACAGGCCCCGGGGCCATGGACATCGCAGGGCGTCCGTCCCCTCGGACCCCGGACTGGGGAACCTGGAAAAAAATCGAGGAAGCTGTGTGTTGCACGGGCTGGCAAACAAGTCCAGGATAGGGCGACCGAATTTGTCCGACAGGAGCCGGAAGAGGGTCGGGTCCAAACGCCACTCCGAATGGTCGATTTGAGAGCGGCTCAACCAGTCCGCCCGAGTATTGTCTGTCCCGGATATGTGTTGAGCTGAGATGGATAGAATGGTCTCCTCCGCCCAGGAAAGAAGGGAGATCGCCTCGTCCAGCAGAGCTTTGGAATGCGTGCCGCCCTCTCGATTCAGGTGCGCCTTGGCCGTGGTGTTGTCGGTCAAGACCAGCACGTGGCGACCCCGGATGTCGGGATGGAAATGCCGAAGGGCTAAATGGATGGCTCTCAGCTCCAGCCAATTGATATCGTGCTGTAGGTCCGAGGATGACCAGAGACCTTGGGTCATTTTGGAGTGCAGATGGGCTCCCCACCCCAGTAGACTTGCATCTGTTGTAACCGCAATCCGTTCTGGCTCCTGAAAGAAGCAACCCTTGGAGATTGCGGGGGAGGTCCACCAATGGAGGGACCGGAGGACGGGAACAGGGAGCCGGACCTTTAAGGTAGAATTGCTGCCCAGAGACTTTTGAAGGGGCAGAAGGAACCATTGGAGGGGGCGAGAATGGAGGCGAGCCCACGGCACTATGTTGATGCACGATATCAGCTTCCCGAGGAGTTGTGACAATTGCAGGATAGAAACTGTCCGGGAAGACTGAACCCGAGAGATTGCCCTGGCAATGTTGAGGGAACGATCCGGGGCCAGAAAGACGTGGCAGGAAGCTGAATCTATGATGGCTCCCAAGTGCTGGATCCGATTGGAGGGCTGAAGATGGCTCTTCTCCATGTTTAGGGAAAACCCATGCCGTTGGAGGGAATCTCGAACTGCCTCCAGATCTCTGAGGGCTCTGTGGCGAGAATCGGAGAGGATAAGGATATCGTCCAGGTAGCAGAGGACTCTGATGGGGACGAGACGAAGGGAGGCTGCCACAACTGCCAGGACCTTCGTGAAAGTCCTGGGAGCAGACGAGAGACCGAACGGCATGGCCCTGTATTGAAAGTCCTGGCCGTCGTAGAAGCGGAGAAATCGGCGATGAGAGGGCCTGACCGGAATATGGAGGTAGGCCTCCTTGAGATCGATGGAAGACATGTAGTCGGCTTGTCTGATGGCGGCCAAAATCGAATGAAGGGACTGCATTTTGAATTTGTGATAGGCGATCAATTTGTTTAACTCCTTTAAATCCAGAATTCCCCTCCAGCCTCCGGCGTTTTTCGGAACTAGGAAAAATATTGAATAGAAACCTGTCCCACGATGTTCTGTGGGAACGGGCTCTATAGCGTGAATGTCCAGGAGGTGGTGTATTTCTAAGGACATCAAGCGCCTCTTTTCTGGGTTGCTGGAAACCGGGCATCGGATGAAGCGATGAGGGGGACAGGAGGAGAATTCCAGAGTGAGTCCTAGACGAATTGTTTGCAGGACCCATTCGTCCGTCGTAGTTTGGGACCATTGTTGGGAAAAATGGTGTAGGCGGCCGCCGATAGGATAGGGTTCGGTGCAGTCATTTTCCCCTCCGGAAGGGTCGGGAGGCGCCTCCGCGAAAGGGACGTTTAGATGGTTGTTGCCTCCTGTTGCGGTCCCGAAAGGATTGTCTGTCGGACGCACGATCGTAGGAGAAAGAGGAGGGACGATAAGAGGAAGAAGTGCTGGGGCCAGGGTCAGCCCGAAAGGAGGGACGCTGACTGTATGGTAAATAGCGTCGATCCGATCTACGGTAGGAAGAGGGCATGATCTTCCTTTTATCCTTATCTTCAATGAGGATAGGATCGAGTGCTTCCCCAAACAACCGGGATCCCTTATATGGAGCAGAGGCCAGCTTCCATTTGGATTTTACGTCCGCACGCCAATGCCGAAGCCACAGGAGGCGGCGGGAAGTAACGGTTGCAGCCAGAGAACGCGACGCGAACCTGGTAGCTGCAAGGGCCGCGTCCGCGGAATATTCTGTGGCTGCCACCAGCTTGCTAACGTCCTGGTGGAGGCGCCGATCATCAGGCGGAAGTCGCTCCTGGAGCTGGCGGAGCCAGATCAGGGAGGCCCGATTGAAAAAAGAGACCGAGGTGGCGGCGCGTATGGCCCAAGCCGCAGTCTGATGGGCCTTGCGGAATACGAGTTCGGCCCTTCTGTCCTCAGATCGCAGGCCGTCCGCGATGTCGTTGGATAACACTGCAGAGGACGTCAAGGCTGCAATGGGAGCGTCGACCGATGGGAGTTCAAGCAAATCCTGCAAGCTGGGCGCTGAGCAGAAGAGTTTTTTGTCAAGACCACTGGGCGCCGCGAGCGCCCCCGGCTGAGCCCAGGGCCGTTGTACGGTTTCAGAAAACAGTTGTGGACAAGGGATGAAGTCCTGGTCGGGATGAGGAATGGCAAAGAGGGCCTCGTGAGGGTTAGAGGATTTCTCGGGGTCTGGCAAGGACTTGGAAGATGCCAGTTGCGTAGTGGCAATGGCCTTGCGGAGAAGGACCTTGAAGAGGGAAGGTCGAAATAGGCCTGTAGACGAGGGCTTCTCTGGAGGTTCATCCTCGTCTTCCGAGAGTTCCATGTCATCCGCCTCATCCCCGTCAAATTGAGAGTCTTCACTGTGG
Source organism: Pituophis catenifer annectens (assembly GCF_029215685.1). Classification (NCBI taxonomy): domain Eukaryota; kingdom Metazoa; phylum Chordata; class Lepidosauria; order Squamata; family Colubridae; genus Pituophis; species Pituophis catenifer. Next base: position 289,392,120 of record NW_027256881.1, read on the forward strand.
TCGGACTCCCGAAGTGAGTAGGCCTCAGGATCGACAGTGTGGCGATGAGTTGTAGGTCTGGAAGGTTCCGAAATGTACGACAGCGGAACCCCCTGAGAATAAGAGGCCTGGGGAAGACCCCCCGCCATCATCCTAGACACTGTGGCCGTGATCATAGCTTGAATGTCATGATAAGAAGGCGGAGGACCTTCTGGTGGACGGAGGCCCGCCGCGGTGGGCGTGAAGGTTGCCTCCGGTGGTCTTACTGGAAGTGAAGGCTGATAAACTGCCGAGGAAGTCGAAGGGATAGCAGTGGGTTCAAGCTGACAGGGGTAGACGAACACCTGAGTTGCCGGTTCAGCCCCAGCCGTTAATCCTTGAGGCAGGTCCGGGTGAGGTACGGGTTCCATGAGAGATGTAGCAGGAAGCTCCTCTTCAGGACGACTGGCTGGGGGTACGGGAGGGGGGACTTTGCGTTGTGCCTGTTGGAATTGGCGTTCAAGAGCGTCGTGGCGACGTTTAGCGGCCTTATCCTCAGCCGAGGAAGACTTGTGGCCTTTGGATGAGGTAGATTTGGACGAGCGTGAAGACTTTTTTGATGCTTTCTTAGGTGCCTTACTGGAAGAGCGGTCAGAGTTTTTAGGAAGAGGTGGAGATTGGTCTCGTTCCGGGTCAGAAGAAAAGTCCGGATCCGCCATGGTAAGTGAAGTATATTTTATTTTATTTTATTTTATTTTTATTTTTTTTTTTTTTTTTTTTTACAAGGATGGGGGGGAAAGGTAAAAGGCTCACACACCCCTTTTGAGGAAAGTTTCTTCTTCTTTTTTTTTTTTTTTTTTTTTAAAAGGAAGGATCAACTAGGAATGAAGAAGCAGGCGTAGTATCCAGGTAAGTGATAAGGAAGAAGGAGCAGGAAATCAAATGTCCCTTGAATGGCCAATAAGTTCCAAAGGGCCCAGAATGTTGTGGAGACCAGGCTCTGAAGAAAATAAAATGGCGGCCGACTCAAAATGGCGGCCGCGCGGAAAAAAACGCTCTGGAGGCCTCGTCTGCTGGTCCCCGGCAGGAAGGGCCTCTCCACAATCCACGAGGAGCCGCGGAGGCGATGACGAGCTCTTGCGGCTGCAGATAGCGTTCAAATGCGCGCGAGCGCTAAGGAGCGCTCCAAACGCCTCTTGAATGGCCTGCAAGGATGATCTGGAGCAGGCGCGGTTGGGGCGCGATGGCGGCCAAAGGATCGGGCCGCGAAACGATCTCCCACTGTGTTCGGGCGATAAGGGGCGCTCCTGGCGGCTCTTGAGGCTGGCGTGGGACGGCGGCTGACGAAACGGGCCGAGAAACAATCCCCAGGTTCGTGCCCGCGCTGACGAGCGCTCCTGACGCCTCCCTTAAGCCGTCCAAGCCGAGCGAGGTCTGACGAGGCTAGAGTGCGTGGGCGGCTTTAAGGAGACGGGCCGCGGTGAAGGACAGGAGGCCTTCTATCGCTCAGCACAAGTAGCGCGCAGAGATGCCGAATATAGGCAGAGCTCGGCGGCGAGGGCTGTAAAGGGCACACAACAGGCTCGCAGGGATGCAGAAATGAGAAGCAGGGCCCTGCGGCGAAGATAGGCCCAGGCGGGGCGTCTGAAGGCCCACGCCTTCAGAACGCCGCTGCTCTTGATATAGGAGGGTTGGCCAGACGAAAATATTGAAGACAGTAAAACTCACGATAATGAAGGAGGAGAGGTAGGAAAAATAATAAACTAAAACAAGGAAAATGCACAGGAGAAATTGTAATGAAGGAAGAAGTTCCAAAATACACTCGTTCAGGCTGCACTGAGTGAAAGGAACTGAGCCTCAGCCAGTCCCTAGGGGAGGAGTCAACAGTTATTTTAAAGTGATATGCACTCAGTGTTTTCAGGCTACCTGAGGGATATTACCCACGCTCTTGGATTCTTCCAAGCAGCGCGCCAGAGAATGTATATTTTCAAAGCTGGGCTATTATGAATTCACCCCAAAGCACTGTCACATTTATTAAACTGAACTGGCTGGCATTACTTAGTATTTTAATACTTAAATGCTGGTGCTCTACACACATGCTGGAACTGGGGTTCAACAGCTTTTAAATAATTCAGTCCATTGAAAATATAAAAAGTAAACACTTAAAGAAAATAGTCTTCCTACTGGGATAATGTGAAGCAGACTTAATTTTCGTTAAAATTATTATGTATGGTTTTACAATGAAGAGTTTATAACAAGAAAAACTTGGCTTGTATGGAGGGTGGAACTGCCTTTGAACAAGAAACAAGATAAGATGTTGTCTACATTCCTAAATAAGCTTTTTTTTTAAAAAAAAAAAGATACACAAACATACAAAGAAAGATCATTTTAGGTGATCAGAAATAAAATGTACTGTACCCTGGTCTTTCAAACCTACTCATCCTATCAAATCATTTACTTTCCATGCTTTACCAAATTCCAAGAACCTTCTCTAGATAGTTTTCAGATTGCACTAAACATCTGAAATATACCATGTTTCTCCAAAAAGGAGGCCGGGTCTTATTTTCTTTTGCCCCCCCCCCAAAAAAAATGGCTAGGCCTTCTTTTTGGTGGGTTCCAATTATTGACTCACCTCCCAACAGTGGCACCAACAGATCTGCGGCCAGATCTGGAGCACTGTTCTGGATCCGGAGCTCTGTTATCAGCTACAGATGCCTTCCGGCAGGCATCTAAAGGCAAAATGGAGGCTGGGGCAATGCATGCGAGTGGCAGCAAGCAGCAGCAGAAGAAGCAGCAGCTGCAGAAGAAGGCGAGGCAGATGTCTGCGAAGTCTGGTAGGTAGGACAGCTCCACCACCCCCATCCCCACCCTAGTCTTATTTTTTACATTTGTGTACTTTCTCCCAACCCCTGAATCCCGGGATAGGCAGGGTCTTAATTAGGGATAATTTTGTAGGTGGGGCTTAATTTGATCGCACACACTCAAAAGCGTGATAGGGCTTCTTTTCAAGTCTTTTTGGAGAAACACGGTTCAAACAAGCTTGATGATAATACTCAGCAATGTTTTACCATCAAATAACCAATGTAAGGATGACTGACATAAAATTCAGCACCTATGCATCACTGAGGTCTCATTATGTATCCAATCACAACAAAAAACATCATTGTTATCTTACTATAGGTAATCCTCAACCTACAACCATAATAGATCTAACATTTCTTTCGGTTGCTAAGGCAAACATTTGTTAAGTGAATTTGCCCCATTTTACCAGCTTTCTTGCCACGGTTGTCACTGCACTTGTTAAGTTAATAACACAGTTGTTAAGTGAATCTGCCTTTCCCATTGACCTTGCTTTATAAGGTCACAAAAGGTGATCATGTGACCCCAATACACTGCAACCATCATAAATGCGAGTCAGTTGTCAAGTGTCTAAATTTTGATCACATGACCATGGGGATGCTGCAATGGTTATAAGTGTGAAAAACGCTCATAAGTCACTTTTTTTAGGGCCATTGTAACTTTGAATGGTCACTAAGTGAACTAAGTTGAGGAGCACCTGTACTATGCTGTAATGCTTGAAGCTTTCAGTGTTCAACCTTTTATTTTTATTTAATCTTTTGTCCGGGAATTGTGAGTATATATAGTTATTCTCTGTCCCATTTTATTTAGGGCCATTGTAACTTTGAATGGTCACTAAGTGAACTAAGTTGAGGAGCGCCTGTACTATGCTGTAATGCTTGAAGCTTTCAGTGTTCAACCTTTTATTTTTATTTAATCTTTTGTCCGGGAATTGTGAGTATATATAGTTATTCTCTGTCCCATTTTATTCAAAAACAGCCTTTTGAAGTTTCTAAGGCTGAGAGCTAATAATTTGGCCAAAGTCATCCAATGAATGTCAAAGCTCAGTATTAGATCTCCCCAACCCTAATTCAGCACTTCAACAATTGCTACCTACATCACCCTACACAATGGAGTTCAGGTCTAACACATTTCAAAAACTTCACCGAGAATGTTCTTGGTTATGTAGAGTCTCATGTTAGAATTTTTTAATTCTATGGCAACTAACTCAGAAGAAAAATTAAGAGAAATCCACTGCCTAATTATGAGTAAACTACTCTATGACCTTTGTAGGATGAAAGGTGGACTGAAAATGCTACCATTTAATATTGAGAACAAGTTATCTTCCGCACTTTACTGAACTGAAAATCTTATGATCTCCTAGATCTCTTATAAGACTGCAAATGTGATACTAATATTCTTTCAGAAAAGTTTCAGACGGGTCTGCAAATACAGCCATTATTTTTTCTAACATGTCATAAATTGTTGAGTTCAAGCCCAATCCAACACTATTCCAACAAATAAAGCAACTAGTACTTTATTGAAAACCCATAACTGAAACAGAAGGAATAGGCTCAAGTTTCTGGACAAATTTTCATCTTAAATCAAACATCTGTTCCAGACAAAGATCATCTGCAAACCTTCTCAAAAGACAAAATATTGTCTTTATTGTCAATATTAACACTTGATTCCACATATATACAACAGGCTGATTTTTCACTAAACAACATTCCCCTTCATTCCAATCCATCTGGGTTTAGTTTCCACAAACCTTGCTGTTTTAATTTTAAAATAATTACAGTGTTAAAGTTCTAGTAAAGAAATAGTCTTCTTTGTCCATATAATTTGGTGTTTTGTTCCAGATGAAAGTTATTTTAATTAGTGGGTCCACAAACAAAGGCAAAACAATCTTCTACCTTTGGTAGAGAGATTTTAGCATCCTTTGTCAGATAATAATCACCTTTAAGCTTTGGTATTTTTATTAACTTTCACTTAGCTGGATACACATTAGGGGAAAAGGGGAAATAATTTCAATTACTCCTTGCATCCAGGGAAACAATAAATCTCTCTTAAATACTGTCAATGTTTTTACAAGGATGCCAGAAAAAATGAGCAGCAATCATTTCCTAAAAGAGAGCCAACTTTGTCCTCTCCTGCTGTCCTATTACAAAATACAATTTAAAAGCCTTTTCAAGCAGAGAGGCCATTAATAAAGCTATTAAAAATGATGCTGAAGTATAATTAATGATCATATGATTCTGGTTTTCACAGGATCTCAAACAGAAATAGGAACAATAATTGTTATGGTTAAACTAAAGGGTACTAATTTTTTGCTGCACAAATTTTAAATAAAAGTTCAGTTATCCATTATTTCTTATATTTAAAAATGGGGCATAAATGTTATAAAATTCCAGAGCTGTATATGGCTATTCTCATTTTACAGGATAGCGCATTATCCTGTATAGATATAGATAGATCTATACTGTATCCTGTATAGATCTAGTTCCCTAGATCTATACTTCACTGTTGCAGGCTCTTTGGGGCGTTCCAGAATTGCAAGTAATAGAGAAAAAAATACAGGTAGTCCTTGACTTACAACCACATTTGGTACCAGAATTTCCATTGCTAAGCAAGGTATTTAAATGAGTTGCACCTGATTTTATAACCTTTTTGCCATAGCTGTTAAGTAATTCACCCAGTTGTTAAGCAAATCCAGCTGCTCCCATAGACTTTGCTTATCAGAATCCAGTTTGAAAGGTTGCAAGTGTGATCACTGGAATGCTGCAGCCATAATACATACCGTATGTTTCGGAGTATAAGACACTCCAGACTATAAGACGCATCTTAGTCTTGGGAGAGGAAAATAAGAAAACAAAAATTCTGCTTTTGCCTTCCAGCATCCATTGGTATTCATCTGGCTAGCATCCTTAGCAAACAGCCTGGTCAGCTTGAGCACATTGGCCTGATTCAACACGAGCAGCTGATTGGCGGGTGGATTGGTCTTCCAGAATTCCTCCAGTCAGCTGATCCCAGAGATGAACTTTAGCAACAGGTTTTCTGGTTGTGAGCATGCCCGTGCCTCATTGGGGCAGATACACGGCTTCAAAAATGCAGCTGATCATCACAGGGCGTTCCAGTGAGTACAGCAGGGGAAGCGTGGAACCGGTCCAACAAGGCAACAGCTGTTCCGAGTTGCCATTTTGGCCTCTGAGCCTTGCTTTGTCACCCTCCAAAAGCTCCATTTGAGAGGATGCAAAGGCTGCCTTTGCAAAGAGAAGCTCCATTGCAAACGGAGCTTTTGGAGGCTGCAAAGACAGCCTCTCAAATGGAGCTTTTGGAGGCTATTTGAGAGGTTATCCATTTGAGAGGCTGCAAAGGCTGCCTTTGCAAAGAGAAGCTCCTTTGCAAACGGAGCTTTTGGAGGCTGCAAAGACAGCCTCTCAAATGGAGCTTTTGGAGGCTATTTGAGAGGTTATCCATTTGAGAGGCTGCAAAGGCTGCCTTTGCAAAGAGAAGCTCCTTTGCAAACGGAGCTTTTGGAGACTGCAAAGACAACCTCTCAAATGGAGCTTTTGGAGCTTTTGGAGCCTGCAAAGACAGCCTCTCAAATGGAGCTTTAGGAGGCTATTTGAGTGGTTATCCATTTGAGAGGCTGCGTTTGCAGCTTCCAAAAGCTCCAAAAGCTCCGTTTGAGAGGACGTGTGGAGGCCGAAGGGTGGGGGCAGGGCTACTTCCGGTGTATAAGATGCACCCAAATTTTCACCCTCTTTTAGGGGAGAAAAAAGTGTGTTTTATACTCCGAAAAATATGGTACATACTAATTGCCATGCACCCAAATTTTGATAATGTAACCATGGGGATGCTGTAATGGTTGTAAGTCTGAGGACCAATAAGTCACTTTTTTCAGTGCCACTGTAACTCTGAACGATTGCTGAACAAATAGTTGTAAGCTGAAGACCATCTATAGTCTATTTGCATTATGTAGGATCGAACTCTAGGGGTTTAAAAGATAAAGCCCAACTACATAGAAACAAGTATTAAAACACTGTAAACTTCTTTTGTTTGGGAATCAGCTGGTTCTTAGCAATTTTTTATATATTTATATCATGTTTAATCCAACTTTTATTAATATTTATTGATTTATTTTCCAAATTTATTATTTTTACAAATAACCGAAGGCGACAAACATATTCAGCACACCTTCCTCTTCCTGTTTTTCTGAAACAACCTCCTTGTGAGTAAATTGGGCTGAGAGAGAGTGACTGGCTCAAGATCCCCAGGCTGGCTTTCATGGCTAAGGCAGGACTTCGCAATCTCTTGCTTTCTAGCCTGGTGCCTTAATCACTAAACCAAACTGGCTGTCTAATATCATCCTTCACTACATCCCCCATCTACATACTTTCAGCAAGTATGTAGAAGGAAAAGTTCTATTGGCTCAGTTCACATATTAATCTAATCTGTGATTTCTTTTACATAATTTACTGAATCAGGCACAGTCCCTAGATCTTATATATAAACCACAATGTCTGGATTCACATATTGTACTAAGCCAAAATCAACCTGTGGTTTTCCATCAAGATGAAAAATTTATCACTCAAAAATAGTCAAATGATGTATGGGAGGGAGATGTCAATGGATAGAATACAGGGCTGGAGATTATTTCCCCACATATAGAAGACTTAAGCTATGGAGTGACCTTTCTGCCCCAAAGTTTTGTACAGGAACAGAATGATATCCATTCTTTACGAAATAAGCAGCACAATGTGTTGAAGCTTGACCTGCTAATTATAGACATACTATGTATTCCACATAATTACTGCCCCATCTATTACATTAGAGTACAATTCATCAATCAATCAATAAAACTATTTATCACACATAATATTCACTGGGTTTAATTCTAAGTTATGGGTTCAATTCTAAGTTATATATATCTAGTTGCTTGCTCTCTGGGTTTTTGTTGTTTCATTTCAGCATATAAGTGTCCCTATGACAAACTCATAATTTATTTTTTGATGTACAGAAATTTCTTCATAAATTAAACATTAGGTCTGTCAATGCTTTCATTACGGTTTAGGCATTATCCATTGGGTACCTATTTACAATTACAAAGCCATATTATTTGGTATTAATCTCTGTTTTAAGAGTATTTCAAATGCATAATATATTTTTATAAACCCCAAAGCTTTGAAACAGTAGTTTGAAAAGAAAAATAGAACAATACATTTTTAGCTTTACCAAGTTATTAAGAGTCTATTCAGCACATGTAAAATGTGCTTTTATTTAGTGCATATAATTTTTTTATTGAAAATAACCCACAGCAAATAAATTGTCATACTTTATATCTCAGAAGAAATAATAATAATAATAATAATAATAATAATAATAATAATAATAATAATAATAATAATAATAATAATAATTTTATTTATATACCGCCCTCCTCCCGAAGGACTCGGGGCGGTGTACAGCCAAAATTAAAACATATACAATATCATAGTTAAAATTAATTAAAATCATTAAATAGTTTTGGCTGAATTTTAAAACCCAAAGTTAAAACCCAATTTAAAATCATTCAATTAGACAGCCCCGCCTTTAGAGTTTCTTGGAATTCCCTGGAATTCATAATTTACAGCTTT